>NC_135582.1:61521053-62146053 GCF_965152235.1 Eretmochelys imbricata
AAGTCCAGGAGACAGGACACGATACCACAGAGGTTAGCTGAGCCCATCTTCCACGCAAGAGTGGAGAGCTCCTAGTGCAGAGGGAGCTCTTACAGCATGGATCTGCGAGGGGCATGATTTAGTATGTCTAATACTAAGGTAGAGCTGTGAGAAGTCCCATTAAAGAATGGTTATTGCTACTTGCAGTAGTAAGCACTATACAAAGCAGCGTTTGCAGGAGCGGACCCTATGTCTTCGCCTTATTCCACTAGACTGAGTTGCAGACAGAGGGCAGACTGCGACACCTGCAATAGCAGAACTGAAAGTCCCTGGCGTCTGCCAGCTCAAGCCAAACACTGATTATCTTTTCAGTGTATTACTTTAAAAATATAAAACCGATGTGTAATATTAAAGACCAGCAGCATTTGGCAAGAACATTGTGCTTAAGTTATCATAAAAACTATTCCCCTTTAGTTAATAAACTATTAAAGGCAAATCAAGCAATAAGTTCATATATGTGCACACACCCACACACCCTGGCCTCAGAGCTTGATGTTTATTATATTGAAGAGCTGCATGAGAAAAGAAAGTTAAAAGGATGAAAGCTATAGACAAGTCTATGCTGTTAGTTACCCTGGTGAAAAAGCAGGAGAGACTCCATTGATTTCACTGAATTTCAAGTTCCTTTGGATTTACATCAATGTAATGGAGGACAGAATTGGCCTATTGGTTTTTGTTTTGTTTTTTTAAATAGCCCTGCTGCTATAAATACCTTACAGTAAGATTACTAAAAGAAAGAATTGTAAACATCTAGTTTACTTTCACTATTTGTGCTGTTCATAGAATATCAGGGTTGGAAGGGACCTGAGGAGGTCAATTTCACACATCTTGGACTATGAAATGATCTCAGCTAGTTTTCATTATTAACTAAAAGTCAGTTGTACTTTCCTGTTCTCATTCACTAACAGCAATGTTGCATTCAGTTTCCCCATTTTTGGGGAATATTTAAATTTTAATAAGAACCATCTTCACTGATATTAAAAATAAACCATGCAAATATTCTGTTCATGTTAGGATTTGAATTCTCCCTTCCCCCATTCTTTTTTGTTCTTTGAATCCCACTCGCCGCCGAACTCCGGATTTGACACTGTCCTTTTTAATAACTACTCAGACTTGTGTTCAAGGTGAATATTTGCTGAATTCATGAGCTAATGGGAAATAGTTTAACTCAAAAATTATTTCTGGTGATGTGTGTTTGATTGCTGCTGTGTGCTGTCCATTGTGCTTTCCTATGCCATATAATCTCTGGGCTTCACAACCAATAAAAGACTGTGATGAAGTTATGATTTTCCTTCATGACCAATCAGAGTAAAAAGTTCCACTTTTTTAAAAATTGCCTCTAGATTTTATAGTAACTATTAGATACAAGGTATGGAACTTAATTTTTATATGTTTGAGAACTTTAAAAGCTATCATGAGGAACTTTTGTAGTCAAGGGAACACATAGCAACTATAAGGAAGCACATGATAAAACAGGCCTCAGGGTATCAATCATCAGTCACTACCTGTGAAATGTGACATGTGTCTTAGGACTGTTTTGTGCACTGTGTTTAGGGCGATTTGCTTTCTGCATTTGTCATTCATTTGCTTCATTCATCACTTTGTTCTCACTGTTAGGCGAAATCTACACAGACTGTACCGCTGTAGCTGCACCACGGTAAGGTCTCCTGCATAGCCACTCTATGTGGATGGGAGAGAGCTCTCCTGCTGACATAATTAAACCACCCCCAATGAGCGGTGGGGATTATGTTGGCAGGAGACGCTCTCCTGCCAACATCGCCCTGTCCACACTGATACTTTTGTCAGTGAAACCCTTTGCTCGGGGGGTGTTTTTTGCTCTATACCCCTGACTGACAAAAGTGTTAGTGTAGAGACAGCCTTAGATAAAGCTACTTCACTACAAAGTGCTCCATGCTGTCCAGAAATGCTTTTGAAATACTTAAAACATTGCTGTGCCAAAAGTAGCAAACAGTTAACAGATTTAGTTTCTTACTGTGTCTCTAGAGCTGAATTGTGACCTGAAAAGGAAGGGGATGGGTGGGGTGTTTGTCTTTGCTTCATATGAGTGTAAAGAATTCCCGAAAGAGGGTGTCTTATTGTTTGTTAAAGGGTTGGATGTTCTGCTATCTGTAATATCAGGCACATCAACCTTTGTCATATTTGGTTTTGTGGGGAGGACCCTCCTCTAAAGACAAGAGAACATAGAAAGGGAAAAAATGGGGATTTGTCCTTCTCTTGGGATGTATAAACATGACCTGAAGAAGCGTTGGTTTTGTGTTTGGTTTTTTCACATTAGAATTTCAGGTCCTGTCTTTCCTGGAAAAAAATATGTAATGGGAGAACTAGTGAAATGGTGTTGTCACAAGAGTCAAGAGGGTGAAATTTCAATTGACGGGGGATGGGACTTATTGTTAGGCTGTTCGAAACTATTGGGGTTTGTTTTTGTTAACACGCTTAACATTAGTGATCAGTTAACACATTGGAGAAGGGAGGCTTTGGTCAAAAATTGACTATACCTTCAGTTAGCTATAAACATGCTCCAAGACCCCCAATAAGTCCATCACCAAAACCAGAGAAGACCAGACTGCCCTTCCTGATATTCCTAAGGTTAAAAAAAAAAAAAAAAAGTAGAAAAATATCCCGCTCTTAAAACACAACCAACCTTTCAGACCTTTTTATACATCAAAGAAGAACTCAAGCCAGTCTTTTTAAAATCCTCTGTAGGGCTCCTTTCAAGTGTCTGACTAAACATCCTTCCCAGTGGGTTAAAGTTTTAGTCTGGTCGGTTGTGATGTCACAGTCCCACTACCGTAATTATTTAGACAAGCCTCCCAGCAAGAGACCTGATGCTTCTAATGTACATAACTGAATGACAACTTGTACAAAACCAGGCATTCCTTACAGACCATAAAGTGGAGGGGCAGGTTTACAACTTCTGCTGTTGTAGGTCACCGTTAAAATAGATGAATGAGTATTCCTTTATCATTCTCCCCGGTATCTGTCCCTTCTCTTCCAACTGAGAATGTGTGTAGTGGACTCCCCCAGTGATGAGTGGGAAGTTCCTACCCTCAGTGGTTATCAAGGCGAGGTTTGATTCTGGGCAAGCTGACCAAAATATACCATGGCAGCAGCATCTTCAAATTACAAAATCCTGTACTGTTCATCAATGTCAGTTTTGCCCGACTGCTACACTCTGAAAGCTTTAAAGAGCTGTACTCACAACTCAGTGTGTCAACATGAGTAAATCTTGTGCATCGCTGCACCAGGGATAGCAACATTTATATTTTATGTATAATATTTATATGCATGCTTGCTAGTGTAGACCAAGCCCAGGCCTTTGAAAGCCTGATGAGGTGCTGGAAATGCCTGAGCCAGTCCATGTGAATGCCAACACCACTCTTAGCACTGGTGGGGCTACACCACTGCTGGACAACAGGCACAAAATAGCTTAGATGGAAAAAATTAGGATAAGAGTAAAGTGATGAGCAATAGCTGGTGCCCAACGTGAGAAACCTTTAAGCAGCCTGATTTTTCAACTGAGCACCTGCTACAGCGTACAAGCAAAGGGTAGTATCTCTTTAAGGAGTTTGGGAGCCCTCTAGGGGTGCACACTGAATTCTAGAATTTCAAAGCCACTAGATCAGAGGTGGGCAAACTACGGCCCATGGGCCACATCCGGTCTGTGGGACCGTCCTGCCCGGCCCTTGAGCTCCCAGCTAGGGAGGCTAGCCCCCGGCCCCTCCCCTGCTGTCTCCCCTCCCCCGCAGCCACGCTGCCGGGCAGGGACCACCGCTTGCACCCGCCCACCTCCCAGGCTTTCCAATAAGCCAGTCCTCTGAGTGGCATGGTAAGGTGGTGGGGAACAGGGGTTGGTTAAGGGGCAGGATGTCCCAGGGGGCAGTATCCCAGGGGACAGTCAGGGGACGGGGAGCAGGGGGCGTTGGATGGGTCAGGGCTTTTCGGGGGGCGAGGGGCAATCAGGGCATGGGGAACAGGGGACGTTGGATAGCGTGGGAGTCCTGAGGAGCCTGTCAGGGGGTGGGGGATGTGGATAGGGGTCGGGGCAGTCAGGGGACAGAGAGAGAGGGGGTTGGATAGGGGGTGGGGTCCCCAGGAGGTGATTAGGGGCAGGGCATTCAGGGAGGGGAGGTCAGGGGACAAGGAGTGGGGGCGGGGGGGTTGGATAGGTCAGGTGTTCTGAGGGCGGCAGTCAGGGGGCGGGGAGTGGGAGGGGGTGGATAGGGGGTGGGAGCCAGGCTGTTTGGGGAGGCACAGCCTTCCCTACCCCGCCCTCCATACATTTTTGCACTCCGATGCGGCCCTTGGGCCAAAACGCTTGCCCACCCCTGCACTAGATACTGCTGCTCTGGCTAGTATGTATGCAGCTAGGCCTTGCATGTTTGTACATAGTTAGTAAACAGTTATTTCAGACCCAACTGTACTGGTGTTGTTTCTTCATATTATTTTTGTTATGACAAGAGCAAAATTCACAACAGCCACCATCTCAAAAATCAGGCCCTTTTAAGGGGTCTCAGGTTGGCAACCCAAAAATAGACACACTGGGGTAAAAAAAAGTCACTTTTGAAAATCTTGGACTAATTTGTTAATCTTTCACATCTCCAGTCATGTCCCTCTCTTCTGAGCTCTCCCCAAAGCTGTTAGCCTTGTGGCATTGAGGTGATAAGACCAGAACCCTAAGCACTAAAAATGGATCCCTGGAAGAGCAGGAGGGCTATTTTGCGTTGTATTGATCACCTGTGGTTGGTTGATAAATACAAAGTAATGCCATGTTAGAAAACAATCCAACTATCCATACAAAATAATGGGGTTTAATTTAGCTGTTACCACTCAAGGAAGATCTCGGAGTCATTGTGGATAGTTCTCTGAAAACATCTACTCAGTGTGCAGCTGCAGTCAAAAACAGCTAACAGAATGTGAGGAACCATAGGAAAGAGATAGAAAATAAGACAGTAAATATCATAAAGCCACTGTATAAATCCATGGTACTCTCACACCTTGAATACTCCATGCAGTTCTGGTCACCACATCTCAAAGATATATTAGAATTTGAAAAGGTACAGAGAAGGGTAACAAAAATGATCAAGGATATGAAAAGCCTCCATATGAGGAGAGATTAAAAAAACTGACTGTTCATCTAGAAAATAAGACACAACTAAGGGGGGATATTATAGAGGTCTATGGAATCATGAATGGTGTGGAGAAAGTGAATAGGAAAGCATTATTTACCTCTTCACATAGCACAATAACCCAGGATCACCCCATGAAATTAATAGGCTGTAGGTTTAAAAAACAAAAACAAGAGAAAGTACTTCTTCACAAAAACACACAGTCAATCTTGTTGGTGAAACTTGTTGCCACAGGATGTTGCCAAGGCCAACAGTATAACTGGGTTCAAAAAAGAATTAGATAAGTTGATGGAGGATAGGTCCATCAATGGCTTTAGCCCCATGCTCTGGATGTGCCTAAGCTTCTGACTGCCAGGTGTTGAGACTGGACAACAGGGGATGGATCACTCAGTAATCGCCATGTTCTGTTCATTTCTCTCCGAAGCATCTGGCATTGACCACTGTCAGAAGAGAGACTACTGGGTTAGATGGACCATTGGTTTCATCCAATATGGCCATTCTTAAATGTCATGAGCACTATAGGAACAAGAAGTTTTAAGAGAGACACTTAGTTGAATTCTGCTGCAAGCTGCAGGGTTTATCTATCATTTTTCATTCTTATATCTTTCAAACCTATTTGTAATAAAGCTACTGCCCTGGAGTGGAAGAGCTCACCTGCACTGCAAAGCTTCATTGCAAGGCAGCAAATTGCACAGTATCAGAATACCAAACTTATCTAAGATTCATGGAATGGATTATACATATTGCATTGCTTTAAAAATGAAAGCTGGTGAAGAATTACTGTAATTTAAAACTCTAAGTGGGTTTGTACAGTGGAGAAGATTTAAAATTTAAACCTGTTTAAATATTGAACTGATTGGAGGGAAAAAATGCTTTTAGGAAATGGAATTCAATAGAAAAAAAAATCTCCATTCAAAGTAAAAATGCTCCTCCAAACAAATTTTGCCTTAGGAACAAACCATAAAGGAAGGTATTTGCTAGTTTAACACCAGCAGGGGAAACATTAAAATCATGGTCACATGAACGTGTTAATGCCCCACAGCGGGGAGTAGCTCTGAATTAGGAATTCAAGGCTATTTCTCCTGTAGGGCAATAGCTGAGTCATTGCAGGCCCTATGGACTGTGGTAACTACTTGTTCTGTGTGTCTACTATGGGCACGTATCAGGTATCAGATGAGTTGCTTTTGTTGTTGTTGTTGAAACACAGAACTAAATCACCACTTAGCACTCGGCGTCAGATTCTGATACTTGTCCCAGCAGGAGCAGGATCTTAGTCTGCAACCTTACCTATTGAAATTTCTAATGACTAATTGCAGAGGAAGGTACTACATCAGCGTATCAGGGTCTGTCCTTGAGCTGCGAATTAGCTGGCCCAATCTGGGACCATACCTGTGAGGTATTTGATCTCATTTACCACATTACCACGGGAGTCTCATTTCACCTCCTTCACCATGTGTGAACATTATGGGGTTTTATTGGCACCATTTCCCTGCTTGATAGTGATGGAGAACACTCTTGCTATCCAAATTCCCACTCCCTTGGCTCTTAGATAAACATTCCAGCAGGATACATTTACTGACGGAACTGGAATATTTGCCTGACCCTGTGCACAGACATTCATATATTGGTGAGGTCTGTTTGAAATCTATCAGAGCTCAGCCATTGGATTTTGTCTCAGCGTTACACAACGGGTTTTCTACACCGCATGCGTTGAAAACAAATATGTAATAAAACAATCTTGTAAAATTAGCCAGACAGATGGCGGAAATCAGACATGTGAGATGTATTGGTAAATGGATAGGTAAGAAGATGGGCATTTCAAAAGGCAGAGGAAAGAATAGTTGATTACAAGGATAGATAGAAAATGGAAGGTATTTCTTTTTATAATATGGGATAATATAAACAAAGCCCCTAATCCAGTTGACTGTAAATCCCGTTTCCTTAATTGGTTTAGAAACTGTGGGCTGTAATGTGAGACAGAGGGCTCTCAGCTGCTTTTCTTCTTGCTGCCTCCAATCACATTAAGTAGAAAACAATAGCAGAGCTGACAGCTCCCTGTCTGCAGGGGCACTTAAAACTAATCTGCTATTGAGACTAATACAATTATATGGGATTATAGGATTGCCACTGATACATAGATTACGGAACTCCCAGAGGAGGAGAGGGCAGGTTGGGGTCTTGCCAAGGCAGGGGGGAGGGGAAGTATATAAGGGTCCAGTTATTAAAAAACTGGAAACAAACCCCACAACATTCAAGTTGTGTGCATCTCAGTGTAAAAACCCAACTCCAAACCCAGCCTCCTTACTGCCCCCTGCCTTCCTAAGCCCACATTCAGATAGCACTGAGGGACTAAGGGGAGATTCTTGCAGTGACTACTTTGCCTATTCCATGCACAAAGTTCTGGTCGAACAGAGGTCACAAAGCGAGATGCTCATTTCAAGTTGTTCTCCCAAGGGGCTCCTATTTCGGTGCACTACTTTGAGACTGAGGTGAAACCTAGATCCATATTTCATATAGGAGCTAACTGGCCTTACTTTTCCCTAGTATTTGCACACACCTCACACAAGTGTACCAAGCCTTTAATAAACAGGGGGGAGGGGAATTCTCTTGGGTGAGTTTTGAATGCCCATATATACCACAGTTGCAAACACTGATCTTTTTTATAACACGCATATGAGCGTGTGTGTGTGACTGGCTCTATACTCCAAGAAAAACTGACACAAAATTACATTAACAAAGCTGAACATTAGTTCTCACTGTGGACCTATCTATCCTGGGTACAAGTACGCCCCAATTACCACAGTAGCGGAGCACCTCATGTACTTATCCTCTCAACACCCCTGTGATATAAGGAAGTGCATTTTACAGATTACTAAGCGATTTGACCAAGTTCATACAGGAAGTCTGTGGCTGAGCAGGGAATTGAACTCATCTCTCCTAAATCCCAGACTAGCACTATATAGGGTGACCATATTTCCCAATCCGAAAACAAGACACTGAGTGGGGCTAGCCCGAGCCCTGCTCCCCATGCCCGGGGCTGGCCTGAGCCACTCACCCAAGCCCTGCCTGCCCCCAGCATGAGGCTGCCCTTGCCACTCACTCCCTGCCCCCCAAAAGTGGGCATTTGTCCCATTTACTGATTTTTCCAAAAAAAAAAAAAAAAAAAACAAAACAAAACAAAAAAACCCCAACCAAACAAAAAAAATTGGAACGGCCGGCATACAGGAAAAAAAGGACTGTCCCAGCCCAAAATGGGACGTAAGGTCACCCTAACTATAACTAATGGACTACCCTCTCTCTCTGCATTAGAACATACTGCCCTTCTACCTAAAATATTTCACTTTTTTCCAATTGACAGTACAGTGGAGGTATTGTATTCCCATCCATTCTATTCCCAACCCCAGTTCAAACACTAGAAATGTTTATTGATAACATACTACTTATAATTAGTATTATAGCAGTGACTAGAGGCCCCAGGGTGCTGGCACTGCATATGCACCTAGTTGGAGACAGGTCATGCCCTACAGGCAAAGGGTGGAAGTGGAACCAGAAGCACAGAGAAGATGTGGCTTGCCCAAGGGCACAGCAGAGCTGGGACTAGAAGCCAGGTATCTGGACTCATAGTTCAACAGCCTAACCACTGGGTCATGCGGCCACTGTTCAGAGCTGCCATTATAATGAGTGGTGCTAGTTTCCTTCTTTAAACCTGAAATGATTTTCTAACCAAGTGATCATTGGCAGGGCCTCTGAACTGAGTACTAGACCTCATCATAGCAGCCAGTGAATTTTTCTGTTCTGATTCAGATGGTGTTTATTATAATGGAGAGTCAGTTAGCTGTAATATAACATGTTCAAACCCAGAGTTGCATAACAGAGCCAATGATTTCAATAGGGCTAGTTGTGCGAATAAGAATTACTTATTAGAGTAAAGGTTCATAGGATCTGCCTCTCTCATTCTCACCTTGAGACTGAGGTGAAACTTGGCCTACATTTCATAGAGTAGTAAATGAATTCCAGCTAGGGTGTAAATTAGAGTAGCCATCAATCTGCTCTAACTTGCAGCAGGCTTTGTGCCAGTCCCCAGCTGGCCAAAAGATCAGGGAAGCATGAAGCTTGCTTAAAGCCACCTTTGGCCCCCAGCAGGACGCCAGTCTTACACAAACCCAGCTTGGCTGGACTAGGGGATCCAGTCCTATGAAACCAGCTACAGCTTGACAGGTTTCGAGAGGGTGGCCTCCCTTTGGCTAGTGCAATACACTCACAACTAGGGAGAAGTTGGGCTTGCTGACAATATATCCCTTAGAGCACATAAAACATGAAAGGAGCGCTGGAGACCAGGTGGCCTGGGCTTCAGAAACATTAAACACACTTGGCCAAATTCGACTGTCATTTATACCCCAAGTGAAGTCAACGGGGCTAACAAAAGCGTAACTGAGCAGAGCTTTGTCCTGTGCACTCATCTCTCTCTACCAGCTTACTGCAAAACTGAATGTGTGTTCAGTGACCTGAAACCCCTACAACACCAAGCATGAGTTAACTGAGTGACAGATTTGAATTTTCTGGGTTCTTAGAACATTTTGTTCCACAGACTTAACAGTATTCTGAGAAACAACCCAGCTACAATAAGCATCCAGGAATTAAGGTAGGAGAGTGCAAAGTAGTGACTATGCCAGGCCACCCCCGCAGAAAAGGTTACACTGGAGAGAGTGCGGAAGGCTGTCCAAGGAGGATCCTGAGAAGGAGCTTCATTAGGGGAAGGAGTGCAAGACACATTCTGTGCAGTGGCTTGAATTCCATTTCTAATTATGGTCCCTGGGTCGGCGTAGAAATTCAAGACTGTCCACTCCCCCAGAACTCACCCTGGCTCTCCCACTGATGTCAAAGGGAGGTTTGCACCACAGTCAAGAGTAGAATCCGGCCTTGCTGTAAAAACCAAGCATTGTTATTTATCAGTAAGTCAGTATCTTATTGTTGCATTCAACCTCCCTCATTCGGAAAATAATCCTTTAGGACCACTGCCCTGTGGTCTGGCCCTGTTCTGACCTGGGCTTCTCCTCCCTCCCCATCCTCCTTTCTCGGTTTCTTTCCCTCTTGCCCATTTTGTATTGGCTTTTTCACCCTGCACTTCCTTCCTTGCAGCAGGTCCCAATTCCCAGCCATTTCATCCTTTAAGTGATCAGCAACTAAAGCAGTTGGGCCAGGATATTAAAAAGGTATGTAGGCATTGTTGTGCTCAGCATTGTAACACCTAACTGATTTAGGAGCCCCAATCTCATTTTCAAAAGGGCTTTAAGTGCATAGGAACCTTAATCCAAATGGGGCTAGAGGAAGTGGAGATGAACATCTCTTCATATGTGACTTTGAGAATTTTCTCTTTTTAAATATTGAATTAAAAGAGGTGAGAAATGGAGAGTATGAGGCTGGAACAGCTTGCTGGGGGTCTAATTCTATTGCAGATAAACGAAGATGGGCATAATGGAACTGACCGATGGTGTGCTCAGAATCTAGTGTGTCTGTGGGTCGTGTGTTCACCATCTGGTGAGGGTGAGGTGCAGGTGTGACCCAGCTTGCCAGCGGCAGTAAACAGACAGAATGGAGTAGTGCTGAGAGTGCAGTGGAATACATTTGAAAGTGGGACAAGTGATAAAGTGACTCCTTTTAATAAGCGGAAAGTATTGTATTAGGGATGAAGTAGGTAATGAGAGAGCTTTGCGGACTGAAGAATTCAGTGAGTGAGATGAAAGTTGCAGTCTAGAGAAAGGACAGGATTTGGGGGGAGTGTGGGCAAGAAGAAATCCAAAGAAACCAAGGTACATATTGAGAAAACAGGACTATAAATGGGGAAGGAGTATGGCAGCAGACCCTGGGAAGGGCATGGCCCAGCAATAGAGGATGGACTATCCCATCCCTTTATCCCATGGTCATACCCAAGGCAAGATGCTGCATCAGTTACAGCCAATGGCAAAGCCCCAGTGACTGGAGAGAGAAGAGGATCAGATCTTACGTGGGTAATTTGTCAGTGCCACAAGCATACTAACCTAACGCTCCACAATCTGCACAAGCTCCCTGGGGATTTCTAGGTGAAGTTTAACGTGTTGGCATTGGCCTTTAAAGCCCTATAAATGTTAGGGCCTACCTGACAGACCATCTTTCCCCCAGGGCCGAGTCTGAGGTCAGCAGAGGTGCTCAGGCTGGAGCCCCACTGGCATAAATGAGAGGGGAATTCTGGCCGGCAGAGTGTTCTCTAGGAGGGCCCCATGGCACTGGAATTCACTCCTCTCCCTTAGTCTGAAATAGCTCAAATTCAATGACCTGTGGGTACAGCTAGTCAAAATTGTTTCCACAGACTAGTTTTCCATCGGAAAAATGCGGTTTTGTCAAAACCGACACATTTCACGATAGGGCATAGATGTCAACAGGAAAAAACCCTCCAAATAATTTTGACTCATTTCAGTATCAAAATGTTTCATTTCAACTTTATTGAAATAAAACTTGCTTATTTTGATTAATATACAAGTCAGAACTAAATTAAAATAACATTGTATCAATTATATAAATAGTAATACCATACATTATTAAATACCATTTTATATGATCAAAATGGTTTGATAATTCCAAAGATAAATTTTTCAGACTTTCCATTTCGTGGCTATTTCAAAATTTTGGCTTTTCGTTTGGATTTGAAATGTTGGGAATTCCTACCTAATGGAAATTCTGGTTTCTTGCCAGCTCTACCGTCTGGGCTTATTGCACAGCAGAACCTTTCCCCCTCAGATATTTGAAAACATGGTAGGGAGAAAATTGTTATTGCAGAGATGGGATTTTATTCAACAGGGATGGGGATTTGTGGTGGGTTTTCATCCATTCTTGCACGCGTATTTTTGTCATGCCAAGGGTGACCAGAGCACTTGGGTGGACATCCATTGGCACATTTATGCATCACATGAATAAAAATATAACTAAAAATATCCAGGTACCAGTACAGATCAGCAGGATTCACAGTGGAGTAGAATACAACTGTATGTGTGGGATCCAGAAAATAAGTGACAAGTTATAAGTAGCATTGGACCGTCTGGATTAATTATATAGCTAAGCAAGAGACCACAAAAGAGGGAAGTTAGCTTGTTGGCAAAGTGATATATTATAGAATTGCTAATACCACAATATTAAAGGTAAATGTGTTTCCCATGCATTGGAAGGAAGCAGCAGCTAAATTTGTTGACAGATACTATCTAGCTTTCTGGTTTTAAGTATGATTAATAGAAAAGGATTGGTTATGGGTTTGTTTTGTGTATGTATATGTGAGAGATTCAAAAATCTGTGGGGATCTAAAAAGTAAAAATGATGAATTATTGTTGTTCAGTCATTAGTAAGGAAATGCATTTAAAATCCAATAATAGGAAAAAACACAGTTTTGGAGCCCGATTTATATACATAGCTTTAGTCTTGGTTCTATACGGAGTGGCTGAGTATGTTTGTGGTTATGAAACCAAGGGACTATCAACTGGAAGAGCAGAGGAGAAGATGTATGAAGAGAATGTAATTCAAATGGATATGGAGGAACAGAATTAGGGAAGGAGGAGGACAAATTGATTTAATTTAGGCAATATTATGGGCTAGATATTACATGTCCAATGGATGACTAAACACTGGGTTTCAGACATGCAAGATTGTTTTCCAGCTATCACAGAATGAAGATATGCACAGAACAACACTGCTAATATACGAAGGACAAGATTTTCAAGGGCGCATAGTCATTTTGAGATGCCCCAGTTTTTGGGTGCTCCACTTGACATGCCTTCAAGGGCCCTGATTTTCAGAAAGTGCTGAGCACCTGCCCTCTGAAAATCAGGCCCTTGTTAAGTGTCTCAAAAGTTGGGCATTCAAAAAACTGAGGCACTCAGAATGGCCAGTCGTGTCCGAAAGTCTCGTCCTGTAACTATACTGCATTTATCATTTTGTAAAATTCTGTGGGATCACTTTTCATCCTCAAAGATCCCATAGCATTTTACAAAATGCTCCATTTGCCTGGAATTGCAAATGCAGTTTTGAAGGTAGAACTCATCAGCTGCATAGATGTGTACAGCAACGCTACACATTAGGGTAAGACAGGAAGTGAAGAATATTGTAACCAAGCCAACATGCCGGGGAAATTGGGGACACAGAATATAGATTTCCCAAAGTGGAAATTTACTCAAACAAACTCTGGTTACTTGCAAAAAGTGCAACAGGATTTTTAATGACCATAAATGGACTTCTGGACTTGTGTTGTACGACTTACATCTCCAGCAGCCCAGCCCCTGCTTAACACCACATTGAGGCATATGGGAGTGTTCACAGTGTGTCATCTGTATGAACAGTCAGGTTGGTACCTTGTCAAAGAGGTGTAAACTGGAGAGTGGGTGGAACTACAATTCTAGGCAAAACAAAAAAAGTCAAACTTTTATCCTAGCCTGAGCCATTGCAGGAAGGCACTTTGGCATAAACTCGTGTAGCAGATAACATTAGCTGGAACAACCGGATTCACTGATGTAACACATCTACTGGGTTGGACTGGAAGATGGAATAGCTGAAGAACTCGGGGGGGAGGGGCAGATCCCAAAGGGGGAGACATACAGGCATACAGTGGTTTTGGACACTGCATAGAAATAAGCGTATGATGCAGCATTCATGTTGGATCTCAGAAAGCAGAACTCAAAACACATGGGAGCCAAACTTTCCATACTGGAAAAAATAAATCCACACCAACTCTACTTTTCAGGCAAAAGGCTTATTGAATGCAAACACATATCAAACACCTTCCACTATATTTTAGTCTTGGAATCAACTAATTAACTGTTCTCCTGAGTTGGTTAGCTGAATGGGGCAGCATACTCTTAAATGCATCTCTGTTCCTAGGTGAGGCCAGATGGATTAGTTTCATTAAAGTGAGGCTGTCCTCAAATTCGCCCCAATCCCAAAATGAAATTTGTTGATGTTTCAACCACGTTCCTTTAAGGATATTGCCTCATCACCCAGAAAGAAGGTGATGGAGCAGTCCTAGCATGTCCCTCCTTCCTTTCCACCATCCAATAACCTGTGAATAGGGCCCACTCTCCTCTCTCTTCTCTGTCACCTTGTCCTCCCACTTTAACTTAGGAAGTTTCCAGGTTAGACTCTGAGCCTCTGATCACCTCGCTGTTGATGCTCTGCACTTCTGGAGACCAACAAGTCCCACTGAAGTGAATGGAAGCTGCAGGTGCTCAGCACCTCTGAAAGTTAGGCCGCAAGCACAATTTGACTTACATCTTGCATGCTCAGGATGTACAATATTTAGGGCCTAGCAGTATGGATACCAGAGATACTGGGCCTCATTGTTGCTACAACAACGGGGAGTAGAAAAGTCTTGAGACTCTAGCAAAAGAAAATTTCACATCCAAAATAAGGGGTGACGTTTCTATTGGAAAGTTATACTCTGGGCCCTGGCTATGTCATGGGCAGCCTGTGTCTTGCTGATCATCTTCCCTGACCATAGCAGTCATGGACTTGACAGTCCAAGAGTAAGACTTATTGAAGCGAAGGAGTAAGCTCTCAATGGCTCAGCAGCTGTGGACCCCCCGCCATCATCAGACATCAGAATGAGGACACATCTCACTGTGTTCCAAGTGAGAAGCAAGACCATTTCTTTTACAACACTTTGTGCACACAGACACACACACACACTGGTCTGAAGAGAGAAGAAAAGACAAGAAGGATCAAAAAAGTTTTCTTAGCACACCCTACAGAGGATGCAAGGATGGTGCAGACAATATTCTCTCTGAATGGTTGTTTGATGTGTAATATTTTCTAGTACTGAGATAGCATTCTATTATGCACTCCTTATCGTGGTATCACAGGCATCTAGTCCAATAACAAAGCACATCAATACCTCCTCCCTCTTACACACACACACACTTTTAAGTAATATTAAATCAGTCATTACAGTGTGCATCATGTAAAACAGTATTTCAAAACTTTTACAATCACACGGTGAGCTGTAATTGTTCTGTTAAATTATAGTTTTGCAAGCTAACAGAATAGATTTTAAGGTCAGAGGGGACCATTATGACCACTAATCTGACCTCCTGCATAACAAGGGTCATAGAATTTTATCCAGTGATTCCTGCATCTCTTCCAACAAGTTACAGTGAGCTAGAGCTCGTCTTTTAGAATGACGTCCAATCCTAATTTAAAGACTCCAGCTGATGAGTTTACCACACCCCTTTGGCTACATCTACACCATGAGCTGGGGTGCGATTCCCTTGCTTGTCTATACAGATTCTTGTTAACTCTCATTAAGCTAGCTGTAACACGCTGCCGGGAATACCCAGAATTATTAGCCATTGTTGCCTCTCTGCCTCAGTAAGAGCGAGCTCTGCTGGCCACTAGACTGCATCAGCTCATTACCACACCAGCAAACTCCTCAAGGTTCCCCTGATCCATACCTTGCCTAATGTGAACTTCAGCCCCCAAGCTACTCAGAGAGGTTTCTCTGCAATGCACAGCCTCTACCAGAGTGCATCTACAGAAGATATTATGTTCACTGCTCTGTTAGAGAGTCAGTACATCACATCTTCTGCACCTGGGGTAAATACACCCTTCCCATCAAACACAGAACTGAGTTAGTTTACAGTAAAAACAAAACAAGTTTATTAACAAAAGAGCCTCGATTAAGTGATACCAAGGGAAAGGTGATAAAGGCAGTGATGGTTAAAAGCAAATAAAAGTGAAAAAAAAAAAAAACCACACACAGAAGTCTAAAATTTAATCCAGCAAGATACAGTCTTTGTTCAAGACGGTTCATTTCATCCCCAGTTTTTTCCCAGGTCTTTATCGGCCAGGACCCATCACAGAGATCAAATCACTTGGTTTCCTTGTCTCCATAAGGTAAAGGATCAAGATGGGGTCTTTTTGTTCTGCATATCCCCCAAAGGGATGTCTTTGTCTTACAAGTCCAGAAGGTCTCCCAGGATTCAGTCTCCTTTCTAAGGTGCAGGAGTCATGTTAATTCACTGTCTCTCAAGTTCAAGCTCAAGATAACCTGAGCTGGTTTAGCTTGATAGCTTTGTTTATGGCTAATACGTAAATTGAGGTAAACCTACATTCTCTTGTCTAGCACAGACCTGTTCATCACCTTTACCTAGGCTAGGCTGTCTTTGTCTTGAAGATGTTCTAGTGACATTAGACAGAGAAAGAGTTCCTCACTTCACATCTCATGTTAACACATGCACTTGCCAATGATTAATAATCTGTGTTTTATTAGCTTTCATATACCCTCCCATGAGGCATATTTTGTGCCAATATTATTGCAGTAATGTGTGGGGTGTGGCTATAAGGGCTCCTAGGGTCACACTACCTCACTATAAGCAGCCGTGTGGATTCAGCAGTCGCAGCAGTGGAGGCATGGCTCAGCCACGCCAAGCGTGGGTTTCTAATCAGCACAGCTGCACTCCCGCTGCCACGACCCATGCTACTGCAGCTACACTGTTATGAATACTCCTGCTAGCTTGATGAGCGCTAGCATGAGTATGCGAATGCAAGCAGGGGAAATCACACCCACAGGACGTAGCCTTGGTAATAAGTTCCCATGGTTTATTACCCTCACTTAAAAAATTGCCTCTGATTTCCATTTTGAACTTTGTGGACTTCAGGTTCCAGCCATCAATGCTGCTTACATGCATGAACACTACATCACGTATTCCCCCACAGAAAGCTACTCGCAGACATGATGTATCACAGTAGATTTATATTCCTTCTACATTAAATCTTGACTGGGGGTTTTGTGTGTGAGAGTGTGCTTGTTACAACCTTAGTACAGAGACTTAAAGCATTGGCACAACACAGTATAATGTTTCATTTGGAGCAATTTCAAATGACTCAATGTAAATGGCATATAGTATGCCAGATTTTGAGGAGTAAAAATATTATGTGCACTTCATCTGTTTGTTTAAAGAGGTTTTCTAATGAAGGCTGCACTTTGCTGAAGGGTGAAGAGGGAGCTTGATCTAGGGGTGAGCGGAGTGTATTAATTGTTTGCTCCCAATCCCGGCTCTGCCATTGCAACTTGCTGTGTAACTGGGTGGCAGACATCTAACCCATCTGTAAATGGCTATGTATTAAAAAGGGCTTTGAGACTCTGTGTTCTGACTGCATCTCTCCTCAGAGTGTTAGGATTCTCTCACTAGATTGACCAATGAGCAGCCAGCAACTCCTAGCAACAAAAGTGGGCGCCATGCACATTTGCTGGGTGCCATGCACATTTGAAAATCTGGCCACTTCCTTTTGGTGCTGAGTTCTTTTTCAACCCAGATTTTAAATTACGTAGGGCAGGGAGTGTCCTACTTGCCTGTAAATCACCAGGCCCACATATGGTGTAATATATAAAAATATACATAATGTATTTGTGCTCTGTACAGGCCACGTACAGACCTACAACCTAATTTGTGTTTGTATAATTTACACCCAGTGTTTACCATATCCCATTTATTACTTGCATTCCACTGTATTTCAATAACCCCGATTTGGCCTCAGGCCTCTTTCACTATCAGCTAGCCTATTTTTGCTCTTAAGCATTCTGCTATTGCAATATAGACATGTAGAGTTTTCATTATTGGCAGGGTGCCTATTTGAAGTTACTCTATTATCTGAAATCTTGCTGACTTTTTGGATTGAACCTTGATGACTTAGCCAGTCTTTCCTCCAATGCAGAATTCCCCTAACAGTTATTTTGCTCTGTCTTGTTGCTGTAGGGTGACCAGATGTCCCAATTTTATAGGGACAGTCTCGATTTTTGGGTCTTTTTCTTATATAGGCTCCTATTACCCCCCACTGCCGTCCCGATTTTTCACACTTGCTGTGTGGTCACCCTACGTTACTGACACTTCTAGCAGATATCACTGTCTCAGGAGATGGCTCCTCAGACCCTGCTGAATTTTCTTTACCTTCCATTTTAAAATAGTCCTCCGCACCACCACAAAAAAAAGAATTCTTCTTTACCAGTGGTCAGGTTCTACTTTGGTCAAGGAGGACACCATCCCTTTGGAATATGCGGTGTTCTCCAGTAGGTTTCTTAGGGCTAGTCTATGCTAGACTCACTACAGCGGCACAGCTGTACCACTGTAGCGCTGCTAGTGTGGACGCTCTATGCTGCCAGGAGAGAGGTCTCCTGTCAGCATAACTGCTCCAGCTCCCCGAGCCGTGGCAGATTTGTCAGTGGGAGAGCTTCTCCTGCAGATATAGCACTGTCCAGACTGGCGCTTAGGCCGGTGTAACTTATGTCGCTAGGGGAGGGGGGGAAAGAGGGCTTTTCCACATCCTTGAGCGACTTAAGTTATAATGAAGTAAGTGCTACTGTGTACAAGCCCTTAGTGCCAAAAATATTTAAACACCACCTCTCTGCTCCATTTTCTCAACCATATATTGGAACCCAGTAGTTTCCTTAACAGGCCTCTGTGAGGAAGAGAATCTAGAGCCTTCACTAAAAACTTCTTCCTACATTCATTTAAATGTAGCTTCCACAATGTCTCAAATTTCTTTACCTCATTGGTGTGGATCACAAGAGCAGGCTCCTCCCTGCACGGATTAGATTTTGTCCAGATGGCTCATGAGGGATGCTTCATGAGCACCTGGCATTCAATCCGCCAGATGAGCTCTCATGCTGGTCCCACACCCAGCCATCAGCACATACAGCGACAGAACCCTTTGGTACCACAGTTTGGCTGCATCTCACAACTGTGGCCCAGTCACCGGAAGGGACCTCCGCAGTAAACAGGCAATGATCAGCCTCGGTCTGCTTCTGTCAGCAGGCAGTTCGGACAAATGCCCTCAATCGACCTCCCACCACTAAGATATTTATGAGTGGATTCTGGCATGGCACAGAGGCCCACACAAAAACCAGCGTTCAGGGAATTAATGCCTTGCTAATCTTCTTTCCTTCAACACTTGAGTATGTGGGAGTGCTTACAGATCTCCTTCAAGCAGGAGCCCTAATTAAGCAAGCCCAGGCAAGGACCCTTCTAAGTCCTAACAACCTGAGCCCAATCAGGTAGCTATATAAATACACTCCCAACCAGCCAGCCAGCCAAAGTTCACTGACGGCAAGAATGCTTCAAATCAAAGGCAAATTCTTACAACAGTGTAAATCCAGAAGGTGAGCGCCCAGTGGAGTCCATGGGGTAACTGGATTTACACCACTTCAATAGAGAGCACACTTTAGTCTCCACTTTGTGACATTGTTGTCATTTAGCCTACGTGAGCCCCTCAAACTCAGTGATTGGGGAGAGGTGGAGCCAAGCAGTAAGGAGGGGAGGCATTTGGGGGGTGACGGCCCTGTTAGAATAAATCAAGGCTGAACAGTCAGATGTAACATTTTATGTATCATCAGTGTGGCAGACTTGTTTAATTCATAAGTGATACAACTGAATATTTTCCTGTCCCCCTTTCCTTTGATTCTTTATGGATAATGTGCTCCCAAGATACTCTAGATATTGTGACCCTCAGCAATATTTCTGCTTACAGACAAAAAAACAACGGTGAAAAAAAGGTCTTGTTTGCCCCGATGTCTAAAGACCATCACAGGAAAGCTCTCCTCCTGAAAGACCTGGTTACTCATCTGAGACTGGCAAGTCCTAACGTGAATGCACTGGAGAGTACTAGATGCATAAGGAGAGGAGAGCACATTGAGAGCCTGAAGAGGGGTAATGTTCCCAAGCAGGATTTTCTTTAGGCAGAAATGAATCAAGAACAAAGCGCTTCTGTAATAGCAAACTATACACACCGAGCAGCGCCAGGCTGTTCATTAAAGGGTCAGTCCTGCAGGACACTGAGCACTCGGGCTTCATCCAGCAAGTACTTAGTTTTAAGCACATAAGGCCCTGTTGAATAATCTACATATGGCACTTATAGAGCCACTATTATCTAAAGCCCTTCAAAGTCTTAATGTATTTATCTTCACCACACCCCTGAGAGATCAAGTACCACACTACGGAGGGGGAACGCAAGGCACAGAGGGACTACAGTGATTTACCAAGGAGTCTGTAGCAGAATAGAGAATTGAACCTAGGTCTCCCAATTCCCAGGCTAGCACTCAAACCATCATACCTCTGTAGATCCTGATGCACCCTGACAGCAGAACTGACCTGTAAGCTGCATTGCAATATGTTGGGGTAGCAGCCCAGCAATGACAGCCCCAGTATCGAAGGAGGGCAAAACTGCACCAGGCACCCAAAGGCCAGAACAGGCTATCTTGCCCTATATATTGCATTAAAAAAAAAATAAGTATTTCCTTTGACCTGGTTTAAGTCTGTGCCTTCCTGTTTCATCAAGAACTACTTTTCACTTTAGGACAGGATGAAATTCGTTATCTCCTGTCTTCCCTATTAGTTTGCTGCTTTCAGTCCAAGCCATTCTAGTCCTTGGAATCCTATCCAGTATGGAATCTCTCCCTTCCCCCCCTCCCTCTATGCTTTTAATAATTTTGTTTGCTCCTCTCTGGATCTCTCTCTGCGATGGTCATTTAGAAATGAAGCAATCAGAAATGAACTCAGTACTTAAGCTGTAACATCAGTTGATGTAATCCCATTTTAATATATGCCACATTCTTCTCTGTCCCACTCTTTAATACAGACTAACATTTTAGTTGCCTTTTTTTTTTTTAAACAAACACACCAGTGCTTCACACTGAGCTGACATCTTCATTGGAAACTTTTTTCCAGGAAAGTTACAACTCCATCAAAACCCATCAGCGTCTGAGAGTCATTTAAGCTGTTCCTTCCAAAGTGCATTTCTCAACACTGAATTTCATCTGCCATCATGTTGCCCAATTTGTTTGCTTTGGGAGGTCCTTTGAGTCCCTTGCCATCTTTTTTGTCCGGTTTTTTTGCTGTTGTTGTTGCAGTTCTTGACTTCACTGGATGTCTCCATACTAGTTTTTTTCTCCTAAAGTTCCCCAGCAGTGTATATCAGGGACCACAGGGCTTGTACCCTGGTCCACAGGGCTCTTAAGAGCTAGGCAGTCCCAAGCTGCCAACCACTGATGTGATAACAGCTGTTAGACTAGCAACTGAACTCTAACAGAAGACTCTAGTCCTGGGATATGACTGTGGAGCCCTGGGGGTCCTGCTTAGTCCTCAGCCTCTACTTAAAAAAGCACAGGAACAGGAAATTGTCCATGCAACAGGGTTCTCCCTGTTCAGGGCTGCTTCCCCTGCAATACCTGCTCCTACTGCCTGCCGCTGATCTCCTGGGAACCTTACCCTGCCTGCCTCCCGACTCTCGGTTTACCTTTTAGCCTGTCTTGGATTCTGACCTCCCGATATCTGACCCCGTTGGACTCCCAACTCCTGCTCTGAACACTAGGTCAGACTGCCCACGTCCTGGTCGTGACACAGGGATATATCTCTAGTGTAGATAGGGCTCCAGGAGGTTTAGATGCTGTGTCATCTAACCGCGCTCAGAGTAGATCTGGATGATACAGTGCTTAAAATGCCATTCCTTGTCTGAAGACCTGTCTGCACCAGGACTTCGACTACTGCGGAAGCAAAGCCAGTGGCAGCAACTATGGGAAATGTTAAGGGAAAAAAATCCTAATATAGCTACGTCCACTGTGTCTAATCATTAATCACGGGGAGACACGCTTAATAAGCGATGGGAAAGGAAACATTCTTGTAGAAAGCCAATGTTAGTCTAAAACTACAGCAAAGGGCTGCATGAGCCAGTGGATAGGACAGTGAGTTCTATTTCTGACTCTACTGGGTGACCTCAGGCCACTCGCTTCCCTCCCCTGTGCTTGTTTCCTTCTCCCATACCCTTTGTCCATCTGTCTGTCTAAATTGTAAACTCTTCAGGGCCTAGCATAATAAGGCCTCAATCTTGGCTTGGCCCTCTAGGTGCTACTGTAACACAATTCATAGATAATATAAAGTATTAACACTGAATTCATAGATACCAACAGAATAGGCACCACGGAGTCATTCGTGTTTGTGTAGTAATTCTTATTTAAAAGTGGAAGAGCTACACTGTCTTTGAACTACAGCAATAAAGCCATTGTATACCTTCCCTACCACAAAGTGGCTCGTGCTTTAGGGAACATTCATTGCTAGTTTTTCAGCTGGGTCGCCCCACAAAATGTCCAAGCCCAGACACTAGAGGAAAAGTTGCATCAGTGAACCAGACAGAGAGAGCCTAGAATTAATGGTTTGGTCCTTGGATATCAGCAATAACCCCAAACCAAAGCCTAGAAACCAGACTTTCCTGAACTCCTACCCTATTTGATACAGCCATGTCTCCAATACTAATGAAGGCCCTGTTCCCCCAGTAGCTGGTTAATATCAGGAGAGACATTCAACTAGTAGGGATATTGTAGCAGAGGAAAAACCTCCCTCAAAACTGCTAACACCAGACTAAGCCTGTATCCACCACCAATACCTCTGATGTGCATGGATGCTATGCCAAGCAGGCTAGTATGAAAAGCAGCAGAAAAGTTGTTAATGAAAAAAAGCATCTAAGCTCAAAAGCTTTCTAAGATCCATTATACCTCTGAACTGTTAATAAGAGGATTGTAGATCCTGATTACAGTCCCCACTTATGGACCCAGCCATAGCTTCTTGCTGAAAGGTGAGAAAACAGCTTTAATGGAACAAAGGAAGTGTGCAATCCCCCATGCAAAGATTCTGTTCTAATAATTCAAGTCTTACTGCATAGTCCTAACAAAATCCCATTAATTCTGAGTCTGGAGGTGCTGGCTGTAATATACTCAAACAAGAAAGATAAAACTACTTACACAGTGTGTTTCAGGGGTTAGTGGATTAGGATGTGTGAATGTTCTTTTTCCCCCCAACAAACTGCAAGCTGGCAAAACTGCCCCACAATACAAGATTTTGCTTCATGTCCCACCAAAGGTGTCACACTTGGGGATGTGAAGCAACTCCTGGATTGCTGGATGCAATAAAAAACAAACATGGCTTTTGCAGTGTGAAAGCCCTCCCCGAGTATATGGATTTCAGGGCTTCTCTGGTGGACAAACCAGATACATTTTATATAGTATGTAGCCTGTCGCTCAACTTTGCTATTTTGCTCATAATGGAGGCCACCTTATGGTTATTCAAAGTGGCTCTGCAATATACTCTTTGATCTATGAGGACCTACTCGATGGAAGGAGGGCAGTTTCCATATAGGATAACTAGGTCAGTTATGACCTTGAAAGTTACACTTTAGTTCTTAATCCACCCAGACTGGCTATGAGACCCTGGGAAACTGGACACTGCTTACAAAAAGATTCACTTCAAAAGCAGCAGCCCTCAACCTGGCAGAGCTAGGAGCTACTTCATCAGGGAACTAGACTCCCAGAGAGACAGTCTCACACGTTGAGGCAACACCAAAACCCAAATATTGTATTGCTTGCTTTAAGGTGCTGAGGATCCATTTGACCGGATACAAACCACATTCTCTCCCAGAAGGAATGAGAGGGCGGATGTTTCTCCTCTCTTCTCAGCTACTTGGACAAATATGAGCTGTAAACCAGCATTACACTGCACAGCAGCGACATTTGCTGCCTGCAAGAGACACTATTATTTTTAGAGTATTTATATTGCAGTAGAACCCAGAGGTCCCAGATGAGACTGGGGCCTTCTGCGCCATGTACAGTACAAGCATACGTTCAGATAGAGTCCTTGCCCCCAGTGGCCTGAGGCTGCTGACAGCAGTTGCTTGCACATGCTATCAAGATAATGAATTTCCCCTCCAGCACTCCTGTGAGATAGGGAAGCATTAGCTCCACTTTACAGATGGAAAAACTGAGGAAGGAAGTTTTCAGAGGGTCTGAGTACCGAAGTTCAGAAGGATTGCAGCTGAAACTCTGCGTATTTATCCCTTCTTAAGCATTCAATCCTTAAGTGGATTTGCCCCAGGTCACCCTAGACGACGGAGACAAGGCTGGGAACTGAACTCTGGTTTCCTGTATTCCATTCTAGGGCCTTAACCATAAGATCATCCTTCTTCTCTAAGGAAGAGATTGATATGAATAAGTGCATGCAAGTGATATGAATTTGTGCATGCAAACCCACCACTCAACCTCACCAGTCTGAAAAATTGCTTGGTAGCAGATCTAAAGTGATAGCGTGAGAATCAGTAATTCAGCCGCAGGATTGCTGGAGCTGTAATGATAAAGGCTTCTTGCTTGACATGATATACCACCCTTTCATAGAGGGTCAACTAAATACCAGCTTACATTATAGACCTCACAAAGCATCTCAACTCCACTAGAGCAACCAACTCCCCACCTACAAAGGGGTTAGAGGTCACAGTATTAAAGTGAACAAGGTCAGTGTTAATTAACAATTTAACTAATCACAGGGCAAGTGCTTCCAGCCTCAGACACTGTACAACACCATCTTAATTGGCCAAAGATACAGCTCACAGTTATTGTGACAGTAATTAACAATTATATATATGTGAACCAAAGGCTAACCTTCCAGAAAAGCCAAAGTTTTCACAAGTGGCATCTGATTTTGGGTGCCTCAGTTTAACTTGATTTAAACAGACTTGGGTCTGATTGTTACCGGAGATGAGCCTCTGCAGCTCTGATTGACGTCAGCTGCAGTTTCAAGTGCATGGCCCCTGTGAAAGTCTGGCTCAAGCTGGGCATCTAGAAATCAGTGACCGCCTGCGAAAGTATTTGGCACACAGTGTCTAGTGTATGCTCTACCCAAATGCCCATTCTTATCCTTCCAGCACTCTGACACGCAGCTGGCAGGACCAGCACAGATCTAGGAGTTGTAGAAGCTTGTTGGGCTAAAACCCTAAGGAGAACCCACAACCTTGGGGTGGGGGGGGGAAGAAAATGTAGGTCTTCAACCTCCCAACAGTAAGCAGCTCCTTTGATCTCTGCATCTCCTGCTTCTGATCTGACAAATATTAAAAATGCCAAGCCCACACCCCCTCCATCAGTGATTAATGTGCTATGGTCTTTCTGAAAGCTTATAGAGCTCTCCCTCCAGGCCACAACATTTGATAAAGAAATGAATCTTTGCGATTAATAATTCCCTGGGCTGAGTTTTTGTTTAATAACTATTCTGTCAGTGATCGATCTGAAGGGCTAGGGCGTGTGTATGCGTGTACATATGGGGAGGAGGGAGGGGAGTAATTTGATTGGGGCCAGGAGATTTGGCAGGCTGGCATTACAAAGCAGCTCTTTAGCAGTGGCTGGAAAACCAGCGTGACAAATCGCTCCCTTCTTTACTTCCCGCATCCCCTCTTCACAACTGAGCTATCTGATTAGGCTCAAACCAGCCAATCAGAGAATATGATTTGGAAAATATTTCCTCCTTGACATTCAAGAGAACAATTCCTTACCCGGGGAAAATTACATTTAAAAATAAATGGAAAAGCATCAATCAGCTAGGAAAATATATTCTGGTTTTTGGATCTCTTGAGGCAAAGTGATTTTTTTTATTATTTTTATTTAAATAAGATTGAAGGCTGTGGCTTGATTTTTTTTCCCTGAGATACTAAAAGATAGCACTGTAACATTTGCATATAAACCATTACCTTTCCTCTCTATAGATACAGTATTTTTCATTAAAGCCAAACCTTGAATATTTACAGACACATTGAGATGCACTGGCAGATATCTGTTAGTGGAGACAGATACACCAGACAGTAACAGAAATTACAAGGTCTATTCTGGGGTGATTTGTGTGTATGTATATATATATATATATAAATACAGTCAGTTTCATTTTCAGCTGAAATTTTTTAAAGCTGTGAAGCTTCCTCAAATGTTAAGAAAGCTACACATTAAACTATCTTTTTTAAAAAGTTCTCTCTCTTGCACTGCATCAGATTCACTCCCCCACTTGCTTGGGCCAGATTTATAAGGAGAATTAGCAGCCACAGGGTAATTTTCTCCCACAAAATAGTTGTAAACATGCCCGTATGCAAAGGTGGTGCTAGCTTATTGGTAACTCTTTACAGGGATATTTTGGCCCCCCTTCTGTACCCCTCACCCATCCCCTAAAATAATACTTGCATTATTTCCACAAATAAAACATACACCAACACAACACATACTTATTCCCTTGTTAAAAAGCCCATGTTAAATATGGTTGTTAGTAGTTGGGAGGTATTACTAAAGTGGGCCCCCCCCGAGCCTCTTGGGGCCATAAGCAATTGCTTTGTCTGCTTATGCCTAGGACCATCAGCCCGATAGGTCTTGTTTGCAAACTACTGAACAACATGCAGAGAGATCAGGAAATGACTCCATTAGAGACAGTTGTGTTACTGTAGCATCTACAGGCCACCACTAAGATCAGGATCCCATTTTTCCGGGTTCTGTACGTGTATAGTTAGAGACAATCCCTGCCCCAAAGAACTTAGACAAGAGTTGGGGAAGAAAGACTTGCTCAACCTCACACAGCAGAACCAGGTTTTCTGACTCCTAGTCCTGTACTCTGTCCACTAAAGTGCGCTGCCTTTGCCAATCTGAAATAGTGGGACAAAGACACATTCAGCAAAACGTTTAAATGAGATCCCACAAATGGATTTCAAAGATGCTTTCATATTCTTCAGCAGACCATGAATCTAAAGCACGGGTAAATAACCTACTGAATGAAACGTGCCATTTCTAGACTATCACAGAACTCCTTATAGCACTTTTTCCTAATGGGACATCATAGCCCATAGTGTTTTATTTCTGCACAAAGCTGCTGCAGTCCTACAAGCAGTATCCTGCCCCATAATTCACTGCAGAGTGCTGGAATACAGGCTTTGCCATATCGTTATATGAAGATAAAGTACAGGAGCTGCTCTGAATTACATTTCCTTTTACTGATTTTTTTTTAAAGTATTTGCTTCCCATACATAAATTGTTGCTATTGTATAAAAGATTCACTGAGGCACCTCGCTGACAATTTTCCCTTTTTTCCCTCATTTCTCTGAATTAATAACAAAATGCAAATCAGCTGCAGTGTTTCTTCCTCCACTTAACACAATACTTGACTAGCAGAACATTTAAAGATATGCAGAACGTATTAATGGAACTTAAGCGCCCTTTTGAGCAAATAGGTTTTTGTTTTCCTGCTACCCTCACCCTAGATGGGTCACGTGGGAACAGTGCAGGAAAGTGCTACCTCACACTTTAAAGGCGGCCATCTGATCACGATATTTCCCTTCCCCCACCCCCTTTCCTTCATCTTTGGAAGGCAAGAACAAAACCTATTCCACAACATGAAGAAAAATAACCAGCCATCTCTTTCCCTACCCACTTGTTAAAGATCCACAGTTCAGTATATCTGATTGCCTAGATAAATCCAGGTGCTATTGTCAAGGCTGAATGTCAAGCCTCTCAGTAACAAAGGCTACGGGTCTATTAAATTCTCCAGCCAACAAGACACTTGTGCAGCAGCTTTAGCCTATGTGCAGTTGCTACCAACTAGTGACCATTGCTTATTAAGTCAGGACTTAATGTGATTTTCAAGAGCATGCTAATTTTTCCTAGTTTGCCTAATTAAAATGATCATCTACAACTGGATTTCTAGTTTGTCTGTTGAACTGCTCAATTAGCCCTTTTTATCTTTGGTTAGATGACAGTTAAGTTGTGTTTGAAAAAACCCAAAGTTCTCTTTGGCACTTTTAATCTTGTCGCAGGGAAGGTGGTTTTGTGGAAATGGAAGCTCTGGGGTTCTGGGAAGAAAAGTCATTATCTGAGCCATTGAAACATTCCTGCTGCTCCCAGGGATGTCTGAAACCCACAGGCACGCTACTCCAAAAGTTGCTTTCCCAAGCAAAATGCTCCTACTTGCCTCTCAGCTTTTGGATCCAAGCATATTTGTGATAACTGGTAGCCACAAGGGGGAGGAGGGGAAGAGCTCTGAAATCGCTCCATTGATATCTTCCTGCTCCTAGGGAAGACTGATGTTTTCTCCCAAACATGTTGTCTGAGGTTTATCATCATCCCTGCCTGGCCTCTGAAGCATCTCTCATTGGAGGACATTCAGATCCTCTAGTTCTTTCATTTGAGAACTGTGGCCAATTTCAGTAGCACTTTGTGACTGTCCTTGATTTGAATCCATTGCTAAGTTCCTCCAGCTGCGAGACTGGGGAAGGTGTGATTGTTGCTGGGGTGTCCCAGCAAGACCAGACAAGTAGTAATAGCTTTCCTTGCTTGCTCAGGATATGCAAAAACTAGAAGCCAGTGCAGAATTTTCAGTACTGACTACTCAATAGCTGGTTTCCTGCTGGAGTCCAAAGTGCCCAACAAGAAAGAAATAGCAAAGAAAGAGTGAGACATTCTTCCCCAGTACACCCCATTTTAAAACATGTTTACTTTGGGCAGGGTCTGAATCCTTTTTCCCGTAATTAGGGAAGGAATACTGCAACAAGCTCCAGGAAATTCAGCATTGCCAAGTAGTAGCTGCCAAAATACATCATACTAGCACCTGCGAGTGCCAAAAGCCATCACTGGGTGGCAGGAGAGTACAGTTCAAGAAGTGACTTGCATCCCAGGCTCCTAACTTGCTCCTGCCTCATCTCACAATTGTCCATTTACTAGCAAGCAAATACCATGGAAACTTTAGACTTTCCCTCTGATTTGGTGGGGCAGAAGGGCAAGCTGAAAGATGCCATTGGGTGTCACCTTGCAGCCTCAAGGGAACATTAAAAAAAAAAAATTATGCATGGTCTGGTCCACGGCAGCACACAGGAGAGGTGCCAGGTCACTTTTAATTTTTTTTTTTTGGGGGGGGTGGGGGGGAGGTTAAAATTAAAGTAAAACCAAAAAAAGTCTGAATGGACTATTTCCACGCAGCTAATCTTGTGTGTAATTTTAGAACAGAACAGACAGTTATGCACACACATTGGCAGGCACATCTTGCGCAGAGTCCCCCTACCGCAACACAAAAACAACCGGGGAGTTAGGAGTCCTTCTACCCTTGAAAAAACAACAGCAAAGCTCCCGTTAGGGATCAGCCCACAGCCCTAAGGGCAGAGCACCCCCCAGCCAGCCATCCTCCGTCCCCAAGGAAAAAAGTTAGTCTTTCCATCCTATGTGTACATGTTTGTGACACAAAGGAGGCAGATGGGAAAGGGGCTGTCCTTCTCCTCGGAGTCTGCTAATACTCCTGCACAGCAGAGCAGTCTGCCCTTCTTTGCCCAGGTGCAGTGCTGCAGTCTGGTCACCTCATCCCCTTCCCAGCCCACAGCAATTCAGACCAAGTGCCAGCAGACCATTCTAAGGCCTGTCTGAATGCATGAAATCCTAATTTCATTAGATTTCTCATTTGCAGGGTAACACTGTCACAGTGCTATGCACCACTGCCACAGATTAGCAGGTTTGCCAGAACGCTGCTCCACTAATGAGTTAATCCAAATAACGCTCAAATCCCAAATCAGATTTAAAGCAATCCAGACAGAGGACCCACTGAGGATGAGGGCAGAGGGGACTGGGACTGTTCTGACTAAAGTAGCTGTCAATTCAGTGTGGGGGCTGGGGGTATTAAGAAGGCTCAAGCATACAATTCCTTTGTTTCTCAACAAGACAGGCTCAGTTGAACTCAGAGTTTTTCCTGTTTCCATGTGTGGCCCATCTCTCTCATGGCACACTTGGGAATAATATGCAACAACATATACATCTGTATATAGTGTCAGCCTTTGCCTTATGAGAAAACCATTTCTGTAGCTATAATCAGCAGCTATTACTGCTTCTGTCTCCATCATTTAATCTTCAGTACTCAGAGAGTCTCGGCACTTCAGAGCTGAGAACTGGATTCCACTGAGGAAGCTGGAGATGATGGGATGATTGTGGTTTGTTAGTTTGCCACTGATCCAACATGCTAAAAAAAAAAAAAGGAGGTGTGAATGCTTGATATACTGGGGTAGGGGGTGAAGGAGAGCCATGGGTTTATGATTAAGTCTACAGAGCCAGCATCCCAGAAGAGTGAGCTGTATTTTATTCCACCTCATGCATAGTCAACAAATTTGCCAGTCAGCTAAGTTTTAATTCCTAAATATTTCCTTTTGCTGTTGATGGATGTAGCAGAAAGAACAGTTTGATTTTCAGATACTGGATTCAGCTAAGCAGCACTATTGCCAAACTCTGATTGCGACTTGCACAGAGAGCCAATCTGATACAGAAGTCATCATGGGGGGAAACATCTATGGAGTAAGAAGGGTCCTGTTTACAGAAGCATTTCTGATATTCTTTCTTGGCTTCTCACTCACTCCTTGGCCTTCCAACTGTGACCAAATGTGGTATCAGCTGAATATCTGATCCTGTAGGTCTACCAGGGGACTAAAGGCCTGAGCCAAAGCTGAGCAAAGTCACTGGGGTGGTCTTGCTATAGATTTGAATCAGGACCTAAATATCATCCCTGCACAGAGATGGATTAGGTCTTTCTCCAGCTCCACGATCCTAAGCAAACCTCTTAACTAACAATAATAAGCAAAACGCAGAATGTCAGAAGCTTCACATTTGTTTACTGCATATTTGACTCAGTTAACTTGTGTTGCTGCAATTTTTCTTTAAAGGAAACTAGTATGCTGTCACTTTTTGCACACCGAATAAGCCTTCCAGGGCACTCCCTCTTTTCTACAGATTACAAATGGATCCCAACTGAGGAAGAGCGAAACATTAAACTTCCCTCCTTACCAACTTTCTAAATTGGCGTTTGCCAATCAGCCCGCAATGTGTTTTTGTACAACCCCCCCCACCCTCTCTCGGAGACAGCCACCAGCAGTCCTCTCCCTCCTCCGTGCTAACAAGGTACTAATAACAATAGTAATCACAGTCTGCCTGCTCAGCCCACTGCAGGAGCATGGCAGCAAAGGGATGATCATTTCTCATTGTGAATTATGACAGAGGCACATCGCTTCACCCCTGGAATAAAGCAGCACCTGCCAATCCTGCTAAAATGGCAAGGAGAGAAATGAAAGCCCTGCCGGAGCTGATCCAATTCCCCGCTGACTCTAATTACCCAGACAGGGAATTTTACAATTGCTCCCCCCTCCCCAACTCCTCTGTCTAACGACTGCTCCTGCAGGCTGCAGACTTTGGCTGGTTCTTTCTTTGTGTGCCTACTGCCACTGAGTGGATTGGCTTCCTAATGAGTCCTGACACTAATGGTACAGTGAGACAGTACAATTACATATCCCCTCCCATTCGGAACAAACCTGGCAGGAAGTGACCCCAGACCTCACACCCTTCCACCCCCAAAGAATTCAGTTATAGTGCTGCAGCAGCAGGGCCAGCTGGTGCACCCTTCCCCCTGGCACTCCCGCTTCACTTCCCCTTCCCATTGCACAGGTGGCTGGAAATAAAGCTTTCTGGCCTCACCCATGGCTGGTTGGTGAGGATATTCCCATTTCTCTTGAATCCAGAGGAGCCTGGGCACGCCCTGCAGGTTTGGAAATGTGCACTGGCAGCCATCAAAAAAAGGCATTTTAATTCCTGCGTCTGAGGGTTCTAACATGCAGTTGTTTTCTATTAGGTGCTTAACAATGTGTGTAACTGAAGCCGCTTTCAAGGGGGAGAAGCATGCACTTCTGTAATTTCCACATTGATTGTAGTACAGGTGTAAGAAACTGGAGCTATCTATTGAACTGTGAGCTAATTATAGTAAGAAACAGATGTAGCCTGTTAATGAGGAGGCAGCATCTATGAGAAACAGTTAGTGAGGAGTAATTGGGCCCTTTATTTCCTGAGATAGATGGCTTACAAAAGATGTGCTCACAGCCAGGACCCCCACTGCTACAACATCTGAGCATTCGTCAATTTGCCTTTACAAGACCCCTGTGAAATAGGGACGTATTAGTCCCATTTTACAGATAGGAAATGGAGGCACAGGCAGATGAAGTGACCTGCCCAAGGGAATTGGTAGCAGAGCTGGGAAATTGACCTAGATCCCCTGATTGCCAGTCCAGTGCCTCAACCACAAGGCTATTCTTCAGCCCATGCTAGTGGCTCAGAACCCAGCCTCTCATGTATCATTTAATGTCTCACTCCTATACTATAGCACAACAGGTAGAATCTCCTGGTTCTATTAACCTTACTGTTCCTTCGGTTTCCCTGCAGGAGTCTTTGAATCTCCTGCTTCACAGCTGTTTGTCATCAGGCCAGCAGTTTCCTCCCCTTCCCTTCCCTCTCTCCAGATAATAAGAAATCCCTGCTGCTCTCAGCTGTTTATCAGGTAGAGTACCCCCTGCCTCCTCTGCCCACATTCTGCGATTCTCTCCAGGACAGCATTGTCCGTATGCTACTCTGGGGGTGCCGGGTGCATGAGTGAGCTCTCTAATTGGAATGTTTATGAATTATAAAGCTACAAGGGCTGTTCACACTAAAAAAAAAAAAAGAAGAAGAAGAAGAAGATTAAGTTTCTCCCAGGTGTCACCAACTGGTGTGAGTAGTGGTGTTACAGTAGAGGTCATTTCAGTCCAGTGTGTCCTATTTTCCTGCTAAATACGGTTTAAAAACCCACAAAGGGTTTAAAATGAAAACAAGGGTTTTTTTTAAATGAAATGAATCATTCTTTTACTTGTTTACCAAAGAGCTCAGATGCACATTACACGTCTTGTGGCATTTTTAGAGACAAAGCAGCATCATAACAAAATAAACAGGTGTTCTCATTCTATGCCGAACAGCACAAAATGTACAATTCTGGCAAAAAAAAAAATATAGTCATTTAAAGTGGCTCAGGGCACTTCTGGCTGGTGTTCTAGCCCTTCCCCCCTTCCCCCCAAGCTTATAAAGTATTATTTACTGTGGTATTCAATTAAGAACAAGAGCTTGCTATAGCAACCATAGCAATAAGAGGTACCATTCACACACTGCTTCTGAGACACAGGCTTTTAAGCACCTGTTCAAAAACACTTGTTGATAAGCCTGTGGCACGTGAGCATTTTATCTGGATTATAAAGGAGGAAGTTGTGCACTAAATGAATTCCATATCACTTGATTGCTTGGTGTCTTTCCCCTGGCTTTAATTTTTCAAAATTAGCACATTTTTATTGGAAAGCACAAAAACCAAGGCAATTTCTTTGGCCAAGGACGACAAGGGAGAACATAAAAATTGGCAAGTTCTCCTTTCTGCCACCATGTGGCAGCAAAAGTTCCTTTCCTCACTGCATCAATGTCTTCATCGAGATTCCAGCTGTGACTTAGTGATTAGTCATTCTGGGGACCCTCTCTCATTCTACATCTGCCAGCTGTCAATAAGGGACTCCAGGGAGAATTACAGATGATTTCTGTAAAATTACAAGGGGCAGCAGAAGGGAGGATTTGATTTGTTTTTCTTTTCCTTTTTCTAGAAGAGTTATGGGTGCCTACTATTTGCCTGCTCCCCAACTGTTCTTTCTCCAATCTCCTTTGGCCTCTCAAAAATCACTAGTCCCCTTGTCTTCATACTTACTCTTTCACTCCCTTCCCTTTCTCCTGCACCCCTCGTCATAGCTACCGAACCATGTCATTTTTCAAAAGGAAGAGTTTTTCTTCTTGTTCTTGCTCCAGAGCCAGAACTCTCTTGAGCCTGCTTCACAGACATGGGCAAGAGGAAGAACGTAAAGAAAATCATTTCCATCTTGAGGCAGACGGGTGTTATCAGGCCCCCTGTGGGAGAGTCTCCTGCATCTTTTCATTACAAGCCAACAGTTTTCCTCCACACGTTCCAACTTCTCTTCCCTATGCAACTCCCACAGGTATGTTACAATAATCTCATGGTGGAGAGAATCTTCTAGGACTCTGTGCCGCTCTGAATGGAAGTTTCCAAACTAGGAACACCCTGGAACTAGCAGCTGGGATTAACCACAACCAGCTAACACAGATTTAAACTAGTGCTGTCAAGCGATTAAAAAAAATTAATTGTGATTAATCACACTGTTAAACAATAATAGAATCCCATTTATTTAAATATTTTGGATGTTTTCTACATTTTCAAATATACTGATTTCAATTACAACACAGAATACAAAGCGTACCGTGCTCACTTTATGTTTATTTATTACCAATATTTGCACTGTAAAAAGAGAAATAGGATTTTTCAATTCACCTAATACAAGTACTGTAGTGCAATCGCTTTATCATGAAAGTTGAACTTACAAATGTAGAACGATGTACAAAAAAATAACTGCATTCAAAAACAAAACAATGTAAAACTTTAGAGCCTACACGTCCACTCAGTCCTACTTCAGTCAATCACCCAAACAAGTGTCACAATCAAGATATTTACGTGCCAGATGCACTAAAGATTCATATGTCCCTTTATGCTTCAACCACCGTTCCAGAGGACATGCTTCCATGCTGATGATGGGTTCTGCTCAATAATAATCCAAAGCAAAGCGGACTGACGCATGTTCATTTTCATCATCTGAGTCAGATACCACAAGCAGAAGGTTGATTTTATTTTTTGGTGGTTCCGGTTCTGTAGTTTCTGCATCTGAGTGTTGCTCTTTTAAGACTTCTGAAAGCATGCTCCACACCTCGTCCCCCTCAGATTTTGGACAGCACTTCAGATTCTTAAACCTTGGGTCGAGTGCTGTAGATATTTTTAGAAATCTCACACTGGTACCTTCTTTGCGTTTTGTCAAATCTGCTGTGGAAGTGGTCTTAAAATGAACAAGATGTGCAGAGTCATCATCCAAGACTGCTATAACATGAAAGATATGGCAGAATGCAGGTAAAACAGAACAGTAGACATACAATTCTCTCCCAAGGGGTTCAGTCACAAATTTAATTAATGCATTTTTTTGTAAACGAGCATCATCATGGAAGCATGTCCTCTGGAATGGTGGCTGAAGCATGATGGGGCATACGAATGTTTAGCATATCTGGCACATAAATACCTTGCAACGCCAGCTACATAAATGCCATGTGAATGCCTGTTCTGACTTTCAGGTGACATTGTAAATAAGAAGCAGGCAGCAGTATCTCCTGTAAATGTAAACAAACTTGTTTGTCTTACGATTGGCTGAACAAGAAGTAGGACTGAGTGGACTTGTAGACTCTAAAGTTTTACACTGTTTTGTTACTTTCATGATAAAGAAATTGCATTTCAGTACTTGTATGAGGTGAATTGAAAAAACTGTATTTCTGTTTATCATTTTACAGTGCAAATATTTGTAATAAAAATAATATTAAGTGAGCACTGAACACTTTGTATTCTGTGTTGTAATAGAAATCAATATATTTGAAAATGTAGAAAAACATCCAAAATATTTAATAAATTTCAATTGGTATTCTATTGTTTAACAGCACAATTAATCATGATTAATTTTTTGAGTTAATCATGTGAGTTAACTGCGATTAATCGACAGCCCTAATTTAAACATTCTTGTCTTTGGTTAGACTAGATGCTAAATGATGCTAAAACGTGTATTAAAACATTTTACCGAGCATTTTCAAATGCTCATTTTAGACAAACCCACTAGAAGGTTTATGAGTCGTCATTTCCCCACCTACTTCCCCTAGTGCTTGAGTGTATCGCCTCAGTTGTATATTTGGCCCCTGCTAATCCAATATTCAAATTCCTCAGTCTTTCATCTACTGCGTAGTCACTGAATTCAGGTTGGCAGAGTTCAACGAAGGATTAGAAATGGTGGTCATTGCATCCTAATTACTTATATCCTTCGCTTGCAATGTTCTTCATTTCCTGTGTCAAATTGTGTTGATGTCAGAAAACTGCAGCATTGCCCTGCAGAGGTGGTTGCATTTCAATCATAGAAGATTACGGTTGGAAGAGACCTCAGGCGGTCACCTAGTCCAACCCCCTGCTCAAAGCAGGACCAACCCCAACTAAATCATCCCAGCCAAGGTTTTGTCAAGCTGGGCCTTAAAACTTCTAAGGACGGAGATTCCACCACCTCCCTAGGTGACCCATTCCAGTGCTGGGTGTCCTTTGTTTAGGCCATTTGTATAGCAGCATTAATTCCAAAGCAATTTACAAGCCTATGACATCATTCTTGTCTCCTTAAGGCTGCCAGCAGACAAACTAAATTCCATGTATGTTTAGTAAGGTGGACTCAATGCAATGCTTTAGTTTTAGCTCTGTGAAAGATCATAGAATCATAGAATATCAGGGTTGGAAGGGACCTCAGGAGGTCATCTAGTCCAACCCCCTGCTCAAAAAGCAGATATGCTTTTTGCTAGGAGATCTAGTTCTTATCAACACCTTCTGCAGTCATGGCCCATGACACTTTTAACAACAAGAGAGTTTCTGCTATTGGGATGTTGTCGTTTTGAGGTATTGTTTAGGAAACTCCAGCAGACCCACCCACCGCCCTCTCTAAAGGAGATACAGTAGACTGGCCAATCTCACCCCTGGCCAGCCACTGACTTCAGCGACCAGTAGAAATACCTACAAAAAGCAACTTTCGGGCCCTCACCCCCACTTAGTGCTCCCACTAACCCCATACTTCTCTCATTCTACCTGGAGAGCTCAAACGACAGTCCTGCTTGGACTGATTTCAATCTTCTTTAAAAAGCCCTGGATGACTAAGTGAAATGATGTTGCACCAATTGTTTTAATTAAAAGAACCCCATTTTCTCTTCAAATAGAATTACACCCTAGGTAGCCACAACACCAGCTCTCAGTGCTGACAAGTAAACCAACAGGTAGCCTGTTTGCCAATTACCCAAGTATTACATCCAGCTTCTTCAGCACATTTTCAGCTGGAGTCCGTTGCATTCACCCAGGCGTTTGTAGCCCAATTTATTAATGATTCTCTTAATGCAACAGCTACAAATGTCACTATATCACTTCAAAAGATGTGAAGCTTATACATTTTGGCAACCCCCCCCCCCCAATGCAGCATAGGGCTCATCAATAAGCAAGAAAAGCGGTTTCGCTCAGCTCCAAGATGTGCATTGGTTTTCTAGGAGGGTGACTCCTGCAGCTTTGCACTGCATATTTTAAAGCTTATGTTTTAAAAAGTCCCACATTGCTACATATTTTAAATACTTTGTCCCAACATGGTCTGATTATTGTTAAGTAGGGAGTTGTTGCCAATAAAGTTTCTACACACTGTACTTCATAAAGGTCTGGAGAATGAACAGGGGAAAAGCCTCTTGCTGTTCCAACCCACAGCTAAGAAACCACAAAGCCACAAGCAAGGCCCAGTGTCAGCATAGGTGCTGGAGGTGCTGCAGCACCCCCTGGCTTGAAGTGGTTTCCATTAGGTACAGGGTTTACAGTTTGGGTCAATGCCTCTGAGCACCCCCACTATAAAAATTGTTCCAGCGCCCCTGAGTGTCAGTGCACTAAGCTCCCTTCTGGTCATCTGTCTAAAAGGGCCCTATTTAGCAGAGATTTAGGGCTTTATTTCTGAGCCAGAGAACCTGCAGCTCCCATTGACTTCAATGACTAGTGAGTTCTCAGTCCCCGTGAAAGATAAGCCCTGAATTGCTGCAGGAGTTGGCCATTAAAGTCTGCAGGATTCTCCAAGCTAGGAACCGCTGGTGAGAAACACTAAATTCCCTTTTGCTCCTCAGTCAGATCTTTTTCTGTACCGTGAAGTGCTATGGCTTATGAAGACACTTCCCACCCACATGCTCAAGCCTGGAAGGTAGCTCTGGTAGGGGGTGTGCTAATATCTGAGCTGCATATTCCTGGATATATGTAGACTCTCAAAAGCTGACTGACAACTGCCCATCCTGACTCCTCTGCTTGTCAGTTCTCAGCTGTCTGAGCGAGGAAAACAAAAAATCCCCGGCTCCTCATAATATTCTCACGCTGACTGAGCTGAAACACAAACATGCCTTGGTCAGGGGTCTGAACTTTCCTCATCTCCATTATCTGCTCCCACCCTTACCTACCCTACTAACACTGCTCACATCAGCTCTCTAGGGCCAAGAGCAAGGTAGAGGGAAAAACCTATAAATACAACAACAGGGCCAACAGAGATGTGACACTGAAAGCTACCTATAAGGAAAGTGAATTGGAGTGGCTACTCTGGACACCAAAATGAGTGGGGAAGGCCACAAGCTTTAGACTCCTGAGCACTTTTTCTCAATATTTTAACCTTTATCAGAAGCCCACAGCAAACTCTGCAGCAAGCCAAGCGTGAATGAAACGAGAAGTTCAAGACTGATTTTGGAGGCTAGCTGTGTAAGTGTCAGAGATGGGCACTATCTAGCCAGAAGCAGCAGCAAGCAGAGCCGAGTGGCCCCCCTTTAAAGCTCAGACCAGAGCAGCCCCACCACAGGAAGTAACTATTGGGTGGGCTGGAGGAAACTTAAGGAACACAAGCTACTCCCTCAAAGAAGTTCTGTTTGAAATTTTATACCAGGCTCAGCCTGGGTTTGTTAGAGGCAGCATGTCCCACCCAGTGATCCTCTGGCTTTGGGAAGAAGTGTGTGTTAAAGTGTCTGGATAAGAGGCAAGATAACAGTTTCAACAGTTTAACTTTGCCCATCTAACTATGATGCTGTCACAAGCATTCATTTTTGGGGTGCAAAGGTCAGTCCAGTAATTCTGATGCTTATTCCCCCCCACCACAGTGGTGTTTTGTGCCATAATTTTTCCTCTTGGAAGTCTTCCTGGGGAAAGCCAGCTCTAATGCTGGATTTAGAGATAATGCTATGCCTCTATGGATTGTCATGTTCTGCAGCAAACTTTGCCTTCAAACAGCCACAACAAAACAGCAAATCCACCCCTTAATTTTCTACACTCTATTTTCCTAATTAGGTGGGTGGGAGAACAAATGTCCACAAGCATAAAGTAGGTGGGCACATGCTAGATAAATCCCATACTCCAATACTTGGCATGGAAACATGCAGCCATTATGCCTTCTAAATGTCAGGGAACTAGCTCCAACTCTGAGAGGTGCCAGACACCTGCTCCCATTACTCCCAGCTTTGCCTTCTGCCGTTGTATCTTTCACTCACAGGCCTTGCTGTAATTCCACTCTGCACAATCTGAGCCTTAAAATTAGGGTTCTGAGTCGTGTTCAGAACCCTGCCTCCTATCTTCTGTACATTATGAAAAAACACAAACCTGGAGTGGCAGAACCCAAAGTAGGAATCACAGCCATTGGTATGTTTGTGCCATCATGGGCACTAACACCCCTCAGTACTGACTCTGCATACCAGGAAGCCGCATGGTTTAAGATCTGGAGGCATTTGAAAAGCCTTAGCTGTAGCACACGGAGTAAGCAACTAACGCTTAAATAGAAGTGTGACACTGGTAAACCAAGTGCCAGCTCTGGCCAAGGTGGAAGGCATTAGCTAAGAACTGACAAACTCATAGCGTAAACCAAACCAGCTCACATACATGTTACCTATTTTGAACAAAACTAAGTCTTGTAAGAATGTATGTAGTGTTTAGACTCTATGGAATGCTTGTAAGTTGATGCATGCATTAATCTCGCTTGTAATGTCTGTATTCTGTGCTACACATGTCCTTATAAGTTTTACTTTATAACTTTGAAAATATGTTTGCTCTGAACTTGTGAACCCAGACACGGGAATTGTCTCCCCCTTGCCCATCCAGGAGGACTATCAAAAATGAAGTGGGCAATCATAAGGCAAAAGCTTTGTTAATTGCCCCATCCACCCAGGGATAAGTACAGGCAGAAGACCTCATCCCATTGGTTTGAATGCTAGAGAGGGAAATAAAAATAGTGGACATGAATATTTATCATCTGTTTGCTGTTTAAACTCTCCCAGGGCAAGAAACACTAAACTAAAGCAGAGATCCTCAGCGTCAACCAGGTTTGCCCTGAAAGACATTTTGAATGGCCAGATCGTGACAACTCCATCACTTTTAGGGTTTAGATTGTCGCTCATTTGTATGTGCACGCTTGCTTGAACATATAAATAACTCTGATTTATTTCCTCTAGTTAAAGCAGCGTCATCGTTGGTTACAGGGTTGGCAGCAGGCTCTCTGTCTGGTGTAAGATCTAGGGAACCAACTGGCCTGGGATAAGTGACAAGGAAGCAACCTGAAGATTGTGTGATTTTTGGTGTAAGTGACCATTTATCAAAGTCCAGCTTGCCTAGGAGCCAAGATAGACTGGAGAGTCTATGGGGACTGTGTGTAACTCCACGGTAAGACTGTTATAACGATTCAGGGCTTCACATTTGCTACTGAGTTGGTGAAATCCAGTTATAGAACATACCAGTTTGGGGTGTCCGCCTTGTTTCCGACAGTCTGCCCTGAGATCGGTACTCATGGTCAGGAGCCACCCTAGACTGCATGACAGGAAGCTTCTCTAGAACACATCTAGAGATTTTTGTCAACTGCAAGACTATATCAGAGAGGGAGAGGCACCCAGATCATCCTTTGAATACAGGGGATGAAATCTCCCCTCTGACATGTCAACACATCGGGGATGAGCAAAGAATCAGGGCTGTCAAGGGAAAAGAGGGACCTGATGGAAGACTATAGGCTGGCTCCGCACAAGTGAGCAAATCCTGTCCCAGCTGCCTGAGTGCTGTGGTCCTCGACTAAGGCAGGTGCCGGATGGTTTCCTGCACAGGAGAGGCGTGCTTTCTCCTGCCCACCATGAAGGGGTCTCTGCACACATTGCCACACAGACCAGGTGACAAGGCAGAGCCAGAAGATCTACCAGTCATTGCTCCCCTTCAAATGGGGCAGCAGGAGGCACTGCTGCAGTTCACACGTGCTCCAGTGAGCCCACCAGACTGATGATCTCGATACAACCCTGTTACAGAGCCACTATTTCCACAAGGGCTGCTTTTCCTCATCAGTGTCCCTTGGCCTAGAACGTAACCATGCCATCTCAATGCAGAGCTTTAGTGCTTGTGTTAGAAGAAAATCTGCCATTGTGTGAACCTTGGGCCCTGGTGCACCTTGGTCCCTGCTATTCTCTGACTGTGGCACGTAACAGTCTAGTCTCCTGTGGGCTGTAATAACTTGATCTCATTTCATTTACTGGGTTTAGCGTGCACTGCTGCGTGGTGTTGATGGGCTGTGATATACAGGAAGTCAGACTACATGATCTGGTGGTCCCTTCTGGCCTCAAATTGTATGGCTCCATGCCTTACCTTCACGCTGTTTCAAAACTCACAATATTTCTTCCAGGCTGCCTGTAAGTTTCAGGTCCCTTGGCAACCTCAGCTGTCACTTTCCTGTGGGCTGGTCTCTCAAACATCTGATTCTGTCACTTACTTTTAAGTTGTTATTAAGTTAAGTTATTACATTGTTAAGTTGCTAAGTTTCCTCCGGGAACCACAAAAATTGATCAAACCACCCACTGTTCCTTTATTTCTTATTTGTATCACAGCTAGCACACCCACCAGAATCCCAGGGTGCTAGGGACTGTACAAACATAGCAAAGACCTGATCCCTGCCCTCTTGGCTTTATAAGACGAGAGACAACAGGTGGACAGCGACAGACAGACAAGAGGGCAGAAGGACCCAGTGAGACACCACCAGTCATATTGAGAACCATGCTGTGTTGATGTAAATAGTCATTTTATATAGAAAGAGGATAGATTATTATCCGCTTCAGAGCATATCCCAGCCACATCTTCTTCTAACTGATTTCCCTTGTACAACCCTTCAGCACATGCTGCAGCTGCTATGGGCTAATGTCACTGAAAGAAACTCTTTCATACATTCACTACCAAGTACATTATGGTTTTTATTCAGTATATATAAACACATATAAACATTAAGTAATAATAGATGGAAAAGAGAGAAGAGGGAGACCTTAGTAGTCAGATGTGTATAGGCCAGATTTAATCTCTGCTACCAGTATAAATCAGGAATAAATTGATTACATGCCGACAAACACCAAATGGTTTTCAGAATCTTTTAGTCTGGCGGCGAGGAAGCTCAGACCCTTGTATTCTCAGGAGCCATGTGGATTTCCACTTCTGGAGTATTAGCTTCTTTTCAACCAGTGCAGTCCACAGGGTCTGTTTGTCTTGGAACCAGAAAAAGCTGGCTGTCTATTTCACCCCGTGTGAATAAGGGCATATTTATACTTTCAAACAGAACTGTAAAGAATACCTGTTGCCTGATGCCAGAAACAACCATGCCTCCCCTTGATATCGCCAGGCAGTCTACAGATTTACTTTCCTTTGAAGATATCAGCAGTCTAAAACGTGAGGGCCCTTTAAAGATGACCTGTCACAAAGGAAGCAAAAGGGATTCTGGTAGGGACTTGCAAAAAGATTCAAGATTATGACTGCACAACGTATGGTCTTGGAGAGCTGCCCGACCTCAACTTATACAGGAAACATTAGCACAGCCAATTGTGCTATAAGCCACAGAAACAAAACAGGATCCTTCCTGAGTCTGTTGAACAATATCTAGTTTCAGGGGAGGGAAAGAAAAGGGAAGTCAGGATAATGGAGAAGGAAGGGGCAGATCCAGTGAGTAATAATGGAAGGAAAGGAGATGAGTGCTTAGGATTCCAGGGATGATGTAAAACTGAAATGAGAGCATCTAGATTCCACTCATCTTATCTATTTCCTCTTCCACAGCTGCAGCCAGTCCAGTACCCTGAAATTCATGTGACTAGCAGGCCCATCTCACTTGGAGCGTAAGCACAAAAGCAACACCTGCTTTTGTTGTAGCAGAAGAAAAATAAATATATGATGGCAGGGGAGGAAGAATGCAGTGTACTTTAGATGGTTTTACCCTGTGCCTGAATGCAATCCAGAGCTTCAAGAGAATGGCAGCATAGGTTCACTGTCCCTAATACATCTAGAATCCAGACAGGCCAACAGCACAGCCACAAATCCCAACCCCTTTAAATGTCACGAAGGGAGAAAAGATTAAGGGGGGGGATGGGAATGTGTTTGGATTTGAGCCCCTGGATATGAATACAATTTTGGATCTGGGTTGGATACACGACTGGAATGGATCTAGTTTTCTGTTCCCAACACAGAGAGCCAGAATCTTTTAACAGACTTTCATGGGAGATTTCAGATAAAGATTTCCACCATTCAGGATGGCAGAAGTCTCATGAAATTAGCAGATCATGAAATTTCCATGAAATCTTCATGTGACTTTGGTGCTGTCAGATGCAAACCCACACCATAGCCCTGATTTGGCTTTGACCCCACACCACAGAAAATATGGATCCACACCCAAATACAAATGCTACTTCCTTGTCTCACTCTATGGATGGGCTGCTGAGGAGTCCCTGTAGATGAGGAGACTCCATATTTTCAAAGGACTCAAACTAGCCTTACTATCTAACAGGTGTCATAATTTTTTCATTCCCTTTGATATATGTGTAGCATTTCTGTAATATTTTCTTTTTTGTTTAGCTTAATTTCACTGTCAAAGATGCCGTCTCTCTTCATTATCAACTTTTTATAGAATAGCTTCTCTTCTCTCTAACGTCTGTATCTTAATACTTTACTCAACCAGCATGTACTCACTCATTTTCCTTTCAACCTGTAGCGCAGCCCTGCAAGGGTAATTCACCAGATGAGACAGCTACAAAAAACAGCTTAATTGTGAATTTAGGTGGCCCAACTATGCCAGAAGTTTTTCACTATGAGTCAGCTCTACTTTGTCTATAGTATGTTGTGTACAGCATTTAGTCTGTACTCTTTGGGAGTATTTTCTCATAGGAGAGCTGGTTGAAATCATTCAAGTTTCAAAATTGCAGCAAAATTTAAAGTTTACAAAATAAAATAGGAAAAATCTTGACAAAGTTTTCATGAATTTTCAAGATGCCATTCATGTGTCTTACACGTCCATGGGGAAAACTGGTTATATTTTTATTCGGATATTTGAGAAAGCATGTAGTCTATGGGGTTATCATAAGGCAGGTCTCTGGCAGATAACTTAACTCTCACATGTGAGACATCTCACCCTACTTGACAGTGCTGATTAAAGAGGTGCTAAAGAGAGTACAGAAAGGCAACCCTTTCATATGGCAGCACCATTCCTTCCTCATCCTCTACTACAAAAAACAACCCATGTATTCTGAAAGAAAACAAACAAGTTCATTGAACGCTAATGCTGGAAAGACAGGTGCAATCAGAGGGCCACAGATACAGTGGGCCCCAGATCCTATCCACCAGCTTGGGGGGAAACAGTCAGCCATACAGAACTCAGTTTGAGCCTTCTACATAGGCTCTTTCAGTTTTCTGCTGCACAAAAACCAAAACATATGGAAAAGTAATAGTCCTGACCTGACCCTCCATGGTCATAGTGCACACTTGCTTGCTCTCCCCACCCCCTCTGTGGGATTACAGGGCTGAGGGAAGCATTTGTCTTTATACAGCTCCTATCTCACAGAGCTGGGGCCTATTCTGTTTTCCAGCTGTAGCTCAGAGCCAGTCCAGCTGTTCAGCTGGATCAGCTGGCTCCCAACACCTGCCTGCTGGGCTTCTCCTTGGGCTGGGGCTTGCTCCTCCCTGGCTCCACAGGCCCTTAAAGGGGCAGACTGCCCTGCTACAGGCCCAATTCTGTCCCAGTACAAGTCTATTATATCTATGTTATGCTGAAGTCAATGGAGTTATATCTGCTTACACCAAGACTAAATTTGGCTCTGTAGGTATGATATTTTAGCTCCGGAGCCTTCATCTAAACTAGAGGACATCATCATGTGCATAAGAAAGGTCTCTGACAGCTATATTGCCTGGAATGACACTGCAGTGTTGGACAATGTTGGTAATTCCAGAAAGACCAAATCATAGAGATGACATATGTTCAGGAACAATATAACCATGGCGGTTTGGAGGGCAGGGGTCTGTACTTGGAGGACAACCAATATTCACCTGAGACAGGGATGCAAGGTTGTGAAATGAGGGAGAAGAACTTCAAAAGCAAGGAGAGACATGGTTGTGGGGATATTCTGCGTGGACCTAACTTTTCCTTTTCCTTGGAAGCATGGAAGAAGATTGAAAAAGAGATAGACTAAAACCATGCCATAGACATGACACACAAAGTTCTGAAGAATTGAAGGGGAGCCTCTCAGCTCAGGTACCCTGCATTAGAAGGGCTTATTTGCAGTGTTGATGAAGCCAGGTTGTTCCCAGGATATCAGAGTAACCAGAGGGGTGAGGGAGTACTTTTTATTAGACCAGTTTCTGTTGGTGAAAGGTACAAGCCTTCAAGCTACATAGAGCTCTTCTTCAGGTCTGGGAAAGGTACTCAGAGCATCACAGTTAAATACAAGGGTGAACAGAAAACAATTTGGTCCCCCGTGTATTTAGCTGAAACAGTGTGAGTTCCTTTCCCAGACCGGAAGAAGAGCTCTGTGTAGCTTGAAAACTCATCTCTCTCCCCATCAGAAGTTGGTTCAATAAAAGATATTCCCTCACCCAACTTGTCTCTTTAGAAGAGTGATTTCTCCCCTTAAATCCTTTTACTTGACATGTAAAAAGCTTTAGGCACACCAATCTCTAGTAAGAGAGCATGTGGTCTAATCTGGCACTTTGTCCACCAGCAGGAGGCTCTGCTGCCGGCTATTCTCAATCCAATTTAGGTTGGCATCTATGCTGGGTTGCAATTGACATACTGTGCCACATTATGAGTGGGAACAGTACCACCCTAACAGATTAGCAGGAAAGATGGTATGCCGGAATACCAATATCTGGATAAAGTTTAAGTGTTATGCGTGGGATCCCTGTCCAAAAATGTTGAAACGACAGCCTGGCTCCAGCTTGCCCATCTACAGAAATTACGTCATACATGCACCAGCTGGGCTTTGTAAACCCCGAAGTCGCTTCCAGAGTCATATGGAAGTGGAGTTTTGCTCCAGTGAATCAGGTTCCACAAAGAATAGGAGAAGTATAAGCAGATCTCCATGGGAAACCCTCATGAACCTCAGCTAATTGGGTTTGTGTCTCTTCTGTTTTTCTTGCTGAATGCCTCGTTTAGGTGGGAAGCCAAATCTGAGCCCTTCTATGGCTTCTATGCCACAGAAAATGTTGACTGCTTACTGTATGGGGAATTTTGTAATGGAAAAAGGTTAGAATCTGATCGTGACTGACCCTGTGCAGAGGCACAAAGGGATGGGAGAAGAGGCCCCCACCCCAATTCCACATCAGCTACTGGAGTTGGGCTGGCTTGGGAGGATAATGCATGGCATGGTGCACACTGCATTGTGTTAAAGGGTGTGCCAGGCACCCCACAGAGACACTATTGCTGGGTCACCAGAATGCCTTCATGGATTCCAGAGGCTGCAGAGCTCCTCTGCTCACATATCCTCAACAAAGCCTGCAACTTGGCCACCACCGTATAGACCTGACCATCCCAAAGACCATGTGTCTAGTCCTGAGAGATGCTGAGTGTCCTCTGCTCTCACAGAATAGGGCTCTCTGGTTCCAGTGCAGAGGCTCCTGCATCTTTTGCACAATGCTCATTGCACCCAATAAAGCGCTATTATTTGTCATGCAGCAGGGGTCACACTTTGTGATCAGCGCCAGAGCAATTTGATTGGCATCCCATTTAGATCTAATTCTCACTAAATTAGGCTTTTCTCCTTAATTGAAAGATATACCTGACATCTGGCTTGTGCAAATGACTTGTGATAAAGGAGTATATTTTTAGCATCCTTTCAAATACTGTTAGTATCCCTAATGAATGAACACTTCTTTAGAAGGGGGGGAGAGGTTTAGGCTAAATTTGCAGAGTCCATCTGAAGTGTTTTGAGAAATTCTTCAAAGGTACATGGTACACTTTAAAACTTGGAAATATTTTCAAGACAAGATAATATCTCAAGGAAATGTTTAATGGGCCTTTGAAAAAAATGTAAATTAAATCCGCAAAAAGTGTGTAAGTCATTTTCGTTACCGTTAATGTATTTGATCCAAAAGAGAAAGCAAGCACAGATCTGCAAGAGTTTGTATTTCTGCAGTTTGCGTTCGTTTCTATGTGTATACTTATATATTTATAGTGTTTGGGGGATGACAGATGCAACTTGCTGAATTCGAAGTGTCCTTCAGTAGCTGGAACATTGCACTCTAATGCATTCTGATTAGTCAAGATTACTTATTTGTCACATATGTTGGTAATGCAAGGAAATGTATTCAGTCCAAAATTTATCCAGGCAGCCAGCCATGGACAGATGAATGAAAGTGACCAAAAGCAGACTGGAACAGAAAGCAATGGGAGGGAAGGACCTTTAAGGCGGTTTAGGCTCCAAATATATCAGATAAAAGGCTTAAGGGGGCAAAAATCAACATTTCCCAATAAAGAATGCAGAAATCCTTCTCCTTCTGGTCTTGTGCAGCGATCCTGGCTTGAGAGACCACTGTGTAATTTCCCTTTCTCTATGTTCGTACGTTTCACTTCCGTGACCCATCTATCCACCACTGACCCAAGGATGGAGGAGAAAAAGCAGCTAGAGTGCTGGCAAGCTGTTCACCAGAGATATGGACTCTCTGGCACAGCCTGTTGAGGATGCTTGTTTTGGGAGGAACAGGAAGGCTGAAAGCATTGCCAACCTTGTGCTGAGCGGCCACTCTCTGGAGCTCAGCAAGGTTGGGAACGCAGAGAACTACACCTGGGCTGCTGAGACCAGCTAAAATCAAGTCCAGAATGAGATCACTGGATCATAATCTCATTCTCAGCCAAATCTTCTGGGGGGAATCAGGACAGCGTGTGAACTGCACCTTGCCAGTTTAGCTGTGCTGAACCATCTTCACAGCTCTTCGAAGGATAAAATTCTACAGTGAAAGTGCAAAATACTGTGAGCCAGAATCCTGACCTTAACCAAAGGTCAGGACTCCATGCGGCCATGTAAACTGGCTCTGTGCCAGCGTGACCAGGCCCAACACCATGGGTGGCGCGTGGACCGCCGGCTGAAGGAGGCTAGCCACCAGCCCCACCCCTTCCATGCCCCTCCCACCCTGCCGCAGCCCAGAGCCCGCCCACCGCGGCCACCGGCACCTGCCCCAACCCCAGAGTGCCAGGCAGGCAGGTGACGCAGCCCCAGCCCCGGAGTGCCAGGAGGGCGGGCGGCATGCACGGCCCCAGTGCAAGCCCCAGTCTGAGCATGAGCCGGGGCCACTGCACAGGGGAACTGGGAAGAGTGGGCCAGAGCAGGAAGCGGCATGCCCAAGCCTGGCTGTTTGGGAAGGCACGGCCTTCCCCAGCCTATGATACCCGCCATCCGTGTCCAACACTATCTGGACCAATGTGCAAAGTGAAAGGAGGGGGTGCCGTGTTTTTTCCATTGTCTGGTAGTGGTGGTTCGTGGCATTAAACTGCTTGGGAGGGGGTGGTTCTTCAGTTCAATAGGGGAGGGTTCAGAGCTGTCAATCAGATGACATTTTTAGCATAGGCCGCTTGTTCAGCCTGTCCTCATCCAGAGAAGACATTCACCTGCTGGGACATCGGGGAAGCTGCAGAATCCCCAGCACAGCTCCAGTAGAAGCAAATAAGCAGGACTGGGCCCTTTACATACATGTATCCTTAGGAGCAAACTTTTCCCAAGCCATCCCCATCCTGGCTGGGTGTGGATATCTCGCTGTAACCTGGGAGATGCCTTCAGGCCACACAGCTGACTCAGACTCTCCCTTTTCTGGGATTTAGCCAGGGAGGTGAGGCCTCACCATGTTGGGATAGCCGGCAGGTACTGGGCATGCTCACGATGTCATTCCCAGAGCTCAGCTTCCCTGCAGGATAGTCAGGCAGGGTGGAGGTACAGAGGGGGGATGGACTCTGCATTAAGTTTTATTGTTTTGCTTCACGGAAATGGTGTATTCCTCCTCAGAATCAACTTAGCCATCCCTAGCTGTGCAACATGCCACAGCTGGGGCCTAGATTGGCTCTTGTAAGGTGTATTTGGAGCCATTACTATAGAGTGTGGTGGTGTTTTTTAAATAAGGGAAATCAAATATTTCATTATTGGATCATTTTTGTTGATTTTATTTCTTTCCTCTGAGAAGGGAAGCTGAAATCCCTGAGGCCAGGAAGGTGTCAAAGGAATTTCAAATCCTAGGCTAATACATTTTGGTCTTACTTGTACCGTAGTAAATCCAAAATAACTCCACTGACTTCATTGGATTTACTCTTACGTTTACACTGGTGTTTCAAAGCTCAGAATTGGAACATAATACAGTATTGTCTGAGACCTCCAGCTATTCTTGTAGAAAGGGTTTTATGTAATACAGTCTTTCCTCTCTCTCCTCTTATGGCCTCACATACACTTTGAATAAAAAGGGTAACAGAATAGAATCCCATATGAGAGGTCCCTCACAATCCCAAGAGATTTCATTGTCCCAGCTTGCTTTCTAACCCTTCATTACAAGACTTGAGTAAAAAAAAATATATAGTCCTCTCCCCCATTCCTTGCTACAGTAATACTGTCAGCTCCTAAGAGTCCTCTGAGCTGAAATATTGTAAGTTTAACTTAGGGACTCTAGTAAAACTCATTTATATTAATTTAAGTGACTCCTAGACAATGCTGCTTTTCATGTCCCAGGGCTTTAACAAGGCAACTTGGTGATTCCCCTACTTTACACCTACTCCATCGAAGCCTTTCATCACATCCACGCCCCTTTCGAAGGACTGGATAGAACCCATTTCAGAGTGCATCAATCCCCTTCCTTGATTGCTCAGATAGGATTGTTCTGAGGATGTGTGTCACTCTACTGTTTCCCACATTTCCACAGCTCTCCCAGACCCTGCTGACCCAGGGACCACAACCTCCTTTCACACAGACCCATGCACACCACTACTGCAACCCCGCCAGGGTGCACACTGAAGTTCTCACTTACTTTTATGAGTGACCATTTGTCTGCAGACCCCCCAAACCACCTGTACCCCAGAAAATCGGTTTGTATAAATTCAACACACAGGCTTGTCTCCCTGATCTTTGTGTTGTCATAGCAACCTGTTTCACAGGCAGTCACGTTGGACTTCTCTCCACCTACCATTCCATAGAGTTACAAGCAGACGACACAAAGCTGGGAAAGGGTTAGTCAAACTAGCTTTGTCTTTGGTCTGACATAGAACTCCAGGCTAAGGATGGAGAAGAAACCTAGGGAATTTTACACAATCAAACACATTTTGAAGAGACAGTTACTTTAGAAATAACTTTCATAATCTCCGGCCAGTCCTTCCTGATACCTACTCCACTTCTCGATGGTAGCCTCTCCCTGAGGCACACTTCACCCAGGAGACAGCCTCTGGAAAGCTGTGTGCACTTTAGAGGGTTTCCATCTTCTAGACTCTTACGTCTTCTGACACTGGAAAGGATCAGCCAAGGACTCCAACCTTGGATTAAGCTGTTTAGGAGCCTTCAAATTTTGTCTCTTCTTACCAGCCACCACACAAATGGGCCAATTTTGCTATTGGCCTAAGAAGCTCAGCTGTACGGTCTTCTGTGGATTTGCAACCACTCCTGCCAGCAGAGACTGGTTTGATGTCTTAGCAACCACAACCCTTTCAATGTGGCTCCCAACTCTAGACTTCCAACTAATTACCCACTTTTCTTTTGTGATTTCCAGCTCCAGAATTCTCTCCAAGCCATTCAGCTCCAGACAAAGAGGCCTACCACATGTATTCCTAGGGTGCCTTAGAGATAGACAGCCAAATTCAGCTCTGGCTGCAGCCACCAACTCCCTAGCAAGTCAACAGGAATTTCTTCTGCTTAAACCAGAGCTGAGTTTGGTTCCCCATGATAGAGATCTCTTCCCGTTTTGGTGCAACTAGCAGAACATTCTTACATTCCAGCCTCATTCTGCCCATTTATTTCAAAGTTCAAAAACTAATATTCCCCATTTGTAAGTATTTCACAATGAGTTATTCGTTTAGTGGCAAAAGAAAATGATTAAAATACATAACACAGCTAAAATCATATTCTCATCTTCAGCACTTCTATATAATTCACCATGAAGAACAATGAGATTACAGTTCTGGGACTGTATCCAGAGTAAGTTACATTTGTCCTCTTTCCCATTCTTGTTACGCTCTTAGTCAACACAGTTGAATGATATGTCCCATTTGCAGCCCCTCTCACAACATTTGTCAGGTTGGTGCATTAATAGAGTTGCCTGACACCATATACATGATATGAATTATTTTTTAATGTTAGGGAAGGTTGTTTGCATAGAAAGCATTCTGTTTGACTAATTCAGCCCTTCCCATTAAAGCTGTAAGCAGGTACAGGTCACCATTATTCCTTTTTACTGCTGTTAAGATCACATTTTCTGTTCAGAGTCTTTTCTTTAGCAGGGGCAAGGGGTGGAATGACAGATGCAGTGTATCATTTTGCTAATTGCAAAGAGAGATGCAGGTGTTAATGAAAACCAGAAAGACTAATATAATATCACCAGCCCTGAAGGACAAATAATTACAGCACATAAACAGCACAGTGTTCAATAAACTTGCCATTAAAACAGCCGCCTATCCCCAAGCAAACAGCTTTGAGAAAACTTATCTTCTTATGCAAGCACTTGTGTAGGATTGATAATCAACTAACAGCGTTTATTTAAGCTTACTTCAAAAGTGGATAAGCTCTAGTAGCTCCTAAGTAAATGCAAATAGAGAAAGCAATGGAAAAAAATGAAAAATGCTGGCGAGGCTTCCAAATATATTGTAAAGTCGGGGGGATAGTTATTTACCTACCTTGCTCTCACCAAGAGGAATCTCTTACATAAATATTGAGATGGTCAAGTTATTACTAATAGTGGACCAGTTTGGCTGGTCATACCGCTGAGTCTTCTTTTGAGAATCCCTTATTACATGTCATCTGCATATCGTAGAGTCTCACCTTTTCCCATTGAGATCTTCCCCGTGACACAGGCTATCAACATGATAAACAGCCGCAGACTTAGGGCTAACATTGGTGCAGTCTAACTTTCACTTCAAAGGGACTTGTCCCAAAACATGTTCAGATCACTGTTGTGGGTGATCTCTGTAGAGCAGTACCACAGTTATTAAATCCTCAGACACTTATTTCCACAGCTGTTATGTTTTGCAAAAATAAAAAAGAAAGAACCCCAAGAACCAGGGGGTTTCCCAATGTACCACACCTTGCTTCAGGAATACAAACAGCCGGTATAATTATTCCAGCATGACACGTGTGTGCATAAAAGTAGGCCGCTCTAAATACGGGCAGTCAATAAACCCTATAAGTCAATAAAAGAGCTGTTCAGAACACATTCAATTTTACCTATCAGTATGATGTCCAATAACTTGGGAAAGGGGAAAGGACTTTAATGCCACATTCAGACATGACCTTTAAGTACTGGCAAATGCCAAGCAGTTACTGGCGGTGCGAAATCTGACCATGTGTGTTTTCCTTTGTTCACCATTTTAGCTTTTTATGCAAATCATGAAAGATTTTTTAAAATATCCATTATCTCACCTCTTGGTGACTGGGAGGAAATTTGAGACCACCAGGGAATCCTAACCTTCACTCCTGCCCTCAGCACCATGCAGTGTTTGTTCCTTCAGCAGGGACCAGAGACATCAGCTCCCTGCCCCTGGATGTAACACACACAAGCATTCAACAGGTTTCAGTGTGGTAGCCATGTTAGTCTGTATCAGCAAAAACAACGACGAGTCCTTGTGGCACCTTAGAGACTAAAAAATTTATTTACTCAAAGAATAAGTCACCCATCACCAAGCCCCACGTTAAAGAAAATTTCAGTGACTAATTTCAGAAACTTGCCAAAACTCTCTCCTCATCCCCCATCTGCTAGCAGGGTGCGCTCTCAACAGAACACCTCTCCCCGAAACACCTCTCCCCATCTCTTTGGGAAGAGGAGAGAACTGCTCTGCTGCTCATGTGTCTGGCAGGGGCAGAGCCGGGAGAAGGTTGTTTGCCAGGGTCTTCCCACCTCTCTCCTCTCCCAAGTCTTTTGGTCACATAAATTCTGAATAATAAGAGGGGAGATGCAAGAGCCGCCAGTCACCCAGCCTGCAGGATCCTGGCAAGAGGGAAGGGCTGCAGCAGCTCCAGGGTAAGGAAACCCTCCTCTGCTGCTCACCCAGAAACCCTAGCTTACTGCCAGCCCCAGTGACAGGAGGAGAGGACCCAAGAAGGGAGCCAAACCTGCTGGGGGTGAGGTGTGGGAGGGGAGTGGAGACCTGAAGCAGTGGAAGTTATTGATGAGGGTTAACCAATGTAATCATGAGTGGACCTTCAGAGCTTCCATTTTGAGAGGCAGTATGTGGGGGAGAGAGCTTTCTTCTGAACTAGTGCAAACTGTCCAAGAGAAGGAAACCTTTTAACTGTGCTCTTTGTATACAGAGATACCAAATAGAGAAAGTACTGCAGTCACGTAGGTAACCTGATCTAAGGCAAAACTAGAAGATTTTAAAAAGTGTGACCACTGTGTTGTGGGGGAGGACATATATGGGTATAAGGGATGTTTAAAATGCTCCATAGCCTTAAAAAATAAAACTGCCATACCATTCAATTTAAAGCAGGGGTGGGCAAAATTTTTGGCCTGAGGGCCGCATTGGGTTTCAGAAATTGTATGGAGGGCAGGTTAGCGGAGGCTGGTGCCTCCCCAAACAGCCAGGCGTGGGCTGGCTCCCGCCCTATAACCCACCGCCCCAAACACACACATGCTTCTCACCCCCGATGGCCCCCCCCCGGGACTCCTGCCCCATCCAACCCCCCTCCCGTTCCCTGATGGCCCCCCCAGGACCCCTGCCCCATCCATCCCCTCCCCCGCTCTCTGTCCCCTGACTGCCCCTGGAACTTCCACCCCCTCCTCTACTTCCTGACTGCCCCCCCAGAACCCCTGCCCCATCCAACCACCCCTTCTCCCTGACTGCCCCCAGAACCCCTGCCCCTGACTGCTCCCCCCCACTGCCCCATCCAACCCCCCGCCCTTCCTGACTGCCCCCCAGGACTCCTGCCCCCCATCCAACCCCCCTGTTCCCCACCCTCTGGCCGCCCCGACCCCTATCAACACCACCTCGAACTTCCCTGCCTTCTATCCAACCCCCCCCCACTCCCTGCCCCCTTACCATGCTGCCTGGAGCACTGGTGGCTGGTAACGCTACAACTGTGCCGCCCACTGGAGCCAGCCACGCACCGCGCAGCACAGAGCACCGGGTCAGGCCGGGCTCTGCAGCTGCCCCAGGAGCTCACAGCCCCGCCGCCCAGAGCATTACACCGATGGCACGGTGCACTGAGGCTGCGAGGGGCGGCGGGGGCTAGCCTGCTGGGCCAGGAGCTCAGGGGCTGGGCCGGAGGGTCCTGCGGGCCATAGTTTGCCCACCTCTGATCTAAAGAGAAGTGGGGCCTAATCATAGAACCAAAAAATGTTTTATGTATTTAAAAAGTTGCCTTCACATAAATCATTGATCTGCTTAGCGAAATAAGATACTGTTACTTTTCCTCTGTGCAACTTGTGCAGTCGGCAGGTTGGGCTTCTTATACCTGGGAAGCTGTTGTGACCCTTGACTGGAACCCTATGCCTCTTGGGAAATGTAGTTTAATAACTGTGTGGCCATTTTGTTTTGTGAAAACAGGTCATTGTTACTTATATTTCAATGATCTGATTTTGCTATTGGTTCTTTGTTATTGGAGTGTGTGGTGATGAGTTAGCTGGTCTATTCACAGTATGCGTGATTTAGCTGGAAGGTTTGGGTTTTTTTTTTAAAGCAATAGGAAGATTTTAATTAATTGAGTGATGGAATCATAAGCAATTTACTGGTAGCAGGATTTTCCTGAAAACCTCACCTTGTTAGCAGATTATAATTAATCTGGAAAGCATTACACAGGTTTTGCTAACTCACTGGCATAGCTGGCTCATTACCCCACCTGGCTATAAGGGAAGGGGGAGCAGTGTTCACACAGAGAGTGAGTGGGGATTTAGAGAGTCCCAGTTCTGAGAGATGATAAAATTCAGCTAAACTGGGGGAGCAACTTTAGGCCGAGATACAGGAACTCCAGGGACAGACTAGCCTGGCGAAGCCCAGGCTGGGTTTTCACATGGTGTTGTTTTAGAAGTGCCTTTTCATTAATAAATCATAACCCAGACAGATGACTCTAGAAGAGCATAGTTCTGTTAGGAGCAGGATGTATACACTGACAGGCCCCTATAAGAGCCTGTGCGGTCCGTGGACAAGTGGTTGGGAATTGGAGCATTTTGGTTCAGTTCCCAGCTCTCTACTGCTAATTTACAATGTGGTGTTGGACAAATTACTTCGCCTCTTATTGCCTCCTTTTCCCCCATCTGTAAAATGGGCAGAAAGATACCCCACCCACCTTTGTGAAGTGCTGTGAGACCTGGGAATCAGACATGTTTATACAATATACTGTGAGGGGAAGCTTCTCTTAGTAGAGATTTAGGATCTGCTAGAGGCAACATTGGAAGAGGCAAGAAATAGGGCTTGGGCGGACAGGCGTTGAGTTAAAATGCTTCTATGTACTGCTAATTATCAAACTTGGGTAGTAACAGTGTTTGTATATGGGCTGTCTTGTACTTTTTAAAACAAAAGAAACATTCATGTAATCCTTCCCTGATTCTTTCATGAAATTTCCCTGCCTAGCACAGTCAAAATAGATGCATCAGAACTTGATCTGCAAGCTGAATTTCTGGGGGGGGGTGGAGTCCATTTTAACCCTCAGATTGATACCTCGTCCCATGTGTTTTGGTTCCAGGTTAACTCTAAAACCAGAAGGGGCGTATTTTTTGTTTGTGAATTTGAGTGGGGCTTAAATTGCCTGGGACCAGCTGTTCTCTTGGCCCAAGAGAATGAAAATATCAGAGCAACAGCTAATATGGTGAGGTTTCCATTTTCCTAACTTTGATTTTCAGAGAGGAATCTTGTGGCAATAAGGAGTGGGAAGCTGAATCCCTACTGTATCCTTTACAGAGCAAAACGGGTCCTGATTTAGGACCTGCTCCAGTTCAAGTCATTAGGAGCTGGATCAGGACATCAGCATCCAAAACTCAGCTCCATCTTGAGACATGGTTTTGTTGGTGATGCAGAATCAATAACACAGCATGAACCACCGCCTTAGCTTCCTGGCTGAGTTTGGGTGATGTTAGGCTTTCTCTCCAGAACCACATGTGTCCTAATTTTCTCTGGCCCAAAGAAACAATCCCATCCCCTTTATTTACATCCTGATTGGAACTAATGATCCAGCAGCAATTTCTCTAAATCTTAATGGAGGATTTTCACACCTAAAACTAAGTAGTCTTAGGAGAAGAACTAGAATGCAGCATTCTTTGGCCATGTCCCATTACCTGTGCCAAGTATTAAGAGTCTGCCACCCTGGGGCAAACAGTGTGAGATTTCAATACCATCAAATCTGCACCCAAACCTTAGCCCTGATCAGCCTTGAACCTAAACCCCAAATTTGGGATTAACTTAATCCATATAAAACACTGCCTCCTTGGCCTAAAACTAGTCCTATTTTGAAAGAGAGGCTCTTCTTCTGTTGATGATAGTTGTGTGAGAGAAATAAAAATTCAAGAAGTCTAATGGCCCATCCCTATCCTCAGCCTCTGTGACCAATAGCCATTGGTGGTGAAAAGATTCTTCACGGACATTACAAGCTGGATCCTCTCATTTAGCCAAGCTACACTGTGGCTCAAGACCAGGGATGAGGCAAAGACAAAAAGTAGCTGAGTCACATTAGTGAGTCCCCAATCCTGAGTCAATTCAGCATCTGGTGCAAATCATAGCAGCCTAGGGGGTTGTTGCAGCATTGGGGACACATTGGACTGCAGCATTCTTTGGTCATGTCCCATTTCCCTGACTATGCCCTTTACACCAAGGCTCTCTGGTATCCTACATGGTGGGCGGGGGCGGAGAGGGGGTCCTTCAGGTAGCCAGTCAAAATAAGGCTCTAGCCCTAGGGGTGAACCAGCTTTCATGAAAAATTAAGTCAGTGTCAACATTCACCCGCATCATCTCTTCAGTCCTGCTACAGGAAACCGGTGGACATTTGGGCTGAGATTTTTCAGAGGTCTGAGGGAGTCAAACCAGTGGGAACTGAGTCACTAATGCCCTTAGGCAGCTTTGAAAATCCCTGCCTAGATCATTTTAGTAGCACACTTTCATCAGTGCGTACGTATGCTGTAAGTTCCCTTTTTGAGGCTAATCCTTGTGTCATCTAAACTGTGAAGAATTAAAAAGTAAGAGGATCCTTTTCTTAACCATTGGCAATATTTCTTCCTCTGTTTGGGTTTGGAAGGAAGTGTTTTTGAATCAGCTGGATTTTCATCGCTCTGACTCGCCAAAGCTGAATGCATCAGTGATCACCGACTGGGACGGAGAGGGTGCTTGATCGTCTGGTCTCTGTTTTCAAGCATAAATTGTTAGCGCTTTGAGGCCTGGTCTGTCTCTTCTCTCTATTTCTACAATGCTTAGTACAGTGGGAATCCTAACTGGGGTCTGTGGGCACCACAACAATATCAATAATAAAAGGAGTACTTGTGGCACCTTAGAGACTAACCAATTTATTTGAGCATAAGCTTTCGTGAGCTACAGCTCACTTCATCGGATGAAGGTGCCACAAGTACTCCTTTTCTTTTTGCGAATACAGACTAACACGGCTGTTACTCTGAAAAATATCAATAATGAATCAATTAAGATGATTAATTGTTGTGATTGCCTTAATAAGAAGTACAACTCTTCCACTTGGACATTCATGTTGGCAGCTAAATACATACAACGGCATGTACCGTGTGTGTAAATACGTGATCTGATCACCCAAACAGAGCATTTAGATCTCCAGGTAAGAGGCCTAGGTTTGAAAATTCAGCCCCTACTGGCATCTAGCTGAGAGGTTCAGCATCTGATGAATGTGGATTTTAGGTCCTAAAGCATGGAGAGCTCTCACACCAATGGCAGGGACTGACCGCTTTTGACTAGGAATGGCCTGAAAAAAAAATTGTTCAGCCAGCACCTGCAATTTTTCAGCAAACAGACACCTGACTTGCTGAGCTGCTGTCATATGACAGCTGTAAAATGAGGGTGGAAGAGGGAGAACAACTCAACCACTCACGGTTTTTATCATCAGGAGAGCTGGATTTGGGGAAAGGATGTGCAGGTCACTGTTCATTGAACCTTAACCTGATGTGGGCTTGATGAATGGAAGGGAAAGAATGGAAAGACTCCATTGTGTACTGTAACTGGAATATCCCTCTGTGATACTCTACACCCTGGAGGAGCTACCTGTAACCCCCATAGTCATCATTTGTATATAGTTCTGATAATTCATATAAAGTGGGCCATGTGAGGTATCCTGGGAAAGGCTATCATAGAATCATAGAATCATAGAATATCAGGGTTGGAAGGGACCTCAGGAGGTCATCTAGTCCAACCCCCTGCTCAAAGCAGGACCAATCCCCAATTAAATCATCCCAGCCAGGGCTTTGTCAAGCCTGACCTTAAAAACTTCTAAGGAAGGAGATTCTACCACCTCCCAAGGTAACGCATTCCAGTGTTTCACCACTCTCCTAGTGAAAAAGTTTTTCCTAATATCCAACCTAAACCTCCCCCACTGCAACTTGAGACCATTACTCCTTGTCCTGTCCTCTTCTACCACTGAGAATAGTCTAGAACCATCCTCTCTGGAACCCCCTTTCAGGTAGTTGAAAGCAGCTATCAAATCCCCCCTCATTCTTCTCTTCCGCAGACTAAACAATCCCAGTTCCCTCAGCCTCTCCTCATAAGTCATGTATTCCAGACCCCTAATCATTTTTGTTGCCCTTCGCTGGACTCTCTCCAATTTATCCACATCCTTCTTGTAGTGTGGCGCCCAAAACTGGACACAGTACTCCAGATGAGGCCTCACCAATGTCGAATAGAGGGGGACGATCACGTCCCTCGATCTGCTCGCTATGCCCCTACTTATACATCCCAAAATGCCATTGGCCTTCTTGGCAACAAGGGCACACTGCTGACTCATATCCAGCTTCTCGTCCACTGCCACCCCTAGGTCCTTTTCCGCAGAACTGCTGCCTAGCCATTCGGTCCCTAGTCTGTAGCTGTGCATTGGGTTCTTCCGTCCTAAGTGCAGGACCCTGCACTTATCCTTATTGAACCTCATCAGATTTCTTTTGGCCCAATCCTCCAATTTGTCTAGGTCCCTCTGTATCCTATCCCTGCCCTCCAGCGTATCTACCACTCCTCCCAGTTAAGTATCATCCGCAAATTTGCTGAGAGTGCAATCCACACCATCCTCCAGATCATTTATGAAGCTATTGAACAAAACCGGCCCCAGGACCGACCCCTGGGGCACTCCACTTGACACTGGCTGCCAACTAGACATGGAGCCATTGATCACTACCTGTTGAGCCCGACAATCTAGCCAACTTTCTACCCACCTTATAGTGCATTCATCCAGGCCATACTTCTTTAACTTGCTGACAAGTTGCTGGCTATGACCTGCTGAAACCCACTGTTCCATCTAAATATGTATAGCATTAATGCATATGAAGTTATGAGATTGTGTTGTATGGTTGTCACTAAAATATGCTGTCAGTTAGGGAATCGCCCAGATATTAGATCCCCAGAGACAAGTGTAACTCCAGCAGACCCCAGTCATTGGTGGGCAGGATCAAACCTGGGACCTCTAGAGCTAAATACATGAGCCTCTACTCCATGAGCTAAAAGCCACATGCCTCTTAGCTAAGATTATAACAGACTCATTAATCTCTAAGTGGTTTCGGTGCCACTACGTGGTACAGAGCACCACACCCAGGCGGTGTGTGGGTTACACAAGGACAAGGGAGCTAACCAATGCCTGGGTGGGTGTCAAACAACAATCAACAGCCATTGTCCAGCAAGGGAGTTACAATTCAATGACTCACTTGCACAAAGCCACACCAGGGGAATTGTTCAATCTTGCCTGGTGACTCAACAATGCCCACAAGACATGCCTGGATTTATGTTCTCCAACCACATGGATTATGGGTATAAAACAGAACATCATGGCCCCATGCTTTGCCTTTTCTCCTCCCCCACCTACACTGCAAGCAACAAGGATGCTCAGAAGACTCCAACAGAGGAGAGTTGCCCAGGTTTCAAGGGTGAAACCTGTGTATTATGAACTGCAGCATCCAGTGGGGTGAGAAAATTGTGCCTAGTATTTTACAGATTTAAGATTTAGATTGTGCTCTTATTTTGTTTTCTTTGGTAACTGTCTGACCTTTTGCCAATCACTTAAAACAAACTTTTATAATCAATAAACTTGTTTTAATTGTTTATCTTTACCAGTGAGATTCCCTGAAGTGCTTGGTAAATCTGCTAAGGTTTACAATGGCTGGTGTATATCCACTTTCCATTGAAAAAGTGGTGAACCAATTAAGAAAGGGTCTTGAGCAGTGCAAGACGGTATATTCCTAGGGTACAAGGCTGGGAGCTGGGGGAAATTTGGTTGGTGATTCTCTGTGATTCGTGAGTGGCTCTGGGAGCATTCATGCACTCTAGCTGGGTGTGGGGCTCCACGTGTGGTTGTACAGAGTGGTAACAGCACCTGGAGGGGTTTGCTGCTTGCCACTGGTAAGGCATTGTGAGAAACCACCCAAAATAGTGAGTAAAGGGGGCACAGCAGTCCAGTAGTCCCAGGTTGCACCCCGGGGATCCTGTCACACATTCTTTGTTCTATAATGAGGCTGAAGAGTGCCTTAGACTAGGCATGATTCATGTTTACAGTGTTAGACAACAGGGAGGTTTCATGTTAGAATTATTTGCACTTGTTACTGTAAATCTTATGCTGAGTTTTTGTTTTTTTATTTCTCACTAGCACAAGAGCTGGGCAAATCCACCCAGACAGCCCTTTGAAGAACAGCTTTCTTGATTTCTTCCTCCTTAAAATGAAACAAACAAACTACCAAATCCCCCAATGTTTTGCATTGCCCCTCACCCAAGGCCCACTTTCTCCTATAATCAGCTCAATGGTAGTGCCCAACCGATGAATATTATCACCTTGACTACTTAAATTTTTCTAAGCACTCAAACTTGTGCCACAACATTACATTTAAAAAGCCAAACCAACAAGCAAGGCAACTACAGGCGGTCTTTGTTCTATCGCTGCATCATGGCGTCAGTCCAGAGTCAATTATGTAAAACAGCACCTCAACACCATTACCAACAGTCTCGTCAAGGGAAGAGTTGCACCTAGTCAGAGCTGGAAACATCTTGAAGAAATTTAATTATTTTTTTTTAGTTTATTGCTTTGGGCGTTCTTCTTACCTTATTTCACTCTAACGTGCCTGGGGGTATTATTCATGTAGAACATATGGAGTGCTATATAAATCCAAGTTGTTGCTGATTTTACTTAAAAGTCAGTTTTTATTTTCTTTTTTACTCTTGCCTGTTTACGCTTCCTTGAAACATCTTTTGCATTGCCACAGATGTCGCCTTCTCAGAGTGCTTTATCTTTTGTACACATTAATCTTGCTTCCTAAGTATATGTGACTTTGCCTTGCACAGTGATGGAGAGAAATGCAATGCCAAAAACTAATTTTCAAAGAAAATGGCAAAATGATTTAAGTTCATTTCTTTTAATTCAGTATCAATTAAGTTTAACGGTCAAAATTCCTTCATCGATTTATGGAACTAGGTAGATCATGATTTTTAAAGGAAGGAGTAACTCCAAGACAGCTCTTTTTAATTGAGAAAAGATTTTTTAAGAGCCTCATTTCTTAACTTTACTATACTATAGAGATAATTTGTAGCCTTTTGTTCTTGTGTGGGGCTTTCAGTGATCCTTGTCCAGGATTCCAAGCAGACACCAGGTTTCTGCAGGTTCCTATAGCAGCTGCAGACAAAGTATTTTCCCTGTACAGCAGTTGGCTATAAGAGAAACCAGTTTGGGAAAGGTTTACTCTCAGACCCTCCATATAGTATATCTTAAGGTACTAGTCATGGGCTTTATGTCCTGGGGGCATAGCAAGTCATCAAATAATGACCAAAACTGTAGCGCTCTCCTGTACTGAAACTACAGTGGTTCCTGATTTCTTACCTGGCACCCACACAGAAGGAATATCTTGCAGCTTGTGGCCACCTCTGGAAGGAGGTCCTGTGATCAACTTTTGGTGTGGTCTTTCTGGGGTCTCAGCTTCTCCTGATTGCAAACGGACGGAGGAGGGCCAGTTAGATCAGATCATAGCTTCTCACTTTAAATTGAGTCGGTCAGCCCTTCAACTGTAGGGCTTGCAATCCCCTTCTGTCTCGTGGTTGCTTTCTTAGAGGCAGCCTCATACGGGGCTGTAGCCCCTTTACTATCTTTGGCCTTTCTGTTTTCCTCTCCCACACTGTTCTCTCCCCTCTGTAAGGGGTCTTGTTTTCTCTGTTGGTCACAGCTGTGGGCAGCTGTCTCCATGGGCATGTCTACATGGGAATAAACAGGGTCGGCAGGTTTGTATAATTTGTGGTGGTGCCCAGAGTGGGTCGAAGTACCACCCCCACCCCCGCCTAAGGCTCTGGGAGGGAGTTTGGGTGCGGGAGGGGGTTTGGGGTGCAGGCTCTGGGAGGAAGTTTGGGTGTGGAAGGGGGGCGGGCTCTGGGACTGAGTTTGGGTGCTGGGTGCAGGCTCTGGGCTGGGACAGGGGGTTCGGGTGCAAGCTCTGGGAGAGAATTTGGGTAGGGGAGGGCTGCGGGCTTTGGGACGGAGTTTAGGTGCTGGGTGCGGGCTCTGGGCTGGGACAGGGGGTTAGGGTGCAGGAGGGGGTTTGGGGTACTGGATGCAGGAGAGGGTTTGGGTGCAGGCTCTGGGCTGCGACAGAGGGTTGGGGTGCGTGGGGGGGTGCGGGCTCAGGGAAGGAGTTTGGGTGCAGGAGGGGGTTTGGGGTGCAGGCTCTGGGAGAGAATTTTGGTGCTGGGTGCAGGCTCTGGGTCAGAGTTGGGTGCTGGGTGCAGGCTGAATTTGGGTGCTGGGTGCAGGCTCTGGGCTGGGACAGAGGGTTGGGGTGCAGGAGGGGTGTGGGGCTGGGCCGGGGATGAGGAGTTTGGGGTGCAACAGGCAGGCTGCCTCGGGGCTGGGACAGGGGGCCAGAGAAGAGGACTCCCCCAAGCCCTCTCCCCATCGGCAGCAGCGAGCTCCAGGTGAGGAGGGGCCCAAGCCCGCCCCCCCCCGAGGCTGCTGCTCAGGATGTCCAGCCAGGATCCCGCCCCCGCCGCCACCCCTCTTGGAGTCGACTCGGAGTTGCCTGACGGGGTCGGGGGGCCGCCATGTGCCTCCTCAAGCGCAGCAGCTGCCTCAGCCTGCCCCCAACACTGCTCCCTTGTAGCCGGCAGCAGGCGGCGAGGGAGCGCCGCACAGAGCTGCAGGGGCAGCCACCCACTGCCCAGGGCAGGCAGGGACGCTCAGGGGAGGCGCGCGGGGCAGCAGCGGGGCCGGGGATGCTCCGCAGGAGGCGCACGGGATGGCGGATGGGGCTGAGGGAGAGACCCAGCCTCTAACATTGGTGGAGCCAGGCCCCCCGGGCCCTGAATTTGCTGGAGCCCGGGCACCACAGGCCCATACAACCCACTGCCCCGGGCATAAAACCCAGCCGCTGGCTTGGGTCAGCTGACTGGGGCTCAGGCTCTGGGGCTAAAAAGTTGCTGTGTGGACATTCGGGCTCGGGCTCCAGCTTAGCCCCACAGCCTGAGCCAGCTGCGGCCTTGCTGCAGGCTTTCATCTCCGTGTAGACATACCCCAGGATTGGCAGTTCTAGCAGCTGTGTGGGGGTGTGATCAAGCAGTTTGCCTTTAAGCCAGAGCAGCTTTCTTCTCCCTTCTGCCTGGGCTCGGTAAGAGGTTTGTAAGCCCTATTTCAAGGCCCTTTTTGTGGAAATAGTCTTGACTGACAGAGGGTTGTCATAGAATCATAGAATATCAGGGTTGGAAGGGACCTCAGGAGGTCATCTAGTCCAGCCCCCCGCTCAAAGCAGGACCAATCCCCAATTAAATCATCCCAGACAGGGCTTTGTCAAGCCTGACCTTAAAAACTTCCAAGGAAGGAGATTCTACCACCTCCCTAGGTAATGCATTCCAGTGTTTCACCACCCTCCTAGTGAAAAAGTTTTTCCTAATATCCAGCCTAAACCTCCCCCATTGCAACTTGTCTCTGTTTATCGCTGTGTAATAGTTCACTGCCCAAAAAAAGCAACATGTTTCTTTGTGTAACTATTAGTGTTGCATTTTTGATGCATATGTGGCTTGCTTATACTTCCTAAATAAACAGTTCCAAAAAAGGAAAGGGACGGATCATTGTATCACCATTGTAAAAGGATAATACAGTGTTAAAGGTCTTCACAGCCCATGGTTCATGGTATGAAATGACTACATACAAGGGTGAGAGGAAATATTTTTCCTTCATGTACAGCACTAGACAACTGGCCAGGTTGATGCATTACCAGCATCTTCTCCACCTGGTTCTCAGTTGTCTTGGATATTGGACATTCCTGGAAGCAGGATACCAAGCTGTTTGGTGTTGATCCAACATGCAAATCTTATTACTTTAGCTTTTTAAGACAGTGGCTACAAGTCATCGTATTCCAACTAACATTATTTTATGCACAGCCCACCTCTGATATGAGCCGGTAGCCTGGATCCTGAGAATAAAAGCCCCCGTTTGACTATAGTCTGGATATGCTCAGTTACTCATGCGACCATATAGCCATAAACCCTGTCATTTCAAATGTGCGTGGCCCAGCTAGGGGAAACTAGATTGCAAGCCCAGTAAACCTCAAAGTAGAGGTAGTACATATGCACAATTGATATACAGTACCAGCCAACAGCCAGGGTGTCTCCTGGTATTGCAGAAGAGGAAGAATTAATAGAAGTATGAAAAATTGGAAGAAGGAAATGTGGATTCCGTAATTAGATATATACATTTCCGGTAACATTATCTAACTAACTTTTTTAGGGGGGGTAAATAGGAGGGGTCTTACATGGCAGACTTTCATCTTGGTCCTCACTGGAAGACTCTACCCTCAGCCAGCCATGGTGGCCCTGCATCTCTGAAACCTTCCTTGGTCATTAAAGGCCTTCTTCTGCTTCCACTTAAGTCAATGGGAACACTGACTTAATTTCTAACACAATCAGGCCATACAAAGCCTATCTGCACTGGGCCGGATCCTCAGCTGGCCTCAGTCTGCATAGACATCAATAGAGCCGTGCCGATTCATACCAGCTGAGGATCAGGCCCATAGTCTGTAGGTCAGGCGCAGGGGTTGCTGCAAGGGATTTCTTGCCCCTGTTCGCCTGGAGAACAAGAGATTGGGCCTGGGAACTGACGGGTTTCTCACACAGCGGCACGACGCGAACAATTGCACGACAGCCAGCCCTCTTGCTATTTCACTTTCGGTAATGAAGAAGAAGTGTGGTGTGACTCTGGCAGGGAACCACTGCAGGCTTCCTCACTCCATTATTAAGTCCAGTGTTCCTAGGTACTGCCGCTGATATATTGTTCCCTCCCCGTCCCCATTTCGAGATCTACTGTTCACACTGTTATAAGGGTGCCCCGGAGAGCGCCATCAAAGGAAGGAGTTGTTTAACGGCTCAGTGAATGGGTTTCCTGAAGCCAGCAAGTTGCACTAACAGACATTAAGAAAGTTGTGTTGGTTCTGCACAACTGCAGAAGCGTTTCACTGGGATCCCTGGAGCTCAGCAAGCACAAGCTGGAGCCTGCCGAAGGATTTGCTTTTCAAACAGCTAGGGGAGGCATGGCTGTCACTAAATTAAACAAATAATCAGCCTGTTTCCCGGAGTAACAGTGTGTTGGACACCCGAAGTCAGATTGTCCCACTGATTGGGCTACTGCCTGCATTTGCGGCCGTCCAGAGAGGCACCACCCGGCAGGGAACTGCGGGAGACACAATGTCTCTAGGTGATCCCCTGCACGCAGCACGTTCTTCGCCGACAATCTGGCCAGCGCACACGGCATCTCCTCCCCACGCTCACTGGGGTGTTGTTTGCACCACAGGGGATGCTAGCAGAGAGCAGTCCCTGCAAGCAGGTGAATGAAGGGACTGCATAGAGGGAGAGGGAAGCACACAGGCAGGGAAAGTTTCTTGTACTTTCCCTCCAATGCCATCTCGAACACATACCCCAGAGGGGCCAGGTGCAGTCTGACCACATGTGGGTAAGCTATACTGATGTTACTCTCCTGTTTTTCCACTGACAAATCCAAGCTGTTCTGTCTGATGTTTTAAATGGTCTGAATTTAGATGCCTAGTTCCAAACTACTAATGCACTCTGTACCAGGACTCCTGAATACAGGGATTATAATCCTCTGCACTAACAGAAATCCAGAAGACATTCCAGCCTTAGGACCCAATCCAGCCCCATCTAACAACAGTGGAACAATTCCCATTGACTTAATCTGGGGTGAAATCCTGGCCCCATTGAAGTCCATGGGAAAACTCCCATTGATTTCAATGGGACCAGGATTTCACCCTTGATCCAGCTCTTTGGGCTTGTATTCTGCAAAAGTCCATTGGGCACTACAGAGATAGAGCCTGCATTTTGCATAATCTAGAGTTTTTATTTTAAAAAAATAGTGTCTAACAGCTGTAAGCGAAGCCAGCACTGAAAACCCAAACCACTGCATGCCTCTCTTGTTAAGTCTCCAGCCAGGCAAGAGTGAAGCAACAGTGTCAAGAACATTATAAACTTCCCCGTTCACTTTAAAGCAATGGTGGGCAACCTGCGGCTCGCGGGCCGCACGCAGCCCATCAGGGTAATCCACCTGCGGGCCACAAGACAGTTTGTTTACATTGACCGTCCACAGGCACGGCCGCCCACAGCTCCCAGTGGCCGCAGTTCGCCGTTCCCGGCCAGTGGGAGCTGTGGGAAACGGCGCAGACTAAAGTAGTCTAAAGTAGTCATCGTGAGAAAAGCCTGCAGAAAATGAAGGGAACTGGACAGTGTCAAACAAGAGCAGTCAAGGGAATTGGACAGTGTCAAGCAAGAGTCCACTGTTAAATTAACCGACCTGCCCCCCCCCCAATCTTTTATTAAAAGATAACATAATAGAACTTACCTAACAATAACTTAGAAAATCTGATTTCCCATCCTTTCCACTAGCGAGAGCCATTTCCTTTGTCTCAATCTACTTCTCAGCAGGAGAGCCATGCTGATGAAGTATCATCAAACTGTCAGCTCCCACTGAGACAGACCCAAGCACCGCTCCCTGATTGGAGAGATGGAAGCAGTGACAGGTGTTGCTAAAACCTGTTGGGTTTTAAAATTAACAAACAACTTTTTTTTCCTCTCTCAAAGGATATTTCTGAAACAGAAAAGGTCCCCCAGAAGGGCAAAGCAAATGATATCAGAAGAGATTAAAGCAAAAACAGGACTATTTAGCAAAGCAAGGAGCTGAATGGCAAGGGACATGATGGAAGTATACGGGAATAATAATTGCTATAGAGAAAGTCCATGAGGTGCTGCTACTCATTATGCTACTGATAATGCTGGAACGAGAGGGTCACACAATAAAATGGAGAGGTTTCAGATTTAAATGTATAGGATAATGCAGCCCACGACTGATCGAACACTCCACACGTTCCTAGTGTAACAACACAAGGCATTATTAACTGGTAGAATCCACTGCCACAAGATACTATTGAGTCAAGGAAGATAGTGGGATTTTAAGAAGAGTTAGACATGAATAACATAGGTGTCTATATTTTTGAGCATTTTGGCACAAAAGCATATTATTGGAGGGACTAGTAGCACAACCTATCATTAAGGTCACCTGACACTTCTCATTCGAAGACTCTGTTTTCAGTTGCTTATTACTTTGCCAGCCGTTAACTATTTGGGCTTAAATTTTTCATGCTAGGTGTCTGCCTCGGGCTGATTATTATTATTATTATTTCAGCCAATATGGTTCAGCTGTTTCCAAGAACAAGGACAGAGAAAAATAGGTTGTATTGTGTGAGTTACAATAATATGTTGACCTTTGCTTTGAACTGCCCTAGTGCTCCCATGCTTTGAAGCAGGGACTTGAAATTTGGCGGGAAAGTCTCTGTATGTGGGATGCACCTTTCTCTGTCCCTGTGAAAATCTGCTGATATTTTTCCACGTTATAAGCCTCTGAAAAATTGCAGTTTGCACATGCTTAGTAGAGACTTGGTTGAACGCAGCTTAATTCACCAGAGATTCCAGCCACGTTGACATTCTCCAGCCCAGGGGTTGAGCAGGACGTCCCTGCAATTGCAGACCATGCTGGGTCCAAATCCTGGCACCGGTGCTGAAAGCAGGGGGGTGTCTCTCCTGTGCTCTCAATTTCCCATCCCCTGGCTTGATCCATGGGGGAGGAAGCCACTGGAATCAAATACAGAGGGGACAAGAGCTGGACCTGGCGTGCCAGGAGTAGTAGACTGGGAAAAGAAGCCTGTGACCCAACTGGCAGAGGGTACCCCAGACCATAATGCTCATCAGGCCTTGCACACTCATTGCCCCAACTCACTGTTGTCCTAGTCTGTATCTAAAAGGTGTTGTGTTAGGTGTCCTAGGAAAACCGGGAACACGCTGGTTGTTACTATTATTGCATGGTGTATGTATGGGTGATGTATGTAAAACTGTAGGTGTGTGCTGGAAATATATTCCTAGAATGTGTTTGGCAGGCAGTGTCTGAGCCCAGCCGGTCGTAGACAAAGGAATGTAGTTTTCATGGCTTGACTTGTGTCTCCAGTGTAAATAAAGCAAGGTGAGACCAAAGACAATGAAAAGCACGTATACAAATAAGGTAGTCAAAGCCATCAGGTGAGCAAGCAGGGGACAATGACCACTTAACTATCTCAATAGGGGAGGGAGGCTGCAAACTTTCTGCCTCTGGAAACAGAGTCAATGAAGTTTGGGAAGATATAAACAGAGGCAAAAAGCCATTTTTGTCATCCATCACTTAATGGGTACAAGAGGCTAGAGCTCTTGTGTTCAGAGAAAGTTGGATCCTTCAACAAAGGGGGTTGAAGTCTCTGGGAATTGACCATAGGTCAGAAACCTGGTTAGACAAAGATTGTAACTTGCTGAGGTTAAGTTTTATTCATTAGAAAGTGTGTTTTGTTTTCCACATAACCATATCTGTGTCTTCTGTTCTTACTTATTATCCCTTCACTCTCTGATCTTTGTTAATAAACTTATTCTTGTTTGATTACAAACCATCTCAGTACTACATGTTAGGACAGTAAAATCTTCAGCCAAACTAACAGGCTGGTGTGTGTTCTCTCTCTTTGGGGGCAGCAAACCTGATAACTTCTGTGAGGGTCTAGTGAGAGGGAGCGGATGCTGCAGTGGAGATGGTTTTGGGGAGACTCAGAGCTGTTGGCGTCACCCTGCAAGGAGTAACCAAGCTGGTGGAAGCCAGGGTCAGGCCATTGTGCTGTGAGCAGGCTGCTGGTGGCAGGGCTCTGAGACAAAGCTGCCCATCACAGAAGTACCTGGGGTTACAGTGGAGGTGGTGACGCAACCCCTTACTGGTCTGGGTTACAAGGCATTACAGAGCCTCTGCGGGGAAGACGAAGAGTGGAGGCTGGTGGCGGGGGGGGCAGATCAGATGAGGAGCCAGGACCAGGGGACTGGGACTGGCTGCTGGGCAAGGACTAGAACTGAGATGAGAAACTGGAAGAGTGGACACAGGGACTGGCAAGGTAAGAATGAGGTGGAGATGAAGAGATGGGTGGAACAGACAGGACTGGGACGGGGACAGAATGGAGGGGATGGAGCAGAAAGGCTCAAGCTTGAGGGACAACAGGCAGAAGGGCCTGTGTCCACTACAGTGGACTCCTCTCCAGAGTCTGGATGGAATATAAAATTCCTTAGTCTCACCATGCCAAGGTATCAGCAAATATCTGTGAAACGTTCTGACAAAGTGTCCAATCCCCCTCTGGGGCTGGTCCGCAGAGGAGTACAACCTCCTCCTGCCATCGTTTACTCTGTTATCTCAAGTGACAGAGGTCTCTGAGGTGGAGCTAAAGATTCCAACCCTGCAGATGAGCCATGCGGATGCCAATATGATGCCACCTCTTGGGATTTTTGGTCAATTTTTCATTTTAGTTTTTTAAAAATTAGGAAATTACGTACACACAAAAACTAGATTGCATTACATTACACATATGCATTATGCTACAGTCTTTAATTTCTTGATGACATATTGTTTTCCACAGGGCCCCTGCCTCATTCAGTGCACAGGATGGATTTCTTTGGGATGACCCAGGATTGTGTAGTGAAAGAGGTGGTGGTCTCTAGGACCCCTTCTTTCATTTGTTGCAAAAGTTGGAAGGTGGGTAATGAATGAGGCTAGAGATTGCAGGAAGGGAAAGGACAGTCTTCTGGTTCAGGCAGTTGAATGCTGCCCTGGAGAACTAGATTCTATCGCTGCCTCTGTCACAGCATTTCTGTGGCAAGTCGTTTACACCAAACCAGAGGTGGTCACTGATTGTGTGTTCCTCATTTTCTGGGTGCCTGACTTGAGGCCTTGGGGTCAGATTTGCAGAAACACTGAGCACTCTCAGCTGCAACTGAAGTCAGTGGAGCTCTGCTTTGATCATATGAGGTGCTACACATTCTGAAAAATCAGATCCCAGATGCTTCAAATTGGGCACTCAAAATTAGTGAGTTTCTTCTTACCTTAATCTCTCTGTGCTCTCTGTAAAATGGGGATAATAGCATCACCTCACCTCACTGGCTGAAAATAAATTAATGTTTGTGAACCACTCAGATACTATAGTGATGAGCACCAGAGGGAAGCCTATGAGGAAATTAATAATTCTGTCTTCAGAGCAGAGTTTGAATAGCATGCAGTGAATAAGCCATGGAGCTACACACTGAACAGTGAGGAGAAAACAGCTTGTTATAGTGCTGGGGGAATTCTGCACCACTGCGCATGCGCAGAATTTATGTCCCTGCATATTTCTTTGCTTCCCTGCAGAAAAATAACTTTGATATGGAAGCAAAGGGAAGCCAAAAGTGTGGTCATGCGACCCTCTCCAGCAGTCTGTTTCGAGTGCCATGGGGAGCCGGCAGAGAGGTAAATCATTGTGGGGCAGGACTGGGTAAGACTTGGCTGGGTGCTCCTATCCTGCACCGGGCTCAGCTGCTAGTCCCAGCTAGGCTGGGGTGGACAGGACTTCCTCTTCCCCTGCACATCATCCTCCAGATTTCTCCCCCAGCTGCAGGAAACTCTGCAAACTCCCACATACACACTTCCTGCAACCATCATTCCTCAGCAGCAGGGGGAGGGATCCCTGTGCAGGGAGCTGCTCCCCCATCTTCCCAGTCCCCATGCATCCAGACCCCCTCTTACCCAGACTCTCCCGCTGAGCCTCACCCCCTGCACTCAGAATCCCCCCTGATGATTTCCACTCCCCTGCCCCCACACCTGGACCACCCCATCAAGCCACTCGCATCCGAATCCCCACCTCACTAAGCTCCAACCAGCTGCACCTGGACCTCTCCCCACTGAGCCCCCCACACCAAGCCTCAATCTCTATCCCCCCGACACTGAGACCCTCCCTCTCCCCCGCTGAGCCCCAACCTCCTTCATCTGGAACTCCCTGCAGAGTCCCATCACAGTTACACCCAGAACCCCCAACAAGCCCCTGTGCACCCAGATCCCCCACACCTGGATCTTCCACTGAGCCACCCACACTCAGATTGCTCCACACAGAATCCTCTCAACCTACACCTGGATCCCCCCACACTAAGCCCCTCCACTCTTGGATCCTGCCTTGCTGAACCTGCCTGCCCACACCTGGTGCACCTGGCATGGAGGGGAAGGGCCCTGGGGTGTTTCTGGGGCAGGCCCGGTTCTTGCTCTATGTCAGGGTTGGGTGCAGCCTCACTGCTGAGTCTGTGTCCCAGGTGGGAGCTGCCCAGTGATCTCCCACCTCTGTGCAGCCAGTGGCCTGTGCTCCCCAATGCCATGCTGGAGCCTCTACATTTATTTGACAAATAAAATTTGCAGAATTTTTAATTTTTTGGTGCAGAATTTTTTTTTTTTGGGCACAGAATGCCCTCAGGAGTATTGTTAAGTGAGCACCATGTAAGGGTGCATATCCTGGCCACTCTCCTGCTCCACCCCTGTCTTTGCCCCCTGCCAACCTTCTTCTGCACTGATGTTGATAGATGCACCTCCCCCCCACTCACTTGCACCCCTGTATAATGGAGCTGCAGTGGTCTCACTATACTCAGGGTTCTCAGAAAAGGGGACTGCAGTTGGGGCTAAATTCAGGTCAGAAATGATTTTCCCTCTTTAATGTGATTTTTTCCTCATGCCCCCACCCCCCCACCCCTTTTCTCTTCACATATCCAGCCCCTTCTTATGGGGAAAGTCTAATGGCATTTAATAGGGATGGAACTGGTAGGTTCTATACAAAGTAACCGAGTTCTATAGAAATTGCACTTGAATTTAAATAGAGAATAGTATCCTTTCTATCGTCTTTCTGAACCATCCCACAGGATTCTGTTCTACAGCGAAGATTTTAATTCTCTCATTTCTATAGGTTGTTTCAAAAAATATATAGAAAGGTTATTATTTCCTATTAAATCCTCTGGAGCTTTATAATAGGAGACAACATCACAGAGCATGTAAAGCAGGCTCCACATGAAGTATGTCATTGTCCCTTTTGTTAGATGTTTTTTATTTTTGTATGAATTATTTTTTAATCATTAATACTATTATATACAAGGGGGGGAGGAGTAAATTGTGCTCATGAATGTGACCAATAGGTGACAGAGGCCATGCGGTGATAATTACTGGAGTTTATGAGCTCTCTAAAGCCTGTACAGGTTAAAAAAACATGCCTTTGTCCTAGGAGAGGGGAAAACGTAAGATTGTCTGGAATATTTAATATTTAATTTTGTAAGATGCTCAGATACCGTGGTAATGAATGCAATATACATACCTAGACAACCAGATGTAGTCCATTTATTCACCTGTAATTCTTCATCCCAGACACTCCTCAAAGTGAAAGACAATACTAAAACACAGTACCAACAACACCCTGCAGTTATATAGAGGTTCCACCCACCCACCCACACACCTCCGCCACCATTGAGCTTAAAGCACTTTACAAAGGTGGAAAAATAGAATCAATTGCTTTTACAAATGGGGAAACCGAGGCACAGAGACGTGACAAGCTCATGGCCGCTCAGTAACTCTGCTACAGAGTCAGGAACATAACTCGGCCATGACCAGAACACTTTGCTGCTTCCTCTGAATAACTGAGCATCATTCTTATGTTATATAGAGCCACATATTCGCTTCCATTGTTATGGTCTTCACAGTGCTGCTAGCTCATCTGTTTTAATATGTCTAAGCCACTACTAGAGTACCTTCGATATAACTGATCCGGAGGCCCCCTGACATGAACACATAAGGGATACAGTAGAATCATTACACCCCTCATAATTGCATTTTGATCTTCTCAGGCAAGTTACCCCGGTGGCTGATCACCGATGCATTTAGCTGTAGACTCTCCTGCTCACACAGAGCTTGTGCCTTGGTTCCCCTTGTGAAAGCTGCTTTACATTTTTGGCCCACTCTCTGCATGGCTGTTAGATAATTAGTTGCTAAAATAAGTACTTAATATAAATGCAGGAGCAAAACACAGCTCTACAAAATAGGTGCATTTTATGGAGCTGTCATTTAGGGCAGTATTTGGCTGATGATTTGAGCGATGCTTGCATACAGATGTTATTGGGGCTGGCGGGGGGTGTGGTCCATAGTAAAAGACCAAATGTACGCTCCGCCTAGGTTGCTTAGTTTAGACTAAATGAAACAGAGAAACTTAACTATAAAAAGGCTTTAATCCTACAACCAGATCTCAGAAGGTGCACATGCATAGAGAGCCCCACTGACTTCATTGGGGCTACAGGCAGGGGTCCTCGCATGTGGATTGTGTTGTCTGTTTGGGGACATGAAGAGCAAGATTTGTCAATGGAAATATACCAGCATAAAACTGGAGTCATGTGTATTACTTGCTCTGTGACAGCACCAACCTTGGGACTCAGCTCACAGGGAGCACCCCCTGTAGACAGGCTACAGGGATCACCTCAGCCTTAAAGGTACAGTACAGAGAAAATAACCTTACAGTCACATAGCTGCATAGAATCAGAGAATATTAGAGTTGGAAGAGACCTCAGGTGGTCATCCAGTCCAACCCCCTGCTCAAAGCAGGACCAACACCAACTAAAACATCCTAGCCAGGGTTTCTCAAGCTGGGCCTTAAAAACCTCTAAGGATGGAGATTCCCCCACCTCTCTAGGTAACCCATTCCAGTGCTTCACTACCCTCCTCGTGAAATAGTGTTTCCTAATATCCAACCTAGACCTCCCCCACTGCAACTTGAGACCATTGCTTCTTGTTCTATCATCTGCCACCACTGAGAACAGCCGAGCTCCATCCTCTTTGGAACCCCCCTTCAGGTAGTTAAAGGCTGCTATCAACTCCCCCCTCACTCTTCTCTTCTGCAGACTAAACAAGCCCAGTTCCCTCAGCCTCTCCTCTTAAGTCATGTGCCCTAGTCCCTAATCATTTTTGTTGCCCTCCGCTGGACTCTCTCCAATTTGTCCACATCCCTTCTGTAGTGGGGGGACCAAAACTGGATGCAATATTCCAGATGTGGCCTCACCAGTGCTGAATAAAGGGGAATAATCACTTTCCTCGATCTGCTGGCAATGCTCCTACTAATACAGCCCAATATGCCAGTGGCCTTCTTGGCAACAAGGCACACTGCTGACTCATATCCAGCTTCTCATCCACTGTCCTTTTCTGCAGGTTCTTTTCTGCAGAACTGCTGCTTAGCCAGTTGGTCCCCAGCCTGTAGCAGTGCATTGGATTCTTCCGTCCTAAGCGCAGGACTCTGCACTTGTCTTTGTTGAACCTCATCAGATTTCTTTTGACCCAATCCTCCAATTTCTCTAGGTCACTCTGAACCCTCTCCCTACCCTCCAGCATATCTACCTCTCCCCCCAGCTTAGTGTCATCTGCGAACTTGCTGAGGGTCCAATTCATCCCATCATCCAGATCATTAATAAAGATGTTGAACAAAGCCAGCCCCAGGACAGACCCCATGCATATGCCATGAGAAACTATTTTCTTGTGCCAGTAATCATGGCTTCCTTCCTTTTAGAAGAGAGGGACTCACTGGGCTATAAACCATCAAAGAAGTTATAGTCAAACAGTACGAAGATCTTGCTCCTCAATCCCCACCCCTGTTCAGCCCCAAGCCCACTGGGGGTTGACCAATCTCCTTGATTTATTTTTAGCTTCTCATTTTATTTAATGTGTAAGCACATTATCAGATTTGATTATGTAGTTTTATTTGGTGACCAATTCCCAGCAGCCTCAGCAAAAAAACAAATTAACATTCTATATATTTTCTACAGATCAGCAAACCAGTTCAGAAAAAAAAAATCAAGTACAATAAATTCTCTGAACCGCTGGTAAATACTGCAACCTCTTTGGGGTTTAAAAAAATCTGGTTGATACTTTTCATTTCTGGACTCCTTTCACAGTCCATCCAGCATTCACGGATTCATAGAGTCTAAGGCCAGAAGGGATCATTGTAATCTAGTCTGACCTCCTGCATAGCACAGGCCACAAACCTTCCCCAAAATAATTCCTAGAGCAAATCTTTCAGTAAAACATCCAACCTTGACTCAAGATTTGCCAGTGATGGAGAATCTACCATGACTCTCAGTAAATTGTTCCAATAGTTAATTACTATCACCAATAAAAATGTATGCTTTATTGCCAGTCTGTATTTGTCTCACTTCAACTTCCAGCCATTGAATTGTGTTGTACCTTTCTCTGCTAGATTGAAGAGCCCATTATTAAATATTTGTTCCCCAGATAGGGACTTATAGACTGTAATCAAGTTACCCCTTAACCTTCTCTTTGTTAAGCTCCTGGAGTCTATCGCTGCAAGGCAGGTTTTCTAATCCTTTAATTATTCTCAGGGCTCTTCTCTGAACCCTCTCCAATTTATCCACATCCTTATTGAATCGTGGACCCCAGAACTGGACACAGTATTCCAGCAGCGGTTGCACCAGAGCCAAATACAAAGATGAAATAACCTCTCTACTTCTACTTGAGAGTCCCCTGTTTATGCATCTCAAGAGCAAATTAGCCATTTTGGCCACAGCATTGCACTGAGAACTCATGTTCAAATGATTATCTTCCATGACCTCCAAATTTTTTTCAGAGTCACTGCTTCCCAGTACAGAGTCCCCCATCCAGTAAGCATGGCCTGCGTTCTCTGTTCCCAGAAAAGCAGAAAGCAGAAGGGTAGTTATACCATTTTTGTTGCCCATAAGCCAGTAAAGCATCCCTATTCAGGAAACTGCTAGAACATGTGCTTAACTTCAAGCATGTACGTATGTCACAATTGTCCTTACAAACATGCTTACATTAAAGTATGTGCTTAAGTATTTTAGGCATGGGCTTAAGTATTTCCCTGAACAGGAATGGACTTAAAAGCCTGTTCTTAAGTGCTTTCCTGAATTGTGTCCTTGGTACGTTAGCCCAGCTGGAAGCAGGAAACATTAGGAAGTCTCACAAGAAAGCTTACTCTTATATCAGCTGCAATCTAATTCTTCAGACACAAGAAGACTGAAAAGTTTTTTTGAGAGCTTAGCTCAACCCAAACTACAAACATCACCAGCATTACCAACCCCAAACGTTCAAAAATCATTAGTCAGGCCACAACAAATAATGAGATTTCAAAAAAAAAAAAAATCTTGATTTTTAAGCCAAAAATACAAATTTAAGGTTCCTTTTATTTTCCTTCTGGGTTTCTTGAGCCTTTTGGGTTCAGGTTTTCAAGCTTCTCTCCACAATCTCTAGGGACAGAAATTTTTTTTTTGTTAAATGAAAAGCTGAGATTCTCATAGCTCCAGGAAGTGGTGAGGGTGCTGGCCAGGGTGGACATGAGTTCAATTCCCTCCTCTGCAAACAAAGAGTGAGGTGAACAAAACCTCTCTCTTTTCAAAAGCCACCCTCCTAATATGTATTCAGTACTTTCATAAGTTGCAAACACCTGGGAACTAGCATAAGCTGGAGGGAAACATGGATTTCTCTCCCTGCTGGTTCCGCGTTGATTACAATTAAAAAGGAGGAACTGAAAGGAAAGCGTATTTGAGTGCATATCCCCCCACCAAGATGAGCTCTTGTTATTTGACTCTTTTCTGTATTTTTTTCTGTTCATTAAAAGTGCGAATTCTGTAACTTTGCACAATGATGTGATAGCACCGTTCACACATGGTAACAAATGTTACAATTCATTGGGATGCACAGCTTTTAATTTCAAGTTAATAAAGTATAGAGGTTTTTATGTCCAACATTTCAAATGCCACAGCATGTTGATGAAAAGAAATTATACTGATGAAACGGTCTGGCAGTGACTAATATCATCCATAACTCATAGTGATGTAACAGCTTCAGTATACTCTCTTTCACAGAGTGATGTCCAATTACTTGCTATTGATCAGATATTGCATTGCACCAAATGGAATGCCAGCATCAATTCATTCCATCCTATTGAATTTCAGCCAATACCAATGGATAGTTGGCACATGTTTCTCTGAAACATTTGTCTGCCATCAGGGAGTTGATTAACAGGTTGGCAGATTTTGTTTGTGAAAGGGGTGAGGGGAAGAAAAGGAATGTGCAAATTCTGTTTGTGAATTTGTTCTTATAATTGTCACAGAGAGAATGGGAATGTTTTTCCCTACGTCTGAATTTGTTTTATGCAAGCAGCTGTGTGTGCCTTGCAGACATGTTAACGTTCTATGCTGCTCTTCACTTCTTTTTTATTGATAATCAGGTGAAAAATTAAAGTCCAATAGCTACATGAAAACCACACAAATCATCTCCCGTATCCAGTCACATGCTCAGTCATAACTCACATTAGAAATGAAACCCTAGAAATCCATGATTCATACCAACGTGTATCACTTCCTCATGCAAAGCTCATCAGAGCAAGCTTGTGTGCCAGTCAAAGCTCATTCCCAGAAAAGGAAATGGAGACGAAGCGCATGGGTTGTCTTAGGACACCAGTTTTGACTCCCCGCCGCATAAAACGGTGCTTTGGGCTTTACATCTCTTCAGCTCAGCTGTTAATGTGTTATGTGTCACTGATATGTCACTAACTCTCATATTGCCCTCCCTTCATTTTTATGGATTTATTTTTTTTTTTCCATCCTGCTGTTATTGGTACACTTGTAACATTATTTTCATACTCGCTTGACAAAAAAAAATCCCAACAAGTAACGTCCGTGCCCATTAACCTCCCTTGGGAATGTCATCAGCCATGTGACTGACACAGGAGGGGATTACTAGACAAAATGTAACAACATCTGCCATGCATGCTACAACTTCCCTTAGATTCCTCGCACCTTATTTTCACTTTCAGCTCTGAACAGGAGTGAGATTTGTTCTGCTGTCTCTCAGCTGCCAGGGTGCTGGTAGTATGCCAATCTTCTACAGCGAACTGAGATTAAGAAAACAGCCTCATTAAAACTGGGCATTAAAATAAGAGTTGTCATGAGCTGCCCACAATGCTTTGCTGCTGATCCCTGAGGGTCTGTGCTTGGCACATGTTACGAAAGAGCATGCTTGCACTTCCTTGAACAATAAATATTGCAGCTGAGAAATTACAAATTTAGGAGCCCCAGTCCTGCAAATACGTACACACGCTTAACTTTGTGCACTTGAGTCATCCCCTAGGGGTGCAAAATTAAACACATGTGCGAGTCTTTGTGGAATCAGGCACTGTACCTTAGAGATCAGATGGTATGTCTTGGAAAGCTTTGTAAAATATTTTATTAAGAAACAATTCTGCTTATTATTCTAATTGTGCATTTATTTAGTGATCAACAAAGGTATCCTTGGCACAATGCACACACTGAGAAACAGTCCCTTCCCCGAGGAGCTTGCAATGTAACTAAATATAACCACATGGATAGAAGGTGACTCATTACCTGATCTTTGTTTCTTAAGAGTTCATCTGTCTCCATCTGAAGCCATAATTTTCTGTATGTGACAGCCTAATCATTTCTACAATAGCCAACTGCAATGTCTCAAACAGGAGCAGGATTTATGGTGAGGAAGATGGTGAGTTTCGTAGGGCAGGACCAGCTTGCTTGTATGATTGAGTGCACAACTCTGCTATGAACAAAGTGCAATATAGCACTAGTTTGGAAGGACAAATGTTGTCCTTTCCTAGTATGGTGGAGAGAAGATTTAAGAAATAATCCCAACGGCATTGGCTTGTTTTTCTATGGACAACAATCTGAGTATGATGAATTAATCTGGTCCTCACTCTTGAATTACATCAACCATGTTCCCTTAAGGAACAATATCCCACGCTCTAGATCAGATCTTCTAATGTAGCAGGCCCTGCATTTTCAAAAGTGACTAGTGATTTGGGGTACCCAATTTGAGAAGTCCTAAACCGGCCTGATTTTCAGAGAGCAAGTGCTCAGCACTTCCTGAAAATCAAACCCTCTAAAGGTGTTTCAAATTGAGTACTCTAGTATTGAAGCACTCAGAATCAGTAGTGACATTTGAAAATGTAAGCCCATATATCTGCACAATGGATCGAATTCCCTTCTTTTTGAATTAACAGTATTACCAATGCTCATGATTTTGTCACGAGTCTTGCAATGGCTGATGGTTTTGTTCTGAAGACTCCCATTTCTCGAGTCATGCGATGAGGTGAGTTTCTCCACTTTCAGTTTGTTTTTCAAAAAAGGTAATTTCAAGACTTCACGGTTGTGCAGAAAAGTTTGAAAACATGAATCCTAATGGCTCAAAAACTGGATGGCAAATAAATAGAACCCCAACATTATTTTTTTAAATCTCATGATTTTTGGACATGTGGGATTGGCAATACTGTGGGGGGGGGAAATGATCAAATACAATTACGTGGGATTTAATAATTCTAAGACATTTTATGTGAACCTGGGTTTTCTATAACAAGAGATAATATTTCTTCTTACTCCCTTTTCTGAATATAAGAATAATACATTGCACTTATGGATGGACTTCCACTCAGGGATCTCAAAGAGTTTTACAAACTTTAATGAATATAGTCTTACAACATCCTGTATGGCAGGAAAATACTATTAACCCCATTTCACAGCTAAGGACATTGATACAAAGGCAGAAATTCAGTGTAGTGTGCAATGCTTTTTGTACCGCCTATACCCCTTGGGACTTGAATGGTGCAGGGGAGCATGAATTCCTCCCAGAAGGATGAAATAATTTGCACCCAGATCTCCTGATTCTCAGTCTTGTAGTTTAACCATAAGACCACCCTGTTTATGCACTTTTCTCAACAAAACTTGTTTGGAATATGCAATGGGAGATGGATGGTGTCTTTGTCTAGTTTGTTTTTGTCCTCTGACATGTTTGTCAAGAAGCCAGGGGAAGACAGCTTTAGTTTTTGTGCAACGTTTGCATTTATTATGATATTGATTAATATGTATGCTATGGACATTCTTATACAAGCTCTGTTTGCTGCAAACTTCACTAGAAGTAGAGAATAAAGGAAGAGAAAATACAGAGACTGATTTCTATCAGCAGACTTTTTTTTTCCAAATGGAAAGTGTTTAAAACAGAGATGAGCCTCAGCCAAACTCCTCGATTCAAATGTCCATCGAACTTTTCACAAATTCAGATCCAGTTTGTGGCGGGTTTTGTACCTCATCAACCCCTTTGATTTGGGGGGAGCGAGGGGTAACCCCACCCCTCTGCATCTACGCTGGTTCTACTACCCCTCCGATAGTCAGTACTGTGTGGCCTAATGGCCAGAGTCCATATACCTCCTCTTCCGCTAGTGGGATAGCACAGCCTAGCAGCCAGAGTCCATATACTCTGCACCTACAGCAGTGTGGCCCAATGGCCAGAGTCCCTCAGTCTCCTTTGGGATAAGAGAGGGGTCGAGTGACTATGCCATCAAAAAAGCGGGGGGGGGGGGTAGTGACCCTCGGTGAGGGAGCCTGGGGCCCACCCGCTTTCACCAGGCTCCGACCCAGGGCCCTGCCAGTGAGGAGGTGATCCGCCACAGGGTCAGTGGGGAAACCTACCAAAACACGCTGACCTCACAGTGGTGTGAGGTACCACTCCCTTACTTTCCCTGGGTCACTTCCCACCAGTTTTCCAACAGCAGTAATACCTGTGGCATCAGGGCCTCCAGGTTCCTCAGCACCCAACAGTCCCTGGGCTTCCAATAGCTGCGAGCCAGTGGCCCCAGTTCCTGGTTCCTCAACTCTCCCTGGTAAGGGTTGTAACTGATCCTGGGCTGGCGCCTCCACTGAGCATCCTTCCTCCTCGGCCGCCAGCCCTGACTAAGGCAGCTCTGCAGGCATTTATACCTGACTTCTGGTTGGAGCATGCCCAGCAGAGCCTCAGGGGCGTGGCTTTCTCTGCTAGAAGGGAAGGGTTAACCCTCTCAGTCCCAGCGCCCCGTCACACAGTTCTAGAACCAAAACACTCTGCAGTTCTGGTCTATCTCCAGCTTAATTTTTCGGAAACACATCAGTGGCTCTTTAAATGGTCAAAAAAAACAACAACAGAGAAAGAGAAATATTCACACTTTGTGTATTGTAGTATATATATTAACCTCACCCTGAATTTGCTAAACTTCAGCTCAGATCATGCCCCCTCCAGCCTCACACATGGCTTTCCTCCACTCTGTACAGAAGGAAGGGAACAGTTCTGTCTCAGACACCCCTCCAGGCCCTGCAGAGGACTCTCGGTGCGCCTCAGTGCCCAATCAGGAGGAAGGGGTGGAGATTCTGTAGGTCCAGAGAACCCATCACAGTACTGGCAACCCCAACCCTTTAAAAGTCATGAATCAGGTCCCAGAAAAATCACAAATTGCTAAAATAAATAAGATTTTCTAAGAAAATAATAATTTGGGGGTTCTTTTAATTTTTAGGGTTTTCTCCATTCATATTTTCGAGCTTTTGTCTGCAGCCATGAGGCCTAGATAGACATGTACTCTTGTTCCCCCTGGCCTTTTTAAGTGAGCGGAGATCTCGTCATCTCCAGGGCTGGGGATCTGAGAAAAAACAGAATATCACAAGACTTGGGATAACATCATGAGCGTTTTCACCGCTGACATGGCCTTAGGTTGCATTAAGTCTTCCATGGAGACCTTACTGAGATTTCTGGGAAGCTGCATCCCAAATACCTTGGGGCCTAGTATATCTCCTTCCCAGTCTGCACTCCAAGCTCTCCATCATACCAGAGGAAATCCAGAGTTACTTCCTTGGATGTTCTGGTATTTAACTCAATTGCAGTTACTCTAGACTTACACTGGGGGATCTGAGAAGAGATTCTGGTCTCAAATTGTAAGGGGAGGAGGGGGAGGAAAGGGAGGGTAGACTTCTCATTCCCACTGAGATCATACACATTCTGCAAAATTAGGGTTCAGATACAGTATTACTGCAGTATTCAGGTGAATAAAGAGAGGTGAGGTGGGGGAGAGAATTGAGGAGATAACGTGATTTAGCCAACACTCCATCCATGGCAAGAAGCATCACAATTCCAGAAGGCCCTCAAATATTTAATAAAAATACAGCAATAGGCTTAAGTGAAGAAGGCAGTGGGATAGGCATCATCTGATGCCTATGATAAGAGAGCCCTGTAATTGAGCTGGAGTGAAGGAGCAGTCTCTCCCCTCACATACGGTGATATTACATTTTTTTCCACTTGGATGCTCTCTCCAAGCCCACTAATCTATGGGTCTCAGAAGGGATAATCCACTGACATCCAATTTTCTGGGAGGGTTTTTTTTTTTCACTCCTGAATGAAGCAATATGTTCACTGAGTGGTGAACGTGTTAACTCTTCCCCAGCTAAACGGTCTTCACAAAGCAAAGATTAGCATGTTCACAGGAGATTAGCGAACCAGTGCATCCAGTAGCCTCTCTGATGTCCTGAATGTGATGGGCAGCCACATCTTTTGTCTGAAAGTACATCTAAAGGGAAAACTCTGGATCACCCCCCTGAGAATAAAATACAGGCAAAGCCACCAGCCCAATTTAAGGATCTCAAAAATTACAGACACCTAGATTAAGAGATGAGTTCAGACGGCACAGTTTGGGATCCATGTTCAGATTTAGATCCCTCCATAGTTTTCTGGTGGTTGGATATGGGAGCTGAGTCAAGCCCATTTCTAAGATTGATATTCCTCTTTATTACAGCACTAATGTGTCTCTCTTCCCAATCATGACAGCCTTGAAGATGGGAGAAAGACGCTATTGAATCAGGATAGCACTTGATTCTTCTCCTGCTGAGGAAACTCCCCTTGACTTCACTGGAAGAATGATAAGAAGGAACCAGTATAGAGCACTTCCAGACCAGGGTGCGATAGTCAGATACTAGCCAAACACTATGAAAGGGCATTGGATCAAGACACGGCCCTGTGAGATAACTGGGACATCATACACAGCAACTGAGCAACTGAAAAGATATCCACAATTAAAATACTTTGATCATGCTCTAGCTAGTGGAGGATGAATGTGGTTAATGCATCCGTACACACACTGTGTCCAGAGGGAAACACTCTGGGACTCTTTCCTTTGAGGTAAAAGTACTGTTAGAAGACCTTACAATCTATTTATTGGAGGGCTCACACACGCAGGCACAAACCATAATGTCAAATGAGAGCCTGGTGTTCTCTTTGATGAGAGGTCACTTGGATGCAAATAACCCGTTCTCCAGCCAAAAGATCTGTGCTGTTCATAGGCGCAGCTAGGGGCATAAAACAGGAAGCATCCCCACTGCTCTGCCCAGTTTGAGGAACGATTTCTCAGACTCAAAATGCGGAAGCCTGGGGTGTTTCACATGACATCAGTCTACTTACCTCCATCGGATGACTCAAATCCTGGCTGCAAGGATGTGCAAGTGTGTGTGTGAGATTGGGGGTGGGGACGACAGTTCCTAATGCTATCAATTAATCCCTTCACAGGAAGAAAGCAAGTAAAAAAAAAAGGCAGAGGAAGTGGGAAAAAAATAGCTGTCAGAGACTTTCACTACCAATCCAGAGGGCGTCGTTCTGGAAAAAGCTGACCTGCAGTGCTCCAGCCTCAGGAAACCCTGAGCAAAACTGGATGCCGCAGTCTGCTCCCTGCACGGTATAAATTCCTTCCTCAGTGGAGCAGGCCCCTTGTGGGGATGATCTCTAGGCTGACCTCGGTGGCTCTCAAGGGTTAATGGCAAGAAGAGCTACAGTCTCCCACAACCTATTGCTAATTAGAATCTTAGCTAATAACTAATAAATAATGGGATCCCTGAGGGATACGTAGCATTTTACAACTAAGTCTCCCTCTTTCTTTTACAAACACCCCTCATGTTTCATTAACTTCTCCCAGGGCCTGTTACCCCCAGACCCTGACACTGGCCAGTAGCTGGCAGATTAGATGGCTAGGACTTCTCGGCACCTAGCTGTTCCTTGGCTGCAAATTCAGCACCCCTCCCCAAGTTGCACTGTACTCTCCTCAGCCAGAGCTGGGGATCTGGGCCAACATTATTTAGTAGCCCCTAAGCTGTTAGATCCTATCTTTCAGGCTATGATTTGCTGGTATCGTTGCTTTCCCAGCAGCAAGATCTCCCATTTTTCTTCATGCTACTTCTGCCCATTGGCTTCACCCTATGCCACCTTCTGGCATGAGGAGTTTGCAGCACTGCTCCTGAATTGGCAAGAGGGAGGCTGCAGTGGGAACAGCCCCCTCCTTCCCCTCTGTCTACACTTACTCCCAGAGCAGAGCTGGGCAGATATGCATGGAAATGTTTCTGCACTATTAATTCACATTTTCACATTATTCACAGAAATTATTTGGCCAATAATTTGGGATGACTAATAGATTCAAGAGAACTGGGGCCAGAAAAGAGGGGGGGGTTTGAATAATTTAAGCACTGCAAATTATGGCCTCAGATCCACTTATTCTACAGCACTCCCAGTCTCTGCTGGCATGAGAGCAAAAGGCCAAGCTGGGATCTCAGAGTCTATCATGTGACTTAATGTTACACTAGTTCTAGACAGGTGAGCAGCTCACAATTCATTCAAATCCAGGCGCTCCTCTGTGCTCCTAGCTCTTCTCTCTCTAAATTAAATGACTCAGTTCGCTATGTGTTTACATGATGGCTTTGCCTCTCATACCACTTCCTGCTCACTCCCCACTTGGAAATGTGCACATTGGTTTGTTTAATGTAAAGCCTTATCCAGGGAAATTGTCAAATAAGACAGACATATAGGGGAAAGTTTTTTCTTGTCCTCGATTACTCTCTCCCTCTGTCTGTCTGTTACTGCTTCTAGCTGGTGAGGTCTGAGACAGCTGGCTGATGAAGACAATGAGACGGGGAAGGAGGGGTTATATTCCATCGGGGCAAGAGACAGAGACTAGCTTGACATGAGATCACCTCCCTTGGGGTGACCGATGTCTGGCTGGGCTGTCATTGTCTTACATTCTGTGAGGATGCCCATCGTTTTGCAGAGGCAGAGTCCCCAGTGAGCAGCAAAGCAGAGTAGTAATGGGCTTGTTGGTTGTTATAGCAGTTGATGAAGTAATAGCGTTAGCCTGCTGTTTCCTTTCTCATCATTTCCATACTCATTTGTTACAGAGGATGGCAACATGTCAATTCGACTCAAGTCGTCATGGGAGTTCTTGTATTCCAACCGTGGTGATGTCCAGCGGCACCTGGAAATCTGTTGCAGTTCTAGCTGTGATTCTTAAATCTTTACATGACAGCGTTTTCAGGACACAAACCTAAGGCAAGATTCTCACATCAGCTACATGACTGTAAACATGGTGTACCTCTGTTGAAATCAATAGTGTTACCTCATATTTACACTGGTGTTTCTGAGATCAGAATATGGACCCTCTGAAGTACAGAATAGACCCTATTTTAATAAACCACCCAGATGGTCAAAATGGCATGAACACATTGTAATCAAAGTATATCTTAATAGCTTTGATTTTTCCAGTGGTCATGGCAGGATGTCACCTCTAAGGGGCAGTATGCGTGTGTGTTACAAGAAAGGTAGCAGAGCTAACATTCAGTTGAGATAACTCTGCAACTTGTTTTCCTGGCTGAGAAATAAGACACAATATATAAAGTTGCTTTAAGGACAAGTATAATAAACATGGCCCATAAATAATGTAAGGCATGAGGAAAGTCCAGCACTGTTTAGAATATTTTATGAGAAATGTATTGCAGTTAATTGAAGGGGAGAGATTGATCACCGAGGGATCTAGCTCATTACTTTACAAAACCTGGATAAATGGCATGTCACTTCTCCGTCTGCTTAGCGTTCTCCTTTTAAAACCTCTCTCTTTAAAAAAAATGTATTACAAACCACATCCAGAATGATGTCCCAAACCAGAGTTTCTCCTTCCCCCACCACTTACATACGCAGGAAAATAAAAGGAGACAGGCAGTATCGTAATTCCAGTTCATTTCCTTTTTCTCTTCCCCGACATTTTGAAATGTCTTTTAATACAAGTAGTGTTATAAGAGGGGAGGCCAGGAAAAATGCTCCTTCATCTTACCCCTTCTTCCCCTCCCTCTGTGGTTCCTTCGGTTGAGCTCACACAGTGAACTAGTGAGGACGAGCAGTGGCCTAGCTAACAGTAGTGGCCTGCAATGCTGCTATAAGCGTCTTTGCAGTGGAACCCTGCCAGTCATTGATCCAACCGTGGGAGTCCTCTCAGCAGTGCAACTGCACTGAGGGCCTGATTCTAGCCTGTGGAATATTTCTGATAATACAAGTGCCTAAATGAAGCATCCTTTAAAAGGTCTTCACTGTCAATTTGGCAGAGGGGAAAAGCCAGTACATTATGCTCGATTTTTCCAACCACTTCGGCTGTACATGCCAGCCTCTGAATAGATGCCTGAAATTAGATGGCTCAAAACAGAAATATTACCTGATGTAGAATTAGACTAGGCTAACTAGACGTGTGTCGGGATGCTGATTAGACCCAATTCTCTGCTACCACCCTCCGCTGTGTGAGTATTATTCACTTCACAATTATAAGTCACGAGAAGGGAAATTGAAGGGTACTAGAAAGCTGTTAGAGTAGAACCCAGCTATTTCATACTAAAGAGTGAGAATTACGGAACCTTGCAGATTGGTGAGTGAGTGGTAAGAAGGCACGGGTACTCCATCACAAAATGGACTGTCCCTACTGCTCACCTTAATAACTCACCTTAATTGATCACTCTCGTTATAGTGTGTATGGCAACACCCATTTTTTCTTGTTCTCTGTGTGTATATATCTTCCTACTGTATTTTCCACTGCATGCATCCAATGAAGTGGGTTTTAGCCCATGAAAGCTTATGCTCAAATAAATTTGTTAGTCTCTAAGGTGCCACAAGTACTCCTCATTCTTTTTGTTCCTACTTGGTTTGTCTGTAAACCTGGGCCATAGCAGATGGGAAGGAGCCACCCACCTAGTGCACAAGGGGCTGAGGGCTGGAGAAGCAGCACCTGATAGAGGCTCTGGGGGATAGCTTTGCCCGTGTGGCAACATCACAGCTCTAGACTGCAGGGATATCGGAGGGTACGCTCCCATGAGTAATCAATGACCTCTCTCATCTCCTACACCTGACAGTAGCACAGAAAACCTCCGAGGAGCCTGTAGACCTTTAGGCAGGTACCCCAGCGGAATGGGTCCACGGTCCACCACTTAGTAATTGTAGGAATGATCTCTATGCAGTTCTTGGTGGTCACTGGGCCAAGTGGGTGCAGTAGGAGGGGTTGGGGAACCAGGGCTCATCCGGTCCACCAAGTTCCAAACCCAGGGCCCATCCTGCATCTTCCACCCAGGCATCTCAAGTAAGCCTTCCTGGTCACTTCCTATCCCCCCTTTCCTACAGCATGCTGCAGTTTGTCCCTGTAAGTGCTATCTCGCGGGCTGCCTACCGGGCTCTGGCCCACAAGGACTGCTGCTCACTGACTTTCCTTCTCCCACTCTAGATCCAGCTAAGTCCTTCTCCTTGTCCTGTCCACCCCCAACTGAGCCAGCTGGCTCCCTTTTAAACCACACCTCCAATTGGAGCATGCTCAGCAAGGGCAGAGAGGTGGGCCTCCTCAACCCAGACCTGCTCTTTAACCCTTTGCTCTCCAGTGAGTGGTTTGTACACCCTGTCACAAGTCTAGCAATGCGGCCCTTTTTTATTCTCTTACAATTGCATACAGTGACAAAGACATTCCCTTCATCCACATGGTGAACACTGAAAACATACATAGTGGTTTCCAGCTGGGAACTGGGAGCCAGACTATGTTGTGTTTCGTGAGCAATAGACGACACACACTCATGTGTACTCACACACACACACACTGAGTGTCACTCTCAAGGATTTATCGGGGACACTATATAAAACAATAAGTAGAATTGTTCTGTACTTGCTGTGAGCATGGGAGGTAACTGGGGTGTAGGTCCCTGGAGTAACAGCGGGAGACAGACACTTGTGCACAGAGAGAAAATGGAGCTTATAAAAAGTGCTCTTACTTTGCTGACCCCCTCCACTCAGATGTTAGCCCGAAGCATAACCAGTACTTGGTCTAGGTCAGTGAATAGTCTCAGTGTACCATGTACTGTGGTCCTATACTGCATGTAGTTGCTCCTTCCGTATAAATGGAGGGCCTGATTCTCCAGGACTTACTCACTATAAATGGCAGTTATAGGGGCAAGTAGTCTTGCTGAAACCAAATCTCCTATATTGCCTTGTTGTCCTGAACTGCCATTGATCGAAGGGTACATGATGGGGACTGAAAGGAAAACACAGATGGTCACTAATGCACATGACCGGAAGGAAGGTCAGAGATGTAAAAAATGTACAGATTTCTTTTTTAAAAGTGCTGCCCTCAGGGCCTTAGGCCTGGCCTAGACCTGCTACCTGGAAGTTCTTCCAGAACAACATAGGCCTGGTCTACACTGGCTGGGCGGGGGGGGGAAGGGAATCGATCTAAGATACACAACTTCAGCTATGAGAATAGCGTAGTTGAAGTCAACGTATCTTAGATCAACTTAGAATCACCTACTTCGTGTCCTCGCGGCGCGGGATCGACGGCCGCCGTTTCCCCGTCGACTCCGCTTCCGCCTCTCGCTGTGGTGGAGTTCCGGAGTCAACGGCAGAGTGACCGGGGATTGATTTATCGCCTCTACACTAGACGAGATAAATCGATCCCCGATAGATCAATCACTCCCCGCCGATCCAGCGGGTAGTGTAGATGTGGCCGTAGGGTGTGACTTTAAAGCGGATTAACTCAACTCCATGTGTAGACAAGCACTTAGGTTTTGTCTTTCTACGCTATGAACCCTTTGCCAGTAGACCTAGCCCAGCACAGCCCCCTGGTGTGGGCACGGCGTACTCCGACACAAGATGTCCTGCTGGTGCAGGAACACCATGTCTCCCAATGAGGTTCGCTAGGCTTGCAAAAGGGTTCTTCTGTCGCCACAGCTGCATCTACACTGGGGCTTTTGCCTGCGTTGCTATGTCAGCCCTGGGGTGCGGGCGGGGGGGAGGTTTTTTTTCACACTCCGACCGACATAGCTGTGCCAACATAGCTTTGTAGTGTACACCTGGCCTTATTCTCATTGACACGAAAGCCCTTTTGCACAATTCTGGCAGTGTAAAGGAGCCTCAAAGGGTCATTTACCAGCCCAGTGTAAAGGAGAAGCATTGCCTCAGTAGCTAGTGGCTGGGAACCTGATCCTGTTGACCCTTACTCATGCGAGTAGCCCATTGACTGTAACGGGGTTGCTTCCATCTGTGGGAGTACCTGTGTCATCGGGGCTACTTGCATGAGTATTAATCACAGGAGCGAGGGTTTTCAGGAACAGCCCCTGCTTTTGAGGAGCTGGTTACTAGCCCATCATTTTTCAAGTGCACTGGCCCTCTCCTTCCTTTCCCTGTTGTTTTTATTCTTGGGCATTATCTGATTTGGTAGCGTTATTGTGCAAAGGGTAACTAGCTCTCATGCGGCCAGCTGTAAACCAGTCATTCCCAACCATTGCTGGCCACACAACCCTAGGGAACATTTAGCCCTTGGACACCATCCCCTGCACTCTGTCTTCCGTGCTATGCTCTGCATCGCCATCCATTTCCCCCCTTGCCTCGACCCTGTTTATTCCCCTGAGGTGAGAGGCCTGCCACTAGCTGGCTGGTGATTAGCCCCACCCATAGGTGCCGACTCCGTGGGTGCTCCAGGGCTCAAGCACCCACAGGAAAAAAATAGGGGGTGTTTGGAGTTGTTTGGCGGAGCTGCCGCTGAGCTGTTTGGGTGGAGGGTGGAGAGCGGTGAGCAGTGGGGGGCCTCAGAGGGAGGGGGCGGAGCAGGGGTGGGAAGAGGCAGAGTCATGGAGGGGCCTCGGGCGAAGGGCGGAGTGAGGGAGGGGCCTCAGGGCACAGCAGGGGTGGAGCCCCCACAGGGAAAAATAAAAGTCAGCACCTGTGGCCCCACTTGCTGCACCTGGCAAAAGGACCTGCAACTTAATTGGCTGATCCTCGTTAAAGAAGGTAGTTGGAAATGGTGGGGAGGCCCGCAATGCCAGCCAGAGAGAGCCACAAATGGCCAGAAGGGAGTCTGTGGGAAGTCCTATTATCACTAAGGCTCTGAGGTAAGAGCCGGGAAAGCCTCAGTTGATGGATTTAGGGGAAGGGACTACGTCACTTGTACAAACTCGGAGGGCAGAATCTGTGAAACTTTTGATCTGGCTTTGTTAAGGAGGCTTGAAATAAAAGAGAACAACCCACAGTGACTAATCCTGCTGGAAACTGCATTCCCCGGGGTCTGTGAGAGGGCTCCAGGCAGAATTGCCCTGGCTGGGAGGTGGCTCAGCACGAGGTAGAAGGTACGCCCCAATCCTTTAACACTCTCCTTTAGTTTCTTCCCGTGTTTCATTGCTGCTCCTCCCCTAGGGGCTCTCCTTTGGAGCTGGGCAAATGCTGGCAAAAAGTGCAGTTTTGGGATGACTGAAATTTTGCCACTTTGAGTGCAATTCGGTGAATAGTTTGGAGTGAATAAAAACAAGGAGGGGAGAATTGAAAAGAGTCAAAACAGTTCATTTCAACATCAATTAAAAGTGAACTGCTTTGACATTTTGCTTCGAGCGGATCAGTTTCATTTTGAAATACCACTTCAAAATGACACTCAAAACATGTAATTGGACCCCACATGCAATTGTCTCAGTTGTTTCAGCAAGAAAAATAGGCAAAAAAATCAGTTTGGGTTTGAAACAAACCAATTTTTTTCCTTCAGATTACAGGTTTGGCCACCAACCTGAAAAATCAATTATTCACCCAGCTCCACACTCCCTCTCCAACCTGCCGCTCACTGAAGCTTGCCTGTTGTTCTGGCTACTTCGGTGGGGGGCACCTCTGCTGGCAGCTCCATGGGGCAGGCTGCAGGTGCTCCAGTGACAGAGCTGACTGCAGTGGGAACAGAAACGGCTTTGCCTGAGACTCCCTAAGGGTGAGCGGCTTTCACAGCCAGGCCCTCGTGAAGAAAGACAGGGAATGCTGACAATGAGCCACATGCTACCTCACCTGGAGCCATGGGAATATTTTCACAGAGTGGGAATATGGGGTGATCGTTGCAGGGATGCTTCCCACTTAAGCCCTATTCCAACTCTCACTGAAGTTGATGAAAAGTCACCTGTGGACCTGGGAGTTGGATTAGGCCCTTGCATCTTTATTTATTTATGCGGGCCCTGTTTTAGGGCATGCTGAATCAGGGGCCTTGCCCAGTGCACTATAAGGGAGCTGCACCTTCTGAAGCATCAGGTATTGGCTCTGCTAGAGGAAACAAGGGACTTGCTGGAACGGTGACATGGTTTAGCATATCCTCCATCTCACGTCCCACTTGTCATTTCAAATTGTTGATGGCATCTGTTTACGAGTCTCAAATGAAATCTATATGTTAATTTACCGATCTTCTGTTGTCTCGCTATGCCCAGGAGAGGCACATCTGTGTTGCCTCCAGCACTCAGTGAAGTTTGGTTCCTGATGCTCAGTCAGGAACATCTGGAACGTCATGATGTTGACTCGTCCTTTCAAGAGTCCTTTTTATTTCCAACGTTTACCCACTTGACCATGAACAATAATATTTATGGAGAGAGCTGTCCTTTCATACATAAATATTGTTGGCATGCTGTCCGTGACAATCACTACCTAGGCAGCCAGCTATTTCTCTGACAACGTAGACAATGGATTAAAGCCCACCCAAGGTAATTCATTTCCTGACTGTCCTGCTAACCCTGCAACAGATATTGCCACTCTCATTAGCACTGACTCAGTGCTGACTGACTATTTGAGGAGTCTCCTCAATCCGAGCAAGGATGGCAGAAGGGGAGACGAAGGGGGGCAACGACAAGCAAATATGAGAGTCAAGACATTATGGACTGCGATTCAATGGTGCTGGACCCAATCTTGCACCCAATACTGCCAGGACTGATTGGGATTTGGACAAAACACTGGTGCATGGGAATAAAAGCCCCATCACACGTCTGCATTCAGACCTTGGGTCCAGGTACATGCTGTGTGTTGGCTTACTCACCCCTCCTAGAGCATGTGGGCCGGGAAGGGTGAGAAATGATCAGAGTCTTAGCTCCATCATCTTCCACTCTCCATCAAATGCATCTGAACCACTGTGCGTTGATTGTCATTTTGTAGGACAGCAGAAAATCACAAACCAAAGCAAGGGGGAAAGAATTGTAACTCAGAGGGGTGTGTCTGTGAGTCACAAGGCCTCTCCGTGACACTTACACACTAGGAGTTGTTCCAGCTTGTGGGCCGTGCTTAGAGTCAGAATCCAGCTTCTGGTGACTGCCCAGAGAGTTTTGGGTGAATAAGCAAAAATGCTGACAAAAATAAAAAAATTTAATGACACTTTTTCACAGGAGAAAATTACTTCCCATCCAGATCTCATTCCTTAGAACAGAACAATACATGGGAAAAGAAAAAACAGAGAGCTTGGATTATAAGATCTTTGGGGGCGGGAACTGTCTTTTTGTTCTGTTTGTACAGCGCCCAGCACAACGGGGTCCTGGTCCATGACTAGAACTCCTAGGCACTACAGTAATACAAATAATGAATCATCATAACAAATGAAAGCAAGTGATTGTATTGGTTGGTCTACCTTTCAGCTTATAATTTTATAAGGCCCCTTATCAGCTAGGTATCTAGCAACTGTGCTGTGATAAGAAAATATGTAAATATCTGATATCAAATCTCTTCTTTTAAAAGGGCGATTGCATGGTATTACATGAAGCCTAATTTAAATTCATCTCACAGCACTGTATTTATTGACTGTTGTACTGTTCCATGTTATTGTTTAATAGGTTGGAGACAAATGTTTTATATTAATTCTAAGTTCCCTTAAATTGCCTTACTTCATGCTTTATAACAAATTAAGACAAGGGCACCTTTTTTGTTGGGTAGCTTGTCTTGTTCATAGTTCATCATAAGAAATGAAAATGCTTCATGGTTCTCTCATTCATGCTTTCTGGACACACCCTGTAAGTACAGAGAGATTTTTCATTAGGGCATCATAGACAGTAATGCTGGGATTCGAGACGGTCAGAAAAATTCAGACAAAAATATTGTTTTGTCAACATTTGCTGATTTGGCAAAATTGAAGTGTTCCATGGAGACAATTCAATGTTGCTGAGGTTGCAACAGAATCCAGGGTCCACAGCTTCTGAGGTCTGTGACTCTGGGGCAGCCAGCCATGTGGACTGCCCTGGAGATGGGAACCCAAGAATTCCAGGAGCCGTGGCCCCGAGGTAGTCCACCAGGTGGGACTGCCTCAGAATTGGGGAGCCCAGGGCTTCTGAAGCTGGTGGCTCCAGAACACCATTCCCTTTTCTGGAGAGTTTTGAGCTGTTTGGTTTTCATTCCTAAGCAGAACAAAACCAAGTTTCACCATATTAAAACCCTCCATGAAACAGAATTAGCTGCTCCAGCCAACGCTAGCTGGGCTGCCCAGAAGTCCTCATCAGTGGCCTAACTGCTCCCGCTGAAACTTGGAAGCCGAGTAAGGCCCGTTGTTGATATCCCAGCCTACATTTCTAATACTCAAAGGCTGCCTAGAATAATGTGAACTGCAAAAAAGGTGGAATCAAAGAATCATCATTCTGTATTACAGACGCTTCTAGAAACCAGGCCCTTTTGGTGCTATGCACTGTCCAGACATAGGATGTAATTCTTAGTTCCCCCGAGCTACCTCCCGCCTCAGTGTAACTTCAGATGTCTTCTCCCAGCACACGTGCTCAGGAGATAGGTACAATTCACACCTCACATCACCTCAGGTGACCGGCTATTGTGCCATAGAGTGAGTGCACCACAAGGCGCAAGAGGAAATGTAGCGTAGCCAGCTGCGGGGAGAGCATGACCAGCCCTCCCCCTGCATTCCTGTTGAGCAGCTGGCTCTGGAAAAAGAGCACATGGCTCCACTCTAAGGTTGGCGTAAGGAGCATTCAGCAACACGCATTCATGATGCTCCATGGGGCAGGATATTCCAGAGCACTACCACTGGGTGTGGCAGCCGCACAGAGTCACTCCAGAGAGGAAGGTGGCAGGCAGTGGGCCCCCAGATGTCTAATATGAAAGCTCCGTTTTGCTTCTGGTGAGGGAAGTGCCAACCTGTAGTGAAAGTGTGTGCTGGGGCTGAATGGGAAGGGAGTTCTTTCTCTCTGAGACAACTTAAGTTAATCCCTGATACTGCTCCTGGCGCTAAGGGCATCTTCCTAGACCTAATTTAATTTCTCACATTTTCTAACTAGTACAGGGGTTGCTTTTGTACCATTTTAGACTCTCTGATTCTGCTCATTCAAAATTTATTTATTCAACAGAAAATAGAACACCCCCCAGAGCTATCTCATACCAGCCCTCACTTACTTGGAAGGAGAGACTTTCAGAGGCACAAGATAAACAGCATGTCAGACATGGTTTGGAGGGGCGGCAGCTGAGTAATTCCTGGCTTCCTATGACTGTCTCCAGCTGTTGTGTCCCACTGTAATTTGGCAGCTGTGCATGGTCTCAGCCTAGCTGCTATTTAGTCAGATCAGATCAATACTTCTAAGTACTTGTCCGGTGTAATAATCTCCGGCTAGTCCAGGAATTCGCACTTCTACTCACATGGATTGGACAGGCTGGCTGATAATGATCTGTCCATCCACCCATGATCAATCACTTACTAATCTGTAATTAGAAGATCCCTTAGCAAGGAAACACAGAAAAAGAAATGATATGCTGGGAAAGAAATAGGCCCCAATTCAGCAAAGCCCTGAAGCACTGAAGTCCCACACTAGATGAGAGCATGTCCATTCCCTACGTACAGGATCATATGCTTCCATGGATAGTGCTCCACAGGGGGAAGAAAATAGATCAATTTACTACCAGTCCAATCTCTAAAGCTCAAGAATTCTGGTTTATTATGGTGATTTATATTGTGGTAGCACGTAAGGGTCTCAACCAGGCCAGGACCCCATTGTGGTAGGCATTGCACAAACATATAGTGTGCAGCAGAGGGTCCCTGCTCGAAGAACTCAGAGTCTAAAAGAATTGGTCAAGATCTCCTGCCTGATATGATGATTGGTAGGGCTGGTCAAAATTTTTCCATGCATGCTGGTTTTTGTCAGAAATCAGGGTTTTGGTTAAACAATATTTTTTTTTGAAGCACATCTGCTTTCCATGGCAAATTTTGATTCTTCATCAAAAAATGAATGAAAAAACAAAACATATAGGTGTTGGAGTCTATGAGTTTCAGACCGCTGTCCTCTTCTGAGGCCCAGGATTCCCAGCCAAACGGCATCTTCCATGGTGCACTATGGCCAGGGGACTATCACGACATATCGCCTCTCCTCTCCAAAGGAGGGAGACTGTGGTGCATCAGAGGCTATGCAGTCCAACCAAGGAGTCCAGGGTAGAAAGAAGAATGGGAGCATGAGGAACCTGAACTGTATGTCCCATGAGGCCCTGTGGAGCATTTCAGAATTGAAATATTTTGTTTTACTCAAACATCCGGATAAAAACAGGAAGGTGGTTGTTGGTTTTGGCACTAGTTTCTTCAGGAAAAGAACCCCATTTTACAACTAGTTTTAATGACTATATTGAATGACCAAAGCCCCGAGTAGGATACCCTATCAACTAAAGACAGTGACTACAGACAATGGCTTGCAAGTTCTCCTCAGTTGCTGTACTGTTTGCCCCTCGACGGTGAAATGTGAAAACATGGCAGCAGATTTCCAAACAAACATCCTCCAACAACAGCAAGTGGGGGTATGTATCTGGTGCTGTGCATCTTCCCGGGCGGCTATACACGGATTTCAGTTCTGTATAATAATGGTCTGTGGCTATTTTCCCTAGTTTGATACATGTTTTTCCCCACAACTCCAATAACGAAAGATTTTGCTGTTGATATTTTTGAAAGAGCGGCACGGGAGATGTGGCTATTACATAAGCTCCGTGACCACAGTAAATAATAGGTTGGCAAGTAAATGTTCAGCACGGAGGGCAAAATTCTCCTCTGAGAGCCACACAGCTGATCTCATCAAGTTGACTGTAATATTCTGCTCTCCATACAGGCAGGGAACCTCCCATTAACTTCAACCGAGTATTGCACAAGTAGGAAAAGCAAAATACCGGAGCTAAGTTCTGCCACAGGGAGAGGAGAATGTTGCCAAAAGTTGGGAAATCTGTTCCTGTGCTGCAGCGAATGAAATATCGGTTTGAGTGGAAGAGCTAAAATGGACAATTACAACAATTCAAATCGTGAAACACAAACAAGCATCTAAAGGGAAGTTTTTTAAAAAAAAAACAACAACATATAAACTAAATGAAAAGCTGCTGCTCTCTGGCTGACAACTCCGTTTTTTTAAAAAAAAGCCAGAGATTGAATTAAAAGCTTAATTTGTGAAGCAGCGGTTGAAGTGGAACCACTTGTGCTCAGAGAAGACTCCATTTCATTACAACAAAAAAACACTCCCTTCCACAATTGGTTTATGGATCGAGTACAATATCTCTAGAGAGGAAAATAGATTCGTTGATCTATATCTGTGAATGACTGTGCTTATATATTCACACACACACACTCTATGTGCATTTGTCATTGTAAGGATGATTATCAATTTGTTTATTGTATGAACAGTTTGCTGGACGCTTTACAGATAAGGTACCTTCCCCCAAAGAACTTCCAGTCTAACAGAGCCAGGCACAAATGAGGGCTGGGGAATGGCATAAATTGAGAAGCAGTATGCCTGAATGGGGAAGTTTTGCATGCACCTTGCTAGCAAGAATTTTTTTAAAAAACACGGATTTTCAGTCATGGGACTTACCGCTTCTCGGCAGGACAAACTAGCTGCCTTAGGAAAGAAATGAATGTTTGACCTTGAGGACAAAAGAGTTGAAGCATGAACTAGGAAGGGGGCCAGGAGAAAGTGGGGGAAGTCACGGAAGAAGATTTGGAGGCAAAAGAGAAAGGAAAATCATGACCGGGTGAAGGAGGGAACATTCCTGATAAAGTTTGCAGATGACTCAAATTGATGGAGTGGTAAATAATAATGACCGATCAATTCTGCGGAGTGATCTGGATTGCTGGGGAAGCTGGGTTCTTCTGAAAAACATGTGCTTTTAATACATCTACAAACCAAGAATGGTCACCTTTTCCAGGCAGAGGCTGAATTCTAGAAGGCAATGATTATGAAAAGGACTTGGAGGGTCATGGTGGATAACCAACTGAACATGAGCACCCAGCATGATGCTGTGACTAACAAAGCTAATGCAATCCTTGGATGTATAAGAGGAATATAGTAGGAATAGTGAGGGCATATTACCTCTGTATACTGTATTAGTGAGACTCTTACTGGAATACTGCATCCAGACTTCAAAAGGGACGCTGAAAACTTTGAGGGACTCAGAAAAAATCTCGAAGAATGATTCAGGTTCTGGAAAACCTACCTTGCAGTGAGAGACTTAAAAAGCTCAGTCCATTTAGCTTATCGAAAAGAAAGTTGAGTTGATCATGATATGTAAGTACTGATGTGGGGAGAAGATTTCTGACGATAGGGAGCTTGTTAATCTAGCAAAGAAAAGCATAGTGAGGGCCAAAGGCTGGAAGCTGGAGCTAAGCAAATTCAGAATAGAAATAAGATGCAATTTTTTTTTTAAGAGTGAAGGTAATTAACCGTTGGGTCAAGGTAGATTCTCTGTCACTTGACGTCTTTAAATCAGGACTGGATGTCTTTGTAAAAGAAATGTTACCGCTCAAACAGAAGTTATGGGCTTTATGCAGAAATTCCTGGGAGAAATTCTATGGTCTGTTTTATGCAGAGGTCAGACTAGACGATCCAAGTGGTCCCTTCTGGCCTTAAACTCTACGAATCTGTGAAAACTGAAGAGAGAAGTGAGACAAAGAGAAGCTGGATAGAGCAGGGCTTGGAAAGCAAGGACAAGATGCTGAAATTAGATGCGGAAGGTGAGAGGAAGCTAGTGAAAGGGATTTGAAGAGGAGCTGGATGGAGCAAGGGACACTGGTTTTGTTGCAGCATGTGGGACAGATTTAAGGGGACAAGGTGAGAGTCGAGGAGGTCCAGAAAGAAGGAGGAGGCTGTGGTTGAGGCAAAGGAATAACCAAGGCCTGTACAAGTGCTCTTTGCAGTAGGAGCAGAGAGAAATGTACAGATCTTGGAAGAGAAAAATACATCCCCATTATGAGGACACGTCACCACCTGTATAAGGGACAGTGAGGATAGCGGGATTGCCACTGATGACAAAGAAGGGAGGAAGAGTGGAAGTTCTTGCCATGTTAATTTTGACCTGGGGCTGGGATATCCAGGAAGAGATGGCACAGAGGGTACGTCTACACTTCAAGGTGGCAGTGTGATTTCCAGCTCGGGGAGATATACTCCTGCTAGCCCTGATCAAACTAGCATGCAGAGCCTGGCATGGAAGATGGGACCCATTGGCAGCATGAGCTAGCTACCTGCATGAACATGTCTGATACCCTAGGAACATATCTGAGGCAGCTAGCCCCTCCCACTGCTCACGCAGCCATGGCTATGCTCTACTTGTAGGGTGCTACCTTGATCAGAGCTAGTACAGGTATTTCCTCTCAAGCTGGGAATCACACCCGCAGCTCAAAGTGTCGGCACACCCAGAGACAGAGGGATGGATCAGGCCTGCAGAGTGATCCGAGTGTAATTTGTGTTCAAGCGACAGTAGAACCATAGCAACATGAGATCTGATTCTGAGCTACACCGATGTAACTAAGTTATCTTCAGTGGAGCTACCTGTGGTTTATACTAGTGTCAGCAAGATTAGAACCGGGCCCCCAAGGTAGAAATGCAACACATTACATTTCCGCTACTCCATGCCCAAAAATAAATGTAGTCATTCCTTTCCAAAATACCAGATTGATGGCAAAATAGTTGGAACTCAGTAAGTTAGGTAATATTGCACTGAATATAAATGAGAGTTATAAGATAAATGACATTTAGTGACATTAATTAACTGATTAAATTAAACCTGATATTTTAATCAGAATTTGTTTATGCAAAGCTCTGGATAAAAAGTATAGTTTAACTTAGTTACTTTTAAAATTCTGGTTACCATAACAACTTCTCGTGATATCAATTAAAAGTGGTCTTTTCTTTGCATTATTTTTAGAACTTTAGTTACCATAACAACAGGATGCCAGCTCATTTGCAAAGAGTTAAAATATGTTGTTGTTCTTTGAGAGACAATCAAAATATGATAAGTGGGATGCCAGGAATGAACACCCCAAAATGGCTGCATGAACACATTTTTCAAACTCCTCACGTGTGGAATAAGAGACTTGAGAGATTTCTTGGTGGCTGAAATAAAAAAGGAGGTTATTTATCAGTTGGGAAGGAGTGGGGCCGTCAGACACCAGGGGTATCATGGACTATCAGAACTGCAAGGAGGAACGACGCAAATGACCAATCTGTTCACGCTAGGTCTCTAGCACTATCAAAGGTGAGAGTAAAAAGAAAAGGAGGACTAGTGGCACCTTAGAGACTAACCAATTTATTTGAGCATAAGCTTTCGTGAGCTACAACTCACTTCATCAGATGCATTCATGCTCAAATAAATTGGTTAGTCTCTAAGGTGCCACAAGTCCTCCTTTTCTTTTTGTGAATACAGACTAACACGGCTGCTACTCTGAAAGGGGAGAGTGAATCCCAGCAGTGAGACAATGACCGGGATCGGCCCCTCCTACAGCAGTTCCCTGCAGCAGAAGGGAAACTCTGAAAGGAGCCCCTCATGATGTTCCCCAGCCCAGATCATTCTGATCCCTGGTCTAGGAATACAGTCCTGGCAGCACAGTCCTGGCAGCCAGCCCTGCTGAGCAAGCAGGTCACATCAGCTGAAGCTTCTAGATACTCCTTGGAGGAAGCTAGGGTGTAGGTGCATTAAAATAACCCAATCCGAACATCACGGTGGCTTGGGTGATCAAGGCAAGAGCCACAAATGAGAGAAAAACACAGTCAGTGCACCAACCACATACAGAAAGGCACTGTTAGCTACTGGTACCACCTGGCATTGAAGGCCCAAGGCCCTACCTGAATTCCATACCTGGCTCACAAAGGATGGGCAAGTTGTGGGAGCCAACACCCTCCTTGCCCCATTCTCTCAGTGTTACCTCCAGCATCGCTTGCCTCCTATTGGGACTGAGCCTCAGAAAGGTCATTCTCAGACAAGTCCTTATCACAGCCAGATACCTAGGAATAGGGGGTCATCACAATGCCCTAGGGTGAAGAAGAGACACACTGATCTAAACGTCCTTCACTTGCCCAGGGCACGACAGCCAACACTGCCTCACTAGACTGGACTGCACAGAACAGTGGAGTGGATGGAGCCCATCACAGGAGAGAGTATTCTGGGTGGATGAGCCATTGTCCAATGTAGGGACCTCTTAGAAAGGAAGGAATAAAGTTACATAAATGTGATCCCATTCGTCTCTGTTATGGTTCCCAGTAGTGTCAACAAATCCTTGTGGTTGATGGTATCAAGGGCTGCCGTCAAATCTAAAAGCAAATCAGGCTGGGTGTCTGAATGGATAAACTGCTATGAGATGCACGTGTCGATCCTAAGGAAAGAACAAACAGCAGCTTTCACTCCTGCCTAGCGAATGCAGCAAAAAGGAAGATCCATATTAGATTTCTCTGTTACTGCCCTTTGACCACAGAATGAGAAGACGGTGTGATCCAGATTGCATTACGCTGTGCTGTCCTTGGTCCATACAAAGAAATGCAGGCAACAGCCTGAAAGTAGAAGGGCCAACCCTGGATTCCCGGTTTAATGGGGATCCCCTCTCTTCATGAGGAAGAGGAGGCGGTGGCTGGGGGGAGAGGGGGGTTGTGTGTGCTCGAGTGGCTGGGGGTTATTTAATTAAAAAACACAATAAAAATGTCAGCTGCTGCCAGTTAAGCTGGATTCCCCCCTCCCTTCCTTGGTTCTTCCTTGAAAGCAAACAAATACAAGCGAGGGGAAGGGAGAGGAGGAAGCTGTTGTAAAATGCCAGCTTGCATAGCTTCCTCCTGTGCTTTCTGGTAGATCTCTGAAGCCAAACACCCCCTTTCCCCACCAGAAAGTCAGTGCTGGTTGTTCTGCTGTAGCAAATGTCGCTAAAAGGCAGGATCGGATGTGTCAGACATTCCCCTCCCCCCGACAGCCTTATTCTCCTCCCAGGGACGGACAAATAGGCTGTCTTGAATCTGATCTAGGAATTAGTGCTGATGAAATAATATTCTCCTTCCCCACCCCACCCCAGCCCCAAGAGGAGACCTTGCCTCGCCTGGGTGTGCCAGGATTGTGGGTGTTGCTGATCAGCTACCTTGGGGCAGAATAGATTTACCATGGGCAGGCCAGCGGATAAAGTTTGTCAGTGTTCCAGATTCTTAACTACACGCCTTCCCTCACGCTGAGATAAGACTCCTTTTGAGACTCAGCAACATCTCTCTTTCACCACTTTTCTGTTATGTTCTGCAGGAGTCTCCGAATGCAGCAGCCTTTGTCTGAAATGCCCCCCTCCCCAGCAATGCCAGTGCACACATCTGGTGGCAATTTGAATACGCTTTGCCTATGTGTTGGATAGGTGTGTCTGGCCGGGACACTCCTTGGTTAATCAGTCAAGGACGGTCAATACTGAGCAACCCCCGGCATTCTCTCCTAAGCACTGGACATGCAGCTACAGCAATGCTCCCATGCAGCGGATACACGGGGCCTGATTTTCAAATATGCAGAGCAACCACAACACTGGATCAAGCCAGTGGGATTTTCAAAGGCTCAAAGCCTCTGAAAATCAGACTCTAAATGTACTCAATGAATGCTAAATATCTAATTATTTATCATAACCGCTAGAAGAAAGCTACAGTACTGATGATGTTACAGAGGTCCCATATGTTTTATAGCCAGTCACCGGGGTAGCCACTTGCTTGGAAGGTAGGATGGTTTTACTACTAAAAAAAGGAGGAGAGAGAAATAAATGTATTGACAAGTGAGAAGAATCAGTGCCCTGCAGCCTGCATCCTATAGATGTGTCTGACATACCAAATTATGATATATCTGGAGAAGCGATGGCTGCAGCTGTTGCCCCTGTAAAGTGATCTACAATACCACATGATAATAAGACAACATGTCTAAGTCACTTTATACAATACCAGCAGACTAATCCCATGCCACACACACACAATGCCAAGAGTGGTCATAACACAGCAGTAGGATCAGCCCTGGAATAATCACATCCTTAGGAAAAAATCCTCTGTGTAATACAGTGAAATCCCACTTAAACAAGTCAACCTTGTGAATCTATTACAGCAGCATCCCCAGAGAACTGCTACCACAGCTTCCCTATAACACAAAATGGAACATTCATGTGTCAAAATGAGTACAGGAGTAGAATATTTACTAGTGCGAAAACAGGCTTTTAGTGGGAATAACAATGAGTAGGCAGCTATGATTTCCATGAAGAGGATGGTGAAACTTACAAGCATATGGCTAAAACTAGCTTAGCTACAGCCCTGCTCTGCACTCCTCACTTGTGGAAAATTCCCATTGCCTTCAGTCGGAGTTTTTTGTTTGAGTAAAACATGCAGGATCACCCTCTTAATCGAAATAAATGGAGACTTTGGTTGAGATCTTCTATTATAAATTTGAAGAGTAGCTTGATGTCCCCATTCCTGCAGCAGTTTTGAAAATCTCATCCTTCATACCTATAAAAGCTGAATTGATTTTTTCATTTATTTTGTTTTAATTCCAACACCCCCTTTGGGGAAAAAAAGAAGTGAGAACTGCTTACTCATAGGGTAATGAACCCAGCCTGGCTAATTCAGCTGTGCGGCATGGACCAACCTGATTTGCCTAACACCGGAGGGTTAACACCTAAGTTACTCACAGCTCCTTCCTTCTGTGCCACAGAAGTTGACAGGAGCACATGGTCCTTAAACAAGCAAAGCGGTGCAAAGCACCTAAAGAAACAATCACTTTTATGAAGGATTAGCCATAACACTGATGAGGCCACAACCAGTTATAATATCCTCTGTCTTCATCTTATCATCACTCCAACATTGTTGAATGAAAAAGGAAAGAAGGGCCCTTAGACAGAGGCAGCTGATTTGCTCTCTGACTCCCTTCATCCTTTTCACCCAAGCAACTCTTAAAACTATCACTACAGCTGCATGAAGGGTCTGGTGGAGCTCTCAAAGCTGTTCCTACACAAAGAAATTCTGCTGTGTATGTGATACTGCATGTTCTGGGAGTTCCCCAAAACAGCTGGCCTCTCCAGACCAGAAGTCCTATAAATGTATTGTAAGTACTTTGATCAGTTTCCCATGCAGTCAATAACATTTACTCAGGATGGAAGGTTTTGTGGCTTAGTCATTGAAAGCAGCTTGAAATTATTTACTGAAGAAGAATGTTGTTTGGGGGCAAGAACATTTGCTGAAAAAGATCAGATAATTTTCCAAGTGTAAATAAAACAACTCTGCTCTTTAGCATTTTCTTTTCTCCTTTCTTCCTCTACCCCTTTCCCTCATTACTTATTTTCCTGTCAGTTTGGCAGGGTGCTCAATGATTTACAATGGTGCTCTCTTAGAAAATTTGCTTTGGGAATGTCAGCTAATTAATTATTGTTTCAACATCATTTTTATTCTCGACCTTTGACCTCTTGGCAGCTCTGCAAAGCACTCTGACGCATTCCACATTTGCTCGGTAAATATTTCTTTCAAACCATTAATTGAGATACCAGGGAAAGAATGCATTGTCTTGAAAGAGAGCGAGGGAGGAAAAAAAAAAAAAAGAGGGAGAGAAATCACAGACTTAGCTTACTGATCAGACACTAAACACAGATCAATGCAGATGACATTAGGCCCTGTGAAAAACGTAGTAGCTAACTGTGTATTTATTTCATGGTGGAAATGAATTTGCCAAGTACTATTACTCTTCTACAATTTTTTATAATCCACTTTCTCTCATTGTTTTGATTCCTCGATTCCCTACATAAATACACACGCTCTCTCTTGAATGGCACCATTTATCTTTACCCTGGCGGGGAGGTGATCGTTCTTTTCAGAGGCTGACACCAATGCCACAATGTGAATTAGTGGCACCTGTTGTTCTCCAAGTGATCCATCTGACACTTTCCCTCTCAGACCTTATCAGTATTTATTCCACCTTCATCCCCCTCTGCCAGCCTTCAAGACCTGTCCAGAGAACATGAACGGTCTAAGGGCTGCATTCTCTTCCGCCGGGTATAAGCCAGCAATCATTCTACTTAAGTCAGCGGAATACCACCACTGTAAAATGGGTGCAAATGAGAAGAGATTCTGCTCCCAAGGCTTCTCTGCTCCCTCCTCTGTTACCAGATGGTACCTCCATCCCCATCCCTGTTCCTCTCTTAGATTCTGATCCTGCAAGGAGCTCAGCACAGGCTGACCCTGTGTTTTACTAAAGTCAGTGGAGTTCCATGCGAGTACAAGGATCAGTCCATGCTGAGCTCTTTGCACGATCAAGGCCTAAGGAGGGACATGGAAGTGACAAAATGTTCAGTCTAGTCTGGATCTCCGTCATGGCCAAACCTTTACGTTTATGATAGGCACCATCATTAAAACAACAGCAAATCAATAGGATGTGATGAGACCCACAGTTTATCTCGGCTTTTTTTTTTTCTTTTCTTTTCTTTATTTCAAACACGTTTATTTCTAAAAATCAGTACTTTTTCAATACAGTTAAAACTAGAGATGGCCCAAAGCTGGGTCCTAATTTCAGATCAGAATTTCCTCACACTCAGGTGACATCTGGATCCCTGCCCATTTCTGGCTGAAATAGGTACTTCGTTCAAATTAATCTGCTAAAGTGCATTCAGCCCTTTTTTTTGATAAATTGGAGGCTCTTATTTGTTACGGGAGGAAAAAATCATCACAAAAATGCAAACAAGTTAACAAACTGGGGCCTCAGTAGAGTGGTCTTTTGGTTAAAGCACAAGATTCAGAGTTTTGCCAACTCTGTTACACTCTGCCTACGTGACTTTGGACAAGTCATTTAAGCCCAGTTAGGCGTCTGCATTCATAATAGCATGAAAATAATGTGCATGATTTTCAAAGATGTTGAGAACCCACAGCTCCCATAAAATTAAAAAAAGTTTGGTGTTTAAATGTGGATTTAGGTGCTTAACTTTAAGGTACACAACTTGGAAAATTTTGGCATTTGGCTTTAATCGTTCTGTGTCTCAACTTTCACATCTGTATAATAGGTAAAGTAATAGTTCACTACCTTGTAGGGGCATTGAGAAGGTTAATTCGGTAATGTTTGCAAAGTGTTCTGAGACCTCAGATGGAAGGCATTATATAGATGCAAAGTATTATTTAATAAAGATCGGCTCGTAGTACTTCATCATTTCAAATGGCACCAATTATACAAAATGTACACGGATATATGCTCTCTATTTCCGTAAAGTTGCTGTTGCATTTGGTTCAGACTTATTTGCAGTCTGATAACTATACCGATATGAATCATGCCAGGAAGAAGATCGTTTTACATAGTTTATCATTCATAAAACTATCTTTCCAAGAATTATTTTGTATGCACTGTGGGCCAGACTCACGTGCTCCGGCTGTTCAAACGGCTCCGGTAATGCAAAGCAGCCATAAACCTTGAGTCTGTTTGTGTCACCAGAGTGGCGCGAAGCAGCTCAAATAAATCGACCAGCGAAGTTCACCCTGTTTCACACACTGACTTATGGTAGGTGCAGAATTTGTGATGGCCTTTAAAATAGACTATATTTTACTCCTTAAAAAACTACTAAAGATGTTCTGTAGACACATCAAATTAAGGTCATACTTGTAATTCCAAATTCCTTTTCAACACACAAAAGCATTACTCCTTCTCCAATGTCAAATTTCCAGGGGTCCCATAAAAATGACTTATTTCTGGAGGTCTGTGAGCACTATCTTATCTGGGCCAGACACACAACATTTTATTAAAAAGTTACCACATCATACTTTTCAAGGTTTAGAAAATTAGAGAACTCATGCAAATGAAATAGTGCCCTAATCTGCATGTTCAGTACATATACATGAACTCATTAATGTAACCCAGTCCTTGAATTCTTTGCTCCCTCTCCCTGTCACACTTTTCATTTCCCCCCTCAGGTTTTCCTTCTCTTTCCAACCCAGTTACTTGGCTCCTTACTTGAATTTGCCCTCCATCCTACCTGGCCTTGTTCTCCTTGTAAAACAGAGCTGCCAACTCTTGTGATTTTATTGAGAGCCTTGCGATATTTGGTGTTTTTCTTAAACCCAAGCTCCGGGAGTGGAGCAATTTGATGAGGATCTCAGCTTTCATTATATGTGTTTCCAGCCTTCCAGCCACCATGGGTGGTGGAGAAAAAGCTTGAAAACACAAGACTTAAAGGCTCAAAAACCAGAAGCTGAATAAAAATAACCCCACGTTTATTATTGTTATGTCTCCTGTTTTTTAAGCCAAGATTTTGGGGGGCCTCACTCATGATTTTTGGATGGTTGAAGTTAGCAGCCCAGGGCTTCCCCACTTCTTTCTCTAGCTTCCCACATTCCTTACTTTCATGTTTATCTTCTGGCTTCCCCCTCATCTCAAGTGTGGCCTCCAACATACCCACAACCCTTAATAATGTTTACACTAGCACCCCATGGGACAACCACCTTTGCATTGCATTCAGGATCAGCGGCATTCCAGTTGCCTCCTATGGGGTTGTGCTAAGGCAGTAGGGAAGGGGCGCCAGAACCCAATTCATCCACACAGGGACTGCTGCAATTCAGCACAGCGTGTTCATGGCAGTAGGGTGAGTAATGGTAAGATTATTTTCACGGACATATCTCCGCTGGAAGTCCTTCACTCTGTGTTCATAAGGACACAGACAGGTAGGCCAAAGGGCAGAACAAGGCGCTTGTGTTTTGAATTTGTTGTTCACTTCAACTCTGTTTTTGAAAAGCCTTTCATTTGAATACATAACATATTAGCTCCCCAACTACTTCCCATGTAATTTGAAACAAAAAAAAAATCATTCCGAGCTCAGTAACCTCTCCCAGTGGTTCAGACAGTCTGGGGGTGAAAAAAATCCAGCAACTACACAGAAATTATATTTTCAAATGAATATATTTTCATCAAGTCTTCTGACAGCTGCACTGTTACTGAGTTTGAGCTATTTGAAGACAGCTGCATAATTTTAGTTATTGATGAAAATACCTGTAAGATAAAGATTTGCCCATTTTTTTAACAATATCTTATTTCCTTCATGTCCACCCCAGCAGAGTGGGTTTAAATTACGGATGTCAAATGATTAAAAAAATTAATCGCGATTAATCGTGTGATTAATCACACTGTTAAACAATAATAGAATACCATTTATTTACATTTTTGGGGTGTTTTCTACATTTTCAAATATATTTATGTCCATTACAACACAGAATACAAAGTGCACAGTGCTCACTTTATATTATTTTTATTACAAATATTTGCACAGTAAAAAACAAAACAAATAGTATTTTTCAATTCCCCCATTACAAGTACTGTAGTGCAATCTCTTTATCATGAAAGTTGAAGTTACAAATGTAGAATTATGTACAAAAAATAACTGCATTCAAAAAAAAGAAAAGGAGGACTTGTGGCACCTTAGAGACTAACCAATTTTATTTGAGCATAAGCTTTCGTGAGCTACAGCTCATGCATTCGATGAAGTGAGCTGTAGCTCACGAAAGCTTATGCTCAGATAAATTGGTTAGTCTCTAAGGTGCCACAAGTCCTCCTTTTCTTTTTGTAAATACAGACTAACACGGCTGTTACTCTGAAACCTGCATTCAAAAATAAAACAATGTAAAATTTTAGTGCCTACAAGTCCACTCAGTCTTATTTCTTGTTCAACCAATCACTCAGACAAACAAGTTTGTTTACATTTGAAAGCGATAATGCTGCTTCTTGTTCACAATGTTACCTGAAACTGAGAACAGGTGTTCACATGGCACTGTTGCAGCCGTCATCGCAAGATATTTACATGCCAGATGCGCTAAAGATTCATATGTCTCTTCATGCTTCATCCACCGTTCCAGAGGACATGTGTCCAGGCTGATGACAGGTTCTGCTCGATAACAATCCAAAGCAGTGCGGACCGACGCATGTTCATTTTCATTATCTGAGTCAGATGCCACCAGCAGAAGGTTGATTTTCTTTATTGGTGGTTCAGGTTCTGTAGTTTCTGCAGCAGAGTGTTGCTCTTTTAAGACTTCTGAAAGCATGCTCCACACCTCATCCCTCTCAGATTTTGGAAGGCACTTCAGATACTTAACCCTTGGGTTGAGTGCTGTAGCTATCTTTAGAAATCTCACATTAGTATCTTCTTTGCGTTTTATCAAATCTGCAGCAAAAGCGTTCTAAAATGAACAACATGTGCTGAGTTATCATCCGAAACTGCTATAACATGAAAGATATGGCAGAATGCAGGTAAAACAGAGCAGGAGACATACAATTCTCCCCCCAAGAGTTCTCTCACAAACTTATTTAATGCATTCTTTTTTTTAAATGAGTGTCATCAACATGGAAGCATGTCCTCTGGAATGGCGGTTGAAGCATGAAGGGGCATATGAATGTTTAGCATATCTGGCACGTAAATACCTTGCAATGCTGGCTACAAAGGTGCCATGCGAACGCCTGTTCTCACTTTCTGGTGACATTGTAAATAAGAAGCGGGCAGCGGTATCTTCTGTAAATGTAAACAAACTTGTTTTTCTTAGCGATTGGCTGAACAAGAAGTAGGATGGAGTGGACTTGTAGGCTCTAAAGTTTTGCATTGTTTTGTTTTTGACATGACAGCATGACAGCTACAGCTACTATTCCCTGGGCTACTTCCCCATGGCCTTCCCAGCACCTTCTTTATCCTCACCACAGGATCTTCCTCCTGAAGCCTGATCACGCTTGCACTCCTCAGTCCTCCAGCAGCACACCCTCTCACTCTCTGCTCCTTGCACACCCCCCACTAACTGATGGGAGGTCCTTTTTAAACCAGGTGTCTTGATTAGTCTGCCTGCCATAATTGATTCTAGCAGGTTCTTGATTGCTCTAGGGCAGCCCCTGCTCTGGTCATGCAGGGAACAGAAAACTATTCATCCAGTGGCCAGTATATTTGCCTTCGACCAGACTCCTGCACCCCACTGGCCTGGGTCTGTCACACTTTTTATCTAAGGTTTTCTATCGGGTTCGTCACTACCATGTCTTCTAAACACTGCAACCCCACTGCAGTTGAATAAAAACATTCTTATAAGGGCAGAGTGCTATAGAGCGTTCCTACCCCAGACTTTCACCCTTGGTGACCTGAGATGGAACTCTGGGTAGATAACAAAGGAGAACTCATCTTAGATTCTAGGGGGCATTTTTCCACAAACGACAAAACAAATCTTCTCCACAGCTGCCTCTCCAGGAAACACCCATGTGTGAACTATCAGGAATATTACAATGAATAAGTAGAGCTCTGTAACAAAGCTTAACTCAGTGCTTTCTTATCCTATGGCAGGGGCTCCCAAATTTTTTTGCCAGCATGACCCCATTTTAATGAAGTATTTCCTGCTGGGACCCCAGACAGCCTGGAAGACACCATATTGAAGAGCAAAATGGCATCCTCCACACAGGTGAGGTCATGCTGCACAGGAGGTCAGGCTGTGAGGAGCGAAATGGTGTCCTCCACACAAGAGAGATCACCGTGATCCCATCTGCTGATGGCATGACCCCATTTGGGGGCCTGACCCACAGTTTGGGAACCATTGTCCGATGTTTTGATCAAGCCAATGCTATTTGTCCATCTCCCTTCTTTTAGTGCATTACAGGGTAGCTGCATTTGTACAGTGTTCCAAATCAAAAGAAAAGTTAGTACTATGTTCTCTGAGGAGTCATGATATTTACCAACATTTTAAGAAATTGACTTATTTAGCGGGGTAGCACTCAGAAGGTTTTGTTACAAGAATTTAAGGCAATAATCCCTACAGGAAAGGTAGCAGCCATTAGTTATAAAATCCCTCTCCCTGTTGTCATCCCAGGATTGGCTGGTATAATTAAGAAAATACAACAGGAGCTGGAATCTTTCTGGCTCAACAGACTTTGATGGATAGAAGATGAAGAATGTAAATGCAGTCTTTCCCAAACCTAACCTCAGAGTGGGCAAGTATGGCAGCATAGTTAAAATAACTGGGGTTGGACTACACACAGTGAGGAACACCTCAAATGGGTTGATGTATTCAATGAAGGAAGTGCCAAAAAACTTATCAGATAACTGGACCAGGAAGCCAGAATCATCAAAAACTGACCACTGATGAAGCCAGGTTACCAGTCAAGATGGGCTGGGCTGGCATGGCAAATCCTACTTCCGATGACTAGCATATGCAGTATCTTTATCAACAATATGCCCAATCCGACCAATGATCTTGACTCCTCAGCTCAAACTGAAGCTCCTCCTTGCCAAACTTGATGACTGTGACAACAGAAGGTAGAGGGAACAATGGGATGAATCCTGGAACAGGCCTGGGATTTGATGGACTCAAATGAACCGGGTTATGAACATGACCAAGTATTTTAGGCTTTTACTTCTTTTGATAATCGTACCTCTTGTGGTTTCATTTTATTTGAACTCGGGTTTTAAGATGTATTTGGATTAGTTGTATTGTGGAAAAACACAGAGATATTCTTGGCATTCGGATATAAATACTGGGTTCTCATCGGTGTTTTCAGTTGAATTTTAATGGCAAAGCTGACATAGGTTCTTATATAAAGGCCAAATGTCCAGGCTAACTTTTATCCATAGTTGTGCAAAATCCCTTGGATTGACTAATCCTAGCCCTGTCATGCTAAATAAAAAGAAAAACAGATCTGGAATGTGAAGACAAGCCCACAGGTTGCTGTCCGTCCAGTTATGATAGCAACAACTAGCTTAACCAACACAACATGGGGAAATTGCATGGGTAATGGGCATGGATTGAACAATTTCCCAGAAAACTACTTGATAAATAATGCCGTTTGAAGATAGCTAATAAAGTGCAATTTGGGTCTAGACTGTCTGAACTTTTGGATGAAATGGAGTTTTCGTGCTCTCCTCGCTCATATCAGAGCGCAGGGACAGGCTCAATACACCAATTACTGCAGGAGATGATGCAGCAGCTATCAAATTAATGAAATTAAACTTATCCCCAGAGCCAGCTGGCATACTCCAGGATTTTGCTGCTTAATTAGTGGGCTTTGTTCTGATCCTGCTTCAGTGGTTCCCTGGGATTCTGAACTCAAGAGAGGAGCTGTGCGCCATGAATCTTGTTTCCATATTTTTTAGTCCATAAGAAAGCTAAGGGGGTCCCAAGAAGTGGTCTGGACATTAACATTTTGGCAAAAGTACTGAAGGGGTCAGGCCAAGAATTCTATGACCAAAATCCACTGCAGCTGATCAGTCAGGATACTAGACTTGATCCTGCACAGTGTTGTGTATATAAATCCAAATTATAAGGTGATGAGCAGGGCAGGGAATGCAGGGAACCAAGCTCCTGTGCTAAGGAAACCACTGCTGTGCAGATGTCAAGTAACTCTTCCTTAGCAGTGGGAGGAAAGCCAGAGATGAAAATACACAGCTAAGGAACTCACTTGCATGCTGGTGTCTCTTCAGACGTGTGCATTTTTGACTCACACCCTACTTTATTAGCAGGTGTTCCTGCCTGTAAAGGAGGGGAATGAAATTTACCCTGTGCAGAGGGCCAGCAAGAGGTCTGCTTGCCACTGGAGTCCCTGAGGGCTGACACAGGACTTCAGTGATTTTGACACACCTTGTTGTGCAGGCCCTTTGTAAAGAGATGTATTTCACCCTGGGCGCACAGGGATATGGAGACTTACTGCATTTCAGTGTTTGGCTATGCCTATTGCGTAACGATACCTGCACCCATAGCTGGGTTCTGTTCACACTGTTGTCTCTGTATTCAGGTATGTATGTAGGTTTCCAATCTTAGAATCATAGTCATCAAGTCCAGGCAGTAGTGGAACACAACAGGGGGCGGGAGGCATGAATTCCAAAGTCAAGGACTACCAAGAACACCCTGCCACCAGCCTCCTCCCATTTAACCGGCAAGCATAGCTCCAACGCTTCCAATGACACATCAAAACCGCCATGGTAACGCATGGAGACAGAGGCATCGCTCCAACAGTCAGGAGCCAAGCCATTTAGGACTTTACAGGACAAAAACCAATCCCTTAAACTTCATCTTGGAGTCAATTTAGAGTCAATATTGCCAGGTGGATAGGGCCCTGGATTAGCAGCCACCTGCTTTGGGACATCACTGCCACTCTTTATGCCTTTTTGCCCTTCCCACCTTTCCTTTATATTGTCTATTTACATTGCAAGGTTCTTAGGACAAGGACTCTCTCTTGCTAGGTGTGTGCACTGTGTCTAGAGCAGTGGTCACCGACCGGTCGATCCTGGAGACTCTCCCAGTTGATGGCGATCTTGGGCCGCTAAAGGTCTGGCAGTGTAGCGGGACTGCCATGAAGGCAGGCTCCCTTCCCTGCCTGCCCCGGCCCCACGCCACTCCCAGAAGCGTCCAGTGCAGCCTCGCGGCCCCAGGGGAGAGGGGGAGCAGAGGTCTCTGTGCGCTGCTCCTGCCTGCAACACCACCCCTGCAGCTCCCATTGGCCAGGAATGGGGAACTGTGGCCAATGGGAGCTGCGGGGGCGGTGTCTGTGGAGAGGGGCAGCGCGCAGAGCCATATGCCACCCCCACAGGGGCCGCTGCACATTGGTCCCTTCTGGGAGCAGCGTGGGGCAAAGGCAGGCCCGCCTTAGCCTTGCTGTGCTGCCTGAGGTATATGCCACTTGGAAGAGCCTGCATCCCAACCACCAGCCCTGAGCCCTCTCCCAGAGCCAGCACCCCTCACCCCCTCCTGCACCCCAACTCCCTGCCCCAGGCTCAGCCCAGAGCCCCCTCCCACACTCCAAACCCCTCGGCCCCAGCCCAGAGCCCACATCCCCTCCCAAACCCCAACCCCAGCATGGTGAGAGTGAGTGAGGGTGGGGGACAGCGAGTGAGAGAGGGCGGGGGGGATGAAGCAAGCAATGTGGGGCTTTGGGGTAGGGGTAGGGCCTTGGGGAAGGGGCAGGGTAGATCCTGGGTTGCACTTAAATTCAAAAAGTGATTTTGTGTGTAAAAAGGTTGGAGACCATTGGTCTAGAACAATGTGGCCCTGTTCTCAGTTCAGTCCTCCAGGTGTTACCATAATATTAACAATAATCAGTGAAATGTGGACAAGAGTGATCCAGCGGATATGGGGTACTTGGACTTTCAGAAAGCCTTTGACAAGGTCCCTCACCAAAGGCTCTTAAGCAAAGTAAGCTGTCATGGGATAAGAGGAAAGGTTCTCTCATGGATCAATAACTGGTAAAAAGACAGGAAACAAAGGGTAGGAATAAATGGTCAGTTTTCACAGCAGAGAGGGGTAAATAGAGTATCCTCCAAGGATCTGTAGTAGGACCAGTGCTGTTCAACATATTCATAAATGATCTGGAAAGAGGGGTAAACAGTGAGGTACCAACATTTGCAGACACAAAATTAGTCAAGATAGTAAAGGCCAAAGCTGACTGCAAAAAGATACAAAGGGATCTCACAAAACTGGGCAACAAAATGATGGATGAAATTCAATGCTGATAAATGCAAAGTAATACACATTGGGAAACATAATTAAGGCTATGTTTTAGTCACAGATATTTTTAGTAAAAGTCATGGACGGATCATGGACAGTAAACAAAAATTCATGGCCCATGATCTTTTTTTTTTTTTAGAATATCAGGATTGGAAGGGACCTCAGAAGGTCATCTAGTCCAACCCCCTGCTCAAAGCAGGACCAATCCCCAATTTATGCCACAAATCCCTAAATGGCCCCCTCAAGGATTGAACTCACAACCCTGGGTTTAGCAGGCCAATGCTCAAACCACTGAGCTATCCCTCCCCCCGATCTGTCCATGAGTTGTACTATATACCCCAGGTCTAAATCTTGGGGAAGGGGTGCCGGGGTGGGGGGATTCAGCCCAGGACCCCTGCTGCTCCTGTGGGGGGGAGAGAGGGTTGGCAGGCTCCCTACCACATAAAAATGATGGGTTCTAAATTAGCTGTTACCCATCAAGAAAGAGATATTGGAGTCATTGTGGATAGTTCTCTGAAAACATCTTTTCAATGTGCAGCAGCAGCAGCAGCTGTCAAAAAAATAAACCTAACAGAATGTTAGGAAACATTAGGAACTAGATAGCTAATAAGGAAAAAAGTATCATAATGCCACTATATAAATCCCCCTGGTCGCCAGGGGAAGTTGTGAAGGCCAAAAGTACAATTAGGTTAAAAAAAGAATTAGATGAGTTCATGGAGGATAGCTCCTTCAATGGCTATTAGTCAAGATGGTCAGGGACACAACCCCATGCGCTGGGTGTCCCTAAACCCCTGACTGCCAGAAGCTGGGACTGGATGACAGGGGCGGATCACCCAATAAATTGCCCTGTTCTGTTCATTCCCTCTAAAGCATCTGGGACCAGCCACTGCTGGATGACAGCATACAGAGCTAGATGGATCTTTGGTCTGACCACGTATGGCCGTTCTTGTGTTTAAAACGAGTAGCCAGTGCAGAGCACAGGTGTAAAATGCTCTCTACATAAAACTTTATTTAATAAACAGGCTGCCTCATTGTGTCCTGCGTAAAGTGGTCTGAAAGCATAGCCCTATGTAGAGTGCCTTGCAGTAATTCTCTCTGAAGGTGACAAAGACACAGACAAATGTGGTGAAAGGCTACATTCAACAGGAAAAGACCCAACTTTTTTGCCCGGCGTGAATGGTTAGAAGCACTCTTGGCTGCTGTTGCTACCTGGGTACCCACAAGCAGCTGGGGACATAGCAAGATGCACAAGGTGCATACCTTAGCTACAGATAGCAGACAAACTTCCCCACCAGAGGCACTGCTATAATTGTCACCCGTACTTCTCGTTGGCTCCCACAGTCAACAGCATTTCCATCCTAGCTGGGTAGAGTCCCACAACAGCAGGAGTGAAAGGGGTGGAAATAGTAAGACCCAGTCCTAGTGTAATGAAGATATCCTGAGTCCAAGTCCAACACCTCAACCACAAGACCATCCTTCCTCTCTGCCAGCTTCTTTCTCACATAGACACAAGTCATTAGCTCCTTACCTCCGCCATGCTGATCAAAAAGGATACTCACCCTACACTGAGTTGAATTGGGCTATCCCAAGGTGACTATTATTAACATGCAGATACTGGTGTGTTACTCTTGCAATGGCATTCTCTCAAAAGAATGATCAAAATTTTAACCAATAAAGCTGCAGAGGGATTTAATTCACAGCCTTGGTTCCTTATTGCTCCAGATGATAGGGTGTGCTATAGGACAATGAAAACGCTCTGATGCCTACTACCCAAAATATACATGGTTATTGGAAAATCCACTGGGTTGGCATGATGAGGGCACTTTGGGGTATAAGCCAGGGATCTCTCGAGCCATAAAAACAGCTTGGGCTGTCTCTTTCCAAACACATTTCTGAAAGGTACTTCCATTCCTCTGTATCCTATTTCACTGGCCAGAGGAGAGTCATCTCTGCACTCATCTGCTGTCAGAAAAGATTTGTTATACTGCGGATTATTCATTGCCCAGCAAGTCATTCTAAGGAACTGGGGGAGAAATAATCCACCCAAAAGTGCTGTTGACTGTTGAAACTGGCAGAACTGAAACAAAGGCCCCTTGCTCAAAACTACTGCTTCGGGATCATGGGGAAGTCTGAGGCTTTTCAAAGACACTGCTGTTTCATGGGATTATGACCTTGGGGGAAGGGAGGCTGGGAATTTCAAAGGATGTTAAGGAAGTTAGGAGTCCAACACCCACTGGACTGGGAAATGGGTGCCTAACTTTGTTAGACCCTTTGTAAAGCCCAGCCGGCGTCTGTGCTTATGTGACTTGTCAGAATTGAATAGTTTATTTGTTGCTGTTCTTGACAGGCTTAGGTGTAGCCTGTAGGCTAAATCTCCCATCATCTAAACTCCATCCAGCCCCACTGAAGCCAATGAACACATGGATCAAGATGGGTGAAAGACAGCACCCAACAGTCAATAAGTAATACACCCTATGCTTCCTGCATCTGGACATCACTAGGTAAAAAATAAACATCTTGCTTTGTGGAACGGTTTGGCTTCATTCTGCAGGTTTAAAGTAAAGTATTCTGTAGGAATAATCAGTTGAATGAAATGGGACCAGGATGACACTCTAATGGGGTGGTCGGAGGGCTGTAATAGAAACTTTTTTCTTCGGACGGTATAGTGCTTTTATCATTTTGTTTTTAACGTAAGACATGAGAGCTCTTTCAAAGCCCACTCCAAGGAGGGCAAGCACAAGGGAAATCTGAAAGGCGACAGCAAGCCGTCAATCTCTGACCCAAAGGCTGCCAAAATGGGTGGGTTTGCATTCCCAGGACATATAGCAGAAAGAACATCAAACACAATCACATGTGGGGCAACTGGAAGAGCAACTAACCCTAGGCGGTGTATAATATTGAAGACTCTTGCATACGCTACAGCATAAACTTCTTCTTTAAAGCTGTCCTCATTTCCTCTGGTGTACCTAGATGTGCTAAATTTGATTTGGAAGTTAGTAGAATAGACATGGACTTTCTATGTTTATTTTGGTATCACACTAACGGGGTCAATTTTTTGCACAGAGCGTGTGCTTACATATATATGGCTTGATTTTTTTCCAGAGATGTTACAAACCAAGAACTCTCACTGACTTCAAGTGGCAATATAGGCACTCAGCCCTTCTAAAATCAGGCCCATCCTGCATGTGTAATAAATATATCTTTTTTATTTACCTCAAAATTAAAAAGAGGTTTTCGTATGAAGTCAGCTTTACATCTATTTCATACAGATAACATGCAGAATATCCTCTAGGGTTTTGAATACATTTACATACTTTCACAATTAACCCTAATGAAACAAATGTAGCATTTTTCCAAGCAGATATATTCAAAGCTGGAAAATACACAGTGCTTAAATAGATCTCATTATATCAGCTACCCCAAATCTCTCCTCTTTATATATGGAGGATTAGGCTTCTTTTCACTGTCATGCAACATTAAAATAGGAAGACATACACAAGGCTGACACGGATTTGACAAAAAATTAATGATTTGTACATCACTTTAATGCCTTAAATCTGCAATTCATGTATGCTAATTAGGTCATAATGGGGCTGTCTGAGAACAGAACTGTCATAAGGCTTCTCTGTAGGTTTCTGGAAACAGAGATACAGCACTGCCGGCCCCTGGTTGGCTCCTGGAATATGCGCTGTAACCTGGCAGATCTATGATACCATTTTTTTCCTTACACAATTGTTTCCTGGCTGTGGTGCTTTAATCTATCAGAAGGATGATGGCATATCTCAAATAGCTAGCTCCTGGATTCTGTGATACATCCTACTGGAAACTGTGTATAGTCACTATATCTCAGTGATTGATTCTTGGATTTTAAGCTGTCACACTGTATCTCTGAGGGCAGCTGTCAGGTTCCTGGATGCATGAGGATGTATTTATGCAGCACGGTATGAAAAAAAATGCATATAACTCTTTTATTTACAGATAAGTAAGGTTGTAAAACTTAGAGGAAAAAAAACAAAGGGGAATTCAAAGCAGGGCAGTATTTTATGCTCCTGTTGAAAAGCCTTGCATATCTTTCTGTTACAGGAAAATAAAACTACTCCCTTATTCAGAGATCTCTTCCTTAGTCTTGCACTAGTGCTGCAAAGACACAGGCTGTCAGAGCAGAAAGAGAAAGCCACTTCACCAATCGAACAACAGGAAGCAGCGTGTCTTGCTAAATGGTAACATCGCAGAATATCTTGCTATATGATAGCACAAGGTTTCTGTTGACTCTTTTTTTTAAAATGAGTTGTAGCAAAACACCAAGTTTATTGACAGCCTGCATGAGGGCATAAAGCAATAGAGAAGGAAGTTTTGCTTTCCCAGGGGACTGCTGACCGGGAATAATCCCATACAGATATCATAGACCTCCCTGGTCCAAACCCCATTTAAGTCAGTGAGATCCTTCAATGGACCTTTGATCAGGCCCTAAATGAGCAGTTTAGGCAGGGGACATAGGATACTGCCATGTGGAGAAGGACAGGGAGAGGCTAATTAACATTACAGACAAACATGTAAGTGATGTTGGTTTTAATAATGACTGGGAAGAGGCATGCGGACATGGTGTGTCTAGAAAAAATTTTAAAAAAAGCAATATGGAACCAACAAGACCAATGGCATTGGTCAACAAGATGACCAGTTTTGTTCAACATCTTTATCAATGATCTGGATGATGGGATGAATTGCACCCTCAGCAAGTTTGCGGATGACACTAAGCTGCAGGGAGAGGTAGATACCCTGGAGGGTAGGGATAGGGTCCAGAGTGACCTAGACAAATTGGAGGATTGGGCCAAAAGAAATCTGATGAGGTTCAACAAGGAAAAATGCAGAGTCCTGCACTTAGGACGGAAGAATCCCATGCACTGCTACAGGCTGGGGACCAACTGGCTAAGCAGCAGTTCTGCAGAAAAGGACCTGGGGATTACAGGGGATGAGAAGCTGGATATGAGTCAGCAGTGTGCCCTTGATGCCAAGCAGGCTAACAGCATACTGGGTTGCATTAGTAGGAGCATTGCCAGCAGATCAAGGGAAGTGATTATTCCCCTCTATTCGGCACTGGTGAGGCCGCATCTGGAGTAACATATCCAGTTTTGGTCCCCCCCCACTACAGAAGGGATGTGGACAAATGGGAGAGAGTCCAGTGGAGGACAATGAAAATTATTAGGGGGCTGGGGCACATGAATTACGGGGAGAGGCTGAGGGAACTGGAGTTATTTAATCTGCAGAAGAGAAGAGTGAGGGGGGATTTGATAGCAGCCTTCAACTACCTGAAGGGGGATTCCAAAAAGGCTGGAGCTAGGCTGTTCTCAGTGGTGGCAGATGACAGAACAAGGAGCAATGGTCTCAAGTTGCAGTGGGGGAGGTCTAGGTTGGATATTAGGAAACTCTATTTCACTAGGAGGGTGGTGAAGCACTGGAATGGGTTGTGACGGTGCCCCCCATAAGGCTTTAGGGAGATATGCTTATGAATGTATAAATGACTTAACTAGAATATATTTTATGCTACATATGCCGTGTAACATCTCTCTGTAAAGGTTATGATCTACTGAATCTATTAATCCTATTTGTATGCATCATTTTTGTATTTAAAGTTATGAATATTGGCTGTGTACTGGCTTGATTTTTAAGTCTACTTGAGGACGTTCAAGGTAGCATGTGACCCCTGGCTGCTACCTGGTAAGAAACTGTGAGTCATGCATGGACATGTGACTTGCCCAGGTGACTCCAGAACTTCATCTAAGAGCTGGACTTCGCATGGGAGAGAGGAGGGGGTCTCCACCCACAAGAGAAAGTCTATTTAAGCACATGGGAGACCCCTCCATTTGGTCTTCAGCTGGCTAAGGAGATAGCCTCTCCACCCCCAAGAATACTTGAAAGAAACTGGAACAAAAGACAGTAACTACAGAGGGAGACCTGGACCCGGACTAAAAGGAGATTAGTCTGTAAAAGGAAGCTTATTGGAACTGAAAATTTATTTGTTGGTTAGTCTCTAAGGTGCCACAAGTACTCCTTTTCTTTTTGCAAATACAGACTAACACGGCTGTTACTCTGAAACCTGTCATTATTGGAACTGGTGAGGTTTTGTCTGTATTCAGTTTTATTAGACATAGACTTGCAGGTTTTATTTTACTTTGCTTGGTAATTCACTTTGTTCTGTCTGTTACTACTTAGAACTACTTAAATCCTACTTTCTGTATTTAATAAAATCACTTTTTACTTATTAATTAACCCAGAGTATGTATTAATACTGGGGGAGGGGAAGGGGGCAAACAGCTGAGCATCTCTCTCTATCAGTGTTATAGGGGGCGCACAATTTATGAGTTTACCCTGTATAAGCTTTATACAGAGTAAAACGGATTTATTTAGGGTTTGGACCCCACTGGCAGTTGGGCATCTGAGTGTTGAAGACTGGAACACTTCTGTAAGCTGCTTTCAGTTAAGCCTACAGCTGTTAGGGATGTGGTTCAGACCTGGATCTGGGTTTGCAGCAGGCTAGCAGGTCTGGCTCAAACCAGGCAGGGCACTGAAGTCCTAAGCTGACAAGGCAGGAAAGTAGGAGCAGAAGTTGTCTTGGCACATCAGGTGACAGCTCCCAAGGGGGTTTCAGTGATCCAACCCATCACATGGGTTACCTAGGGAGGTGGTGGAATCTCCATCCTTAGAAGTTTTTAAGGCCCAGCTTCACAAAGCCTTGGCTGGGATAATTTAGTTGGCGTTGGTCCTGCTTTAAGCAGGGGGTCGGACTAGATGACCTCCTGAGGTCTCTTCCAACCCTAATATTCTATGATTCTATGACTTTAGTTGTTGAATCTCTTCCCCATCAGCTTCTCTTTTAGGACAGTGAGCTCTTTAGCACAGGGACTATATAAGGTCAGAACTTGAGAACTGTAAATCATTGTGAAATCCAGCGATGTCAATGGTTCTAAGCCTCGTTACACCAGAGGAGGATCTGGACCTAGATCATCCTATGTGTCTGTACATCACCTTGCACATTTTGGGCACTGTCACAGTATAAATAATAACGTCCACCAGCAGGCCTTTGTGAGGGTGCAATCATCACAGGTTGTTCTCTTTTCTTCATGCCATGGTTATTCCTATGAAAGTGAGCCTTCTTATAATGCCACATGTTTACTGTGCAATGCAGATATATTCAAGGACTGAGCAAAGTGGTCTCCCATGTATCCTTTTGGGCATAGCTCCATGTAAAGCGGCATTGTAGTCCACATAAGCGATCGCTATTAATTGTATTACAGGGGTGCCTGGAAGTCCCAGCTGAGAGCAGGGCTCCATTGTGCTGGGCACTGTGCATACACACGGTGAGAGACAGTCCCAATCCTAAAGCGGTTAAGTAGACAGGACTGGTGGGGGGGGGAAACTGAGGCACAGAGAGGGAAAGTGACTTGCCCTAAGTCACACAGCAGGTCAGTGTCAGAGCCAGGAGCACAGCCCAGGTTTTCTGAGTTCCAATATAGCATCCTTTCAACTAGGCTGTACATGCTCTCATACAATTAACGTCTCTCCAATCTAGCGTCCTCTGCCTAACGCCAGTGCACAAGCTTTATTTTTAAATCTTACATGTTTTCAGAGCCACTAGCTGCAGAGATGTTGCTTTAACATAGAATGCCTGCAGGAGCTACTCCTGTTACACACACCACACAGGAGTGGTCATCATGGAGTTTGAAGGTATGAGCTGCAGTATAATCAGTTTTCAGAGTAGCAGCCGTGTTAATCTGTATCCGCAAAAAGAAAAGGAGGACTTGTGGCACCTTAGAGACTAACCAATTTATTTGAGCATAAGCTTTCGTGAGCTACAGCTCACTTCATTGGATGCATTCAGTGGAATGCATCCAATGAAGTGAGCTGTAGCTCACGAAAGCTTATGCTCAAATAAATTTGTCAGTATAATCAGTGAGAGCTTCTATGAATGCCCCAGCTTTGGCCTTTTGCTGTTCAGATATTCTTGTTCCAGTATTGAGCAGGATGTGTAGACAGGTAAACAACACTGGCCTTCACACAGAAGGGGGCCTTGCTACAGAACAGATCTTATTTGAAGCATTAGAGTCATCTAAATTAAACACTCAGCCTTTGCCACCAATTGCTACACAGAGATACCTTTTGCTCTAGACTCCAAGGACGATAGAATAGCCGTAGTCCCTGAGTGTTGTTGGTTGGTAAACATTGGTCTAATGACTGTATACTTATTCATTATGCACAGGCTGTAGCTCCTTTAAGCGTAGGTAGGCTAGAGACCACATATGAGAATGAAATATGCTTGCTTAGAGCAATATTTCCAGCACCTTTGTAAGGTGTTATGCCGTCACTAATTCAGCTCTAAGCTGGCTTCCCACTGAATACAAACTGACGCTTCTGCAGCCCTGGAAGATCATACAAAGGCAGAGACAACTATTCTTACGAACTTTCCACCTTCCATTTGCTTTTCAGCTAAGGCCCATATATAGCAAGCCAACCCGCACTTTTGTGGCTGGGCCAAGTGAAGCAAGAGGAAGTCCAGATACAAAGCACTTGTTATAAAAAGAGGGTCCCTATGCCTTTCAAGTGCTTGGCTAATATTCAGGGGTGCGAGTGTGCATGCTTGGGAGTGAGAGAACGAATTGATTTAGGGCCCAGTCCCACGAGTCCTTACATACAGGTAGCCCAAGGGTACGGTGCTCCAGTTTAGAGCAAAAGTGAGTGGAAGCTACCAGTAAGTTTAAGCACTAGGTGTAAGGGTGTGCTGTTGTAGCACTATAGTGTAGCTGCTTCCAACAATGGACAGGAGGAGTATTTCCCCATCAGCGCTGTTAATCCATCTCTCCACGAGGTGGGAGCTGGGTGACAGAAGTATTCTTCCGCCTCCCTCGCTGCATCTACAGCTGGGATTAGGCTGACTTAACTACAGCACTCAGGGTGCAAAATTTTTCACAGCCCAAAGCAACATAGAAAGGCCAATCTAATTTTAGAGTGTAGACCAAGCCTAAGCCTCCACACTGAGCAGAACTAAATCTTAAACCTCCTGCACACCCACTCCCCTTGCTCTCAGCAGGGCAGAGTTAATGGGGGCAGAACGTAGGTGAAGAAGAGTCATGTCTGAAGGGACATGGGTATAAATGCAATTTCCAATATGCCAATGAGGTGCTTAGCTAGGAATTCCCTTCTTGGACCTCTCTTGCTATTACTCAGGAGGAACTTATGAGCCAAACCGCAATGTGTTAATGCAACACTGAATTGCACTGTACTCTGTCCAATCCACTGTTCTTCATGTTGTGATGCTTCCCAGTGGTACCCAGGGTTGAGAGGCACCTCACGACCATCTGCCCTTAGCAGGAAGAAGCCTTTTCTGTGCCTGCTGTGGGTCTGCTCCCGAGCTGCTCTGGCCATGGGGATGCTTGTGTTGCCCAAGACCTCACAGATCCCCTGTCACTCTACAGGTTAGCAATAGCCTCACCCCAACCTGCAAGCCCTATGAGAATCTCCCTGGAGCTGCCAACCCCTGGTACACTGGACACTTGTAGTAGTCACAGATTTGCTGCTTCCACAGAAAACGGTACATCCCAGCTTACCAGTTCCACCTCAGGACACCACTCCACCTCACGCAGCACTGGTTATAGTGAAATTCAGTATACGTTTATTTTAAAAAGTGTGGGGATTCAAGTAGTAGCAAATAGAAGTAGTGGAAACAAATGGTCAGATATAAAACTTCATCATAACATACATTCTAGAGCTTAGACTTCATTCAGAAGACACTTGGGTCTTGTAGACCATGGCTCACCTAAATCCTTGCAGCGCTTTACAGCCTCCTTTCATGACAAGTACTCAGTGCCATCTTGCCCCTCAGGTGAAAGACTCAGTATGTTTCTTGCCCCCACACCTTCCCCAAGATATACCAGTCCCATCCTTTGTCATTATTCATGATCAGGACACTCCCTGCTTTTAGTTTCATCTTGTAGATTTCGCCACTAGCTTAGGATGCACATTGGTGGAAGCCAGGATGAGCCTTTTATGCTTGTGGGGTGGCTACTGGTGTCAGGGATCCGATAGTAGCATAAGATTAACCCCAGGTTACAGGGCAGGCAGCGACTGAGCTCCTGACTGGTTTGGGTAGTCCCCAGAACATCACAGGGAGGCATTCCGTGTTAGTCAAAGGAATTCACCTTGCAGGGCAGGAAATTCCTCACAGAAAAGGAGGCAAATTAAGGCTCTGGGACAATATCTGTATAAACACTCCTCTAAGTCACCAATATTACCCAACTTGAGACACCAGGGACCTGATTTTCGTAGGTGCCAAGTTCCCAGAACCAAATTATTGGAAGCTGTGGGTACTTAGACGAAGGTACGAAACTTAGGACGAAGGTATAGTCAAGTTGGACTCACAACAATTCAGCCACCCTGAATCAGAAGCCAGCTTTATAAAACACTGACCTAAATGCCTGAAATATCTACGGACCAGCTTTGATACCCTTATCATTGCACCTTACTGCTTGAGTGATCCTACTTATTTTTCAAGTTCCCTTATCACTTTTCTTTCTCCTTCATTTTAGCTGCTTCCCCATTTCTGCACCTCTGCCAGCCAGCCTCCTCCATATGCATGTTGCTTGTCATTTTACTTGGAAAATACAACGGTAAAGCATAATTAGTATTAATGATGAGAGAGATTGAGTTTCTTATTTGTATTAATTGCTGATTAATGCTTTAAATATCTCTAGCACTTACAAGTATTTGGAATTAGATGTATTCCTTTCTGTAGTGTCTTCTCTGAGGGGAGGCTCTTACTCAACTGGAGCGCGCAGTGAAGTTGTTTATATGCTCAGGGTCTGTTACTACAAAAACAGGGAAAACACTGAAGGAGCTTCCTTTAGGGGGAAGAATTATTTCACAGCTAGTGCTGAACAAAGATGTATTTAAAATCTAAACACACAATTGTCACTGTTGAGCTGGAGGGGCCTTGCAGGGCTCATGTGAGAGAGCTCCTTGTTAGCACTGAGAAACCTGGGGCCCGGTGGGGGAGGATCTCAGCTTTCAGATAAAAAAACACACACACACATGGAAGTCCCTAGCCCTTTTCTTTAGCCTGGGAAATAGATGCAAACTGATTGCTAGGCTCAAAGGAATAAGCATAGGGCTCCACTCCTTCAGGGGAGGCCTGGACGATCCCCTAGACACAATTTTGAGGTAGCAGGAGTCAAATCCTCAGTCTGGCCCTCTACATATCAGTGCCATTACAGTGGACAGGAGTCAGTGACATGCTGGGGCAGGGGGAGGGAAGGAGAAATTGCTACACAGGATGTCTCAAAAAGGCCAGCTCCGCTTGTTAAAAAACATTTAAGTCTTCTGAAGCCTTGTCCATACATCCAAGTTGTGGGATGGGGAAATAAGCTACACCAGTATCAGGCACCTGAAAAGGGACACAACCTGTGTTCATGCTTGGGGTTGTACTGGTGTAACTATTGTATTTAAAATAAATCATCCCCTCAAATCCTGTTTGTAGAGCAGGTCTGAGGTTCAGAACACAGTTCAAATCCCCCATGAAGTGTGTCCATTGTTTTATACAGTGCTGCTTTAAATAACTGATTAATACTTTTTAAAAGGATTAATCAGTTCCGGTATTCTGGGATTAGTTTGAGGGGGCCATGTTAGGAGAGAGGAGAGGAAAGGAAGTTACAGTGGAAAGGAGTGATTGGAAGAAGTTAGCCTGGAGAAGGGTTGTAAATCAAGAGAATATTCTTGGGGTTTAGGATACAGTGAAAGTCTCCTCCTGTCCACATAGTGCCAAACACAAGAATTACTGTTTACCAAATGCATCCCAAAGGAATGGTTAGAGCCTGCAGTAGGGAGCAACTATTGTCTCTTTCCAATCTGAGCAGGCAACTGAGGCCTGGTGGAGAATAGACCCCAGTGCATGGGGCTGCTGAATGTAGGGTGCCCACCAAGGGGGCTGACAAGACAGGTACTCTGCACGTTTCACCTTCCCCCATGAACAGAGGGGCTTACAAGGGCTCAGTGGCCTTCCCAATCTCTATACTGGGGGCAACAGGCCCTACTGCAGCCCTGTGGCTGGAGTTGCTGGTGTGAAGGTGCTAAGCTCCTACCCTGAGCTCTTTCTGAAAGCTGGGGGAAGGCAGAGGAATCTCTTACTGTCAGTCCTTGCATAGTTCCCCTGCATAAATCCTATTTACTTAGCCTCAGAGGTGGGTGAATTGCACTCCAGAGATGTTCAAATGATAATCTAGTGTCATGGCAGCATCACCTGTTTGCTGCCTAGAAGAGTTACCCACCCTCGCTGGCAGCAAGAGGCCGCATGAGCTTTCACCTTAAGAGACTATATTTAAAATATCTACCCCTAGGGTTTTAGTTTTAAGTATGAAATGGTCATTGACCCAACCCCTGGGGATGTCTCAGCCTCCATATCAGAGACATGGCTTTCAGGGAAGGTATCAAACTTTGGATTCAGTTTATCTAAAGAGGAACCCATTCTCTTCTGTCCGATTGATGCTGCTCATGCTCCTGGAGGTACCCTTACTACTGGAGAGGGCTGCGAAGCTGATTGCAGGGACCCAGATCTGGAAAGGTCTAATTTTGGTTGGGCCACAAGTCATCGTTGTCCTGAACTTGTTCTTGGAATTCAGTTCATCCCACCTCTTTGCTGGTGCTGTCCAGAATCACTTGATGGGCTACCCGGTACCAAAGTGACCTGTGCCTCCTGCAGCTGTCCAATCCACACCCCTTTGACATGTGACTGTCCTCATGATATTTTCAAGTTATGACATTCCCACCTCCTTCTTGGTGTTGCGACTCTTAGCCAGGAATTAAGAGATACATTTTCCAGCCCATTTAACTTTCCTGCTTGATTGAATTTTTCTATGTTTGTATGAGCCTCACAAGTTTCAAACACAAATATATATTTTTCTTTTTTTAAAATGCTTTTTGGTCACCCTGAACAGAGGCTGATGAACAGGCCAGAACCAGGTAATACAAACGGGCACAAAACCCTGCATGGGCATGGCATTCACTACAGAATAATAAACAGGGTTTTAAAGCAAAACTAAGAGCCAAGGTTTCCTTATCTCAGGTCAAAGAGATGTGCTAGTGCATTGTGGGAAAATCTGGGTATAAGTTAGTCTCCTCCTCCCTGATTTACAGCAATGGCGGTACAGAATAGCTATTGAATTCTGCACCAAAGATGGCTACATTTAAGTGTAGAAGAGTAAGGAGAGTCCATAAAAAGTGAAAACTTTCAGGATGACAAGATTATATTTATATTCCATATATAAATCTATATTATGGTGTCTTCTATAAACATGCCATAGTTTCTTTTTGCTAGCCTTGAGGCACAGAATCCTGGATACCTCTCTTCTCAATTTAAACCACTTTGTGTACTTAAACCACAGCCCCATGTACTTAAACCACATCCCTTTAAGAGGGTCCAGTATGAATGATCAGTCCAGCTGGCCAGCTCCACTGGATGGGTGGGTTATGGTCTCACTTCCTCCCCTTCATTTTTGAAGAGTTTAGCACGAGTGGGGCACAAGCCCTACACAGATTTCACACTTAGAGACATGCAAATTCTGTAACTGTGGCCTCCCACAAGGGGGTAGACAACTACTTCTGTGCATACCTCGCTGCCATCTCATCTTTAATCTTTGACAGCCCCTTTTCATCCTTGGTTTAAAAATCCTATTTTCTCTTTCATTTCTCTTCACTACTTAACTCCATTCTCTTTGCAACCTAACTGCACTAGTCTTCTCCCTGCTTAAATTGACACTTAATTACTCAGCAGACTGGAATGTGGTCTAGTCCCCACTTCTTCCTACACCTTCGCCCATTAAGATATTATTAGAGATAATTCCAGAGTACTGTAAATGTACCCAGCACCCAGGATATGATAGGAGGCTAGTTCTGGCCCCAAATATGATACTTGTCCAGAAGGTCCATCTATGCCCATTAGCCTGCTAGCTTTTTATTTTTTCCCTGCTAACTTTTAGTCCCTTCTCTGGCTTAGGCTGTTCCAATCTAAGGCTGGTTCAAAGAGACACTTACCTTTCTGATCTGACTACCTTGTCTCCTCTCCCTTGCCTCCTTCTTGATAGGTGAGAGTTCAGGTTTCTTAGGCCTACTTCTGGAGACAAACATGGGAAATGAGATTAAGGGCTTGTCTATAATTGGAAATTAAGCCAAATTAAGTTGTGTTAATTTAAATTCATTAAACCCCTGTTTGGAAGTTCCAATGGAGAAGTAAAGGAGCCTTAAGGTTTGTCTACATAAACAATTAGACCACCCCAAGGTGAGGGGTGAATCTATCCACACTAGCCTGCCCTGGTCTAACTGTCTGCATAGACCTTGCTGATGTGTATTACATTTGTTAAAACACTCTTGGTCTAGTCCCTTTTGAAACTGGACTATCTCAAAGTGCAGTAACAAACTATTAACACACGTCAGCAGGGTCCTCATAGGCAGTTAGACCAAGGCAGGCTAGCGTGTGGTAGATTCACCCTTCACCTTGCTGTGGTCTAATTGCTTAAGTAGACAAGCCCCCAGTTAATTGAGTCACTTAGTGAATTCACTAATGCTAATTAAGATAACCAAACTGAGGCCATTTTACTTTTGAAGAGACCATCTACACAGGGATTTAATGTACTTTAGCTAATACCCTTTAAATTTGCACCTTTAGTTAACTGAGCTAGTTTTCCTCAGTCACCTCTCTCCCCCTACTCCTCCTCTCCCAGAACAAAAGAAAAGTCACACATTCCCCCCTCCTTCTCTCCACAGGCAGGAGTGACTTCACACACAATGCTCGAGTTGCTGCCAGTCTGGATGGGCCTTCTCTGGTTGCCTGAGGAACTTTCCCTGTATGTATCTAACCCTTGTAGTTAGAGGTATGCATTGTTCTGAGATTCTACTGCTGTGATCCCATTCCCCCACAGTAGCCATTAAAATGCCTACATTCCATGACCCAAAGAAGATCACTGTATAAGCTCAAAAGCTTCTCTCTCTCTCACCAACAGAAGATGGTCCAATAAAAGATATATTTTCACCCATCTTGGCTCTCTGGGACCAACACAGTGACAACAACACTGCATATGTTCCAGGCTGTGAGCCCTTAACAATAGACTGTTTCATAAGGGATCAACAGCATATATCATCTTTATATATATATGCATATATCATCTATATATATCATATATCACCTTTAAATGCATCTCTGTACACAACATTTGGAGGGCTAGAGGATTGTAGTGTTGTGGCAAAGGTCAGGAAGAAATTCCCACAGTTACAGGGACGTTAAGTAAATGGAGTTGGGACATGAAAGGGATAGCAACTGCAGCCACACCTATCCCAGCATCATTAGCAAGTGATCCTCAGGGTGTTCCCAAGCAGCCCTTGAAAGCTATTGTCATTAAGAACGGGTGCTTTCTTTCTTGCCAGATCCAGGGATTCCTTAACTGAGTTGGTTTTGGGTGGTGCTAGGCCACATGATCAAGGTGATTTGAATTGTAAACACAAAGGATTCTTCCTGTGCTTTCGGAAGATTTGAAAGAAAGACTCAGTCGTATAGTCTGGGGGAGACAGTACAGGTTCTTCAGAGAAGTACAGACCATGGCTGGCTGAAGTGGCTCACGTACAGCAGCTTTAGCCAAAATTCTCAAAGCAGAGCTGGGCCTGTGGCAATGTGAACTGGGCTGATGCTTTTACTATCACATTCCCTGGGGAAGAGAAAGAAAACCAGTGAACAAAAAACAGGCACGCAGTATTGTGTGTCCACTCATTCAGGGAGTGAGTAGCCTGGTCCTGGAGCTCAATTGCGGCTGCTGAGAAACCATGACAGAAGACTTCAAGGTAAGGTGACTATTTTCCAGTATCAAAAGCCAGGATGTTTTTGTGGCAACATTTTTAGGGCTGTGTAATTCAAGATTTGAGATGCAGTGTGATTTTTTTTTTCATTCATTATTGCATATGGTTTCAGATCTTTATGAAATCTCACCATGGAACCATGCACGGTTTACACACAAAGTCCACATGGCTCTGGTACCCCTACAGAAAAAGGAAGTGAGGGTCAAAGGTAGCAGCACCCACTCCCTCTATCACACCACTTCAATGGCCAGAGCAGTTTTGCCCTGTCTAGACTGATTTTGATTAAACTAAAAAAAAAAAGTGAGGGGGAATGTTTCTGGCATCCCAGAAGTTCTTGGGATACCAGGACACTGTATAACAAGTTTGACTACACTAGTGCAACCAGGATGTTTACTTAAAGATACACTACAAGGCTTACTATAAATCAGCTGTTCAGGATCCTCAAAATGTAACCCAATGCATATACAGGGCCAGATTGTGCCTGTTAAGTACAGGTAATGTAGACCCTTGTTCCCTCACAATGAGGGGCTACCAGCAGGGGCTACACATTAGCGTGCAACTCATTAGTGTCCTTGTGACAACACATGAGTGTCCTTTAGAAATCATGTCTCTGTACATTGCCCCACCATGTAGACAAACCCAGCTTAGGAAGGGGAGTGCAAGCAGAGCTGCCTTCAAAATTTATTTAACAAACCTGGGGTGGAGGTGGGGGAGGCATTAAGTGTAGGCAGATATTTTGTAGTTTGAACATAGTTTGGATTTTTGGCTCTTCATTTTTGCTGTTTTAGTAAAACCTTGCAATTCACCTGTAGCATAGTAATGAGAGGGGTTTTAGATGGTACCTATTCTCAGTCTTCTCATACCTTGCCATAAGAATTTTAATGATGCAATAAATTCTGTGAAAGATGGGAAGGACTGTACCATAGTGACCTTTTCACTATTCTGCATTCTCTTTGGCTGCCCATCCAGCCCTTCCAACAGGTTCAGTGTGGTGGTTCCAGGTAGGGGAGGAGTGGAAATGCCAGCCAATCAAAATACTGAATATCGAAAAGGTCAGCATAGTAGAGCATGTTGCTATAATTCACAGAGACATTAAAAGTCTAATATTTAATCTGATGACAAAGATTGTAATGAGAGTCGAAAATGGCACAACGTTAATTTGTCTTTTTGACAAACACTGTAATGAGAATGGAAGTGTACAGGCTTCTCACATCCTTGTTACAGATTTTAGATTGTGATCTGTGCTCCTTCTACTGTAATGGGGACACAATCCTCTGTCATTCGGAAAGGTACCAATCCCAAACCAGCCTGGTCAGCCGTGTTATCATATGTTCACATTCTAAAATAGACAAATGGGTAGTGACATGGCTATTTTAAAAAAACCTGGGAGGAATGTATAATCATGACCACTGGATTGTATGCATGGCACTTTCATTTTAGCTGTGTGTGCATGTGGTTGTGTAATTGAGTAGTGGACAATTTGAATTAGTCTTCTATCTGTGATGCTTTCACTTGGGAAGTCAGTACCAGTACCGGTTTGAGTTGGGTTGTTTTGTTTGTTTGGAGTACAGTATGCAAGGGAAATAACTGGTTTGCAGATATCCTAGGCATTAGCAGTAGGTCTTTCAGGCATCCTTTATTTTCTGGGCACATTTACTCTTAATGCAAATGATGTGTGCGTTTGTATTGGTCAGATATTGTAGATAAGGCTTTTTTACCTACTTTATCATTAATCTCCTGGCAATGCTACTCAAGGATGCATTGCAGAGTCAAATATTTGTTTTTGTGAGAGTCACTGCACGTTCTAGGGGATGTGCAGTGATGCTTCCAAGAAGTGGCACCTGGAAATTCTGGGATTTGTGCAATAAACAGAGAATGTAAAGTTAACAATGTTCTAAGACCTCCGCTTCTCCACTGTACATTGTTGTACCTTTTGGCTCCAGTCCAGCAAGGCAGTCCTCACAAATGAACCTTTAACCTGCATGAAGTCCCACAGACATTTCTAAGATTTTCAAAAGTGACTGATGATTTGGGCATCCAAATGCTGAAGTATTCCCCCACCCCCAAAAAAGGTTACTTTTGAAAATCTTGGCTCAGCTAGTGCGATTGGTGTCTTTATTAGGGCTTATTATTTGAGACACTTCATCTAACCAGGAATGCTGGACAAGATTTAGAAGTGTTCTGAAAGTGTAATGTCTTTCTGTCTCTTTAGCATCTTATTTCAAGGATTCTCAAGCTTTTTCAGAGAATAGACCACATCTTAGGAGAGAGAGAGTCTTGTTGATCAGCCCCCTCCTGCTTGCAATTGCAGAACATCCCTGAGGCAATGAAAGCCATTTACTTAGGAAAGTAATATTAGGAAGTTATTTAACGTATATTTAACAGTGTCATAATACAATTTAGCAGCTGGAGACAAGGAGCAGAGCCTGCACCATGTGACCTGCCAGCTCTCAGTGAGCCACCCCAAAGTGCTGCATGGAGCACACTTTAAAAGCTATCGTCTTACTTCATTTCTTTTTAAAACCCTTTATATGAATAGAGTACCTTTCAAACTCCTCCCCCCGTGACATTACCAGCTACAGATACCAAAGTCATATCATCCAACGCCGAAGTGCAGCTCTGGGAAGGACTACAGCAGATGTTTGAGAGCACACAGTTACCCTACATGCCATATTAGGCTAGGAAGTGAATTACACTATTGTACTCTAGGGGGTTGTAACTCCAGGGGGAATTTAGGTAAATAAGAATGAGATGAGCACCTAAAGTGGAACTTGATCAGAGCACCTCTGCCAACGCCCTCCTGCAAAAATAGTGTCATGGGATCATTAGTGAGCATGAGTGGTCCCATTATTACTGTACATTGTGCTTGGCACTATACCCACACACAAGAAGCTATGATCCCTGTCCCGCACGGTCTACAATCTGAGTCCCCAGTGCTGCAAACACTTCATTTTTAAAGTACCAGGCGTTATCCCATTCAATGAGACCTACCCACAGTGCACAAAGTTAAGCCTGTGCATAAGTTTTTGCAGGATCAGGGCTTAGTTTAAGAAAAGACTCGACAAATCATGTGAGACCAGCAGTAGAAGAGAAGGGGTGGGAGGCGGACAAAGGTAAGTGTAGTTAGATAAATAGATATAGGTAGTTATATAGATTTGGTACTGTGCAACTTCATGGTTCCTAGTCATTTGAAAAAGTGTTCTCCTTTTATAAATAAATGAATACATATATAGCAGCTGTCCACAACCACCAAGAATAGCTTTGATTTGATTCATTCATAACTCGGTTTTCCATTTCATTTCAAAGGCAGCACCTCCAGCGTGTTACACTGAATAGCTAATGCAGCCTGAGGTTTTCTCCTTGGAGGTCTGCTAATAAAGTCCTGGACAAGCCTGACCCTCCCCTGCTTAGCTTGTGAGATATGATGATGATATAGGTTGGTGTGGTATTGTTTCAAAACACTTGGGTGGAATCCTGGCCTTATTGAAGTCAAGGGCAAAACTCCAGTTGGGCCAGGATTTTCCCCCTTGAGACTTCCATGCAGTGGGGAGGGAGAGTTAGAAATTCCATTACATTTTAACTGATTATAGCAGTGTTCTGAGCGCTCCTCTCATGCTGGAATGTCACTTTAATTGGTTCTTAATAGAGCCTGTCCTTCCAATTTTCTAAATCCAAAAAGAGTCTAAAACTGGAGAAGTCTCTGCTTGTAAAGCTTATTGGCAGAGATACAGTATCTAAGGCTTAACTTTTCACAGAAGGAGGAAGCTGTAGCTTTTGCTAAGCTCGACTGAAGGGGGATATTTCCTGAGTTGACTTTTTTTTCCCCAAAGACAATTCTTTAACTCTGGTTGTTTTCAGTGCATTTGATCCTAAGGGATAAGAAAACGATTGGACTGCCGTGTTTACTTGAATTCTGCATAGAGTATTTGGCCACCTGAATATAGTGGCAGGACTATTCCAGGGCAAAAGAAGGACCATAATATGTGAGGAATGTCCTGATAAAAATCTGGACTATGGCCATACTGATTAAGAATATTCAAGCTACTACTGGAAGGGAAATCTTTAAACTGTAAGTCTTATTTTCTCATTTCAAATTGTTTAGTGTAAAACTATCAGGCTTACTTAAATCAATACTGTCTTTCCCGTCTGTTGCTTCAGAACTGTAACAATCCGTAGATAGACTTTACTTCTTTTTCTGGGGAAATAATACTCTGTACATTTCTAGTAGTATGAATTTATAGAGTTTGAAAGAAAGACTAAGCTCATGGCTTCTTTGTGTCAGTAATAAAGAGAAAAAATTGCTGTTCATACTTCCATTTGGCACTTATTTTGTATTTTCTGCAATTAAAGTAGGGTTATAGTCTAAGTGGCTCTAAAAATGACACATTTATCGTCTCTCAGTGACTTCTGTATCAAATTTGCTAAGATGATAAATCAAGAGTAAATTTTTCTACTGTCAACACTGCAAATTCATACTGGGATCTCAAACTCTAAGCTGTATTCTTTATGTTTATTACAATATCACTTGTAACAAAGATCTAGCAATCATAACTTAGTTGACTATGCATGATTCGGAAAAGAATCCAGCTCATTTTTCCATACCTTTACTGAGGGCTTATCTACATGGAGACATTGACCAACATAGCTGTAAGCAGAATGTCACTTTTATTCCAGAATAGGAAATCCACACTGGGGAGTTATATTAGAATAGGTATAGTGGAATAGTTATTGTCACTCAGTTTCTCTGTGTTAGAAATCCCTGATTCTTCAGTACCAAAACTCGTTTTATTACGAAAATAAGCCATAACGACCCAGATAAATATGTTGATTTGTGTTTTAACAGAGAAAAGCTTGACCTACTAAATACAAGATCTGGAGCCAACTCCTCAGAAACTGGGTGTGTTCAGGTCCATATCCTTCATTTGAATCCATCTCTAACCTTTACATACATCAAAAAAGTGACTATTCCTATGTTTTAAATATCTAATGCTTATTTTTATGCATACATCTCTTTTAGAGGAAATCCCTTTAAGCTGTCTTTAAGTCTGATGCTCACTCTGCAGCTAGGGGCTGGTTAGCCAATGTTTTTTTCTGGAAATACTGTCATCACCAAAAAAAGAAAAGGAGTACTTGTGGCACCTTAGAGACTAACAAATTTATTAGAGCATAAGCATACCATCAGGAGAGCGGGGGATGGGGGGGACGGGACCTTTTATAGTGATAATCAAGGTGGGCCATTTACAGCAGTTTACAAGAACAGTAGGAGGGGAAATAAACAAGGGGAAATAGTTGTACTTTGAGTAATGACACATCCACTCCCAGATGATGAGATCTTCATCATCTGGACCCATGGAAAAGAAGCCCTTGAGGAATTCCACCATGATTTCAACAATTTCCACCCCACCATCAACCTCAGCCTGGACCAGTCAACACAAGAGATCCACTTCCTGGACACTACGGTGCTAATAAGCAATGGTCACATAAACATCACCCTATACCGGAAACCTACTGACAGCTATACTTACCTACATGCCTCCAGCTTTCATCCAGACTACATCACACAATCCATTGTCTACAGCCAAGCTCTACGATACAACCGCATTTGCTCCAACCCCTCAGACGGAGACAAACACCTACAAGATCTCTATCAAGCGTTCTTACAAGTACAATACCCACCTGCTGAAGTGAAGAAACAGATTGACAGAGCCAGAAGAGTACCCAGAAGTTACCTACTACAGGACAGGCCTAACAAAGAAAATAACAGAACGCCACTAGCCATCACCTTCATCCCCCAACGAACACCTCTCCAACGCATCATCAAGGATCTACAACCTATCCTGAAGAACGAACCATCACTCTCACAGATCTTGGGAGAGAGGCCAGTCTTTGCTTACAGACAGCCCCCCAACCTGAAGCAAATACTCACCAGCAACCACACACCACACAACAGAACCACTAACCCAGGAACCTATCCTTGCAACAAAGCCTGTTGCCAACTGTGTCCACATATCTATTCGGGGACACCATCATAGGGCCTCATCACATCAGCCACACTATTAGAGGCTCGTTCACCTGCGCATCTACCAATGTGATATATGTCATCATGTGCCAGCAATGCCCCTCTGCCATGTACATTGGCCACACTGGACAGTCTCTACGTAAAAGAATAAATAGACACAAATCAGACGTCAAGAATTATAACATTCAAAAACCAGTTAGAGAACACTTCAATCTCTCTGGTCACTCAATTACAGACCTAAAGATCACAATATTACAACAAAAAGACTTCAAAAACAGACTCCAATGAGAGACTGCTGAATTGGAATTAATTTGCAAACTGGACACCATTAGTTTAGGCTTGAATAAAGACTGGGAGTAGATGTGTCATTACACAAAGTAAAACTATTTCCCCATATTTATTTCCCCTCCTACTGTTTTTGTAAACTGCTGGAAATGGCCCACCTTGATTATCACTATAAAGGTCCCCCACCCTCTGCTCTCCTGCTCGTAATAGCTCACCTTACCTGATCACTCTTGTTACAGTGTGTATGGTAACACCCATTGTTTCATGTTCTCTGTGTATATAAAATCTCCCCACTATATTTTCCACTTTTATGCATCCGATGAAGTGAGCTGTAGCTCACGAAAGCTCATGCTCTAATAAATTTGTTAGTCTCTAAGGTGCCACAAGTCCTCCTTTTCTTTTTATGGATACAGACTAACATGTCTGCTACTCTGAAACCTGTCATCACCAAGGTGAAGTTCAAACAAAAATGTTCTAAGAGACCAACAATCACCTTGCTTCAGGCTTATTTATCACCAGCCCCAGGTGTGGGAGTCCTTTGACAGCAAATCCTACATAACAATTAAGTATACTGCCACCACATCTTCAAGCTAATTACACTCATTCTCTAAGTACCTATCCCGCTTCCTAGAATAAAAATAGTGCAAGGCTAGCTAGGGAACAAAATACAGAAGAAGAGATTACATCAGTGTGGTGCTGGCAGAGAAGAGAGATGTTAGCCTCCATACAGACTCAATAACAAATGAAACATTTGATAGAAGAATGTATTGGCACATTCTTCCATCTTTCTAAGAAACTGACACTCTATTCTACAGCCAGGGGGTCCATACAATAACAGCTACAAAGAGGTTTTGTGAACAAACTAATATGTCAGCCTGCCATTAATTTCTATATTCCCTTTTCTGGACAGTCTATAAAAAGAAAAAAATCCAACCAATAATAGGGCATTTTTCAAAATGATATGGAAATAGTAAATCTAATTGTGCTTTCTAAAAGTTATAAATTGAAAAGCCTGACAATACAAGGTGAGAGCTGCATATCTGTCTCTCCAACTGGTCCTGCAGGAATTTGGGGCGCAGGAAAATATCTTTCTTTGCTTCTCGTGAACACAGATTCTCCCCTGGATGTCATATCCCCATGGGAAATCTGACTATCCAATTCCATTCCTCTGGAAACTCCAGATTCATTCCCTGCCCCCCAGTTCCCAAATAGCTTAAAGACCATCCGAAAATAAATAGTTCTCAGATTGTCTCTATTGTGTGGCAAGCTCTGGGCATCTTCAGAGGTGCTGGTTCATCCTTAAGCTGCCTCTTGCACCTTCCCCGGTCGTTGTATTTGTATACATAATCATGTAGTGCCATAAAGGAATGCAGAATTAGGCAGCAAGCTTACCCAGAAGAGCTTACGCTCTAACTCATACAAAAGTAAAAAGAGGGCAGTACTTGAAATGTAGGACTGGGTGCAGAAAGGACAGCAGTCTGCTCTTTGATGTCAGAAGGCTTTATGAAACAAGCATCCTATGAAAAAGGGAGCTGAAGTGGAGAGAAGATGCCTGTTGGAGCTGGGAGACTGTTCCAAACATGGGTCCTGATTCAAGAAAGCATCCCTGTTAAGATTAGCAATTAAGCATGTGTTTAAGACCCATGGAAGTCAATGGGACTTGGTGAATCAGGGTCATAGATTGTAGGTAGAAGCATAGAAAAAGATGTGAAGATGAGTATGGGTAAAGAAGAAAAAAAGTGAGGAGAGGATTGGTAGGCATACAGGGAAAGAACAAGAGGAAAGGGACCAGACTTTAAACTTGGAATCAGAGACATATCCCAATGAAGTGATACAAGGATGGGGTTAAACATGGTTGGACTAAAACTCCATGAGAGGAAGGTTTCAGAGTAGCGGCCATGTTAGTCTGTATCCGCAAAAAGAAAAGGAGTACTTGTGGCACCTTAGAGACTAATTTATTTGAGCATAAGCCGATGAAGTGAGCTGTAGCTCATGAAAGCTTATGCTCAAATAAATTTGTTAGTCTCTAAGGTGCCACAAGTACTCCTTTTCTTCATGAAAGGAAGATTACTTAGTGACACTTGGAGTCCTTGCCTAGATGAGAAACAAGAAATGCTTTTCTTTAATTCTTGTATTTATCTATTTTTTTCTCTCTTAAATAAGGAGGGGGTGTCTCGTTTAATTTCATCTCTGATTTGGATTTGACTGTTGGTATTCAGGGGAACAATGCTGACTAACTTTCCCTGGAGTCCGTATTTTTGGGGGGTGAAATGCCTCACAAGATCATAAAAAGGAAGATCAGTAGTAGTTTTTACCTATCGCAGATCCACAAACAGCTGAACAGGGCTGTGGGCTGGTGCACAGTTAGCCTTCATATGATAGAGGAATACAGGCTATTGTGACACACTGTTACCAAGAACTGAGGGCAGAGAAGAGAGAATAACCTATAAAAGAGGAGGAATTCAGCATGGAACTTTCTCCAAAGTACTCCGCTCAGCAGCTGCAGAAACAGAAGGAAAGACTTGGGGGATGGAGGGGAGAACCAAGACGGGGTGTTCAGGTGGAAAGGGCCCTGAGAGTAGGAGCAAAGGGGTCAAGGACAGAAGAGATCATCTGATTTGCATACAGCCAGTTTCAGAAAAAGGAGTTAAGAGCAGTTTCTTTCCTTCAGTATAACAGTTCAACTGGTTTTATTGAATCGTCAACATCTGTTGTACCAGGATAAGCTATTATATTTTGACCTTATTCTTTCTTATGCTTGAGGTGTTAGTGCAGGAAAACACTAGTGTGAGTGGTACACTGAATAGATGTAAGTGCCCTGCTCAAGGGGATGTAGTCTAAAAATCAAGTTTAACTCTCTGAGAAATTTTTCTTTACACAAGAACACCTTTTAAAGAATTTCTCCTGAAAAATGGAAGTTGACCCAGCAACAGTGGGAGGCAAAACACAATGCAACAAAAAGAAAAATCCAAAACGTTAGAGTTGGGAGTTATCATGTCTTTGCCTGCACTATTTGAAGCATTCAGCTTGCTACGGATAAGATGTCTATTTATTTCAGGCTGAAGCTTAGAGCTACCTTAGCTGTCAGAAGTCATACATAAAAATATCCTTTCTTCCAGGAGCCATTCATCATTCAACCAGTAATATTACTCACTCCATTGATTATCCTATGATTATATTTTCTCTTTAAATGGCTGTTAGAATTGGGTATAAAAGACCCATTTTATTCTAGATTAAGTAGTCTCTAAGACTTTAAATACTTCATCGTTTGAATTAGTTAGTGCAGCGGCAATGCAAAGTGGGACATCTTTCTTGGTGAAGCCCTGGTGTTATATCCATCAGCCTTTCTCGTCCTCCTTTTTACAGCCTATAACTGAGTTTCCACATTCGCTAAACATGCATAACTGTCTCTAGACATAGCACCTGTTTGCCTCAAGAGGCAGCACTGCACCTCTATTATCCCCTTTGGCTGCTTCTTCTGCACTGCAGGATAGTCCTACCTCCTTTATAGTCTTTTTCTTACTGAGTTCCCTCAGCCTGGTTATAAGGACCTAGTGTCTAATGGAGCACCACCTACCTCTGCCCTGGAGGCCCTTTGTCACCCTGCAGGTGTGAAGCATGTCTCAAATGGAGGTTTTTGAGTTGATTTCCCCCCCAACTTCTCTAGCAGATGACGGGGGAACCCCACCCAACGTGTTTATGATACCTCCTTTTTTTTATTCCCCAGATATGCTGATTGAGCTTCCAAGTGCATCCGAAGCTGGCCCCAAACTCTCAAATAATACAAAATGCTACTGCTGAAACAACATGATCTAGCAATTCGAGCAAGGGACCGAGAGTAAGGAGACGAGTTCTGAACCCAACTCTCTGCCCTTGCCCAGTATGTGGCAGCGGGCACAGCACTTCTCACTGCCTGTTTCCCTCTCAGTACTTTGAGGATAATGATGCCCTGTGAAGTGTTTTGAAATCTCTAGTGAACACTGCTATACGAGCACACAGTAGGCTCACTATATTTCACTAATGAGTACACACATATTGATGGTATATAATAAGAATACTTCCTGCTTTCAGAGAGTAGTGCAATACACTACATATGCCCGACGTAGCAAAAATATATATTGGACAAGCAAGCATAGGTAATATGTAACGTTTAGTTCTGTGGTCATCACCGTTCTTTCATGATTCCTTCATCCTGTTCCCTGCAGCCCACCACTGCAGCTCTCATAATCCAATACAGTCTCCTTTGAGGCTACTGTCAAGCTGTGAACAGGCCAGCAGGTGATTCTCTGAGTGCCACTCACCCATCACCACAGCTGCGTGCAATACCCACAGAACATCAAGTCCCCACATACTCACCTTAGATTTGAGGAGTTTAAGAACCCATAAAAGCCCAGTCTACATGGAAGGAGGTTATTCACACCACAGGAGAGCTGGAAAATCTCCCTTCCTGCTGCCCAGCCTCTCTTTCCCTCCCTCCAACATTTCCTTCTCTCCTGAGGTCCCCGGGAAAATGGGTAAGGCGGAGAAGGAAGATGCGGTATGAAAGGACAGTTGTAGGGGAACTTGAACCTGAATGGTTCTGGCCCCCACAGCCTGAATGGCAGGATTCCCCCATGCTTCACTGTAAACTTTCTCGCTACCAGCTCTGCGAGTAAGTAGTAGTCCCAAGGCCACTCCAGCAATGCGATACTTTCCACCTTTGCCAATGAGGCGCTCTAAATTAGTGGTTTTTAATAGTTTTTCATTGTGGAAAATAATCTGCAACATTAAGTAAAACTAATGTCCAGTAGAGTCTGTGGTAGAAATGCTAAATTTTGTAGCCCTTATGAGAAAAGCAAAGCTAGCTTTACAAAAAAAAAAACAAAAGTCAAGGGTACAAGCAAGATAATCTCACTGCGTTATATCAAGATCCATCTATCCATTAGCTTCAAAGTAGGAACCACCTGCTCTTCATAACTGTCTGTGTGTATGAATGAGGAACGCGGAGTTTAATTAAATAGCACGTGTGGGTGGAACAGGCTTTCCAGCAGCCGTGAGGTTATTAGTGGACGTCTATATTGAAGTTCTTCACATTTCTGAAAGGCTAATTACAATGTAAATTTAGTTTTTAAATTATTGCTTTGCTGTGGGATGGGAGTTGTCATTTATTATTAAGTATTTTTTAGATCCCAGAGAAAACATTGGTTTGGCTGAATAAACATTCTATATTCCCTTATTTTGCTCTAATTTAAACTGCTCATTCATGGCTCAATGAATTATAAAATATGCCTACATCTTTTACCTTCATTATTTTTACAGCTCTTCCTGGATTGTTTCAGGGCAGAAACAAACCCCACGTTCTGAAAGAAGTGAGGCCAAGGTTTTAAAAAATGGCCCTAAACGTGTGACCTGACCTTCAATCGCAGCTCCCATCGACTTCCCAAGTGAGGGGGTGACTGTTATTATATTATAACTGCTAGTTAAAACATTATATGTGGTAAATCATTTTAGCGCTATCAGCACAATGCACTGGATATTAAATCTTACACTGTAATATTAACCTGGAATAATCAAAATAATGGTCCCTCAAATCTTCCAGTCCTTGTTAGTCCACACCTAGTCAGGCAACGCTCCCATTAAGGACTAGAGGAGTGTGATGGGCTGCACAAACTCCACATTGGGCCTGGAGGGGTTGAAGGACAGTACTGGACCCAGGGATACCCGCCCCTGCAACCTTGCAGAGCATGCTTCGGCTGGAGATAGGGTTGAAAAGGGAGCAATTCAGCGCAGTCTATAATTACTTGTAAATGGAAAAGCAATAACAATGAAATGGAGGCAGGGGTAAAGTATGGCATTTGTAAACAAAGGGGCACATGCTACCTTCCGTTAGTTCTCACCAAAGGAAAACTCTCTGTGAAAAGTGTGGGAAGGGACATCTCGGAGAACCATGAAGGCAGGCTGTATACTAGGCAGAGGCTGGGTCTGCCTTATCTTGCTCTAGAAAAACCCTCTCTGGCTGGCACTGAGAGTAGGGCATGCGGGGAAATGATTTTCCCAGCCCATTAAATTTTTCAAGATTTCAAGCATTTTCTCATGTCACAGTGGAATGAAACTGGGGCCTTTAGAAATTTTTTGTGGAGAGAGACCCCACCCCAGAATAGCCAATAGCCCAGTGATTAGAGCATTCACCTGTATATTAAAGACCCAGGTTTAAGAGAGTGTTTGTGTGTGTTTCTCTCTCCCTCTCTCTCTCCCTCACACACACACAGTCAGGGGGAGGGGATATGTTTCTACACTCCTACTTCACCCAAATCCCTGCTGGTTTTGAACAGACATTCCATCCTGGACCTGATGAATCTTCCTGATGAAAGTTTCCTTGAAACCAAACTTTTCCCATATAAAGTTTTATGAAAAAACATTTTGTTGACAATTTCTCGGGCAGCTCTAATGAAGAACTGTGTTGCTGGGCTTCAGAGAGAGATACAACCAGCCCGCCTTGACTCGAGGAAGGGTTGCCACAAACCATACCTCAAAGGTGAGGGAAGAGGAGTAAAGGAGATCTCTCCAGTTGTTCCACCTCCCCTCCCAAATGAAAATCAATAGTTGATGGATTGGTTAATTGATAGTTGTACAAGTCATTTCATCTCCTCTCCAATGCCATCACACTTTTAATGCAGTAGAGATTCTTTATGGTATTATTATATTCTATTTAAAAACTGGTTCCTATAATGGATTTTTGTTAATCCTATGTTTGAAGCATGAAGTAGAATGAATGTATCATTCTAGAACTCAGAGGCCAGTAATAGTTGCTTTGGTGGCTTCTTTTGGCTTGTCATGTAAGTCATGGGCTGAAAAGAAAGGATAGGTCTTGGGTGGAACAAACCTGCTTAGGCATGGAGAAAAAGCAGAACTTAAATGGAATTTTGTCATCTTAGTGTATTGAGAAATGTACTGGGACTCAGAAGACCTAGGTTCTATTCCCAGTTCTGCTACTAGCCTGTTGGGTGACCTGGGGCAAATTATTTCACCTCTGTGCTTTGAGATCTACTGGTAAAAATCACTATGTCAGCATCCGATGAAGTGAGCTGTAGCTCACGAAAGCTTATGCTCAAATAAATTTGTTAGTCTCTAAGGTGCCACAAATACTCCTTTTCTTTATGTTAGCGCTAGGTACTGCTATTATTAATAACCAAAATTGTGGCACCAAAAGCCCAACCATTGACACAAATATATCCAACCCCAACTTTTTTATTTTCATTGAACATGTGGATTTTACAAATTTCACAAAACTGCTGACCAGGAGAGAAGAAGGTTCATTTGCAGTTGAGGCACTCGATTGAGAGGATGGGAGCTGAATTTTATTGCCGGCCCTGCCCCAGGCTCCCTGTGTGACTTTGGCCAAGTCTCCTCATCTCTCTGTGCCTCCTGTGGATAGTAACACTTCCCAATCTCACAGTGTGACCAATTAACTGTCTCCAAAGCACTTTGATTTCCTCAGATGAAAGCTGCTATAAAAATACAAAATACGATTTTCTGTTTCGTTACTCCTTAGTCCAGCTGTGAAGTGTCACAACACCGTGTTAGCTTTTCATTTGGACCATTCCCCTTTTCAGCCACCCCCACCTTTAAGGGTTTCCTTCTATTTTTTATGTACTATAAAGTTTCACTCCTTTCTTCGTGGCCACACAGTCATTAGCTTTTATGTTATTAACTCTAGGAAGAATGCCTCCAGGTGGAAGGAGACTAATAAGTCTTTTAGATCTTTAATTTCAGGAATGGAGCCTGATTTATGTGTTACAATTTGGGAATGATATTAACGCAAATTTCCTTGATAAAATGAGAAAATACGTGTACGTTATAGAAAAATGGCTCGGCTTTTTAAAAAATCCTACTGCTTTGTTTTACCTACACTCTCTTTGAAAGTGAATAATATCAGTAATATTATTAAAATATTCCCAACCCATAAATTAATCATTCTTTCCAAATCTCAGGAGAGTGGAGTCTGTATATCTTCCTCTAATCCTACACCAATGATGCAGTGGGTTCATTCTCCACATGCTTACGTTAGTGTCCTGCTGGTGTAACTAGTCTGATTTCAGAGGCACAGCTGCTCAGGAGCAACTCGATTGTTAAGTTTGCGAGTTTCTGTTTCGAACTGTGTCAGCTACACTGATGCTTGCTGCAGTCAAGAACTCTGTATGTAATAACCCGGTGTGTCCTGAACCTGGGTCCACAGAGTTCCCCACTGACAGCACCACCCACCTCCCAACCAACAGCTAACCAACGGAATGGCGAGACTGTGAAACCTGAAGCTACATCAGGGAGGGCTTCCCTGGGTCCTGATCTGAGGGACACCTGGAACTCTGGTCAGGGCTTTCTTTTTAAACCCAAAGAGAGGCACAGGAAGTAGTCTGCACAACTGGGCTCTGCTTCTATGCTACTTTGGACTCTGTTTCCCTGCCTTGCTCCTGCTTTCCTGGCTGTTCCTGGTTCCTGCCTTGTTTCTGTTCCTTGCCTCTGGTCTCTAACTCCAGTTCCAACCCTTGGCTCAACTCCTGACTCTGACTCCAGGTCCGTCCCTTGGCTTGACTCCTGCTCGAAGCACTACACCTGGCCCTGACAATATAACATTGTTTCAGAGCCTCTTATACAGTAAGAGTTGTAATATCACCCTTCACAACATTCTACAGACCCCTCTCAGTCTTTGTGTACACCATTTTCTCCAGTTAGCTAATGGGGGCCGGGGAAAAATGTTTTGTAACAATTAATTAAATGAAGCATCAGTAAGGATTTTAATAGCCCTGCATATATGGATAAAAGGAACTCATTGGATTATGGATTCAAAATTTCCCGAGGCCTGATTGTGGCTTCACATTAGTTCCAACGTTCTGGATATTGCATTTGCATCTCTGTTTGCTGAATAGCATATAGGAAAATGGCTTCCTGTTGAATATGTATCCAAAGAGGCTGTGTATGTGCATGGCTTATTCCTACAGGTCAACATTTTCAAACGTGAGTTCCTGAAGTTAAGCACTTAAATCCATATTCAGGCACCAAAATATGTGACCCAAAATTTTAGAAGATGTTGTCGGTGCTCGGTGACTCTGTAGCCAAGGTGAAAATCAGGGCACTTATTTAGGTGCCTAAATTTGCACATCCTTGTTTGAAAATTTTAGCCTTTGGAGACAGCCTGTGGATTACACTGTGCTCAGAAAATGTGTTCAAAATGTAATTCTTTCATCCCAACCTGCCCATGGCTAATACATGTTGCTTTTTAATCAAAATACACTCGTTTTCTCAACTATCATTTGGATTTACATACAATTATTTCTCTTGAAGCACCTTTTGGAAGATGAGCAACAACTGCAGCAACATTGTGATACTGAGGCTGCTCTTAATAGCTCGCATCACACACACACACATTGTTTCACTTTTGGACATCTATTGAAGATCAGCATCAAGCCTTTAAATACTAACATGACAATTGGCACAGGGCCATAAAGGAAGTGTAAGTGAGATGTAATCAGACGGGGAAGAATTAGAATCCAGTGATATCACGAATAATATAATGCACCCTTCTAAAGTTGAAGGCTGTCAGAAATAAGAGGCAGAAAATAAGAATCAGAGCAATTTAGCTGAAAGAGTAAATAGAATGCAAAATGTACAGACTTGATTTTGCATTTATCGTAAGTGACATGGTTAATATTGGGTTTTCCACTTGTTTGTATCTGATGCTTAGTTTAGACAACCCTTTACTATGCTGTGATTGCAGAAAAGGGATATATGGATCTGAGAACTTCATGACTGTAAGGAGTACATAGGCATGAAAGGAGAAAACATGCTGTCACTCCATTATGCAGGTGTTGAGGTGCATGATAATCGTGTGACATTCTCTGAGAATGTGACTGAAGATTCTGAAGGATGACAGCCTGCTCTTGCTGAGAGTTTTAATCTGAAAGAAAACATTGAATATGTAAATTTCAGATGGCTAAACAGTCACCAAAAAAAATCCATAGATGCACTCACAACTTGCTGACCAAAAATATGTGGCATGCACAAATACCTAATAAATGCAAAGAAAATAAAACCTAGATTTTCATGATGTCATTTGTCCTCATTCAGAAAAGTAGCTCTTAAATGTGGCCATAACTCTAGAAAGCACTTAAGCCCAGACTTAACTTTAAGTATGAGCTTAAGGCCCTTTGACTTCAGTGGGCCTTAAGCATCTGCTTAAACTTCAGCATCCTGATTAGGGATGTTTTACTGATTCTCGGTCCATTCCAGGAATGGGTTGAACTGGAGCTATCGAATACGGCACAGAAGGCAACATTTTAAAATATAGGAGCCCAAATTTAGAATGCGAAATAATGAGCCAAGATGCTGAGTGTTCTGTCCTTTTGAAAATCTGGCCAATTATGTAGGTACCTACATCCATACTTAGGCTACTAACTTTAGGTTCCCATTTAAAAACAAAAACAAACCTTGGCCCAAGTATTCCGTTGTGAAGCCTTCAAGGAAAGAGAAAAAGCCCACTGTGAGAAATGCGCTAATACAAGTATGGCTAGGCATGTCTTCCTCACACAGATAGGTGACCTTTTATAGGGCAACCATCATATAAGTGGTCCAACCCAGTCACTTTGTGCTGCTCTTTGTGCTAACTCATTTCACTCAGATGTTTTCTCCTTGAATAAGCCAGATGAAAAAGAATGTGATGCGCTGAAGCATTTAGAAAAAAATCGTCATGTAAAGAGAGCTATCATCAGTTAAACCAAGGCTTCAGAGATCAAAAGTTCAGCCACTGAAACACGTATGCTGAATACCAATGTTCTTATTATACTGGTGATGCAAAGCCCACGCTGAATGTTAGTCACATTAAAGAAAACATGAAATCAAAGGTACATCAAAAGTGGAATTTACCCAAATGATTCCACATCACCCTTGAAAGTGCCAGGTGTCCAGGACAGTCTGACTCCTTAATAGGGAGACACAAAAAAACCACTCTGCAACTTTCTTTGTAATTGAAGGCAATGGAGGATGCAGGCTGGGTCACTCAGCTGCTAAAACATTAACACACACAAACATTGGATGTGAGAAATGAAAACCTCCTACAGCAATGCTCACTCTGGCATGTGAGACTAGCAAATTTATTTGAGCATAAACTTTCGTGAGCTACAGCTCACTTCATCGGATGCATGCATGAAGTGAGCTGTAGCTCACGAAAGCTTATGCTCAAATAAATTTGTTAATCTCTAAGGTGCCACAAGTACTCCTTTTCTTTTTGTGGATACAGACTAACACGGCTGCTACTCTGAAATCTGGCATGTGAGAGGCAGTAGATAGATGCTCCACAGGTGGGGGTCATTCTTTCACGAGTGCTATCCATTTATCTGACATGCCCCTTCTCCCCTTGGTTCACCCTCCTCGCTTCAAATATCATCTTGAAAGCTACCTGTTCACTTTAGCCTAAGATTGATTCTAAACATTACCTGGTTTTAGAGAATTACCAAGGAGGCAATGTCTGGATAAAGATTAGGTTCAGAGTTTGGATAAGTGGATGAAACTGCACTAGGGTATGAATCCGATGCTGTCAAAATCTTATGAGACATTCTCATGAGATTTTATCCAACCAGTGCCACCACAGTGCTGCTTTCACAAGAGTTCTTCACAGGCCAACTGCTCTCAATAGATTTTTGTGCCAAAGTCTCAAGTCAACCCATTTGGATCCTGAATTGTAACAGTCTAGAAGAATTTGGATCCAGGGATACGAAACTGACAGGAGAAATGTGAAGGAGTTTGGATATGAGGTTCTAGTTTGTGCCCCTGGCCCCACCCAAATTTTAAAAAAATTGAAAGATTTAGATTTAGTGGGGACTGGTCCTGCTTTGAGCAGGGGGTTGGACTAGATGACCTCCTGAGGTTCCCTCCAACCCTGATTATTTTGTGATTCTATGAAAGTGCTTTAACATTCTATTCCTCAGTGATTGCATCTATGCCCCTACATGCCCTGCTTCTATCCCTGTTGCTCTTACCTATCAGGTGCTTTTTGTAAAGAGTTATTCCTCTCTTCTGCCTTTCTCGGTCAAGCGTTTTTATGATCGTTCATGTGAAAGTTGCTATGTAAAAAGGTGCTGTAGTTTGGAACCTTCAAATGTGTTAACATGTAGCCTAATTAAAGTATCCCATTGCACAGCCATACAAGAGAAATTTCACCTAAGAAAACAAGGGGATGACGAACACTGAACTCTGAAGAATAAGGATGGCCAAAATCCTGTATTCAAGTTGTGCTCCACTTCGCATGGTTGTGGAAGAAGCTCTATGACACTCTGATGTGACGAAGTGGGGATTTTCCCTTGTTATGTTGTATGTGAGTCTTACTGTTCAGTCTATGTGAGTTTTACTGTTTTGCATGAATACAGTGTGTGCCTCAGTTTCCCTGTGTGCTGCACAGTGGTGGGAATAGGAGTGTGTGACTTTGGGTGAGACCTCTGGGGCAGGTGAGGCTGCTCCAGCTGCCTGCACATATGCTATGACTGGTGATCTTCGTAACCTGAGACCCAGGAGGAGGATGCAACCAGGTGATGACCAGATGACTCTTTGCCCAGGAAGTGAGACAAAGACAAGGAGGAGGAGCAACAGGGTGTCTGAGGTTGAATCTCTGGGAGCTGGCAGTCTGCTTGGGGGCACTGGAAGAGGGAGAATCCAGGGCATCTGGCCCAGGGCTCCCCAAAATGGACTTGGCAGAAAGTCACTGATTTCTGTGCTATCAAATTCTGTTCTATGCTGTGTTCCTGTCGAATAATAAACCTTCTGTTTTACCGGCTGGCTGAGAGTCACGTCTGACTGCGGAGCTGGGGCACAGGGCCCTCTGGGCAGACTCACTGCGGGAAGCGCACGGTGTGGAAGGGTTTCAGAGTAGCAGCCATGTTAGTCTGTATTCGCAAAAAGAAAGGGAGTACTTGTGGCACCTTAGAGACTAACAAATTTATTTGAGCATAAGCTTTCGTGAGCTTCAGCTCACTTCATCGGATGTGTGGAAGGGGATGCTGAATACTCCGAGGTCAGGCCCAGGAAGGTCAAAGCTCTGTAAGCTTCTTGCCCTGGCAACAGTCTGCTCAGAGAGAGGAGGCTCCCCTAGAGTCCTGCCTGGCCTCATATGGAGTAGTTCCAGAGCATTGCCCGGGGACACCGTGACAACTGGGAGTTATTGCCTATTTAGAGAAGGACCGGGATATCATACAGGAGGATCTGGATGACCTTGTAAACTGGAGTAATAGTAATAGGATGAAATTGAATAGTGAGAGTGTAAGGTCATGCATTTAGGGATTAATAACAAGAATTTTAGTTATAAGCTGGGGACGCATCAATTAGAAGTAATGGAGGAGGAGAAGGACCTTGGAGTATTGCTTGATCATAGGATGACTATGAGCCGCCAATGCGATATGGCTGTGAAAAAAGCTAATGCGGTCTTGGGATGCATCAGGAGAGGTATTTCCAGTAAGGATAAGGAGGTTTTAGTACCGTTATACAAGGCACTGGTGAGACCTCACCTGGAATACTGTGTGCAGTTCTGGTCTCCCATGTTTAAGAAGGATGAATTCAAACTGGAACAGGTACAGAGAAGGGCTACTAAGATGATCCGAGGATTGGAAAACTTGTCTTATGAAAGGAGACTCAAGGAGCTTGGCTTGTTTAGCCTAACTAGAAGAAGGTTGAGGGGAGATATGATTGCTCTCTATAAATATATCAGAGGGATAAATACTGGAGAGGGAGAGGAATTATTTAAGCTCAGTACCCATGTGGACACAAGAACAAATGGATATAAACTGGCCACCAGGAAGTTTAGACTTGAAATTAGACGAAGGTTTCTAACCATCAGAGGAGTGAAGTTTTGGAATAGCCTTCCAAGGAAAGCAGTGAGGGCAAAAGATCTATCTGGCTTTAAGATTAAACTCGATAAGTTTACGGAGGAGATGGTATGATGGGATAACATGGTTTTGGTAATTAATTGATCTTTAAATATTCGTGGTAAATAGGCCGAATGGCCTGTGATGGGATGTTAGATGGGGTGGGATCTGAGTTACCCAGGAAAGAATTTTCTGTAGTATCTGGCTGGTGAATCTTGCCCATATGCTCAGTGTTTAGCTGATCTCCGTATTTGGGGTCGGGAAGGAATTATCCTCCAGGCAGATTGGAAGAGGCCCTGGAGATTTTTCGCCTTCCTCTATAGCATGGGGCACGGGTCACTTGCTGGAGGATTCTCTGCTCCTTGAAGTCTTTAAACCATGATTTGAGGACTTCAATAGCTCAGACATAGGTGAGAGGTTTTTCGCAGGAGTGGGTGGGTGAGATTCGGTGGCCTGCGTTGTGCAGGAGGTCAGATTAGATTATCATAATGGTCCCTTCTGAGCTTAGTATCTATGAATCTGTGAAAAACACTCCCTTACTCTTTTGCACCAGCTCCCTGGATCATGGGTAGCAGCACTTAGGGAGAGCAGCCTCAGTGGAACTGCTGTGTTCCCTTCCCCCTGGGAGAGTGGGCAGGGACCAAGCCAGCTAACATTGCCAGGCACTCTGTACGCATAGCCCAGGGTATGTCCCCCTTGGAGTAAGGGGAACGTGGAGGCTAGCCTGTGACTCTCAAAATCATCATCTGCCTTCCTGTCCGCTCCACGGGAAGCACATTGCTCAGAACTCATGGCAATACCACGACTGAGTCCTCAGTTAAAAATTCTATTGCCTGCAACAGGAGTTTTAATAGGGTATAGACAAAGGACTGTAAGATGCATCTCACTATTGTAAAGGGTGCCATTGAAGCAGTGGGTAAACTAACTGTCTCTGACAAGCTAGATTTTATTTTTATTTTTTAAAGTGACCGTCTGAATTTGTACCAACATTTTATTTGAAAAAGCATTTTCTGCCCGCATTGTCTCGAGACAGCACAAAAAATGAATTTATGGAATATTCTCAGCTGTTGAAAATTTTCAAGATAATATCAAAAAAGTAATTCGACATGTTCCCAACACACTTAACCACAGTGACGAAATTCTAATCTCTGGCAAAATTCAGGAAGTACAATTGTCACCCTTTCAGAGTAATCTGAGCATCTAGCAGCTTAGAATGGGAACCCAGGAAAGCATCACCTACGTTCTGTGGCCATGTTTTGCACGCAGAAGAGGGAAACCAGGCTGTGCGCTGAGGAAGTCTGGCCTTGTGGTTAAGGCACTAGACTGTGATTTTTAAGGCTGGGGTTTGTTTCTGGCTCTGCCACAGACTTAATATTGATATTTCCTTTGTATGTCGTGGGTATTTAGACTGTAACCTCTTCAGGGCAATCTCTTACCGTGCATGTGTGTACAGTATCTAGTACAATGGGGCCCTAATCTCAGCTGGGGCCTCTAGGCACTGCTGTAAAACAAATAATAATGGACTGAAAAAAGAGAATCAAGCAAACAGACAACACTACTTAAAGGACTCGTTTACACTGCCCTGCAGTTTGGACAACAGGGATGTGAGTAGCAAGTACTCATCAAAATACTGCGCTGTAACTCCTGTGAGTGGATACTGTGGGTGAAAACTAAAAGGTTCCTAGTTTGGAAACTTGGAACCTTTTAGTTTGTGCCCCCAGCATCCACAAGGAGGAGTTACAGTGCAGCACTTGGGTGGGCACTGCTGTTCATGCTCCTGTCGCCCAAAATGCGGGATAGTGTAGACATAGTATGTTTCTTTGTAGGTGTAACCCATGCCTGCTCAGTGTGGTACTCTGTCCCCCTCTAGTGGTGGCTAGGCCAGCTAGAGATTGGTAAGCCTGCTACCGCCATGGCTAAGAGGAAGGTGTCTTTTAGCTCAGGCGGTTGAGGCTAACGTATTTAGCTCAAGAAGTTCCTGGTTTGATCCCCGATGACAACAACTGGTGTCTGTTGGCATTACGTAGGAAAGGCATGTTGCATATCAGCTTCTTCAAACTGGGAGTGCACCACGGGGAGGAAATATCGAATTTCACTGATGAGCTTCACACCAACTTCTATATAGTGAACCCAGTTGAAGAGCCAGAAAAGAATTATGACATATCAGACCTAACAAAGGTGCATGCTGATCCCAAATATTGATGTAGCAAAGCCAGGTGAAAGTACATTGGTGGGATGTATACACTGGAAGCAGATCTAACAAAGTACTTTGCAACCCAGGAGCCATCTAGGCATGAAAATGATATCACGTCTATTTATGAACCTCCATTTACAATCGTATAGATCGCCGGGCATCTCTGACAATTTTATGTACTGCCAGCTCCAAATGTTAAAAATCATGAGTCAGGCCCGCAGAGATCGTAATATTTCTTAAAATTGCCTTCTGGGTTTTGAGCATTTATGCATTTGTGTCACAATTTCAAGCTTTTCTCAGCAAGTCTAAGGGCCAGAAACTGCTTTTTTTTTAAAAAATGAAAGCTGCGATTTTCTTGTAATCTCTTGGCTCCAAGACCTGGAATTTTAAATAAAACACACCAAATACACGAGACTGTCAATAAAATTGTGAGCGCTGGCAAGTCTGCGCGGTGCATACTGAAATGTAGGATTTGCAATAGCTATAAGTTATTATTATAAAATTGTATGGTCCAGGGAAAGAAAATAACCCAACAGACTATATTTCAAGGTACCCATTAGTGCAATAACACTATATACGCTGTTGGTAGCAGAACAATACTTCATCTTCATAGCTACCCCTGCAGTTTTATAAGCTTTAACTTTACCAGAAATGCAAGAAGTAATAAAAGAAGACAAGACTCTAATGCTGTAATAGACCTAATGGGAGCAGAGATATGGCAGAAGATTACAGCACTGAATTCCCAGATATGGAAATTGATGTGTCAGAATGGAAATTTTCCTCAAAGTTTGAAATGAGGTTACTGTTCTTGATATGGTTTAATGTTAATAGATACTAGAATCCTGGTATGGTTCTCCTTAAGAAATAAAATATAATAATAATTTTGCATGTGTATTCCTGAGGCTCTCTGAGCACTTATGCCTGATTTTCAAAAGCTTATCCAAGTGCAAGTGACCGCTTTGCATGCTTCAAATTGATCTCAGCCCATGTATTCCAAGGCAGCTTCTTAGTTGCACCCATTTTCCCTGGACGCTGAGCTCTCCAAGGGGAAAAGTTTGGGGCTTTGTTAATAGGCTCTTCCCTCTTAAAGTGTTCCAGCTGTCATACTGGGAATACTATACAAACAAGACCAATCCAATTCACAATCTATAAATAGTTTGTTTTAATAAATATTTCAAAAGTTGGCATTATGCTCTCAAACCCACAATGGGAACGTAAAGATTGGTTAACTGAGGATTGATATGTAAACAAAAATGAATCCCACTGGATATATTTTGTAGGCATCATAATTACTGCAAGAACCTTAATGACAAAAAAAGGCGGGGGTGGGGGATCTAGATTAAATGATCTCAAAGTGGAAAAAAAATAAACATGAAAGGAAAAAAAGCCCCTAGGTGTTTCATTTTCTGTAGCAAGCATTCAAAACTAAAATAAATACCACAGAGGAACTTTCATCTCTGGCATTTTCCAACTCCCTAAATGTAAAATATCACTTGTTTTTTTTATAGCATTTCTAAATCTCTAATCACTACATTTTCCCCACTTGTGTGTTTAATCACTGCTCATCAACACTCTTCTTTATAATCTTGCTAAATATGTCTGTTTGCAATAGACCCTCCTGTTCTGTACTGTTCAGTTTCTCATGCATAACTACCTATGCAGAGTATTAATACCCTATTCAGGTAATACAGAGAACACTGTGATACATCAGCATAATTAAATAATGTCATCAGGCTCTGAAGTATACTCCCTACTGTGGTGCACTGCCTGAGACACCTCCCATTACAACACCTCGGGGTCTCTCACACAAAACTGACTTAACTGTAATGTACTCCATTAGCAGAGCTGAAGTTTAATAGAGAAATCATTATTTTATTATACTGGGTAATGTTGCATAATGCTTCCAGCCACAGATCTTGTTATGCCTTTTTTTGCTAAGGAACTGTCTACTTCAGAAATCTTGTCCCCATGTAGGTACTAATAGGTCACGATCAAGTCACCTGTTAACGTTCTCTTGGATAAACTAAAGAGATCAGACTTCTTTAGTCTCTTGCTATAAGGCATGTTTTAGGCATAATTCTTGTAGCTCGTTTCTAAACCCTTTACAATCTTTCAACATCCTTTTTGAAATCTTGACACCAGAAGTGAACACAGTATTCCAGCATTCCAGTATTCTCTCTGAACGTTAAATGTAACCCCGCTCTGCTAGAACCATGTTTGCAGTAGCACATTCTGAGAAAATCTGAGCAGCTACCCTATTCTTTCCTGGCTCCTGCCTTCTCTGTCTCCCATCTTAGCCCCTCCCACTTTTATATTCACTTTTTCACTGGTACCATTAACTGTCATTTTCACTCTGCTCTGTCTTTTCAACTCCCTCCTATTTCTGGCCTCTTCTTTACTATCTATCTTTTTATACTATGCTCAAGACTATGGTATTGGAGCACAAAACTACTTAAAAAACTATCTACATTCTTGGCTCAAAGAAAAGGAGTACTTGTGGCACCTTAGAGACTAACCAATTTATTTGAGCATGAGCTTTCGTGAGCTACAGCTCACTTCATTGGCTCAATCTGTTTGTGTTTATGTTGGTTGCCTGGTAGCAACTGCTATAATCAAAGTTGCAAAACTGTTTCCGTTTTCAAACAGGCATAACTTTAAAAATAAAATCACCAACTGAGTTGAAGTTTTCTATATTTCAGCTCTGTCCAAAGGTGATTTTTATTTAGTTTGTTATTTAATACAGAAAGTACAAGCATCCTTTTTAAAGTTCTTCAGGGGTGAATAAAGAAAAAAACACACTTTTGCCCAATATGGTTTCTTAAAATCTTAACACCGCATTCTTAATGTTGCATTAACATGACTGCAAACCCCCCCTCCCCTCCGCCCCCCAGATAAACTGTATTTATTGTACAGCATCTTGTTGGAAGGTGGTGGATTGACTGAATGGTGCTTCAAGTGTCTGTGAAAATGGCAACATAGGAATTTCATGTTTATTCTCTCTCAGCGATTTACACCCTAAGGTGATCAGTTTTGAAGCCAAAAAGATATTGTTTCCAGCTGCCAGTCCTGCAGACTCTGCCTAGGAGCTGACAGTCAAGCTGAGCTCTTTCCATCTCACTTATTATCACTGGGCCTTGGGAGGTGGGAAGAGGGGAAGCCATGCATGCAACAGTGTAGCCCCATTATCATCAAATTATGCCTTCAGGGACACCTGTGCAATCTTAGAGCCATGAATGAGATTCGCACAGATGCACCTGATTTGACTTAGCACACAATTCGCGTAATGATAAACAAGAAGAAACAGAATCCAGCTCACTTCATCGTAGCTATGTTGGAGCTGCCAGGCTAACAGGAATAGATGGCAGCAAAAATGCCTTTTGGCCCCTAAAATAAGCAGATGTAATTCCAAAGTACATCCTTTTGTCAGAAGCACTCCCACAACAAGAGAAGTTTGTAGAAAGTGTGGAGGTGTAGGGAAGAGGAGTGCAAAAAGCATGTCAGTTTCTAATGAAAACCAACCCTGTAGTCTCCTGTTGACACTACTTTGCTTCTATTTAGGATTAGAATAAAATAGATCTAAACACGTCCACACATATTGTATAAAAACTTTAAACACCCATGAAGGCCTGGTCCTCCTGCAAAGTACTGAGTCAGGAGGCATTGATGGTGCTCAGTACCTTGTAGAAAGCATTCCTTGCCATGCAGCAATGCACCCTTAAGTGACCATAAGATTAACTTCAGTTCAGTCTATAAATTATACCTTCTGCACTCCATAACACCACAATAATTTGTGTGGAAACAGATGAAAAACTAATTATTAACCTTACAATGGAAAATCCATACTGTGTAAATCATGGGGAAAGAGAGAGAGATTTCATGGGTTAGTTATCATAAAAAGGGCAAATTTCACACTTCATCAAATTAATTGAAAAGCATCTAAAACACCAATACAATTACTTCATAATATTTTTAAAAAATAGTTATTTAATGCTCAAAGTTATTTAATAATGAATCCAAATAAAAACAAAATTAGCATGACAGACTCAAATTCTGTATTTTAAAATAAGGAAAGTGACATGAAACAACCGCAAAACAAGTCAAAAAAATGTTTTTTCTCATGTAGTCAGCAGGTGCTTTTCACTCTGTAAGGCTGATGGAGAGAGAAAGGAGCATTCTAAAATCCATTTAATGCAGGTTCTGGACAGGTTGGCAATCTGTTCTTGCAACCAACATGAAAACTTCCTTTTTGTGATACAAAATAAGTCTAGTGATTCGAGCAGAGGACAGGAAATGTGAACTTCTGGGTTCTGTTCATGGCTTTATTTCTGATGTGCTGTATGACTGTGGACAAATCACTTTGGGCCACATTTCCAAGAGTCTACAACAATTTGGGGTGCTTCCCTTTAGGAGAGGCTAACTTTAGATACCTGTAGGCTGGTTTTCAGAGGTGTTGAGCACCAAAACTTCATTTAGAGTTGCTAGGGCTCAGCACTTCTGAAAATCAGGCCCTTAATGTCTGACATTGAGCATCCAGAAATTAAGGCACTTGATATTGGTGGATAACTTCTAAAAATGTTGGCTTTAACCTGTGTGTGCCTTAATTTACCAATTTCTAAAATGGGAATAATACTGATTTACCACCTTGGGGTGTTGTAAGACTAACTCTGTTAATTGCTGCAGTATGTTTTAGCGTCTTGGGATAAGAGACTCTGAACTACAATTACAAAATATTACTATTGTATATTGTGGAATTCACGTTTGGTCTTACTTACAAACTAAAGGTTACGACCCTGTGCACTTTTTGCTCTTAATAGACTGCACTTGGTACTCTAGCAACTGCTTAACATTTCTGTTTATACAGATAGTCTTGACTTATTTTATGCAAATCCCTTTAGTTTTTCTTATAGAGAAGCATGACCTATACTTCCCCCCCCCAATTCTAGATTTCACCTTCTCATCCTGTCTGTTTCAATGATATCAGATGTTACATTCACCTTTGCCTTGACCCTAATGTCCAGTAAAATAGCCAGTGTTTTTTTGCGGAGGGTGAAGGTGAAGGGGTGTTTTGTTTTTGTTTTTTTCCCAGTTGTCCCTCCTCTCAATATCGTGTGAAGGACCCTTAAATTGTCTAGTGTTCTAAGGCCATAGGTTTTAGAAGCTAAGGGCACTGACGCTAAATTGCTCTAGGGGGGACTGACAGTGAGTCAGCAATGTCACAACGGTCTGAAGAGAAGATTTTGGAAGAGTCTATGACATCCCTTAGGGCCCTGTTCAAAACCTAGTGTTGTCAACGACTTCACTGGGAAAGGGTTCAGGCCCCTAGTGAAGGCAAAAGGAACTGGCCATTGGAGCAGATTGAGACGTGAGGGAAGCTATTGTCAGAAACTCTTTGGTGTGTTCACTGCACACGGAAGAAAGCAAGGACATGAGGGATGTCCTTTAACCAGCCTACAACTTTATTGGTCAATTTACACCCAAGGTTCCCATCAGGGGACAGCCCGGTGCAGTCACTCGCACTGATACTCTGCCAATTTTGGGGTTGCTCCCACCACACGGGGAACCAATTATCCCAGCACCTCCACCTGCCCTTTCAGGGGTTGACATGAGAAGGGATCACCATTAAGTTTATTGGTGGGATGGTCTGGCCAGAGTAGCATCCTGACCCATGGTTTGCATTTGCTCCCGGGGGTTAGATGTGTTTTGTCCGTCTTATAAGGAGATGCCCTCTGTATGCCCACAATTGTTATCTTTTTGGATCTGGAGCCTAAATCAGTGAGTTCCTGCACTGGGCATCCACCACAAGGAGGTGTCAGCATCAGCTGCCTCCAACCCACCCCTGCCGGGCTACCGAGGAGTTTGGCGAACTGTGATGGGGTATACAAACGCCACACTGGGCAAGAAGGGATTAAGGAGCTGCTCTGGGTTCATCCAGCCCTTCCCTGCGACACCTGCAAGAGATGCACCAACTGGAGGAGGAGTTAAAAGAGAGCAGAACGGCTCACTTGTGGCCAGGACCAGGATCTTGGAAAGGCAGGATCTCTCCCATCTCTCCCATCAACAGTTGCCTGAAGGTCCCTCCCTGATGGAAGGGAGGACCTGCTTCTGATAGACCCTGAGTGGGAGGCATTTCCCCCTCTCACATACTAACCCAGTTTATTTGTGTTGATTTTCTGTGTTTTGTTTATGGACTATCCCTGAAGGAGAGAGAGACTTGGGACTGACTTGGCCAGAGGGCCAAGGCACAAGAGGAGGCAGCTGCCGCCCCAGGAGGGAGAGAGCTGCTATGCCAGGCCTAGCTGTGAAGGGCTGCCAAGCAGTGAGCTACCCCCCTTCACACTTTCCTGTTACAGACTGAGAACTGTGGACAATAACGGAGTGATAGGCAGTGGCCCAGGGATGGCAGCCTTAAGGCGCTCCTGAGCATCAGGCCCTTTTGTCACCCTCACAGGACCCTGGCTGGAAGCCGCTGGAATGGGAAGGCCTGGGTTGCCCTACCAAACCCCTTCTCTACATGTTGAAGGGCCTAAGCCCCTGACCACTAGGCAATGCTCCCCACGAGCAAAAAACATTACACCAACCCAACAATGAGCTCATTCAGGAACAAATCAGCACCTGTTTCAGAGTAGTGCAATCCATCCTCTTAATAAAGCTCAGTCGCCCTTGGTTATGTGGCCATGTTGGACAACCAAGTCACTGTGGGACTCCAGCCATTTCAATACTTGCTGATTGGTCTTCCTTCGGTCCTATCCACCTTTTGTGGGTGGACTGCAGTCCATCAAAGCCTGCAGGTTAGTATCTCCAACCATACTATCCCCATGCCAGGAAATGTGCTCACCAGCAGTCCAATCAGCCTTCCAAATCAGCTGGAGCCCAAAACACATTCCAAGGTCATTCCCCTCCTAGATGTATAACAATGACGTCCCCCCTATCCCATACCTGCAGACACTTGGTGTGTTCTGTGACCCCCTTATTCATGTTGCCCTTGTGCTCCCCCGCAGGCCTGACCCTGACCAGAGCCCCACCCATCGCTGCCCACCTGAGACCATGCAGCCCACTAGCGGGAGTGTGCTGAACCGCAGCTACACCTACCGAGGAGTCTGGACTACCGGGTCCTGCCCTGGGCCCTGACTGTTTCTGAACTCACCCTGTAGGGACTGAGGTGACTCCTGTTGCACTTGACACATGTTTTCCAGGGCTCCAGGCCAATCTGAAATGGACCACAACATCTCTATAAGTTCCCTATCCCTGGCGACTTAGGACACAGTTCCCTTGCTCGCTGCTTGCTCTTTTCTCTCCTTCCTTACCTTTCTGGTTGCCTTCTGGTCTGGAATAGGTAACACATGGCCTCTTTCATCAAGTGGCTGCAACAGATCTGTTACCCCAACCTGCTGCCCCACCAGATCCTGGGCCCCCCCTGCAGCCAGCCAACCGCTTACCCTACATAATCAAGTAGGCTTTGGTCATTGCCAGACTGCTGCCTATGATCCATGGGCTCTGGTCTTCATTGACTTCTGGAAACCAGCAAACAGGAAATGGCCATGAGCACAGGGCTCTTATCATGGCTCCAAATCTCATGCCAAGTCCAACAAGACCCCCAGCCCATCCTGAAAATCCCATGGGGGTTGAAATTCTCATGGGGCCTGACCTGTCCTGTCCTTTTTGCCCTTTCCCATCATGGGAGCCTCCAAACTCAGCCCTCGCTAGGCTTAGGGCCCTCAGTGTTTTGGACAGAATTACTTACAGCTGTGGGGTATGTAGTTTGCGTAGGATGTACTTTGCTAGTTCTGGTGCTCTCATTGTCCAAGGAGGCCCTGGAGTGTTCAGGGGCGGATGTCAGTCTCCGAGGTCCTAGGGAGCTGGCTCAACACTTTTGAAAATCAGGCCCCTTATTTAGGTGCCTAAATACGGCTTCAGAATTTTATTCTCTGATTTTTCAAAATGTTTTGGCTGGGGTGTTTAGCTATGCAGTCTCCTCTGAGGCCTCAGTTCAGAAAAGAACATGATTCAGTCCACACCTTTTTCAGCAAAGCAGTTAAGCACGTGCTTTAATTTAAGTCAATGGAACTGAAGCACATGTCTAAGCGCTGTGCTGAGTCGCTAAATACGGATGGTTTTTTGAAGCAGGGTTTTAAGCCAAACTCCTATTACTAAGCAGGAGCAAGTTGGTGGCTGCACAGCAGCAGTGTATTGCTGAAGGAGTGAGTTCCCCTGTGCAGGTCAGAACTTTTTACTTTGCATTTTTACATGCAATATTTTGTAAACCAGTCAATAGTTTCCCTGCATCCAGGCTGCATGTCGGGATCGAGCCCAGTGTTGCACACGGCCTGTTAAATATCCCACTGAGAAGGGGAGATCCCTGATTTTCGTTGCAATCTCTCATGTACCTCACTTCAAGAATTCCGCAATTGTTTTTGGTGCTGCTGAGCAGCCTGGCTATTTGCATTTCTTCGCATGTTGGACCAGCTTTTGAGACTGTCTCACTGTGAGACAGGAAGAGTCAGGAGACGACATAAATGAAGAGAGAGTCTGCCTCTCATCTGCACAGCGATCTGCTGTGAAGAAAGCCCATACCAGCTGTTAGCATTGTATGAATGTGGGAGGAGAGCTCCCAGGATGGGAGAATAAAGGTGCAGAAGTAATGGGAAAGAGAGGGCAGAGGGTGGGAGTGACAAGTCACACCGACCAAAGCGCTAGCGAGCACAGTGCTCCATTGGCAGGAGAGCTTTTCCCACCAACATAGCTTCTGCCCGTCGTGAGGGTGGTTTTGAGGCTGATCGGCGAGCTCTCTCCTGTCAGTCGTCACCAGATACGGCTGTATCAGTACAGCTGTGCCCCTGCAGCACCGGCTGCCTCATGCAAAGGGCCATAAGCTTCCTCGTCCTCCAGTTATTGCTGCCGTTTCTCCCTTTTATTATTGCAAACACTCAAAACCTCACTCCCACCCTCTGCCCTCTCTTTCCCATCACTTCTGCACCTTTATTCTCCCATCCTGTGAGTTCTCCTCCCACATTAACAGGGAACACGGAGAGATGCCGAAGTTGCAAGGATGTGATAAAATGACTGAGCAGACATATATAGCCCAAAGGCTGGTTAGGTGTGACCAGAAAGCACATGTGAATGAGAAACAAGCCAAATTCTCCTCTCACTTGCACCTGTGAAACCCCATTGAAGTAAAGAAAGGGAGGGCCTGAGTGACAGCAATATCCGCAAAACTCTTGTAGCTTGTTAATTGTTGTCAGAAAGCTTCCAAAAGATTTCAGGGTGTGTGATGGGATACCCGGCATGAATAAATATCATCAGATATAAAATCAGAGTAAAATCCTGATAGAAGTACATGAAAATAAACCAAGGTGGTAAAGGGAGTAAAACTCTATTAAGGTCTGATGTATTTTTTCACTGCAGGGCAAATGTGAAGCGTTTAGCTATTGTTAAAAAAGAACCTCCATCCCTGAGGGCTGCAATAGAAAAGACACTTAAAACAAAGAAAACTCTTGTACGTTTTGATGTCTGTTGATGCAAGATGCTATTCATTCGGTTACCAAAGAGAAAAGATCTGAAAGCCTGTGCAATTACTAGCAACTCACGTGCAATAATGTGAGATTACTAACAATCCAATCACAAGAGAGTGCAATAACTAAACAATTACACACTTATTAGTAAAGTATTGCTACTGGCCACCTTTGAGTGAATTAAGAAAAAAGGAGAATTAGATGTGGTGCCACAAGGTAAAAACAAAGTCAAATACCTTTTCTCACAGTCATTACAGAAATGGCAAGACAATCATTCAGCAACCAGAATTCATGTTTATGTGACCTAGACCAAATAATGGCCACAGTAAGGATAATGGAACTTTATCATTGTCTTTAATGGGATGAGGATTTTGCCTTCTAAGACTTAATTTGTCATTCAAAGCCCTGGACATCTCTGTTGGAAATGGGCTTTCCTGCATATTTGTTAAATGACTGTACTGTTTCAACTGTGTCTAGAAACAGCACTCAGAATACCAAATATTTCTACGCTATGATTGTATTTTTCACAGTGATACCAAGAGGCCCTGTTGTGTTCTCACTGTGCTCAAAGACTGGTACATCATCAGAAATTCAATCTGTACTGAAACAGTAATGCATGCCACTGCTGGTGACAGTGGTGACGTTTGAATTGGCAAGAGCAAATTCCATGAATCCATTATACTAATATCCTTGTTATTGAATCTGAGCAAGATTTTCAATATGCAGTAATGACATGATCTGAAGTGGGGTGTGGAATATGAGTTTCATGTTGTTATGCTGAGGGTGGGGCAATCACACCACTTCACTGAGGCTGTCGTCACCTTCCATTCAGGCTGACTGAAGGGACAATTCAATGATCGGATGTTTAGTGTCCCAGAAAAAATGGAAAACCACTGCTTGAGGACTAGACCTCATGCAAGTCCGAGCAATGGCTTGGCCATGCAGTCCAAGGAGTTTCCAGTGTTATACCAATAAAATAAAAACCAACAGGATCTTATTAAAGAGGAAAAGGCAAAATACCACATTTATTGTGAATACAGAAAGAATCACAGTAAGCAGTTAGTTATAGTTATAACATTCCATTCAATCTCATATTTATTCACACACACACACACACACAGAGGTTCTGCAAGGTTGTTATCATAGTTACCAGCCTTAGAGTTGCTCATGCCAAGCCACTGGCCAGGTGGCCTGGACATGAGGAGGGAGCAGGGCCTTGTCAGATGCCCATCTGATGCTCCTGGAAGTTGGTTTGTAGAATCAGACCGCCCCCCAAAGTTCTCACTTTCTAGAGTCCATTTTTATAGGAATTTCTTCCTATGCCAGTCTATGGGAATTGCTTCATCATGCTGTTACTGAATCAATCAGCAGATAGCACATTCCTGATGGCTCCGTGCTGCCAGATGTTATCTTGTTCTTTGGTTCTCCCATTCTTGAGGCTGTTGGGTGGATTCCAGTCTGCCCTCCGGGGGTCCTCTGGTTATTGCCACTTGACGCCTTCTTCAGCCGATGGACACTGGATTCTTAGGCTGGCACCTCCCTGATCATTCAGTTATTATCCACACCAAGCATCCATCCACATACATCCTCTATCTCTATTTTAATCACAATTGTTAATACAACAAAAGGGCTGGGAGTCTCTGGGTACTGTTTCTGTTGTTACAGAGTATTGCTTTGAGTCTCTCTCTGTGTGAATTGCTTTGAGAACAGACTCTGTCTTAGAATGTACTAACGCAATTAGCAGCTTGCAAGTTGCACACATAGAGGGAGAGAAACAGTACCAAAAACCAAGAGACCTCTTAATTAGTAATACCCTGGAATTTAAGCTATGGGGAATCAAACTCATTTGTGATTTTAATACAGAACTTCTTTAATATGAATCAACACCAGGGGGTCTGACAATAAACACAAGGGTGGAGGACTGATTTGATTGCAGCTGTTTGTGTGTGAGTGTGAGAGAGAAGCAGCAGAAATACCACAGAATCAGTGAAGGCAGGGGGAAAGCCCAGCAGCATTTAAAGGAGGACTTGTAGTGTAACCCTGAGGAAAAAGCTTAGAGAGAGAAAGCTTTTTGGGTAGAGTGCTGGTTGGAAAGAGGCTTGACACTCTGAGTACAGAAACTTCCCTGTTTGATTCCTACCATGTTCAGTGAACCAGAATATTGTGTACATTCTTTGTAAATAAACAGGTTTGCATTGAAAAAATACCTGACCGTTATAATCAGTTTCTCCTAACAACCTGAAAGACCCCCCAAAATTGTATAATCACTCTGGTTAAAAGGAGTAACAATATGGACATAAAAAAGGCAAAGGTGCAGAGCTCATGAGAAGTCATAGATTTCACCAATACAAACTGGTTATGAAACTGCTGAGACAATGTATTTCTGTTGTTCAGGTTCCACACTATATGAATTTGTGGATTATTCCAGAAAAATGTTCAGTGTTTGTGCGAATGACTATCTCTTCAAAGGAAAAGCGTGCATTGGTTACTCTAAAAGTCAGACTGATACACCATTGGCTATCAAGGTACAGCGTACTGCACAGGTGTCAAACCTGGATTCTGATGGCAGTATATGGAAAAGAAGGAAGCTTTTGAAATGTTATTAGGAAATACTGAGAATGTCATGGAAACAGAACAATATGTACTGTATACATATGTCAGTGGTTTTCAACCTGTGGTCCACGGACCCCTTGGGGTCCACAGACTGTGTCTTCTAAGATTTCCAAAGGGGTCTGCACCTCCATTTGAAATTTTGTAGGGGTCTGCAAATGAAAAAAGGTTGAAAATCACTGCACTATGTTATGCACACTATCGGCGGTGGATTATGGTTTTGTGGGTCCCTGGACCAGAGCAATTGGGGCCCCTCCGCACTCCTTCCACCTGCAGTCCCCCCACGGCACTCTTGCCAGGGAGTGAGGTCTGGGCATGGGTGCTTGCCCCACTCCCTGGTAGGAGCACCGGGCGGGTGGAGGGGGGGCAAGCCCCTGTGCCCTGATCCCCCTTCCCGGCAGGAACGGTGGGTGGGTGGGTAGAGCAGGTTGGGGCACAGGAGTGCCCATTCTTCCAGGACCCCCCTGAACACAGGCCCCAGTGGCCCAGTGGCTAATCTGCCACTGCATACTATTGTAATAATTTTTGTGCAAGGTATGACTTGTGAGGTATCTTTTGAAAACTCGTAAATTGCTGAATGGTAATATCATGATAAAGTGCATATAGCAACATTATATGTAAAGTTATGAAAATAATCTGAAAGCATGACTGACTTTTCCCAGATAAGTCTGGGGAGTGGTTAAACCAGTTTCTCAACAACAAATGGCAAGCTGATGCCCCAGCCAGTTATCAACAAAGCTAACAGACCATCACCTATCAAGTGGGGAGTCTTTGGCAAGGAAGAGGGACAGGGACAAAGGGATCAGCATTTTAGCAAGAAACAGCATAGTGCTTCCCCCAACAGACTGCATGTCTCCTGGTTCTCAGCTGTAAATGTTTTTTAAAGGACTAAAAACCTATAAAAAGGAGGGGCAAACACCCCAAGAAAACCCTTCTCTCTCTCTGCCCATCTCATTCTCTGCACCTGAGAAGACAAAAAAACAAACAAACAAACCAACACCCATTGGACTCTGAGGAAGAGGTCCTGACCTGAAGAGTTTGGTCAGTAATGCTGCTGGAAGCATGTGGTGGGAAACTTTGCTTGAATCTAATATAGATTAAGTTAGGCACTGGAGAGCATTTTATCTTTATTTTTCTTGTAACCATTTCTGATTTTTATGCCTCATTATTTGTAGTCACTTAAAATCTGTCTCTTTATAGTTAATAAACTTGTTTGATTTAATCCAGTGTGTTTAAATTACAGTGCCTGGGTAGCTCTATTTAAGGTAATAAACTGTAGTATATATTATTCCTTTACAAGAATAACTGACTTAATATATTTGTACTGTCCAGGAGAGGGCTGGGCAGTACCAGACATATATTTCTGGGGGGAAATCCAGGACTGGGAGTATGTTGGGATCTCCCTGCAGTGCAATCCAGGTTGGTGAGAGTCAGGTGTGACTGGCAGGCTGCAGTTACACACAGACACATCTGGGAGTGACCTGCATGATGGCAAACTGTTTGTAAGAGGTCCATGTTGGGAGCTACAACAATAGGCATTGCAAGGAACCCAGGTTACAGGACAGGTCTAGATTGTTTGTCACAGGTGGTCAAGAGATTATAGTTGGAATATTTTGGATATGTACAAGAAATGGAGACCATATGGGAAAAGGATAATGCTTGGGAGTGTACCTGGTAAAAGGATGAAGGAAAGGCAGAATGTTTAGCTGGCCTGTCCCAGATGGCTTTGTTAATAGGCAGTGCTGCTCCTCAGAATGCTTTAAATCCGAATTTCATTTTTAGTGTATGTATGAATTCTGGAATGAGCTGAACTTGTGTGATGTTACAAAACTTCCCTTCCTGGAGGCTGCATTTAAACCCCCCATTTAACTATATTTTTTAAAGGTGTAGTTGATTGGGTTTGGTTTCTTAAACGGCTGGAGTTGGATTGGGCCAGATTTATCAGGGTAAGAGTTGTAGCAGATTCTGTCTTAAACTGCAAAGGACAGTGTAATGTTTGTCTGAAATTCTAGAGGGAAAAATCAATACAAATGAAACACAAGAAAACATTTTAAGGGAAGGCAAAAGAGAGCTGAGCTAGACAACCTTTGGGAATGGCTGAGCAACAGGGTAGAGCAAGCGAAATGAACAAATAATCAGGGGCCTTATGCTCTTTTCCATTGGGAGGCATGGGGGTGAGCAAACCACTATAAAAAAGAGGGGAGTGGAGGCAATGCAGCATGCTAACTCTTTTCCTTTCAGAAGCCCCCTTTAACCAACCCTTCATAGCCAGGATTCTGTGGGTCAGGGAATGGGAATCATTGCTATATTTCACGTTGCTCCTTTGAGACACTGATGGTATTCCCATCTGAAAAAGCAGGAGCAACTTTCATTTCTACTGTGCACTTTCCACTCCCTGCAGAGACTGAAGTAGTTTGCATTCAGGCGATGCTGATAGATGAGGGGTGGGTCTGTGTCTTCAGTACTAGAACCTCCTCTCTCTTTAGCCCCTGCACTAACATTAGTTTTGGAGCCTACGTTTCTTCCACACTCCGTACAAATCCTTCCCCCTTGAGAAATGCATCTGCATGAAACTGTTTTATCATCTCTAGATTTTATCATCAGACGGTGTCATATAGCCACGAGAAAAAGGGACAAAGGCAAATAAACAATTATTTATAAAGAAATAAGACTAAATAAAAAAAGCCTATTCAAAAAGTGCACCTTCAATGATGGTGTTTGGCATCTCTTTCACTTTAAAAATAAATATTATTCATTTAAACAAGTACACGGATATACACTGGCCAAGTTACAGCAAATATAAGTGTTGATGGTACCAGCCAAAAATATGTCTGTAAACTGAACAATTAATGAAACATGTAATGTATGAAATAACAAAGGAAAACAGTGTTAGAAAACTGTTAGTGAGTAAATATAATCTGGAAATGACATATAGCCAGTAGGCACAATACAGGGGTGGCCTTTTAAAAACTAGCACTTTCCTTCATTTAAAAGGACAGAGTGTGCTTTTAGGCACAGCTTTGAGCAAGGGGGTTAGGGAGATGCATAAATCGCACCACCACAGCAATAGCCCCAGGCTGTAAAGAGCAGAGGGTGGGTGTGATATTGCAGTTGCTCACATCAGTGAACAAATATACCGCTCTATTCTGCACCAGCTGCAAGCTCTGCTGAGAGCCCTACTGAGGGAGAATTACATTTGTCCAGCCTCATGACTGTTGCAAAGCTGTCATGTGACATAGAGGCATCCCTGTGGAAATTTTGCAGCTGAAACCCTTCTCCTCCATGCATGGACTTTTTAACTCTACATTCAACAGATTCCTTTCAATATCAAGCACGGAAATGAGAGACACACCAAGATAGATCCTAACCTGACTCCCTACCTCTTCATTAAGCTCCTCGCTAAATGGGAATGGAAAAGAGCAGCACTGGCAATCCCTATTCTGAAACAAGGTTTCTGGGCTCAGAATAGGATACTTTCAACATAACCTGCTGACATTTTTGGCCAAACGTTCCAACAGGGCACAGATCGAATTTGTGCTGTTGGCAGTACAGCATATATACTGGTGTATATCATCAGTTTACTCTGTACCTTGTTTGGAAATAATCCCTCCTGCTGGCCTCTGTTACACTGAATCATAGAATATCAGGGTTGGAAGGGACCTCAGGAAGTCATCTAGTCCAACCCCCTGCTCAAAGCAGGACCAATCCCCAACTAAATCATCCCAGCCAGGGCTTTGTCAAGCCTGACCTTAAAAACTTCTAAGGAAGGAGATTCCACCACCTCCCTAGGTAATGCATTTCAGTGTTTCACCAACCTCCTAGTGAAAAAGTTTTTCCTAATATCCACCTAAACCTCCCCCACTGCAACTTGAGACCATTACTCCTCGTTCTGTCATCCACTACCACTGAGAACAGTCTAGATCCATCCTCTTTGGAACCCCCTTTCAGGTAGTTGAAAGCAGCTATCAAATCCCCCCTCATTCTTCTCTTCCGCAGACTAAACAATCCCAGTTCCCTCAGCCTCTCCTCATAAGTCATGTGTTCCAGTCCCCTAATCATTTTTGTTGCCTTCCACTTCCTTCTTGTAGTGTGGGGCCCAAAACTGGACACAGTACTCCAGATGAGGCCTCACCAATGTCGTATAGAGGGGAACGATCACATCCCTCGATCTGCTGGCAATGCCCCTATTTATACATCCCAAAATGCCATTGGCCTTCTTGGCAACAACAGCACACTGTGGACTCATATCCAGCTTCTCATCCACTGTAACCCCTAAGTCCTTTTCTGCAGAACTGCTGCCAAGCCATTCAGTCCCTAGTCTGTAGCGGTGCATGGGATTCTTCCGTCCTAAGTGCAGGACTCTGCATTTGTCCTTGTTGAACCTCATCAGATTTCTTTGGCCCAATCCTCTAATTTGTCTAGGGTCCTCTGTATCCTATCCCTACCCTCCAGCCTATCTACCTCTCCTCCCAGTTTAGTGTCATCTGCAAACTTGGTGAGGGTGCAATCCATGCATGCATGAACAAAACCGGCCCGAGGACCAACCCTTGGGGCACTCCACTTGAACTACATGGAGATGAGAGAGATCCCCTGGGATGACACATAGCTGCCATTATTACAAAATGTTGGGAATTTATATTTTATTCCTTATCATTTGAATGTCTGTGTTGAATAAGATTAAAACACTGACAAAAAAAGACAAAAATGGGGCAAATTTTAATCTATAACAAGGGCTGAATTAAGACATACGCCTGTGCCCAAGGGCCCAGGTTCTGAGGTCATGTGATTATAATAGAATCTCAGTGTTTATTTAAGAAACAAAAACAAAACACCCCCCCCCCCCCGCCCAATGGCTGGGGGAGAAAAACTTCCAAATGTGACTCAAGGACTTGGATATAACTGATGCAGTGATATCTGCCTGAGTCTGCAGAGAGCCTGAAATAACAGCTCTGAGAAGTCTGAACTGCCTCATGCACCTCACTGGGTGTTAACTCAAATACTCACTGCTTTGGGAGGCTCTGCCAACACAACTCCAGCATGTGTGGCAGGAGAAGAGCGATGTGAGCTTAGCCCACTCACCTAAGCAGAAAAACCTTGGATGCTGGCGAAAATATTGGGGGCCACCTGGCTGCCACCTTGAGGGAAAGGGGTGCTGCTTCTGATAGGTGAGGGAAGGCAAAAGAAGGAACTCTGTTCCTTTGCTTTTGTCTCACTGAAGTGGGACAGGGGCCCCCTTCCACTACCATCCCGGAGCAGGAGGTAGGGCCATGGAGGAGCCCTGTGTTACATAGAGCCTGGGGTCCTGAATTACCTTAGTCTGGCTCAGACTATTCTACTTTGCTATTGCCACATATAGTACTATATGTTTCAATTACAGACATTTTTCAGGTTCTTGAACTATCTAGATATAAAAGGCTAGATTCTCTACTGGCCTAATTCCCTTGACATCAGTGGAATTAGATCAGCAGAGAATTTGGTCCCGACTGTTATAAGGATTGTATCACAACTATTAACTTGCTTTTTGCCAGTACATAGCAAATTATTATTTTAAAGGGACCCTGTCCACTTTGTTCCAAGTTTAAATTTTGTAAAACATTAGCCTTATAAAATGTAGCAACAACAGAAATGTTTCCCCAATTATTTTTGAATTCCTCTGAAACACTTTTGCAAAAACAAAAAACACCACAGAAGAATGTTTATTTGTTAAAATGCAAACATTGCGGCACTGGGAACCTGCAAGTGAAACTGACTTCATTGACTTTTGTCGTCCAAGCTAAGAGAAACCATTCCAGCCTAATGACTTAGGCCTTGTCTACACTGGCAAGTTTCTGCACAGTAAAGCAGCTTTCTGCGGTGTAACTCCCGAGGTGCACACACTGCCAAGCCACTTAGTGCGCAGAAACTGCTCAGTTGCAGCGCTGTAAAAAAACCACATCGAGGAGAGGCGTACAGCTTTCTCCGCTGGGGCTACAGCAACGCGGTGCCAGTGTGGACACCCTGGTCGATTACAGCGCTGGGATTGGTCTCCGGGAGGTGTCCCACAATGCCTGGTCTCGCCTCTCTGGTCATCGGTTTGAACTCTACTGCCCTGCCCTCAGCTGACCAACCGTGAGCCCCACCCCTTAAATTCCTTGGGAGTTTTGAAAGTCCTCGTCCTGTTTGCTCGGCGATGCGTGCAGTGGTGTCAGCGCATCTTTCCAGGTGGCCATGCCTGCTCCATGGACCAGGCGATCCCCCACTTGGAGCAATGCCGAGCTGCTGGACCTCATCAGCATTTGGGGAGAGGAGACTGTCCAGTCCCAGCTGCGCTCCAGCCGTAGGAATTGTGATACCTACGGACAGATTTCACAATGCATGACAGAAAAGGGCCATGACTGGGACACACTGCAGTGCAAGGTCAAAGTGAAGGAGCTGCAGAACGCCTACCACAAGGCGCGGGAGGCAAACTGCTACTCCGGTGCTGCGCCCACGTGCTGCCGGTTCTACAAAGAGCTGGACGCGATACTCAGTGGTGACCCCACCTCCACTGCAAAGGCCACTGTGGATACTTCAATGGCTCGTGTGCCAGTCAAGGGTTGACCGAGCCAGGAAAAGGAAATCTTGGATGAGGCTATGGAGGGGGACCCAGAGGCAGAGGACGACATGGAGGTCAGAAATGCATGCTGCCGGGAGTTCGTCTCTACCCCAGAGGAGGCTTGCCAGTCACAGCAGTCGCAGCTTGGTGAAGCACAAACAGGAGAGGAGGCCCCTGGTAAGTGGCTTTGATTTTGGGAATCGCTGAAGCAAGTTGTTGGGGGCAGGAGGGTTGCAGAAAGCAGGTTTGTGTCTGTATGATGCGCGTACCACCACATGCCTAGTCTGAGCGGCAGAACAGGGTGTTGATGAACTCCCTCACTTCACGAGAATCTGCCTCAAAGATCTCAGTGAAACGCTCATGGAGATACTGGGCAATCCGCTGCCGCAGGTTCTTTGGCAGATCTTTGTTTCTTGCCCCATTAAGGGTAACTTTCCCGTGCCACTCTGCTGTCATGCGGGTGAGTGGGGCGGAGCCATTGCTGACACAGGTGAGTCGCGTACAGGCCAGGGTGGAAACCACAGTCTTAGAGAAGACCCTCCCTTGATTCTCTGCTCACCCTCAGCAGCAAGATATCTTCCATAACGAACACAGTCAGTGGAAAAGGTTCCCTGTGTATGGCTTCTTCAGCCATGGCATTAAAGGGTAAGCAGGGTCTCCCAGGATCACAATGGGCATTTTGACTTCCCCTACGGTGATCTTCTGGTCCAGGAAGAAGGTCCCTGTTTGCAGCTTCCTGAACAGGCCAGTGTTTTGAAAGATGCGTGCATCATGCACCTTTCCGGACTGGCCTGTGTTAATGTCCGTGAAATGTCCACGGTGATCCACAAGTGCCTGGAGAACCATTGAGAAGTACCCCTTCCGATTAACGTACTCTGTGGCTAGGTGGTCTGGTGCCAGCACTGGAATATGTATGCCATCTTTTGCCCCTCCACAGTTAGACAAGCCCATGTGTGCAAAGCCATCCACGGTATCACACACATTGCCCAGAGTCATGGTCTTTCAGACCAGGATGCGAATAATGTACCTGCACACTTCCGTCAACACGAGTCCAATGGTCGACTTTCCCACTCCGAACTGGATAGCGACAGATTGGTAGCAGTCTGGAGTAGCCAGCTTCCACAGTGCAATCACCACGCACTTCTCCAGTGACAGGGCAGCTCTCATTCTCATGTCCTTGTGCCGCAGGGCTGGGGCGAGCTCATGACACAGTCTCATGAATGTGGCTTTCCTCATCCAAAAGTTCTGCAGCCACTGCTCGTCCTCAGATGTGCATAGACGATGTGATCCCACCACTCAGTACGTGTTTCCTGAGCCCAAAAGCAGCGTTCCATTGTGGTCAGCACCTCCGTGAATGCCACAAGCAATCTCGTGTCGTAGCTACTACGCGTGGCGAGATTAATGTCCAACTGCTCTTGCCTTTGTAGTTTAAGGAATAACTCCACTGCCACTTGTGACGTGTTAGTGAGAGTGAGCAGAATATGGTCAACGGTGCGGGATCCATTCCTGCAGCCCGAAGAGGCATAGCGTGCAGTACACAAATGTTGAAAGATGGCGTCAAATGTGGACGGAAGTACAGGGATTGCTGGGATGCGAAGCAATGCCTCATGGGGCATTGGGACAGGACTCAGAATGCTCCATGACCCCCTCCGCCTTCCCACAACTCATAGCAGCAGAAGAGAAAGAGGTGCTCGGTGGGCTAGCTGCCCAGAGTGCACCACTCTGAATACTGCTGCAAGTGTCACAAGTGTGAACATGCTATTGCGCAGGCAGCTGACAGTGTGAACACACAACAGTGGTTTCCCTTCAGTGCTCTCTGAGCGGCGCGGTAACTCTGCCAGTGTAAACATACCCTAAATGAAAACTTCATCTAGTTCAGCTTTTTAAAAAACCTAAACAAACGGCAAAAGGTTAACACTGACTCCCTGTCCCATAATTACCACCCACTCCCCTTCTACAGATTTTTAAGCTGTGGGTGTCAAATGTGTATCTCATCCATAGGTGCTGGATGCTTTGGAATCCTTAAGTGCAGCTTGGATGAATAACTTTTTCCAGGGAATCAATTTCCCCAGTGAGAGGACTTTGATCATTCCTATAACAATTATCATTCCTGTAAATATTGGGCCTGATTGATCATACGCACACATTTACAAAGCTTGCAGTACTTCTATTTTTTCAGTGGTGGTTTTAAATGATTTGTCTTTGTTTTCAAGTTCTAAAATGCCCCTGTCTTGTGGTAGACACTCCAGATTTAATAGACAGTTGTGCAAAACCCGGTAGTTTCAGTTCACAAGGAATTTGTGTGACTCTTTTCTTTGTTATATGCAGTGTTGTAGTCGTGTTGGTCCCAGGATATTAGAGGGACAAGGTGAGTGAGGTACTTTATTTTATTGGACCAACTTCTGTTGGTGAAAAGAGACAAAAGCTGGTCCAATAAAAGATATTACCTCACCCACTTTGTCTCTCCTTGCTCTGTGTCCGTTGCCTGAGTTCATGTGGCTTTACCACCATCACCTCATCCCCAAGTTTCACTTTGAGTTTCTTTGAACCTCAAAATCAAATAGTTTTGGCCTGGTTTCATTGTGATTTCCATCTGATACTGTAATTTGGTTCAGGATAGATGAAACAAATTTTGAGCAATCTGAGAACATGGACTGCATTTTGAGACTGTAATTTGAGTTGATTGGGGTTTCATTTTGCATAGCTGTGCTTATAGTTCCCTTGTGTTGTATTGTGTGTTTAATGTGTATGATTCATATTTTGGTGCTGTGGTATGTACAATGTTTTATGTGTTACGGTATATGTGTTGTGGTGTTTTCTGGTATCTTTGTTATGGTTTGCTAAGCTATGTGGTGTGTTATGGTATGCTGTAATTAGTATGATGTTTCTGGTGTATGCTATGTAGTTAGACGGGCAGAATTCATTTTTGCAAAAAATGTCAGTGGAGAATATCTGTTTATTTTTAAGGATTTATTGTTTTACATTTTCACAGTTATGCAACATTATGGGTTTTAAACATTTTAATTTTTTTAGAGAGCTAAATTTTCTTAGTTATGAAAATGTTGGGGGGGGAGTTGGATCATTATTTTTTGACAGTAGACACTAAGATTCAAAAAGTTAAATATTTATAACCATTAAAACAATAATGCCTGGTCTACACTACCCAGTCAGGTCAACATAAGCTGCCTTAAGTCAACCTAACTCTGTCAGTTTCTCCACTGCAATGGTGCTCCCGCCGATGTAAGTCACCCACTCTCTTGACTTAAGCTATGTCTACAACTGAACGACAAAACTTTTGTCTTTCAGAGGTGTTACAAAAACACACCCCTGGAAAGACAAAAGTTTTGCCAAGGGCAAGCACCAGTGTGAACAGCTCTTTGTCGGCAGGAGTGCTTCCCTGCCAACAATGCTAACGCCGCTTGTCGGGGGTGGAAGTTTTTTCTCCGTAGGAGAGCAGAAAAACAGCAGCTACACTGCATGCCTTTTAGCGATCTGTAGGAACACAGCCCTGTTGCTAAAAGCTACGTAGTGTAGACATATCCTAAGTAACTCCACCTCTATGAGAGGCATAGTGTTTAGGTCGATGTAGTTAGTGCGATGCAGTGTCCTTGCAGAAGTGGGTATTCACCCACGAAAGCTTATGCTCCAATATGTCTGTTAGCCTATAAGGTGCCACAGGACTCTTTGTCACTTTTACAGATCCAGACTAACGCAGCTACCCCTCTGATACTTTACATCACCTCTGGCTGTCAGATGGGCACTGGGCTCACAGCTGGAGGCCCCCCGGCACCAAGAGCCCAAGCTGTTATCCTGGCGCGTGGCTCACAGTGGGAGCACCCCCCTGCCCTGGGGCTGACAGCCTGAACTGTGAGCCTGGTCTGGGGCTCAGTTTTACAGCAGGGAGCCTACCAGCAGTGAAATTGACATTCTTGTCAGTTTTATGGTTGCTATTATTTCACATTTCATCTCCGCTGTCATCCCTGGGGAGGGGGGCTCCAGCTGTGAGCACCATGCGGGGCTGAAAGCCAGAGACAAAATGTGTTGTATGTGGCTTGTGGTGTATTATGGTGTGTGATATGCTGCTGGATGATGTGTGATGGTGTGTAAGATGCGGCATATGGTTTGTTACACTGTGGTATGGTATGTATATACATTCTTTGCTGAATAGTGTGTGTGGAATGGAGTGTAGTGTGTGCAATATGCTATGGTGAATAGCATGGTGTCTTCTGTGCTGTGGTGAACTCTGTGTGTGGTGTATACTATGTTGTGTGGTGAGATGCCGTGTGGTGTATGCTGTGGCAGATGTGGTGTGAGATGCTATATGGAGTATGCTATGGTGTGTGCGCTAAAGCGTGAGATTCTGATTTGTGTGTTTTGTATGCTGTGGCATGTGTTGTGTGAGATGCTGCGGTGTATGTGGTCTATGCTGTGATGTGTAGCTGTGTGGGATGTGTGACCTATGCTGTAGGGTGTAGTACTGTGGTGTGTGGTGTGTAGCAGTGTGGTGTGTGGTGGGTACAGTGGTGCTGTGTGTGGGATCTGTGCTGTGAGGTGTAGCCTTGTGGGGTGTAGCTGTGTGTGATCTGTGCTGTGGGTTGTAGCTGTGTGCGATCTGTGCAGTGTAGCTGTGTGGAGTATAGCTGTGTGTGATCTTTGTGGTGGGGTGCAGCTGTGCGGGGTGTGAAGTGTAGGTTTGATGTGTAGCCGTGTGTGATCTGTGCGGTGGGGTGTAGCTGTGCGGGGTGTGAGGTGTAGCTGTGTGTGATCTGTGTGGTGGGGTGTAGCTGTGCGGGGTGTGAGGTGTAGCTGTGCGTGATCTGTTTGGTAGGATGTAGCTGTGTGGTGAGGTGTACTTGTGTGTGATCTATGTGGGGTGTGAGGTGTAGCTGTGTGTGATCTGTGCAGCAGGGTGTAGCTGTGCAAGGTGTGAGGTGTAGCTGTGTGTGATCTGTTTGGCGGGGTGTGAGGTGGAGCTGTGTGTGAACTGTTTGGCGGGGTACAGCTGTGCGATGGGGTGTGAGGTGTAGCTGTGTGTGATCTGTGCAGCAGGGTGTAGCTGTGTGGGGTGTGAGGTGGAGCTGTGTGTGATCTGTGTGCGGTCTGAAGTGTAGCTGTGCGGGGAGTGAGGGGTAGCTGTGTGTGATCTGTGCGGGGTGTAGCTGTATGTGAGGTGTAGTTGTGAGAGTGTGTGTGAGGTGTACTGTGTGTGATCTGTGCAGGGGTGTGTGAGGTGTAGCTGTGTGGCGGGGTGTGAGGTGTAGCTGTGTGTTATCTGTGCGGGGGGGTGAGGTGTAGCTGTGCAGGGGTGTGTGAGGTGTACTGTGTGTGATCTGTACAGGGTGTAGCTGTGTGTGATCTGTGTGGAGTGTGTGTGAGGTGTAGCTATGCAGGGGTGTGTGAGGTGTACTGTGTGTGATCTGTGCAGGGATGTGTGAGGTGTAGCTGTGTGTGATCTGTGCAGGGTGTAGCTGTGTGTGATCTGTGCGGTGGGATGTGAGGTGTAGCTGTGTGTGATCTGTGCGGGGTGTGTGTGAGGTGTAGCTGTGTGGCGGGGTGTACTGTGTGTGATCTGTACAGGGTGTAGCTGTGTGTGATCTGTGTGGGGTGTAGCTGTGCGTGATCTCTGCAGGGGTGTGGGAGGTGTAGCTGTGAGGGGGTGTGTGAGATGTGCTGTGTGTGATCTGTGTGGTGGGGTGTGAGGTGTAGCTGTGTGTGATCTGTGCGGTGGGGTGTGTAGCTGTGCAGGGGTGTGTGAGGTGTACTGTGTGTGATCTGTGCAGGGGTGTGTGAGGTGTAGCTGTGTGGCGGGGTGTGAGGTGTACCTGTGTGTGATCTGTGTGGTGGGGTATGAGGTGTAGCTGTGTGTGATCTGTGCAGGGGTGTGTGTGAGGTGTAGCTGTGCGGGGGTGTGTGAGGTGTACTGTGTGTGATCTGTGTGGCGGGGTGTGAGGTGTAGCTGTGTGTGCTCTGTGCGGGGTGTGAGGTGTATCTGTGCAGCGGAGTGTGAGGTGTACTGTGTGTGATCTGTGCGGGGTGTAGCTGTGTGTGATCTGTGTGAGGTATAGCTGTGTGTGATCTGTGCAGGGTGTGAGGTGTAGCTGTGCGGGGGTGTGTGTGAGATGTACTGTGTGTGATTGACAGACCCAGAAGAGTACCCAGAAGTTACCTACTACAGGACAGGCCCAACAAAGAAAATAACAGAACGCCACTAGCCATCACCTTCAGCCCCCAACTAAAACCTCTCCAATGCATCATCAAGGATCTACAACCTATCCTGAAGAACGATTCATCACTCTCACAAATCTTGGGAGACAGGCCAGTCCTTGCTTACAGGCAGCCCCCCAACCTGAAGCAAATACTTACCAGCAACCACACACCACACAACAAAATCACTAACCCAGGAACCTATCCTTGCAACAAAGCCTGTTGCCAACTGTGTCCACATATCTATTCAGGGGACACCATCATAGGGCCTCATCACATCAGCCACACTATCAGAGGCTCGTTCACCTGCACATCCACCAATGTGATATATGCTCTCATGTGCCAGCAATGCCCCTCTGCCATGTACATTGGCCAAACTGGACAGTCTCTACGTAAAAGAATAAATGGACACAAATCAGACATCAAGAATTATAACATTCAAAAACCAGTTGGAGAACACTTCAATCTCTCTGGTCACTCGATTACAGACCTAAAAGTGGCAATTCTTCAACAAAAAAAACTTCAAAACCAGATGCCAACGAGAGACTGCTGAATTGGAATTAATTTGCAAACTGGATACAATTAACTTAGGCTTGAATAGAGACTGGGACTGGATGGGTCATTACACAAAACTATTTCCCCATGTTTATTCCCCCTCCCATCCCGCCCCCCCCCGCCGTCTCCTGCTGTTAATAGCTCACCTTAAGTGATCACTCTGGTTACAGTGTGTATGGTAACACCCATTGTTTCATGTTCTCTATGTATATAAATCTCCCCACTGTATTTTAAACTGCATGCATCCGATGAAGTGAGCTGTAGCTCTTGAAAGCTTATGTTCAAATAAATTGGTTAGTCTCTAAGGTGCCATAAGTACTCCTTTTCTTTTTATAAATTTGTTAGTCTCTACGGTGCCACAAGTACTCCTTTTCTTTTTGCCAATACAGACTAACACCACTGCTACTCTGAAACCTGTGTGTGATCTGTGTGGGGGGGCGGTGGGTGAGGTATAGCTGTGCGGGGTGTGTGAGGTGTAGCTGTGTGTGATCTGTGTGTGATCTGTGCGGGGAGGCGGGGAGATGTAGCTGTGAGGGGCTGTGTGAGGTGTACTGTGTGTGATCTGTGTGTGGGTGTGTGAGGTGTACCTGTGTGTGATCTGTGCAGGGGTGTGTGTGTGAGGTGTAGCTATGTGTGATCTGTGTGTGATCTGTGCGGGGTATGTGAGGTGTAGCTGTGTGTGATCTGTGCGGGGGGGTATGTGAGGTGTAGCTGTGTGTGATCTGTGCAGGGGTGTGTGTGAGGTGTAGCTGTGTGTGATCTGTGCGGGGGTGTGTGAGGTGTAGCTTTGTGTGATCTGTGCAGGGTGTAGCTGTGTGTGATCTGTGCTGGGTGTGTGTGTGTGAGGTGTAGCTGTGTGTGATCTGTGCGGGGGTGTGTGAGGTGTAGCTGTGTGTGATCTGTGCAGGGTGTAGCTGTGTGTGATCTGTGCGGGGGGGTATATGAGGTGTAGCTGTGTGTGATCTGTGTGGGGGGGTATGTGAGGTGTAGCTGTGTGTGATCTGTGCGGGGGGGTGTGAGGTGTAGCTTTGTGTGATCTGTGCAGAGTGTAGCTGTGTGTGATCTGTGCGGGGGGGGGTATGTGAGGTGTAGCTGTGTGTGATCTGTGCGGGGGGGTGTGAGGTGTAGCTGTGTGTGATCTGTGCGGGGGGGTGTGAGGTGTAGCTGTGTGTGATCTGTGCGGGGGGGTATGTGAGGTGTAGCTGTGTGTGATCTGTGCAGAGTGTAGCTGTGTGTGATCTGTGCGGGGGGGTATGTGAGGTGTAGCTGTGTGTGATCTGTGTGGGGGTGTGTGAGGTGTAGCTGTGTGTGATCTGTGCGGGGGTGTGTGAGGTGTAGCTGTGTGTGATCTGTGCGGGGGGTATGTGAGGTGTAGCTGTGTGTGATCTGTGTGGGGGTGTGTGAGGTGTAGCTGTGTGTGATCTGTGTGGGGGGGTATGTGAGGTGTAGCTGTGTGTGATCTGTGCAGAGTGTAGCTGTGTGTGATCTGTGCGGGGGGGTATGTGAGGTGTAGCTGTGTGTGATCTGTGCGGGGGGGGTATGTGAGGTGTAGCTGTGTGTGATCTGTGCGGGGGAGTATGTGAGGTGTAGCTGTGTGTGATCTGTGCGGGGGTGTGTGAGGTGTAGCTGTGTGTGATCTGTGCGGGGGGTATGTGAGGTGTGGCTGTGTGTGATCTGTGCGGGGGGGTGTGTGTGAGGTGTAGCTGTGTGTGATCTGTGCGGGGGTGTGTGTGTGAGGTGTAGCTGTGTGTGATCTGTGCGGGGGGGGTATGTGAGGTGTAGCTGTGTGTGATCTGTGCGGGGGGGGTATGTGAGGTGTAGCTGTGTGTGATCTGTGCGGGGGGGTATGTGAGGTGTAGCTGTGTGTGATCTGTGCGGGGGTGTGTGAGGTGTAGCTGTGTGTGATCTGTGCGGGGGGGGTATGTGAGGTGTAGCTGTGTGTGATCTGTGCGGGGGGGGTATGTGAGGTGTAGCTGTGTGTGATCTGTGCGGGGGTGTGTGTGTGAGGTGTAGCTGTGTGTGATCTGTGCGGGGGTGGGTGTGTGAGGTGTAGCTGTGTATGATCTGTGCGGGGGGGGTATGTGAGGTGTAGCTGTGTGTGATCTGTGCGGGGGGGGTATGTGAGGTGTAGCTGTGTGTGATCTGTGCGGGGGTGTGTGTGTGAGGTGTAGCTGTGTGTGATCTGTGCGGGGGGGGGTATGTGAGGTGTAGCTGTGTGTGATCTGTGCGGGGGGGGTATGTGAGGTGTAGCTGTGTGTGATCTGTGCGGGGGGGGTATGTGAGTGTAGCTGTGTGTGATCTGTGCGGGGGGGTATGTGAGGTGTAGCTGTGTGTGATCTGTGCGGGGGTGTGTGAGGTGTAGCTGTGTGTGATCTGTGCGGGGGTATGTGAGGTGTAGCTGTGTGTGATCTGTGCGGGGGGGGTATGTGAGGTGTAGCCGTGTGTGATCTGTGCGGGGGGGGTATGTGAGGTGTAGCTGTGTGTGATCTGTGCGGGGGTGTGTGTGTGAGGTGTAGCTGTGTGTGATCTGTGCGGGGGTGGGTGTGTGAGGTGTAGCTGTGTGTGATCTGTGCGGGGGTGGGTGTGTGAGGTGTAGCTGTGTGTGATCTGTGCGGGGGGGGTATGTGAGGTGTAGCTGTGTGTGATCTGTGCGGGGGGGGGTGTGTGAGGTGTAGCTGTGTGTGATCTGTGTGGGGGTGTGTGAGGTGTAGCTGTGTGTGATCTGTGCGGGGGTGTGTGAGGTGTAGCTGTGTGTGATCTGTGCGGGGGGTATGTGAGGTGTAGCTGTGTGTGATCTGTGTGGGGGTGTGTGAGGTGTAGCTGTGTGTGATCTGTGCAGAGTGTAGCTGTGTGTGATCTGTGCGGGGGGGTATGTGAGGTGTAGCTGTGTGTGATCTGTGCGGGGGGGGTATGTGAGGTGTAGCTGTGTGTGATCTGTGCGGGGGGGTGTGTGTGAGGTGTAGCTGTGTGTGATCTGTGCGGGGGGGGTATGTGAGGTGTAGCTGTGTGTGATCTGTGCGGGGGGGGTATGTGAGGTGTAGCTGTGTGTGATCTGTGCGGGGGTGGGTGTGTGTGAGGTGTAGCTGTGTGTGATCTGTGCGGGGGGGGTATGTGAGGTGTAGCTGTGTGTGATCTGTGCGGGGGTGTGTGAGGTGTAGCTGCGTGTGATCTGTGCGGGGGTGTGTGTGTGAGGTGTAGCTGTGTGTGATCTGTGCGGGGGTGTGTGTGTGAGGTGTAGCTGTGTGTGATCTGTGCGGGGGGGGTATGTGAGGTGTAGCTGTGTGTGATCTGTGCGGGGGGGGTATGTGAGGTGTAGCTGTGTGTGATCTGTGCGGGGGGGTATGTGAGGTGTAGCTGTGTGTGATCTGTGCGGGGGTGTGTGAGGTGTAGCTGTGTGTGATCTGTGCGGGGGGGGTATGTGAGGTGTAGCTGTGTGTGATCTGTGCGGGGGGGGTATGTGAGGTGTAGCTGTGTGTGATCTGTGCGGGGGTGTGTGTGTGAGGTGTAGCTGTGTGTGATCTGTGCGGGGGTGGGTGTGTGAGGTGTAGCTGTGTATGATCTGTGCGGGGGGGGTATGTGAGGTGTAGCTGTGTGTGATCTGTGCGGGGGGGGTATGTGAGGTGTAGCTGTGTGTGATCTGTGCGGGGGTGTGTGTGTGAGGTGTAGCTGTGTGTGATCTGTGCGGGGGGGGTATGTGAGGTGTAGCTGTGTGTGATCTGTGCGGGGGGGGTATGTGAGGTGTAGCTGTGTGTGATCTGTGCGGGGGGGGTATGTGAGGTGTAGCTGTGTGTGATCTGTGCGGGGGTGTGAGGTGTAGCTGTGTGTGATCTGTGCGGGGGGGGTATGTGAGGTGTAGCTGTGTGTGATCTGTGCGGGGGGGGTATGTGAGGTGTAGCTGTGTGTGATCTGTGCGGGGGGGGGGTATGTGAGGTGTAGCTGTGTGTGATCTGTGCGGGGGTGTGTGTGTGAGGTGTAGCTGTGTGTGATCTGTGCGGGGGGGGTATGTGAGTGTAGCTGTGTGTGATCTGTGCGGGGGGGTATGTGAGGTGTAGCTGTGTGTGATCTGTGCGGGGGTGTGTGAGGTGTAGCTGTGTGTGATCTGTGCGGGGGTATGTGAGGTGTAGCTGTGTGTGATCTGTGCGGGGGGGGTATGTGAGGTGTAGCTGTGTGTGATCTGTGCGGGGGGGGTATGTGAGGTGTAGCTGTGTGTGATCTGTGCGGGGGTGTGTGTGTGAGGTGTAGCTGTGTGTGATCTGTGCGGGGGTGGGTGTGTGAGGTGTAGCTGTGTATGATCTGTGCGGGGGGGGTATGTGAGGTGTAGCTGTGTGTGATCTGTGCGGGGGGGGTATGTGAGGTGTAGCTGTGTGTGATCTGTGCGGGGGTGTGTGTGTGAGGTGTAGCTGTGTGTGATCTGTGCGGGGGGGGGTATGTGAGGTGTAGCTGTGTGTGATCTGTGCGGGGGGGGTATGTGAGGTGTAGCTGTGTGTGATCTGTGCGGGGGGGGTATGTGAGGTGTAGCTGTGTGTGATCTGTGCGGGGGGGGTATGTGAGGTGTAGCTGTGTGTGATCTGTGCGGGGGTGTGAGGTGTAGCTGTGTGTGATCTGTGCGGGGGTGTGAGGTGTAGCTGTGTGTGATCTGTGCGGGGGGGGTATGTGAGTGTAGCTGTGTGTGATCTGTGCGGGGGGGTATGTGAGGTGTAGCTGTGTGTGATCTGTGCGGGGGTGTGTGAGGTGTAGCTGTGTGTGATCTGTGCGGGGGTGTGAGGTGTAGCTGTGTGTGATCTGTGCGGGGGGGGTATGTGAGGTGTAGCTGTGTGTGATCTGTGCGGGGGTGTGAGGTGTAGCTGTGTGTGATCTGTGCGGGGGGGGTATGTGAGTGTAGCTGTGTGTGATCTGTGCGGGGGGGTATGTGAGGTGTAGCTGTGTGTGATCTGTGCGGGGGGGTATGTGAGGTGTAGCTGTGTGTGATCTGTGCGGGGGTATGTGAGGTGTAGCTGTGTGTGATCTGTGCGGGGGGGGTATGTGAGGTGTAGCTGTGTGTGATCTGTGCGGGGGTGTGTGTGTGAGGTGTAGCTGTGTGTGATCTGTGCGGGGGTGGGTGTGTGAGGTGTAGCTGTGTGTGATCTGTGCGGGGGGGTGTGTGTGAGGTGTAGCTGTGTGTGATCTGTGCGGGGGGGGTATGTGAGGTGTAGCTGTGTGTGATCTGTGCGGGGGGGTATGTGAGGTGTAGCTGTGTGTGATCTGTGCGGGGGGGTGTGTGTGAGGTGTAGCTGTGTGTGATCTGTGCGGGGGGGTGTGTGTGAGGTGTAGCTGTGTGTGATCTGTGCGGGGGGTGTGAGGTGTAGCTGTGTGTGATCTGTGCGGGGGGGTGTGTGTGAGGTGTAGCTGTGTGTGATCTGTGCGGGGGGGGTATGTGAGGTGTAGCTGTGTGTGATCTGTGCGGGGGGGGTATGTGAGGTGTAGCTGTGTGTGATCTGTGCGGGGGTGGGTGTGTGAGGTGTAGCTGTGTGTGATCTGTGCGGGGGGGGGGTATGTGAGGTGTAGCTGTGTGTGATCTGTGCGGGGGTGTGTGTGTGAGGTGTAGCTGTGTATGATCTGTGCGGGGGGGTGTGTGTGAGGTGTAGCTGTGTGTGATCTGTGCGGGGGGGGTATGTGAGGTGTAGCTGTGTGTGATCTGTGCGGGGGGGGGTATGTGAGGTGTAGCTGTGTGTGATCTGTGCGGGGGTGTGTGTGTGAGGTGTAGCTGTGTGTGATCTGTGCGGGGGTGGGTGTGTGTGAGGTGTAGCTGTGTGTGATCTGTGCGGGGGGGTATGTGAGGTGTAGCTGTGTGTGATCTGTGCGGGGGGGTGTGTGTGAGGTGTAGCTGTGTGTGATCTGTGCGGGGGGGGGTATGTGAGGTGTAGCTGTGTGTGATCTGTGCGGGGGGGGTATGTGAGGTGTAGCTGTGTGTGATCTGTGCGGGGGGGTGTGTGTGAGGTGTAGCTGTGTGTGATCTGTGCGGGGGGGTGTGTGTGAGGTGTAGCTGTGTGTGATCTGTGCGGGGGGGTGTGTGTGAGGTGTAGCTGTGTGTGATCTGTGCGGGGGGGTGTGTGTGAGGTGTAGCTGTGTGTGATCTGTGCGGGGGGTGTGAGGTGTAGCTGTGCGGGGGGGGGCGGCGGGGGGGTGAGGTGTGCTGTGTCTGACCCGCGCCGGGGACCCGGTTGCCGTGGTGCCGCAGGCCCTGCAGCCAGTCGCTGCGGCCCCTTTAAGAGCCGGAGCCGGGCGCGCAGGCCAGGCCCGGCTGCGAGCGCAGGAGCCGGCACAAAGTTTTCCCCTCACGGCTCCGGGGCGCGGCGGCCCGGGCGGCGGCGGCACCGAGCGCGCGCGGGGGCAGCCAGGGCCCGCGGGGGCCGGGGGCCGCAGGTAGGAGCCGCCCCGGCATGCGGAAGAGCCGCGGCCGCCGCATCCCCGAGCTCGGCCCGGGCTTCCCTTGAGAGCCAAGCGGGGGCCGCGCCGCAGCCGCTTCCCCTGCCCCCGCGGAGAGAGCCGCCTGCCAGGGCCCTTCCCAGCCCCCGGCGAGAGACTCAGCGCCTGGGGCCGGCCCCCGTTCGCGCCTGGGGCCTCCGGCTGGGTTCCCCGGTGCCCGCTGTGCCCTTGTCCTGAGCGCCCCAGGGAGGCCGGGGGTGTGGTTAGTGGCCCTCTCCTCGCCCTGCCCCCGGGGCCGCCGTGGGGCCCTCACCCCCCAGAGCCTGGGCCAGGCACCTGCTCCTGACAGCGGGACTCGCGCCCTTGCCCGGGGGGGCTGGGTTTGTCTGGAGGTGTGTTGTGACTTCCTGCCCCACGGTTTCAGGGACGCAGTTCCCACCTCCTGCTCCTCGGCCTGCTCTTTGTCACCCTTGTGTTAATGAGCGGTTGGGGTGAGTGGCTGAGATGAAAGTGACTGTTTCGTTTGGGAAGACGGGGATTGTGGTCCCCTGTAAGGATGGGCGGCTCCGTGTCAGAGACTTGACCCAGCAGGCTCTTCAGAGATTCCTCAAAACCAAAGAAAAGGTAAGGAAGATAAAAACTCACCATATCCACTTCACACCAAGATCGCTTAGGAACAGGGCACTTTTAAACCAGACGGTCTGTTTATAGAGGCGCCTCTATGTACCTGTAATGTATATATCTTATTAGTACCCCAAGTATAAGGCTGTTTTTTTTTAAGGTGTGAATTTTGCAGTTGGTGATTTCACAGCTGAAATAGTAGGTGGATACCAGTGGGATGCTGAATCTGCAGGTCCAGAATGAGATGCAGCACAGTCACTGAAGAACAGAACTACTCAGTTTTGAAATAGAAGTTGGGGTTCAGTAGTTATTGTAATAAATAAGGACTAGAAGTCAGAGCTTGGTGGACTAGTGTTGTTCACAACACTGCCAAAAAGTTGCATGAACAGTTGATATAGACAAGCTAAAAATGTGTTCCCTTTTGCTACAGTGGCTTCCTCGAAATGTGTAAAGTTTCTTGTATTTTAGGTTGTATGCTGTGCCACAAACATAACTTATTTATCTACAATAAAGTTGACATAGTATGGTCGGACTTTGGTTCAGACCTTATGATCCTAGGGACACCGCATGAATAGAGGTGCCACTTTTCAGATGAAAGTTGATCAAGGCTTCTTTTACCTGGGTCTGGTTGCAATTAAAAATAGTAGGACTGGCCAGTGAATCAGTTCAGTATGGTACTGATCAATAGTTTCTGTTCAAAGACCTGATTTTGCAAACACTTATTCAGATGAATAGTTTGTTACTTCATTGAGACTGCTCACCTGAGTAAGGGCTTGCAGGATTGGATCTTCAGAGAGTGAAGGAGATCTGAGTGCTAAAGGGCAACCCATGAGACTTGATTATCTCTGTTGCTGACTCATTCTGTGACTTTGGGCAAATCATATGACTTCTCTGCCTTTGTTTTTCTCATGTGTAAAAATGGGATTATAATATTTACCATCCCTTCACAAGAGTGTTTTGAATATTAATGTATGAAAACGTCTGCTGAAGTGCTAACTTTCTTATTGTACAAATCTGTATTAACTGTGGTAGTTACAGTGACTTCCATGTTTCCCTACACAAGCGCCTGTAGTGCTTTGCCTATCATGTAAAATACTTTCCTAAGTGAGATACTGTATAAAACAGTACTATATTCTTTCTCTCCATACTGGTACACTGTCTCTGTGTGTGTATATCACTACTGTAAACTGAATCAGCTGAGGATTAAATATTATCATAATAGTATTATGGAAATTAGCAAATATTATTTAGGCTGTGGGCCATCAGGATGCTTCAAACTGTCCAAATATGCATACACTTTGCTGAGGTTTTCTAAGAAGCAAAAGGACTTTTGGCCTTGGTAAACTTTTAAAAAAAAAAAAATATATTGAATTCAGCTCTCTCCTTATGGCAGTGAAGTTTGGACTAAAGTGCTGAGCCATCTGAACAACTAATGAGGAAAGCTTTAAGGTGACCGCAGAGAGAGCACAAGCCAAATTTTGCAGGTGTGTAAAGAAGGACCAAAAGAAACAAGCGGGGAAAAAACCTTATTCTAGAACTGCATATCCTGGCTAGTCTAGAAGTCTTGCTGACGTGGCTGGAGAATTAATGAAGGCTGAACAACTGAGTGGAACAAGTGTTCAGAATGAAGGCTGAACAACTGAGTGGAAAGGAATTTTTAGCCAGACTGTCACATTGTTTTTGTTTGTTAATACCTAACTAGTTAATCCAGTGAGACAAGGTGGATGAGGTGATATCTTTTATTGGACCAACTTCTGTTGGGGTGAGAGAGACAAGCTTTCAAGCTTACACAGAACTCTATCTCTCTAGTATCCTGGGACCAGCATGGCTATAACAACACTGTATATAGTTAAGTAATGTTTCAAGAAAAGGAATTTTTTTGTTAACGATTCAACACCTTTACCCCCTTATATTAAGGTGTGAGAACTGACACTATATACCTCTGAAACATCCAGTAGGTTCTTCAGCCAGTCTTGGGGAAAACCAGACATTGCATTCTTGATATTTCTAAGAGAAAACGAAGCAGAATCTGTTCTCACACTTCTCATCTCTTCTCAAACTTTTCAGGCTCTCTTTATACATCATAAGGAAACCAAAAAGGGCATAAGCCCAGTTTATTTTAAAACTCTGGTGAGTTTTAATGTTGGTAATTTGAAACTACAGTTAATACACATAATGGAAAAATCAAAAGAAAACAACATAAGAGGCTCAAACAGTAAATACTGAGCAGATTTGGATTTAAATCTCTAATTCAGTGGCTGAGATTTTGGTGTGTGCCTTTTCTAGTTCACCTTGAGTTGCACAGTAAAATTTCTATGCACTTCTTTGAATAGCTGGTTTCTGGCAAATCTTATTGGCTATCTTAGACCTTAATGCAAAATATTAGGTAACTTCAGTTTATTTAGCTAACTGTCATTGGAGGTTGTACTATTAGAAGAATTCTAAAGAATCATTACTGTTGTATTTTGGCTTGTTTAATTATACAGTATCTTGAATTCACTAACAATTCTAGTGGCCCTGTGCTTTTGTTTGTTCATTGTCTAACATGGGTGGATTAGGCCTGTTATCACTTTGTTCCCAATTTAAAAAAAGTAATTAATACACTTACAGATATTAACATTAGTAAAAACTGGATATATACTGGGACTCTGTACCACTAGTCACTACCTGAAATCTGCTGTAAAGTATGGGTATATTATACATATGAATTTCTAATAGGTTTGTTATTAAAGATGTTTACTGACTTAAGTTTAAAAAATACGTATTTAGAATGTTTAGATGACTTTATTTGGACTGAAGTTAGAGTATAGAATAATAGTGATAATACTTGAAAACTGCTTTTTATATGATTACTGGGTGTAAATAGTTTAAAATGTATAATGTCAAGTTGGGAAATTGGGATGAGAAAAGGGCCGGATGTAGTGATGGGATGGGGGAGGAGGAAAGTGGACCCAGGAAGGGAATGTACCAAAGTTTCAGAAGTTTGGGAAGGAAGAGAGTTGGATAGGACAGACTTAGAGAAGAATTTTTATTTCTATTTTATTTATATAAATGTACTGTGATGCCATAGTTACAATACTCATAATATGTACATAAGGTTTTAATTCCATCTTGGGGGTTCTACTGATCTAAACAGAGAACTTGAACTTTGCATTTGTTTCTTATCTTGCCATATTCAGTTGATGGAATTCTAGCCTTTGATAAAGCTGAGGGTGTGGGAGGAGTATTCTTTTTATTTTGTATAATATTAGTCAAATTCATAATGGTCTCAAGAATTCAGCTCCTTGTTAAACTATGGTTTTATAATATTTGTGATAGGGCCAAAATTATACAGTAAATGGATAGCTATTCCACTTCAAAATGATTTTACAAATAAAATAGCTGAAAATCTTGGAGGCACTTTACTTGCTATAGCTTGCTGCATTTTATAACAAACTTGGACTAATCACATGGCAGACTCATGGCAAGATTTGACCATAAAGGCTCATTAACAGTTACTGTTAAGTCGGAATTATTTTATTTATCAGCTGAAAAGTCATGCAATAAGACAATTTTTCATTGTTGTGCATGAAGGTCAACTATTGGGACCAAATTCCCAATAAATCGGTGCAATTTTAAATGGTCAAACCTCTTGCTCTACATCCCGATTGACTCATCAGAGGTTAAAAAGAACTTTTCTGGACATTAAATTCTGCATAAAACATAGAGGTAAATTCTCTCCATGAAAATATCAGTTAAAAAAGGCTATTATACTTAGGAATGTTATGTTCATGAAGGAGAGAATTCCAGATATTTTTGGAAAAAAAGTGTGTGTGAGAGATTGGGGGGAGGGGGGGGAGGAGGGGAGAGAATAAGAATTCTAGTACTCGTTTTCTTGAGAATCAAGATTTATTGTTCTGAGAAGACAATGTCTATTTTTGCTTCATCTCACTCAATATTTACCTCTCAAGTAAACAAATCTTCAGTAAAAGTCATTATCTGCTTTTGTTATTGTTTTGTAGTGTGTAAATTAAGGTTTCCTATGTGTAGTTATACGCAGTAGGACTAATAGCTCCACATAATCTTTCTTGCTGCGTTTATACCATCTCTTACTTAGCTACTCTTTGTTTAGATATTTCTACGATCTTAGGATATGTCTTCATTGCACAGCTAAGTTGAGTTACCTCTCTTGAGTTAGTAAAGCTTCAGTGAGAGAGGCCACACTGCAAAATAACGCTTGAGTTGCTGTGTCCATGCTGGTGCTGTTTGCGCTTGTTTGCAGTGCTAAGACTTCTAAGGGTAAATATCATGGTAAGTAAAACTGAGTGAAATTCTTTTGGACTTTTTTTTCATGCCAAAGCATGTATCTGACTGAAACATTTTGCAAATTTGTGACAAATTTGCTGAAGTGTTTTACTTTATAACAAAAAACAAACAAACAAAAAAAACCCCAGACAAAAAACAGCACCTTAAAAAAAATCTAAATGTGTTTTGACACTTTTTTAAAATTAAAATGTTTTTAATTCTGATGCAAAGTGAATTTTTTGTTTCAGGATATTCACGTTTCAGATAAAATTACTCTAACACTTAAAATGGTCAAAATCTAAATGAAATGTTTAGTTTGACCCTAAATGATTATCTCTTCCCCGCCGCCCCACCCCCGAATTGCCAGCAAATGGAAAATCTGTTATTTGCCTACCTCTAACAGTAACCCAAGTCAGTTTCTGAATTCTTTCCCAATGAATTGGGGGAGAATTTGTCTATCTTTTCAGGGCAACAGGGGGAATTCTAGGAAGGTACCGTAAGCACTCCAAACATTTGAGTTCTGTTAGCCTGTGTCTGGACTGCAGAGTGTTGGCGTTAGCAGCTGATGCGCTATGCTCACTTGAGTTTTAGCCAATTCCCACTTTGGTGCCAGCCTACTTGAGTTAAAAACCCAGTGCACTTGAATTAGAGGGAAGGAAGGAATTGAAGTTAGGGGCAATGCTTGAATTATGACTTGAGTTAATTTTGCGGTGAAGGCAATCCGTTAGTTAAGGCTGGACATTGAAACTTTAACTATAAATTGTTTTTGTCTTGTTAACTTTAAGTCAGACTTTCAATGGTATTTTGAAAACTTAAAAAATGATGAGTTTTTGTTCTCATGGATGTTCAGCAGAAAGGAACAGCAGTGAGCCTGGAGAATGCAATATACAACAGCCCTTCTTCTAGATAAAGTGACATTTACTTTATCTCCCTTTGAAACAAAATTTACAGCATTCCTTTAAACTTTCTCACTTTCATAAAAGAACAGGCAAGTATGCAAAAGGGAAGAGCCTTGCATGTAGATATGATCATATTCTGTTTGAATGCATATCAGTCCTCCAAGATAGAAACATTTATGTTCTGTCATCAAAACAAAGATGGACTGTGTCCATAATCCGCTTCTCAAATCTGGGATCAGTTTTTAACCATTGGATGGTTCACTTGGCGGGACCACTTCAGAGGGTGACTAAATTGCTGTGCCAACTGAATACGTGGCTTCCGTCCTTGGAAAGCCTACTAGAGTGTCAGTTATGGTTTTGTGATATAGGTCCCCACTGATTAGAAACTATACCGAAAACACTAATTTGTTCCACAGTAGTAGTGGTAAACTCCTTGACTACCAAACTGGATATCAGTGACACTATATGAAGGCAATACAATGGTCATACATCTCTGATTGGACAGGAAATAGTGTTTATTAAATTATTTGTGTATCGTCAGCATTGTGCTCAAAGGTATTTAGAGGGTTAATGTTATAGGCTGACTATCTAAGTCACCTTCAATTTTTTGCTAATAAAATATTTCTCTCTGTTGTAACTTCATAAACCTATGTTCTCATGCCTGCCCCATAACATAACGGTATGTGGCTGCTGCTAAGCAGCCAGCAGAAGGAGTACTAAATGTTCTTTTGCAGTTTCTTTAAAAACAGAAGCTTTAAAAAAAATATTTTGAACCAAAAGTCAGTATCTGACTTGCAAAAACAGTCCAGGTTTCCACAGATACTGAGGAAGATGTCAAAACGTAGAAAATAAACGGTGTTTTGCCCACTCTTCTGTTTGTTCAAGTGTTGTTTTTAATTTATGAGCAAAGTAGAAGGCGGTTATGTGACATGTATAATAGAGACAGAATATTAATGATAGTATTTGTACTGCTTGTTTCCACTTCCAGAAGTAGGTTTTAGCTTTTGTGGGCTCTTCCATGACCAGGTAGATTATGTGCCCTAAAATTGTTCATTCTTTTTACATTTTAATGCCATTTGTACTTATCCACAATCTGCTTTCTACATCAGGAATAATTTACATATTTCCAAGCTCTGGTTTTAAACACTCAGATTTTGTTTTTAAATTTTTCATCGCCATATCCATATTAACGTTCTCTTGTCCTCTTATTAACTGCAGTTCATTATCAAGTTTCTAATTTGTCTTTGGGACTTTGATATATATTTTTGTATGTGAAAATCATAATTAAGCTGTTCAGCATTCAAGTTTGCTCATTATGATAGCGCACTAATAAACTGGAGTATAATTTGATATATTAGATTTCTCATGTTATTATGGGTGACTGCTTGACAAGTATAGGATGAGAAGTCCTCTTCCAGATAATTAAGGGGAGAAAAAAACATATTATTTCACTAACCTCAGTATTAAACAGGAGTTCATACAGGGGTAACTTGACAATGGTATGGCTATTGCCAGTAATAGTGGGGAATATAACCTTCTGTGGCCTCCTTTTTTGAATCTTTTTAACACGCATGTAGGATTGGTTGAACTGAGGCACAAATTAGCCATTTGGAAGATTATTTCATGTTGACATTAGCTTTTTCTGTGACCAATGGTTTTATTCTTCATTTTTTTGTTTGAGTGCTGGTAAAGACGAACCCATTGATAAGCACAATTGCTGGAACTTCTTCAATGCTTTGTATTTAGACTAGCATCATAGTTAAGATAGTAAATCTTTCTTGGCTGTTTAAAAACACTGGCTTTGGTATTTAAACAACACATTTGTGTGGGAATTTCTTTAGATGATGGTTTCATAGGAACAAAGATGCTTTTGATCTAGGCTAACAGTATATTTTTTTATACAATTTTAAAATTGTTTCCATATCCTAGTGTATTCCTTTAATTTCCTCATAATTTAATTTGTTATCTCTTTGATAAGATGTTACCAGAACTATTGTTTCTAATTGCTCTAGGACATCATTCCAGTGCATAATTTTTTGGGGGCTGGGGGGAGGCAGAGGAGACATTTTAGCCATTTAATGTCAGAGGTATTCTGTCCTCAATTTTGCATAAAGTCTTCATTTTGATTAGTCTGATAACTGTCAATTTGCAAAGTTATAGCTAAAACTTAAACATTTTTTCTGTGCAACATAGTTTATGGAATAGCAATAATGGTTCCTGATGCCCTTCGTCACTCCCATTAATGCTGATATACGGTTAAGGCTTTTTTCCTGTTCCTTACCTGCCTATCATAGGTGTTTATAAGTTGGCTAGAAAAACTGCCTTTGTGCTGAAAATCAAACTTGTCATACAACATACAAGATGTTGTTCTGTAGGGTTTTCTTTACTTTAACTTAAAAAATAAAAGATCTTGCCATTTTTCAGGTTTGATCAGTAAACAGAGAGAACAGGTTATTGGCTTAAGTTAATATTGAGTGCCTTGCTTAAAACATACAGGCATCAGGTAATCTATCAAATAAGTAGAGATGGATGAAATTGATTAAAATGCAGTATGTCCATTCAGAGTGACCCACCCTGGAAATACTATAAATGTGTATGCTACATACATGATAATTCTAGGATCTATACATTAAATCTTGTTTATCAAATTCAAAGTGTTAAGAGTTGTCTGAAGTGTTTGAGAGCTCGACTAGAATACTAAGCTTCCTTCTAGAACTCCATTTTCAATATCTATTAGAGGGCTTCATAAAGTAGTACATGCTGATAGGTTGCAATTCACCCTTCATTTGGGTAAACAGCAGTAGAAACCAATCTAGTCTCAATTGATTTACAGAAGATACAGAGAGACAATTAGCGGGCAAAATTTCTATTATCCATTCACTTCTTCCAAATCAATGTGCACACACTCTCCACTGATTACTTGCTTTATCATCTTCAAAAAAGCTTCTGGCAAAGAATGGAATTGAAATAAATTGATCGAAACACTTATTTCCCACAAAGGGGGAATGTTTTTGCTTGTATAGAATATCAGTTTAACATGATTTCTAACAAGCAGTTGACAGTGACAGGCAGTATGTGTCCTATTGATATTGCATAAAATGCCAAACAACTCTTGAAAAAGTGGCTAAAGTTACTTGCCAATAATAGTTTGTACTTTCTATGAAATATGCTTTCCCCCATATTTGTTCTGTATGGTGCAGCAATTGAATTGCACCATACTGTGCTGGGCCTTGCATCCTGCTGTTAAACCAACAGACGTCCTTCCACATGGAGCACAGCATTCTTCAGGCTTTCCTAATCAGTCTGATGCCATAAGAACTGCAGGTTTTGGTATAAACACCTGTCTTATCTAAAATATCCTCCAGTATCAATTAAAATGTCTGTCTTTTACCCTTAAAATAATGGTGCCAAAGGGCTATAGCAATCGATACAATGCAAAAGCTGTTTTCAGCTGTTTTCATACTTACACTCCTGCCTTTATAAATAGAAAGGCTCAATAACCTTTTCCTATTTCAAGACAGCTTTTTAAAATCAAGTACGGTTAGACTTGAACATCTTGATGAGAAACAAATTTTTGAATGCTAGTGAACACTCAGATCCATAAATTCACTAAAGAAAGGAAATTCCTTCAGGGAGCGAGTCTTTGAAAGTCAGTCTGTACAGTACTACTTATCCAGGTATCATGTCCGTGTATCATTCTTTCCTCTTCTTGGGCATGCACACTTTTCTGGTTGCTCTCTGTGGAACCTTTTGCCACTGGTGCTGGCACAGTTTGTATGTGGGGTGTGTGCTGAGAGCCATTGAACTGAACTGTAAACCCTCTATGATGGAAACAACGTCAAGCCAGGGGGGGTGCAGGAGCACCCCTAGTTCCAGCACCTAGGCCGGTGGCTAACTTTTCATACAAAGTTACTTTAACTGTGAGGAAAGGAGAATTTACAATAGTAAAAACCAGTGATTGGATTCGAAGGGACTTCTGCATCATGCATCCTTCTTTAGGGCCCCCCCTTCCCCCAAAAAGTAAGACCTTTTTTTTTCCATAAATGTATATAATTTTTCCTTAGATACCTCTGGTGATTGTGCCTTAGACAGGTAAACTACTGCAAAGTCTGATCTTATGATCCATCTTTGCTCTTATCTAAGATAAAACTATCATTTCTGCACCATCATCAGTACTTGCATTAGAAGTGATGTCTGTTCATGCGGTGGCACTACCGTACAAAACCCTCACTTAATATTGCACCCTGTGATACTCCTGTGCTTTGAAGTCTAAACCAGTTGTTCTTTGGCTTCCCAAGGATAATGGTAGCAGCTGTTGCTGAATAGACCTTTATTTTTAATTAATAAAGTAAAATGTCATCAAATTTTTAAGACCAAAAAATGCAATCTGCTTGACTGCAAATCATATTTACAAGCAACAACAGACTCACACCTAGGTTTCTCCTTCCTTTGCCCCTTTATGAAAGGTTGTCTTTGCAGGTTATTATGATTTTAAATGGCTGATTGTGGTTGTCTGCAGGTGAGTCAGAACTTCAGTGGTGGAATACTTGCTCCAAGTCTGTTGGATTGCAGCCTAAAGGACTTTGTTTGTTTTTGAGTAGCTATGCCACTGCTGTTTATGGAGGGAAATAAATCATTTGTTTTTCTATGTGAGGTGTTGACTAATGGAACTCTTCAGAGTGGTGGGTGTACTGACCAATTCAGAATGTCCACTATTTGTAAAGTGAAAATAATGACTTAATGAAGTACGTGCCAGTGTGGCATATTTGTAAAGGTTGAGTTGACCTCAGAAGTTAGATGTTTTTCTCCCTGATTCTGTCTGTAATTTAAAAAAAAAAAAAAAAGATTAGGACCCTTTAACTTACTGAAATTTGAGGAGGACTCATTGATGAAGCCAGTTTTTTTTATTTACCTAAACAGTTTTAAATATTACAGTAAGTTTAGGTGTTCATTTCAAATTTAATTCCTCTAGCTCAGTGCTTCTCAAATTTATGACAAACATTTATTTTTAAAAAAAGTATTTTAAATAAAAATGTTTTTTTTTATTTTTTTTTAAATTCGACCCACCAAATAACACTTTACATTTTGCCTTGAGGACTCATGACCTGTGGTAACCTTTTCTTTTAGGTTAGTCACCCAACTGAGCATGACCACAAAAGTGGTGGTAATTTTGGTAGTTTTTTGGGATAGATATAGCAATATTCTGATATCTGGTTGACATGCTCATCAGCATGTTTTTCAAAAGGCAGATACTTCGTATGTCCATCTGGTATTCTAATTTTTTTCCCCCTCAATAATTGTCTCTTGAAAGCAAGAGGACCTTATCACTGACTATTGTAAAACATTCGGCGACTTTCTTAAATATCAGCCTAAATAATTTTTTACCCCTACTGTCCTACCCAAAACACAGAAAATCGGAAACCAGATAAGCTACTTTCAGGAAATGGTCCCTTTCTGAAAGGTTACTTTCCGTTGGTCTCCTTCTATCTCGTGTGAAGGTAGAAAGAATGGCTGGGATTTCTTGAAGTAGCCTAAAGGAGAGAGATGTGCAACTCCCATTTAATTATGGCCTTTTGAGAAGTCCAAGTTGCTGCCAATTTAATTTTTTTTTTCTTGGTCCTAATAAGTTTCTGGAGAAGTTGCTCAGAATGTGCTCAAATCTCTGACATACAAAAGGAAAATTTCCTAAGAGTTGCAGGCTTTATGAAACTAGAATAGAAAAGTCGCAAGCCATCAATACACGTGACAGGCAGCTCACGGTTTTCAGTACGCAAGCTGAATTCCCTTCCCAGCCTGGGACTGAACTCCCTAGTTCAAAGTATTTGTCTTCCAGGTATTGAGATGGAGGAGGAGAGAGGCCAAGTGACGATGTCACTGCCCCTCTTTTATACTTTCTACCAACTGCTAGAAAGATTCTGGCTGTGACATGGGGTCCTAAGCAGCTCTCATTGCGTACGTGCCCTCTCCAAGGAGTCTCTGAGATATTGGATTCTTCTTGATGGGCCATCAAAGCCTGTCTGGCCAGTGATAGTTGCTCCTTTGTCGCTATTGAAAGGCCGGCTGTGGGCATCTCCCAGTCTCACAACATATTTTAGTAACACGTATAGCAAAAGAATTCATAACTTCACATACAAAGATAGTGCATAGAATTCAAGAGGCTATTAAGGTTCAACTTTTGAAATAACTCACAAGGCATGGATTGTAAAAAGCATATCATATGACAGTGGTGAATATGGGGGTTTCAGGGTGCTACTTTGAGATACAGAATGTTCATCTGCATCAATGGTTTTCAACCTTTTTTCATTTGTTGACTCCTAAAAAAAAAAAAATTTTAAATGGAGGTGCCAGACCCCTTTAGAAATCTTAGACATAGAGCAGTGGTTTTCAACCTGTGGTCCGCAGGCTAATAGTTGTGTTAGACACAGACAGAAACCAACCTTTGCATAAATATCCCAGAAATAAAATCAGTCACATTTTTGAAAATTTTATCCCCAGTTTTGACTTAAAATTGGCTTTTCTTATCAGGACTGTCCACTCTGTCCAACACTAACTTTGCTAAATAGGCAACAAGAGATGAGAGCAGAACCTGTGCTTGTAAGCTCTAGAAGAATTTGAACTCTGCTGGAAATATCCTATTGATAGACAGGGGAAATTATTCCATAATAGGTACACAAAGCTGGCAAAAGGCTTATTTGATTGCAATCCACTTCAAAGTTTTTCTCCTATGTAATTTTTGGGACAACATCCTTCAACTTCAGGGATCTCTCATTTACTGATATTTTTCTCCGTTAAAACAAGCAAGTCCCTTAGAATTCAAAGAAGGTAGAAGAATCTGATAGCTTATTATCCTTTTTATTGCAGGTTTGACAATGTTTATTAATGACAATGGATTTGAAATTGAGCATCTTACTAAATGCGAGTCTTGGGCCAGCCTCTGTCCCTTTGTCTTAAAGGTTTGAGAACAGATAATGCGAAAGAATACATTTGTTTCCAGATGGCTGCATGCTTGATGCTCCTTTATGTTTAGCTGTCATTCAGATGTGAATGCTGTGGTGATTATAAGTGTCTTCCATTTTTCTGGGTTGAAATGAAACCTTTTATGCATTGTGTATTAAGAGATTAACTGTTTGGCTGATCAATAGGGAAACTAGAACAATAGGAAGCAACTAGATGTTGTTTGTAGCAGAAGAATATTCTGCTAGCTGAGAGGTTGGGGTTCGTGAGGAAACTTAGGAGCTCTCTTCTCAGGTTTGGGAAGTTAGTTCTATTGGAGACATGAGATTGGTTTGTATCATTGTTTTTCTTAAACTGTCTGTTGTAGTGCGTCACTGCCATCCTGTAAAATTTTGCCATATTCAGTCATGATGTTGTTAACTCATGCTTAACAACAAATTATACTAGTGCCCTGTCTGGGTGAAAATGTGATTGATTCTAGTTAACAGTGCGTGGGAAAAGAGAGTATAGAAAGTTTGATGTTAGAATGAAGCTTGAGATTCTTTTATGCGTGTGTGTGAAACTTTAGGTTTATACTGACTTCACTAGTACTTTTTATATAGTATGTTGTAAAACTAGGCATATATCTAGATGAGTTGATGTAATCCCTAGAAGACCACTGTGTACTACCAGGGGCACTTGTACCCTTGGATGAGAACCACTACTCTAGCAAGTGTGGTGCTCTTGGTAAAATCAGTGCAAGGAGATTAAAGCAAAGGAACATGTATAGCCACGTGAAACAGGGTGACAAACTAAGGCCTTCTCTACACTTGTTGGCCTCTGTTTCAGTCATCAGTGTAGCTGTACCAGTGCAAACCACTAGCTTAAACAAGAAAAGCTGTTTGTGGAGTTTACCTGTCAGGGGGAGAATGACGGGGCCATAGGGGAAGTGCTCTGCCAGGAAACTGAATTTCATCTGAGGCAGCAGTCACCTTAAAAGACAAGCTTCTTAAGACTTACTTTACACGCATTTTTGCACAAATTATTTGATATATATGGGTGTTCATGCAGATGACGTTTTTTACATCACTATAAATGTCATCACAATATTGATTGCCTCTCATCTTGTATTCTGTCTGTAGTAACGAGTTCTTAGTATTTTTATATGTATGTATGTTTTGGAAAGGTTTATGTGGTCAAAAACTTGTTGTCTTAATGACTGTCCCAATTATAACCTATCCAAGTAGACTTAAAGAAGTGAAGCAGCAACCTAGGTGGAAATTTTGTTCAAATATAGAAACCCAACTTGTGAATTAGATTATTATTGCTCCATCTTATACTTAAAAAAATAATTAAAAACCTAGTTCTCCAAAGTAGTGTTAGCTTTTTGGTTAATTTGAAATACTTGGTATCTGATGTTAATATTGTGTTTCCAAAGGTTAGTGATGATTCTGTTTGCTATTAGTATAATATTGCTCAACAATAACCTTACTGTTGAGAGATCCCTTCTGGCTCGGCTTTTATATGTACATGATTACAGGGTTATCCATGGAAAAAGCCAGTGAATGCAAATATTTCACTTACCTCTTCCATAATTGATTCTCATTTTTCTTATTAAACTTTCAGGGCCAGATCTTGACCTTCAAACATCGTCATAGGATCAGAAAGTAGAATTTTGTGTTTTGAGCATATAGCAGCTTTTGTCAGAGGGTCATCTTGAAATCCTGATTTCCTGTTTGGTTTTTTTGTTTTTGTTTTTTAAAAAGTACATGAAAATAGCTGCATGTCTGTATTAAAAGGTCCCTAAAGTTGTTGTCCACAGTTTTTCCCGAAGTAGGAATCTTTATATCCTGCCATGCAAATATAACCCTTCTGCCCGTGGGAGTTGGCAGCAACAAGGGCCGGGTTCAGTATCTAGTTCCATTCCAATACACAATGCAAAACCGGCTCGAGCCCCCACCCAGTGACCTGGGACAAATATATACCACCCCTGCTGGGCGCCTCCAAGAGGTAATACTTCCCCGCTCGCAAGCACAGAGTTGGAATGTAGCAAAAAGCCTTTTAATAACAGAGAGAAACACTGTGACATTATGTTGGGGAAACACCACCAACAGGATTCATAACACAACCCATGAGCAAAAAACCCACCCCAAGCAAATTGGGACGTGTCCTTTCCCTTTGGTTCTTGAGTCCAGCAACCCAAAATCACCCAAAGTCCCAAAAGTCCAACGACCCAAAAGTCTCTGTCCCTGGTCAGGGCAGCCCCAGAGTTCGAAAGTTTATCTGCAGAGTTTATCCAACCTGGGTGGAGATGGGGCGGGTGGGGGTGGTTAAGGGGCACCTTATGTGGTCCAGAGCTGATTGCCCCACCTCTCCATGGGGCTCTGCTCTGCCAGCCGCCCCAATGAGCTGCTCCAGCCGTCCTGCAAACTGCTGTGCTCCAAGAGCCGCTCTGCTCCGCTCTGCCAGCCGTCCCACAAACTGCTCCGCCATATATCTTCAGGCTCCCCCACTACTTAACACAACACTCAGTGATTTCAGCTCTTAGGAAGTTTAGCTCTTTTGTGATTTCAGCTTGTAGTAGGGGAGCCTCAGTGCTGGTGCACCATTAGCCCAAAGTGAATTCAGCTCAGCAGCCGGTAATTAGACTCCTAAAGGAATCAAAATTAGCTCTGATATTCCACAGTGGAGAGAGGAGGAAGTGCAACTAGCATGTAAGGCCCTCACCAGGGGGCCTATGCCACCAAGTATTAATACCTGTCCCCAGCCTCTCTCCATTCACTGGGTTTTGGAACCCATGATCCTTGCCTAGCTAGTGCTGCTTAGTTGATGGTGAGTCCCTCCATCATAACAAAAGGCCAAGTACAGTTCCACTGTCCTTGATTCATATAATCAGGTTATAACAGCTTATTCTTGCCCCAATAACAGAGAAACTGGGTCTCCTTACAGCAGCCAAAGTGACCATCTAGGCAGGGTGGGTGTGCCTATGCAAATGAGATCAGCCCCTGAAGTTCTTCTCCACAACCCACCATGACTCGCCACCAGATGTCAGGATGAGCTCTACCCTGACTCTGCTTACACAAACATCCATGTCAGAATACACTTCACTTTATTTCATGAACCAGTTCATAAATGTTCTCTGGTTCAGTGGTGGCTTCTTCAAAACTTTTAATGTCACTAGGAGGCTGTCAGTTTTCATACAACTTTTTTACTCCATATACCCATACTCTACCTCTCCCCTTACCCCCACCTCCAGAGATTTAAATGCAAAAATCCAGCTCTTGGTTGTCATGGATTTTTGTTCTTCTTCTCTTTGGGAATGTAAAACATTAAATATTAACTTATTTTCAGACTTATTTTTCTGTCAGACTACTTTATACAGATGAGGGGTATAAAAGGCAATGCATAAGTTAAAGTTAAAATTAAAGTTTTCTATTAAAATATCACACGTAGAAGACTGGAGATGACTTCTACAAATGTGAGTGGGGAAAGGTCCAGCATGGAGATGAAAGCTATTTATCTTCTTTGACATTCACGTTACATGTGTCTCACTACTATAGTTTAGTTTAGGATAGGCTTGAGCATATAGGGGAATACTTCTGTAACCTCCAAGGAGATTACAGAAGTTCCTGGGACTCCGTCTGCTGGCAGCTCAGGGAGAGGCACACTGTCCCTGGTAGGGAGGGGGAGCCAAGGCAGACTCAGAGTCCACCCAGCAACCAATAGGGATTGAGAGGCCCTCCCTCTGTGGCGGGATTTACTACCTTCTCCCACTTGTGAGTCCTTTGGGCTGTACTGAACCCAGTCAGCCACACTGCTAAACCACTGCAGAGAAGAATTTTGTGGTTATAGGTAATCAAGGGCGCCAGCAAAGTACGCGTACCAATGGGACACTAATTTTACGTTTGCTACATCAAGTCACGGGTATTTGCAGTGTGTGCTGAATACACTCACCTCAGAATCTGGAATAAATCAAAAAATTCCTGAGTCTCTGCTGTCAATCCCACTTGTAAACGGTGTCCTCACCTCCTTCTTGTGACTGACTGACATTGTGGATGGGCCCATCTACTACTGCTATCAGTCACTCTGATAGCTGAAGTCATGGAGTTATGTACTCTGGATCTGAAGGTTCCAGTCCTGCTCATTAATCATGTGAGAGCTGATATAATTCCATATGAAAAAAACAAGTATCATCTTATTTTATAAAAATATTCCCTTCGTATGTATGTCTTATGGTTAAGTTTGGAAAGATTAGATTTTTATTGGTCCATGTCAGGTGTGTGTATGTGTATATAGGCATGCAAGTGGTGAAGTCAAAGTTTACTGATCTCTACAATAAAATATGCATATGCATATGAACAGGCACAAAGTGATAAAAAAATATTTCCATAGATAAGAATCTAAACTTAAAGTAAGAAAAATGCTGTTTGAGAAATTAATTTATTTTAATATTTGTTGTACATTTTGGCGTGCTATTGACAATTTGTGTTTTAACAATTATAAAGCTTTAACTTTTTGAATCTGTGTCTACTGTTATTAAATAATTGTTTGCCCTTCTTGTAACTTCCTGCAACTGTGAAAATTTAACTTGTAAAACCCCATAATTTTGCACAACTCTGAAAATTTATAAAGTAAAAATCCATTTTTAAATGAAAAATGCTTAAAAAGCATTGATATCTGTTGAAATGATCAAATTAAAAGATCTAATTCTGCCAAACCTGATTATGGTATAGTCAACCTTAATTCTGGACCTTCCTAAGCTTTGAGTGCTTGACTTTGTAACTTTATTTTTATGTTATGTATAAAAGAGGGTGGGGAGAACCCCAAAAGCCTAAAGAGGGCTTTGTCCAGACTGTAGATGTTGTTCTCTTTTGATTTCCCCTTGACAGCAATGGAGAATGTGGGTATTGGCGGTGTAAAATACTAATTCCAAAAGTGATGACTAAATTATTACCGTAGTTCAGGGTTAAAATATAAAAAAAAAAAAAAATGCCCAGGATTTCTTGAGCGATTCACGAGAGAATGATTTATGCTGCTCAAGAAATGACTGCTGGCATTATCGTACATTATCGTACATCAGATAAAGAACAGAATGTTGAGAGGACTCAGTGAAGCAAACATGATGTAAGGCTTGCTTGAGTGTTGGAAGACCTGCACATGGCTTTTGTGAATCCAGTTGAGATCTGGATTCCATAATTGCTAGAACTAGATCAGACACTAGATCCTGTGCATGTGAATGGGAGTTCCCAATATTTTTGTCTTGCTGAAAGCAGCATGTCATTTAATGAACGCAGTGCAGCCTGCTCTCTCCTCACCCCCTCCAAGTTTATCTGGCCAAAGTGAAGGCAATAACTTTGAGTATTATAAATAAAATGCTTTGGGACTCCTCATTCTGCTGAGAACCTGCTGGGAGACTGGAACAAATGTTTGTTCTCCGTGAGGGAAAAATGGTGCATCATTGTTTTTGATTGTTGAAATGTTCAGAACAGGTAGGAAGAGGATATAACAATCTGCGGCATAAAACGAAGAGCTTTAGTAGGTGCGTTGTACATGGGGTAGGGAACATATAATTAGAGAGTAGAAATATGTGGAGAACCTTGACCATGTTGGGCCCTGATGGACAACAGTGGACTGGAAAGAAGTTCTCTGCACGCAATAGCTGTATTAAGGAAAATAGTGAAGCTAATATTCCATATAAGCTTTTTATCCATACATACTGAGTCACTTTTCAAATGAAGGTAAGTATCATTATCCCAAAGAGCTTTAGATTGTCCCAGTTTTGATTTTTTTTTTTTTTTAATTGGCCCAGTGGCATCTGAATTGTATCTTAAAGGAGGATGGAATCAGCTACTGCAGTTGCATATTTGAAAATCCAGTTGTGCTGATTGAAGGCAAGCCCAAAGAGTCGTAAACTAGATAACCTCAAACTGCTTCTGAATACAGGAGTGAGGCGTTGAGAACATGACTTTTCTTTGTTTCAGAACTGTAAACTTGAAGCCCTGTGTCCTTTTTTCTTTTTCAGTATCTCAGTTGTTGTAAATCAGCATGGCTTTATTAACTTGAGTAGAGCTGTACAGATTCACTCCAGCTGAGATAATACTAGCCCTCCATTCTAATTAAGTGTAGTGGGATTAGACGGTCTGGGTGCACAGTATTTTTAAAATTGGCTGGTGATATTACTGTACACTTGCTGATCATATTTAATTTCAGCTGACTCAAAACCTTCCCAATAGAGTTTGGGAAGTGGTAACTTTCTTAATTACTATACTGTGAAGTGATGAAGTATTGGCAGATTTAAGGAACAGATCAAGTTTACAGTCCCATATGATATTGTCATTATATTAACTTGGAATTTTGGAACTATGTCCTAACTCTTTTTCAGTAGAATTGCCTGATTTAAATTTTTTTTATTCTTGTAAACACTAATAAATAACCATTTTTTCCAAGGTATTTTTAGCTGCTTCACAAGTTGGCCAATTTAGTGTTCACAGTACCATTAGTGAATATAAAAAACAAAAACAAAACCCAAACTCATTTGGCATACAAATCTTAGAATGCAAAAGCAACAAAATATTTGAAATGTTTTGGAAACGTGCAGAAGGAGTTTTCTTGGAGTTGTGACTACGTTAACGTTTATTTTTCCAGTTACGTAAGATGTGTGTATCTTTGGAATATTTGCCTTTATGTTAATGATACAGTAATGTAGTTCAGCTTAAATACTAGATATGTATTTTGGTCATCTGGTCTGATTTTTTTTTTTTCTGAAATACGGCAAGGTGGGGGTTTTTTGTTGTTAGCATCTTGTAAATATCTTTCTGTAAAATGAATACCAAAAACTGGTATGCAGCTCAACCTTTTAAAAAACCTGTTAAAAGGGAGTTGGTGTTCCCATGGTGAGAATTGCATGCCCACGTCTATCTGAACCTGTGTTTGAATAGCCAATCTCTCTCAAATATTTGATTTTATTTTAAAACCTCATGTGTTTGGAAAAGAGCAGAAAGACTGGCTATATGATTACTTGGAGTAGGATACTGTTTGTCAGTTACTCTCAGGAAAGTGTGTTTCTCCATTGCTTATCCTCTACAGAGGATTACATTTTATTCCTCAATGTCATGATATATGCTTATTTATTGTATGATTTAGTAGAGCATCTGTCTTTCTTTCTGAAAGATCTCAAAGCTGCAGATTGAATAGCAACTTGCAAGCGGCTCGTATTGATCCACAAATCCATAGTTTGGCCACTTACCTCTTTTTAAAAACCCTGTGTTGGAGAGTTACCTGGCGACCTAATTCTTTTAACCCCAACCAAGTGGTCAGTTCCTTGGGCAAGCACAGTCTGCGGTGACTCAATCTTTTTACATGGGGCTTGCCAAAGGAGTACACTGTCTCTTTTCCAAAGAGCTCCCCATGTATTGAGTGGAGACACATAAGAAGGCTTTATAGTAAGAGGTAAGGAACAGCAAAGGAGAAAGGGGAGGAAAAAAATAATTGTTCTCAGCTGAAATACCGTGTAGGTAGTCTTATTTTGTTTTTGTTTTGTTTTGTTTGGGATCTTTTAAGCAAAGGTGTTGATATCATACAATGGTGTGGGGAAAGGCAGGAATAATTATTAATCCCTGTTGTTTTGCCCTGTTCATTTCCTTCTGATGCTGCTACTATGTGTCCTGCTTCTGTCTTTTCCTTCTTGTCTCTATCTCCTTTTAAAGGAAATGGAGTTATGGCTTTTGGCACTGGGCGGAAAACTTGGCCGGATCTGCCTGACCACGTATAAATACAAAGTATGTTAAATGGTCAAGAAATCATTAGATATGAGGCCTGATTAGAATGAACCATATTATGCTGTGTTTATTGAAGTGCAGAGATTATCAAAGAGAACATTGAGATGTAGTGTTCCAGGTTTGTAAAAGTGGCAAAGAGTCCTGTGGCACCTTATAGACTAACAGACTTATTGGAGAATAAGCTTTCCTGGGTGAATTGGGTATTCACGAAAGCTTATGTTCCAATACGTCTGTTAGTCTATAAGGTGCCACAGGACTCTTTGCCGCTTTTACAGATCCAGACTAACATGGCTACCCCTCTGATAATTGTTCCAGGTTTGTGTCTAGCGACTTCCTTATACATTTAGAGTATCTAGCAAGGTGTTGGGGTTATCCCTTCTCTTTGCAGACATTGAGAGCAGGTCAGACCTGTTAATTGGTGAGTGTTGCTTAGTCCCTCCTCTGCTGACCAACTGTAGAATTGCTCTGATTTCTCAAGAGGTACAATTTCCTTGATCTCTTCTAGAGCCTGAGAAGATAGGACTGTCCTTCCACTTCCTTTTAAACCGGTTAAAAATTAATCATTTGAATTGGATTGACATTGTAAAAGTATTAAACTTTTCCCTTTAATCTCTGGATGAGTTACATAAATAGGAGCATTCTGACACCCCTTGGAAAGCACCACAGACATAGCTCCTTTCACTGACTGAGTCCATCTTTAATGCTCCTGACAGAAGTAAGGAAATTTTAAGCAATGCTCTGCATAGTGTATTACTTATTTCACTTTCCTCCTGCTGTGCATCAGTAGCCAATTCTGCCTTTCTGTCTAGGTACTTATATGCTCTTCATCTTCATCATCTGTCTCTCAATCATTGAATGAATTTTTCCTCGAACATCTATTTGAGGTTGGGACATAGTGCTATCCCCATTTTCACACATAAGCCAATGCAACTGGAGATACAGCCCTGGTCTACACTACAGAATTACTTCAGTATAACTATGTTGTTCAGGGCATGAATAATTCATGCCCTAGAGTGACATAGTTATACTGACAGAGTGCTATCTCGGCGAGAGAGCTTCTCCTGCCAACATAGCTACCGCCTCTTGCAGAGGTGGAGTTATTAATCTGATGGGTTTAGAGCATCTTCACCATAAGGGTTACAGCAGCGCAGCTGCATCAGTGTAAGTTTCTAGTGTAGACAAGACTCTGGTCCAGCAAACATTTAGGTGTGTACTTGACTTTATTCACCGAAGTAGTCCCATTGATTTCAGAGGGAAAACCTGGAAGCATTAGTGAAGAAATATGGTCTTGCGGTTAAGGGCATGTCTTGACTAGCAACGTTAAAGCCGCTGTGTAGTCGCAGCATAGTGCTGGGGAAGAGCTGTCCCAGCGCTATTTTTAAAACAAAGAAACAAACAACGCCCCCCTCCAAAAAAAAAACCCCAAACCCCAAAACAAAAACCAAAAACGGCCCACCACCACCTCCAGAAGGGGAATAGCTACCAGGGCTGGGAGCTGCGGTGTCTACATTGGCATTTTTACAGCGCTGAAACTTGCAGTGCTCAGGGGAGGGTTTTTTCGCACTCCTGAGTGAGAAAGTTGCAGTGCTGTAAAAGGGCTTGTCTACACTGGGACTCAGGAGACGTGAGTATAGTCAGCCATGATTTTCCTGTGTGACCTTGGACAAACTGTAGGTTATGATTCTGCAGACATCTTTTGCTCTTTCCGATTTGACCCCTGCAGCTAACAAGACAAAAGGGAGGTGCAGAGCTCAGGCGCTTTAGAGCCCCAGTGTGTTGGAACCAAGTTTGTCAACCCTAAATCACAGCAAACTGATAATATTTTTAAAATCTGCTCATTCATCTTAGTCTTCTTTGAAGACTCATTTTGGCATATCCATTAGGAAGAGTGTTCTATGGTTGGAACTTTCAAGAGGACTGCTATTCCTTTTACTCCTTCATTTTGACTTTTGAGTTTGCTGACAACTGTAGTGTAAAGGCCTTTTTGTATTTAAAAAACAATAAAAATGTGTGACTCACTGGTATTCTTAAGAGATCAATGCGGTCAATCTTGTATGAATTCCTAGAGCGCCCATTGCTAGTTTGTGTTCTGTTGAGCTTGAGAATGAGTTCTGCTGCGTTAACTCAATGGCTATGTTAAAGTGGCCTTGTAAAAATTCTACTCTCCCAGGCCTGCTTTATTTATTTTTGATAAATGAGGGATTTTTTTCCCTCCATTTCCTCTCCTCTGTGTCTTTTTATCATGGTAAAAATCAGGTGGGTAGAATGTTTTGGGGTGATAATTTTTCATGACAATTTTGTAGTCATGGTAAAGCCTGTGATTCTATAAAAGTTTGGCTTATATGAAGTACATGGTGTAGAAAAACTGGGTTTCAGACGTATTTTGCTTGCTTCAAATGTCTCAAGTATATTATGAAAACTAATCTTCTAAAATGGTAGAAAAAAACGGATGCTTGTCCTTCTATTGCATTGTACCATTTTACTTTCGCTTCAAATCATATTTGTTTATGTAGTTTCTCTACTAGATATTGTGGGGATTTCTATCTTCTGATTGTCATCTTGCTGAATGAATGAAGCCATTTAATTGTTTCTCTAACAATCAGTAGCCATATTTCGGCAGCAAACCAAGTAGCACACACACATTATCTTGAGAGGTCTTCTATCCCATGACTTTGCGTATTTCCTAGATTTGATTCCAGACCTAGCTTATGTACTGTAGGCATGAGCAGATCACGTTTTCCAGTGTAATCTTTGTAGCTACAAACACCCCAGCAAAAATGGCTGTGTGACGGGGTTTCCAGGGCCACATTGAAATTGCCCAATGAGGGCAAACCCCCAAAAATGGGGAAGACGATCCCCAAAATTGGAGGTTCTTTCTAATAATTGGATTCACCAGTCCAGCAACATAACAGCTTTTACAACACCTTACTGGTTACCCAGAAGCCAAAAACAGTTTCTTTAAAACAATCCAGCCTTGGGCTCCCACCCAGACAGCCAAGTCATATACAATGAGGATTACTGAAAATCTTGTTAATCATATAGAAGGTCTACCAATCCAAAAGGATCGGACACATTACCCACCAGCTCAGATCTTACCCAAATACATGCTTACAGCAAATTCTTGTTAACTAAACTAAGATTTATTAAAAAAGAGCATTGGTTAAAAGATCATTATACATAGAGATATGAATAAAGGTTTTAGGTTAGTTTCATAGTAGAGATGGTGAGTTTTAGAGTTGCAAAAAGTTCTTTCAGAATAGGTTCCGTAGGTTATAGTCCAGTGTCCAATATCAGGAGGATCCAGACTGGTGCTGGAGATCTCAGTCTTGCCACTCAAACCTCCCCTGACAAAGTATAAGTAGATCTGAGAATAGGGCCCAAGAGTTCTTTGTATAGTTCTCTGGCAGTCTGTTGATAGCATGCACTCCTTGGGTGAAGCTGTTAAGGTTCCCTCCCCACTCTGAACTCTAGGGTACAGATGTGGGGACCCGCATGAAAGACCCCCTAAGCTTATTTTTACTAGCTTAGGGTAAAACTTCCCCAAGGCACAAACTCTTTGCCCTTGGAGGGTACGCTGCCACCACCAAGTGATTTTAACAAAGAATCAGGGAAAGGACCACTTGGAGTTCCTATACCCCCTTTCCTGGAGAGGCTTGAGAATAATGTCCTAACCAATTGGTTACAAAGTGATCACAGACCCAAACCCCTGGGTCTTAGGACCATAGAGAAATCAGTCAGGCTCTTAAAAGAAACAGAACTTTATTAGAAAGAAAGAAAAGGTAAAAGAAGCACTTCTGTAAAATTAGAAGGGAAGCTAATCTCACAGGGCAATCAGATTTAAAACACAGAGGATTTCCCTCGGGGCAAAACTTTAAAGTTACAAGAAGAAAACCAGGACCACACTTTCCTCTCAGCACAGAGAAAATCGCAAGCTAAAACAAAAGTAAACTAACGCATTTCCTTGTTAGTACTTACTAATTCTAGTGCATTTCTCCCCCCCCCCCCCCTGTTTTGAAAGTATCTTGTCCCCTTATTGGTCCTTTTGGTCAGGTGTCAGCCAGGTTACCTGAGCTTCTTAACCCTTTACAGGTAAAAGGATATTGTGCCTCTGGCCAGGAGGGATTTTATAGTACTGCATACAGGAAGGTTGTTACCCTTCCCTTTATATTTATGACAGAAGCATTGTGGCTTTGAAGTAGAATCACCTATTTCCTATTTATACACAGGTAACTAGTTTAATTCATCAGCATAAGGTAAATTATCCATTAAGCAATTCATAGATGGTTTACTACAAACTTCAAAGAGAAATATAGACAGTGAAATTTTTACACCCAATTTTCATCTAAATGTTAGTATTCCCTTTTGATCTCTGAATCAATACATATAGTAACAGATAGGAACCCTCCGTTTGTTTATCTGATTAACATCTAAGAAGGTAAAAGTAAACACAGAGGACTACAATCAATATCTTCTTCCAATTCTTTAACAATACAAGTCTACATTTCAATGGTCTAGTCTATTTAACATGGCTTTGCTATATATAGCCCTAATTACCATTTACATACTTTTCTAATATGTCTTTAAAGATAGAATTTGGGTCATTTAGCTTGCAAGTTGCTTAACCCTTTCTGGTTCATGTCACAGGTGGATTTTTCCTTCCCTCTGTTTTTTGGAGATCAATGGGCTTGTAGTTTGTGGACGATGTAATGGTTGAATCAAAATGCTATCTCGTGTGTGTAAAAAATGCAGTTGTTTTGTTACTTCTATTCACAGTTCACCTCCCTGTTTTTTTTTTTCTCCAACTATTTGAGTGTAGGGTTTCTTCCACATTACTTTAGGCTGTCTATATATGTATCCTTTGAACATCGCCTGTATGCATGTTACTTCTAAAATGTACTTCCTTTTTCACTTGATATTATATGACCAGGTATGATTTTCATTCAAATTCTCTTTAATGCCATTAAACTAACCACTGTGAATAGAACAATAGGTGATGGGTGAACTTGAGTGTCTGGTGTTGAATGAGGATATTGATATAATAAGCATCACAGAAACTTGATGGAATAGTGATTATTAAGGCTACGATTTAGGTATATTTAGTAAAAGTCATGGGCAAGAAACAAAAAATCATGGCCCATGACCTGTTCATGACTTACCATAAATATCCCTGATTGAATCTTGAGCTGTGGGGGGAAGCCTGCAGGCCTAGCTGTGTGTGTGGTTGGGGTGGGGGAGGGGAGAGGGGCACAAGGGGAGCCTGCGGCATCAGCTGCAGGGGAGCCAGAGCAGCGGCTGATGTGGCTGGCTGCAGAGCCGCTCAAGCAGCGATATATGTCGCTGTCCCCAGGGCCGCCTGTGTATCTAGGGTCAGCCACACTGGGCACTGAGGTTGCAGGAAGTCATGGAATCCGTAATTCACACTGGAAAACATAATCTCAACTATGCATACAAAATTATGGGGTCTAAATTAGCTGTTACCACTCAAGAAAGAGATCTTGGAGTTATCATGGATAGTTCGCTGGAAACATCTGCTCAATGTGCAGTGACAGTCAAAAAAACTAACAATGTTAGGAACCGTTAGGACAGGGATAGATAGATAGAAAATATCATAATTCCATTATATAAATTCATGGTATGCCCATATCTTGAATACTGCAAGCAGTTCTCGTCACCTCATGTCAAAAAAGATCTATTCTGTACTTTCTCCAATTCTAAAAGGACAACAAAAATGATTAGGGGCATGGAATAGCTTCTGAATTGAGGAGAGAGTAAGAAGGCTGGGACTGTTTAGCTTGGAAAAGAAACAATTAAGGGGAGGGGGGCGGGATATGATAGAGGCCCACAAAATCATGAAGGGCATGGAGAAGGTGAATAAGGAAATGTTATTTACTCCTTCACATAATGCAAGATCCAGGGGTCATGATATTGTATAAGAGGACTGGTTTCTGAAACCTATTTAACATTTAGTAAGGTTCTCCTTGCTCATAATGTTAAACTTAATAGTCCTTACTACATAGCTCACTTTTGGGTGATGTTATAGGTGGCAGTGTAGCCAAGTATTTAAAAAACGTGATAAGCTACTTCTGTCTGAATATATTATGCAAGTTTGGAAGAAATGAGGATCGGGGGGTGTGGCATGATTTTTCTCTTTTTTTATTTGGTTCAAAACAGTGTATATGAATAGGTCCCAGGCATTTCAAGCTGTAGAACTCCTACAATGAATGAGTAAACTAACTTGGTACACACAGTGCAACTTTAATTAAAAAGACAAACCATGTACTCTTACGCTACATGCAGGCACTTTAAACATTTGCTTTTGACCAAAATAAATGAAATGTAACAATCTAGTACAAGATTATGTGCAACATCTTTGCTGTTGAAGTTGGCTGTTGCCATATAGGAATATTTTAATTTTAGCAAAAGCCTAAATTTATTGGCTGAGTGAAGCAAGGTCTTATACTCAAGCCAAGGATATTTCTGTGCCTCCTTGTTGTTTGTGCATTCATGTGACCTGGCTCTAATTTATCATTTGGTAAATATTTGCATAGTAATTCCTAAAATGCTCTCCCTCGCATAAAGGAATAGACAATAAACAGCTGTTTGATGTTAAACATAAACATGGCTTGCAGCCCTAAGGCAGAATGAATATTGAACAGTTGTATTAATGTGCATGTGTATTTGAGAAATGCTGAGGTGAATTAGACCAGGTAATGTCTCAATATTTTTTTCTTTAAATTTAGGATAATGCCGTGAGTAAAGGTATAGATAGACTGTATAACACATATAGTGTTCCAGGGGATATACACCCCCATTCATGTAATTAGGATTTCAGGAGCTATTCAGAAGAGGCGGCTACAAATGTTTTTCTTAAATGACCCCATTAACACAAGAGTGCACTGAGTGACACAAGCATACTGTATGCATTCTTCAGCCCTTGGAAACAGTTTCTCTGTAGCTATTAATGTTTTTTATGTTTTCAGGATACTCGTTTTCTTGCTCCACTTAAAAAGGAAACTATATTTGGACTTGCAGACTTCTTGTCAGGAGGGTTTAGAAGGAATCATTCTAGCAGTAGATCTTCCTTAGATAGTTAGATAGCTGTGAGAAGTAAACAACAACAAAAAACCTTCCACATTTCCCCCCCTCCCCCATCATGGCTTATGTTTCTGAGTAGCCTTAGCAGTGGTCAAGTAACTTTTTCCTCCATTTTAACTTAGTGGAAAAACTTTTATCCTTTTGTCAGTGTTAGAACAGTTGAAATTTTCCAACTAGCTCTATCAATCTAGATAAATTCATAACAAATTTATAATTATAGTTGATTCAGTATCCAATAAACAAGTTGACCTCGTTTGACTTGTTTTCAATGAAACTCATTGAAGTGATGCTGGTATGTGCACTGAATACTGGAACGTGCACTGAATACTGGAACTCATACCATTTAACAATTACAACCTGTACGCGATTGAAAGTATGCAGCTCAGATAAATCTTGAGTTTGGCTTTGGTGTGGTGTTTTGATGATTTCCAGACTGTATTTAAGCTCCTGAAGGTGTTCCTGGCTTTATTGATTTTGTTCCGGATGTCCTGGCTTGTTCCTATAACCTTTTCACAAACAATCACTCTCTCTATATGCTTTCTGTCCTCATCCTCAAAGGAAACCTGTACAACCCCTTCAGAAGATGAGCCTCAAAGCTTAAATTCATAATTTTGCTAGACACTAAAAATCATGGACTGAACAGACACTGGATTTATGGATAATTACAACAATCAATATCCCCCTCCCCAGGACTGACAGGAGGGGTGTTAACGGGCCACTTCACCTTGAATGGTCCCTTAAAATACGTTTAGCTACTTACGCTAAACAGTCTGTTCCACCTTGTGTTTAGCTGTGGCACTCTGATTGGTACATTTCCCAGACCTGAAGAAGAGCTCTGTGTAAGTTCAAAAGCTTGTCTCTCACCAACAAAAGTTGGTCCAAGAAAAGATATTTGTAAATATGGTAAAGGGACTTGATCTGGCATGGGGATATATTATTTACGGTGTGTTCAGGGGGAATGCACTGTCATTTTCCTATGGAGAGGAGGTGGTCCTTCCACCCAAATGGAGGGGAAGCGACAGTTGGAGAAGGGGAAGATGGTTGAGGGACTGAGGCAGCCAGGAGGGAGCCCAAGGCCAGGTCTACAGTATAAACTCACATTATAATTGTGTTGCTTAGGGGTGTGAAAAATCCACACCCCTAAGTGACATAACTACACTGACCTAACCCCCAGTGTAAACAGCACTATGTTGAGAGGAGAGCTATTCTTTTCGTTTAGCTACTGCCCTTCACAGAGGTGACGTGCTACAGCAGCGCAGCTGCACCAGTGCACCATTTTAAGTGTAGACCTGCTCTAAGTGTGGGTGTGGTGTGAGAGAGAGAAATAGTCTGTGAGTAAACAGATACGGGGGAATCCGTTCTTTGTTCTTGATCATTGGTTCTGGTCGTCTGCTGTAATTGATCCATGTGTTCCTGGAGATGCGGAACAGGAGAACCAAAGGTACTTTATATCCTGTGGGTCTGGTCTAATGTCCTCCCCCTCAGGCGAGGACCACTGGAGTAGAGTCCATGCAGGGCCGGCTCTAGGTTTTTTTTTGCTGCCCCAAGCACCAAAAAAAAAAAAAAAAAAGCCAGAGTGCTGCTGAAGCAAAAAAAAAGGAGGGGGGCCATAGTGCCGCCCCAAGCACATTCTTGGTTTGCTGGTGCCTAGAGCCAGCCCTGAGTCCGTGACTTCAGGAAGTCACAAGAGGCAAGTAAAGCTCAAAGACTGCCTTGAGCATTTGACAGTACCCAGCAAGATATCTGGGGAAAAGAGAATACAATTATAATAATCTATAATATAATAGCCTGTGCATACAGAGGTATAGATATTTCTTTATTTAGAGGGTTATATTTAAGTACCCTTCAGTAAGTTATTGTGTGTGTGTGTGTGTGTGTGTGTGTATTTGAATTCTAAATTTTTATTATATATATTCTTCGTCAATTTAATGAATCCAGGTGGAATCCAGTTCCATTTGTTCCAATTTAAATGAAATCTTTTTTTGTTTTTGTGGGTTTTTTGGACACCAGTTGTTGTATCTTGGCTACCATTAAATGACCTTTTATCCTGGTGAAACTTCTGTTCTACCACCCCTCCCCCCGCCAAGTAAATTATATCACCACTGGGACAGACCATTACTAAATCTTAGTGAGTGGTTTTGGAATGGGGTGACCCACGGCTGTATTTCGAATTATAACACAATAACTCTACTCTGAGAGGTCTGTTTACATATTACCTCACCCACCTGGTCTCTCATCTCCTCAGACCAACGCAGCTACAACAATGCATATAAAAAATGGTAATATTCAGAACCTTTGGATCCCCACGTGAAGTTTCACTTTCAAACAACAACAACCTCTTCTGTAAACTCCAATTTAGTACATTTAAAAAAAAAAAAAGCCAAAAAACCAAACAAGGCAATTGTGCTGGACATGCAGCCAGAAATACAAGAGGCAAGGGATGTGGATTAACTAGGCCACAACTGCATCGACTTGTTTGGAACGATCTGTCAGTAACTCAAACAATGAAAAGGTCCTGTTTCATTTACTGACCTGTTCAACCTTGTAGAAGGGCTGCTTAGCAGCCCATTGTGGTGTGGGTGAAAGGGTTGGGGAAAAGGGGGCTGTGTCCTTGCTGTAGCCTGAGCCCCATCCACCAGCTTCTTTAGGGAATGGCTTCACCTAATTCAGCTTCTGTCATAAATATAAAGGGAAGGGTAACCACCTTTCTGTATACAGTGCTATAAAATCCTTCCTGGCCAGAGGCAACATCCTGTTACCTGTAAAGGGTTAAGAAGCTCAGCTAAACTGGCTAGCATCTGACCCAAAGGACCAATAAGGGGAAAAGATACTTTCAAATCTTGCTGGGGAGTGGTGAAGGCTTTTGTTTTGTGCTCTGTTTACATGGTTGTTCTCTCTTGGGACTGAGAGAGGCCTGACAGAAATCACTCTTCTCCAACCCATCCTAATCCAAGTCTCCAATATTGCAACCAGTATAGGTAAGCCAGGCAAGGCGGATTAGTTTCTTTTGTTTTATGTGAATTTTCCCTGTGTTAAGAGGGAGGTTTATTCCTGTTTTCTGTAACTTTAAGGTTTTGCCCAGAGGGGGATCCTCTGTGTTTGAATCTGAATACCCTGTAAAGTATTTTCCATCCTGATTTTACAGAGATGATTTTTACCATTTTTTTTTTTTAAATAAAATCCTTCTTTTAAGAACCTGACTGATTTTTCCATTGTTCCAAGATCCAGGGGTTTGGGTCTTTGATTTTTGTAACCAGTTGGTTAGGATATTATTTTCAAGCATCCCCAGGAAAGGGGGTGTGTAGGACTTGGGGGGATATTTTGGGGGAAGATGTCTCCAAGTGGTCTTTCCCTGTTCTTTGTTTAAAATGCTTGGTGCTGGCAGCATACTCTTCAAGGACCAGGCAAAGTTTGTACCTTGGGGCAGTTTCTAACCTAAGCTGGTAAGAATAAGCTTAGGGGGTCTTTCATGCAGGTCTTCACATCTGTACCCTAGAGTTCAGAGTGGGGAAGGAACCCTGACAGCTTCTAATTCTGGTTTACCAAGGAATTGGAGCCCCACTGCCTTGTACACCTGACAACAGAAGGTGTCAGCAATTATCTTGTCTGCTTGCCCTTCACCTCCTTCTGAGTTTGCAAATAGTTAACTCCATTTCTGATATCAGCCAACATATATATCCACTCCCTGATGAAAGAAGTGTTCCCCATCTTCTCTGCAAACTTGGGCACCAAATATTTTTTGGTGGGTAATCACCAAACCTCCCTGCTTGCGTATGAATGTAGTCACCTCTGAATTCACACATACTATGGCTTGCTCAACTTGTAAAGGCCTGCCAGGTCCCTCACATATCTGCTACAGCATTTCACTCCTGTTTACAATTACCTCTGGGAAAAGGTCTCGTATCTACACCTACCCTAAATCTCTTTGCTCTAATGATTAAGGCTATGGTTCTCCCATTCTTGAGGCTGTTGGGTGGATTCCAGTCTGCCCTCCGGGGGTCCTCTGGTTATTTCCACTTGACGCCTTCTTCAGCCGATGGACACTGGATTCTTAGGCTGGCGCCTCCCTTATCATTCAGTTGTTATTCACACCAAGCATCCATCCACATACATCCTCTATCTCTATTTTAATCACAATTGTTAACAAAGCGAGATGAATACACCAAAAGGGCGGGGAGTCTCTGGGTGCTGTTTCTGTTCTTACAGAGTATTGCTTTGAGTCTCTCTCTGTGTGAGTAGTTGTTATTACAAAGAATTGCTTTGAGAAGAGACTCTGTCTTAGAATGTACTAACACAATTAGCAGCTTGCAAGTTTCACACATAGAGGGAGAGAAACAGTACCAAAAAGCAAGAGACCTCTTAGTTTAAATTCCAGGGTATTACTAATTATGGGGAATCAAACTCATTTGTGATTTTAATACAGAACTACTTTAATATGATCCAACAACATGTGGTCCAAGGTGGCCTGGGAGGTTAGCAGGGGGCCTGGTGCTGGCAGCAGTGTTGCTCGGCGACCGGAAACTGGAAAGAGGCGGGGTGGAGGCTTGGGGGAAGGGATGGAATAGGGTTGGGGAGGGGGTGGAGCAGGAGAGGGCTGGGGTTGCTACTGCTGGCACCAGGCCCCCCACTAACCTCCCAGGACATCCAGGACCCCGTGTCCCCCTGAAGAGTGGGGCTCCCCGAAGCGTAGTAAGCCCGAACAGTGGTGGAGCTGGGCCCACGTTCCTAAATATTGTTGGAGCACAGGCACCACAGGCCCATATAACTCGTTGCTTATGGAATCAAACTGTAAACCCTGTATATAATGGAAACCACTTCAAGACAGGTGGTGCTGCAGCACCCTCCACACCGTTAGTTCCAGCACCTATGATGTTAATGCAAACAAGGAATCTTTTAGTTCGTGCTTGCAGTGTTCACACGGGGGTTACAGTGCAGCAGTTTAGTACAAATCTCTTGGTTCAGACTGGAGGGCAGTGTAGACGAGCCATTACTCAACCCCTTTACAAAATCCAAAACTGTTTTCATGCAGGTGTACAATAATTTCAGAGGAGGGGCATCTGCCGGTTCCATAGCATGTGCCTCTTCTTCCATGCCAACTCAGAATGACCTTACCACTGAGACCTAGTTGTGAACCTTCGGGGAACTGGCTTTCGGCCTGTTGGCCCAATAATCAAAAAATTATTATTTTTTCTGCTAATGTTGTTTAGTTGCTCATCTTTTTATTTTCGTGTAAATCTTAACAATTCCTTATGCTCACACATGTGAATACAGAAGAGTCTGTTAAAGTGACTCTTGAATGTCTTTATTTTTTTTTTTTATATCTTGTTTATGAGAATGAGAAGCTAAATTTTATATTGGCAGTGTTTTGTCTTAGGATGCTTGTGGGGAAAATTAAACTCTGATGCATCAAACTCGTGCAGGATTTTGCTTTCTCTTACTTATGGCCACCCACACAAGCGTTCTGTTACTGGGTTCTTTTTTGTGGTCCCAGGTTACAGAAAAGTTAAGACTTTATTATCATAGAATCATAGAATATCAGGGTTGGAAGGGACCCCTGAAGGTCATCTAGTCCAACCCCCTGCTCGAAGCAGGACCAATTCCCAGTTAAATCATCCCAGCCAGGGCTTTGTCAAGCCTGACCTTGAAAACTTCCAAGGAAGGAGATTCCACCACCTCCCTAGGCAACGCATTCCAGTGTTTCACCACCCTCTTAGTGAAAAAGTTTTTCCTAATATCCAATCTAAACCTCCCCCACTGCAAGTTGAGGCCATTATTCCTCGTTCTGTCATCTGCTACCATTGAGAACAGTCTAGAGCCATCCTCTTTGGAACCCCCTTTCAGGTAGTTGAAAGCAGCTATCAAATCCCCCCTCATTCTTCTCTTCTGCAGGCTAAACAATCCCAGCTCCCTCAGCCTCTCCTCATAAGTCATGTGTTCTAGACCCCTAATCATTTTTGTTGCCCTTCGCTGGACTCTCTCCAATTTATCCACATCCTTCTTGTAGTGTGGGGCCCAAAACTGGACACAGTACTCCAGATGAGGCCTCACCAATGTCGAATAGAGGGGAACGATCACCTCCCTCGATCTGCTCGCTGTGCCCCTACTTATACATCCCAAAATGCCATTGGCCTTCTTGGCAACAAGGGCACACTGCTGACTCATATCCAGCTTCTCGTCCACTGTCACCCCTAGGTCCTTTTCCGCAGAACTGCTGCCTAGCCATTCGGTCCCTAGTCTGTAGCGGTGCATTGGATTCTTCCGTCCTAAGTGCAGGACCCTGCACTTATCCTTATTGAACCTCATCAGATTTCTTTTGGCCCAATCCTCCAATTTGTCTAGGTCCTTCTGTATCCTATCCCTCCCCTACAGCGTATCTACCACTCCTCCCAGTTTAGTATCGTCCGCAAATTTGCTGAGAGTGCAATCCACACCATCCTCCAGATCATTTATGAAGATATTGAACAAAACTGGCCCCAGGACTGACCCCTGGGGCACTCCACTTGACACCGGCTGCCAACTAGACATGGAGCCATTGATCACTACCCGTTGAGCCCGACAATCTAGCCAGCTTTCTACCCACCCTATAGTGCATTCATCCAGCCCATACTTCCTTAACTTGCTGTCAAGAATACTGTGGGAGACCGTGTCAAAAGCTTTGCTAAAGTCAAGAAACAATACATCCACTGCTTTCCCTTCATCCACAGAACCAGTAATCTCATGATAAAAGGCAATTAGATTAGTCAGGCATGACCTTCCCTTGGTGAATCCATGCTGGCTGTTCCTGATCACTTTCCTCTTTCCATTATGGCATGTGGGGGTGGCTTTTTGGTCTTGTATTTTGGGCAGCATGTTGCATTCTTTAGGACCACACAGCTTTTCTTCCTAAATCGTTTCTGCTTTGACTTTTTTTTTTTTTTTTTTTTTTTTTTTTAAATCTCAGAATCTGGTAGGCACATTGAAAATGCTCAAAACAGTTGAATTCTTGGCTTTAAAAAGTAATGTTTTGAGGTGTAATAGTGGTCTGAAATTCAGACTAAGGTAATTAATAGACTGAATTTCATCATTATGCAAAGACAAAACCAGTATTTATATTTTTTAGTAGATTTTTGTCATTCAAGCGTTTTGATATTTAAGATGAACAATTTTGGAGAGTGGTTTCAATGCAACACTGGAGGATGAAAACTCTGCCAAATTCCCAGAATATACAGGAGTTTTGCAAATAAAGATATTTTTACTGAATTATTAGCTTGTTAAGCCACACTGCACCTTACAAACACCTAATCAAGGAAGAACAAGACATAATATTGAGTATATGGCTAGTGGTCAACATGTGGGAGTCACTGGACTGAGAGAGAGGATACCTTGACCGTAGTGAGCATGCTAATGTATTGTATCATATTACCCTGCAACTGAAGATGGGAGATTGACTGCATTAACCTGGAACTAAGATTGGGCCAAATATACGTGAAAATTGTATAGATTGAGGTTTAAGTACAGAAAAAAGGTGAAATGAATTTTTGCTCAGGCAATCGGATATTAACATATGTGAAAATTCTCTTTGAGAGCTGTACCAAATACTCAATTTCATTTAAAATGGCATGTGGTAGTAAAGATAATTAGCTATTGAGACTATAATGGGAAGTAAACTTGCCTATTAAGTGTTCTTATGGAAACCCTTTTTACTGGTTTGTAAACTTCCTTTTGTTAGTATAAAATTAGCTCAGTGTACAACTTGTAGGTAAAGAGAAGATAGACAAGGTTGCTAGGGAAAAATGACTTGTTTAAACGTTACCTATGGCAGGGTGGAATTGGCTGGCTTCCCAGTAGATGTTTGGGTTTTATCAGAGAGTTTCTGTGGAGGATTATTTGCTAAAGCTCTGAAGTAAGTGTGTGTGTGTGTGTGTGTGAGAGAGAGAGAGAGAGAGAGAGTCAGGGTTGGGACCTCTTTTCACTTTTATGACTGTTTGAAACTTACGGGTTTAATTTTCCCTCTTCTCCCCTTTTGGGCATTGGGTCATGTTGTACCCAGTTTATTTTTTGGCATGCAAATTTCAGACTAAATTGGGTCCCCATGTGCAAATTATATTGCAGTGATAATTTTGGTATGACATCCTGTGTGCAGGATGGGTTTTGGGAATTGAGATGCTTGCTGCGTGAGAGAATACGGACTCACTTGGAAACTTCGCAGTGCAAACAATGTGGTAGTATGTAATGGACGGATGCCCCACCCCCCTTCTGATTTTTTTTGAGGCATTTAGCACTTCTTGGCTTTGGTACAGATGATAAAAACAGGCCTAGTCAAAATTGGTCCATAATGTCCATATATAGTCAACCAACCTGTCATTAAGGTGTCTTGCTCATCTGCTGTAGGGTTTCTTCAGGTGGCCAGAATATGCAGGTTTTTATGAAAACTGTGACAAAATATCACTTTATATAAATATGGTGAGGGACAGTCTTAATTTTCAGGGTGTTATTTTGTTGCTAGTATCATAAGAGCACCCCAACCAAAATTGAGTTTTCATTGTGCTAGATATTATACAAACTTATAGAGATGTTCCCTGCTTCAAAGAACTTAAAATCTAAATAGACATAATAGAGACAAGAGGGTGGGAGAAATGGTTACATTGCAGAAGAATCAGGATGGTGGGTGACAAACCTCTGGTTAGTTCAGTGCGGTTCTTTTTTCCCTCCTGTAGCTTTTGTCAGTTTTGTGATTTGTGTGTGTGTGCGTGCCGGGGGCGGGGGTAGATTTAAAGAGTATAGGAAATGGGATGGAGAGGGAAGGCTGGAGGGGAAGAATTAATAGAAGCAAAAAAGAAGGGGAAAATGAAAGGAGTAGAGAAGGTAGGAAGAATGGTGATGCATGTGAAAGGCAAGAAGAGTCAGGTTGGGCACATAGGTCCTGAGGGGCTGGGAGGAAGTTGGAGCAATCAGCTGATGACCAGAGTTGGGAAGTCAGGCCGTGTCTACACTATAGGAACTAAACCACAATAGTTAGAGCACCGTAGCTATGCTGGCATAAGCCAGAAGGGGTTTTACTTCAGTGTAGGGATACTACCTCCCTGAGCTATGGTAACCATGACAACAGAAGCATTCTTCTGTCCACCTGTCGGCAGCTATACTGGGAGTTAGGTTCGTATTGCTACGACACTTGCACATGCTTGCATTTCCCCCCACAATATTTCAAAATTTTCACTGTAGATCAGGCCTCAGTCTGACGTTACCAACATCCAAGAGGTTATAGAGGTACAAGGGAAGCCCTGGCTGGACTGCTTCTTTCTCAGCCTGTGATTTTTACTGTTTAGCACCTTATTGATAGACGGTAGCTCTCAGTGCTGGTTCCATCCTTAAAGGAGCTGCTTTTGCTTTTAACTTCCCCATGGATTTAAAATTGCCCAGTCTTCTAAGATGTGGATTTAATTATGAACTACTTTATTCAAATTCAGTGGGGTAACTTAAGGGTAGAATGGCATAATTTAACTAAGCAGGTTTGTCCTTTTTTTAGCTTGCTACAGAGAGGAGTTCCAGGCCCGCACTACGTCTGCCAACATTATTGATGATTAATTCTGGTTCAGTGCTTAACCTCAGAAATGACACTTGAAATTCTTTAGTAAGCAATTCCAAACCTTCTTCCATTGAAGTTCATAGAATATCGGGGTTGGAAGGGACCTCAGGAGGTCATCTAGTCCAACCCCCTGCCCAAAGCAGGACCAATCACCAATTTTTGCCCCAGATCCCTAAATGGCACCCTCAAGGATTGAGCTCACAACCCTGGGTTTAGCAGGCCAATGCTCAAACCACTAAGCTATCCCTCCCCCCAAGTTGATAATTGTGCCATTGGCTTCAGGGGAAGCATTGTGTAGTGTTCTGTTAAAGATGTGGAGGGGAAGGTGCTGTCTTCAGAGGGCTGAAACTTGGTTCCTGTTGCACCATGTCAAATTACATGAGTAAGCTTGCTCATTCACAGACCTTGTCTTCTGAATTTTGCCTCAGTGAATCCCATTAGTAGTTGTCTCTGAGGGAGAGTCTTTTGTAAGCAGAAAATTCTTGGTGGATGGTGTAGGTGAGATGGGGTACGGTACGAGTGTGTGTTTTGCAAAACTATATAAATTTTTCCCCAAGTTGTCAGCACATTTTCTTTAAATTACAGTGGTTTACAGTGATATATCATGGTTTCTTTACATTTCTTTCTTGTAATGTATAAAATCTATCTAATCTCATTTACATTTGGTAAAGAATTAAAATGTACAGTAAATTAATGCAGATATACATATTGGACGTTATTCCACTGGTAGTAATCTGACATACAAATAGTGTGAATTTTTATCAGTAGATGTTTCTTTGAACTCTTCAACCAGAACTAGTCTGTGTAAAATGGAATATTTAGTAAAGATGTTTACTAAAGGAGAGAGACGTAAAAATGGAATACAAAAATCTTATTGACTTGATAGAGCTAAAAAGCTGAAGTTTGGTTTGACAAAATACCTTGTTTTTTTTATTGTTGTTCCGCAGGACCCTGCTTACTGGGTGAACATTCACCACCTCGAGTACACAGATGGGGGGATCCTGGACCCAGATGATGTGCTGGCAGATGTTGTTGAGGACAAAGATAAGGTAGATTAAAAAGGGAGAGGTGGTGGTGGTGGTTGCAGAGTTTGAATTACAATATTGTACTTGCGTTTCCTGTGTCCCTTCCATAACCATTTGCCTGGTACTTGGGTACCAAGAGTGTGGTGCAGTATTCAGTAACCTTAAATCAAACACATCTGCCTAGACATGTTGCAGCTATGTTCTTCATTCAGCGCTACTGCAAAAGGAAAATGTATGATCAAAACAGCTGATATATTCACATAAGATTAGTATTTGATTTACAATTTAATCCTTTAATTCAGGACGTTTTATGGTTCTCTTGTAGTTTTATGAAACGAGGGTGGTTTTTGATGAGGAGAGGATGTGGAGTTGGATGGGATATTGAATTTTATGCCAGTAATATTTCTAACTTTTTAAAAATCTCTCTAGAGGAAAGTTTGAGAACCACTCATGATAGGTCATGGATTAATGTGAGGAACTGCAGCAATTCTGTCTTGTAAATCACATAGAATCAATTTGCTTCAGAACAGAACTGAAAGTCTAGGCAGGCCACACCCACTCCAGTTCACTCTAGTGTGTGTTTTTATATGTATTCCCAAAGACCATGGGTGTCCAGCTTGGGAATTCCTGACCCAAGGTATCCTATATGTACATAGAAATAGCTCACCTAAAAATACCTAGTATTGCTGCTTAATTACCCTGGCAGACTAGTGTAGTGTAAGTGAATTCATCAATAAATTACTTGCCGTATATAGTCTGAAGAGTGTAGTTCAGATCCGATTAACATTTCGTTATTGTATTTGAATTAAAATCTAAACCATAAGAGTATTGATGCCAAGAAAAAAATATTAAAGCAAAAAACTCTTTTCTGTTTACATACTTTTGAAAATGTGAAATTTTGTTTTCCTATCCTGCAGAAAAAACCTTTTCAATAATAGGACTTGTGTTCTCATAGGGTCATCTTTTCCCTGACATCAGAAGCACCAATAATAATGACAGATTGATTCATAGATTGCTAAGATAATTTATATAGTGTGTGTGTGTGTGAGAGAGAGAGAGAGTAGTGCTTATTGAAAGAAAACTGCTTGACGGTTACAGATGACTTGCTGCTTGGAATAATTCTGACTTCAAAACAGTAGGTTGCTTTGTAACACTACAAAACATACTTTAACATAGGAAGACTAGAACTACATAATTTTAAAGCTCAGTGTATACAGAGTGGCAGTAGCAAGGTCTTTCAAGTATTTCATGTCACATTAGCTGTATTTCACTAAATTAACAAATGCAAGAAAACAGTTCCCCTGTTGACATTTTGTTATAAAGTTGACATTTGTAATACATTTAGATAATTTAGCAGTGGTCTCCCTTGAATTGTGCTTGTTGTGAGATCTAATGAGGTTGCCACTGAGATCATGATGGGCCATCTTACCATGAAACCTTGTTTTAAAACAAAACAAAAAAACAATAGCTCACATTCAAAAGTGTTTCATTTTGATATAATGGTGGGAGTTTGGATAACTCAAGAAATGGTTTTGGAATTTAGACCCTTCACCTTTGTCACTTTGTTCTTTCTGTATCTGTGGTAGAAATAAGATTCAGAACAGAAAATGTTTCAGGATTTTTTTAAGACACTTCAAAGAATGACAGGAGAATTATTGTATTATATGCTAAAATAATTGTTTCCAAGCATTTGCGTATCATACTTGTCCTGGTTTTATACTCACACAAATCCAAAGAACAATGCAGCATCTAAATCCTTCAGTTTGTCTTTGTGAATAATCATTGGAAACTTATTTTTACATCTGATATTGCTCAGAAGCAACCAGCAGTGCTATTGAGCCCTGCTTCACAAAATTCCCAGGAACATTTTTGTATCAAAACAGGAACAACAACTGGATGATGGTGGCATACATAAATTGCCAAGGAAGGACACAGCAATAATCTGAAGCACAGGGCCACTGGAATCCTTTTATACTTAGAGAAACAGAACCTCTCTACCACAGCTTACATGGATGCCAGGCAAAACAAGAGTCAAGGTCAAATGGCTTAATTTTTATATGCTACCAGCAGGGAAGTGGCAAGCTAAAATAGGACGCGTTTGATCGTTTGTCTCTTTGTGGCTTTCTTGCTCATCTAGACTCATTTGTAACTTAAAACAGCAGGCTAGTATTTTGCTCTCAATTAATGGAATACATGAACATAGAAGATGTCCATCTTCACTTTTTTTATGTATGTGCTGGTATATACATTCTCTGAAATGACTTGGAAAAAAAGACTAAAGTATGTGTAATTCTAATTACAGCATATTGACTTCACAGACTAATATTCACTAGGCTCTTAAAGATGGAAACTGCAAAACCAGGAAGCATCCAGTTTTTCAAAAGCTAGCTTTTTATCAGTACCCCCTTATTCACCTTAAATGTCATAACATTTGAGTGTTACATGGATGCTCCTGTTAACTAACTATCCTATTTCAAAATCTCAGAGATTTCCTACAGTTGTAGCATACAAGGATTTGCGGGGTGGGGGTCTTTGTCACCTAGTACGTAGACTGAGGCCTGTCATAGATTCAGTTTCTTATGTGAGGCCTAAGGGATTAAACCTCAGTTCTTCATTGAGTAATGGTTCCTTTTGTATCCCACTGTGGGTTTATGCGTGTGCCCAGAGCAAGAGAATTTGAAAGTAGAGTTTGTTTGTCTGCGCCTTTGCCCTGGCTGTCCTCATACTTTTGGCTGGAGGGATAAAGGGCAGGGTGAACTGACAATTTCTCCAGTTACTTCTCACTGCTGCATGTTCTAGGTTGGAACCTTCAGTGTCGGTAGCTTTGTCTTCATCCTACAAGATAAGGTTTAGATTTTGCTTTGTAAATAGTTTTAACAACTTATGTAGTTTAGTGCAGGGATAGGCAACCTATGGCACGCGTGCCAAAGGCAGCATACGAGCCGATTTTCAGTGGCACTCACACTGCCCGAGTCCTGGCCACTGGTCTGGGGGGCTCTATATTTTAATTTAATATTAAATGAAGCTGCTTAAACATTTTAAAAACCTTATTTACTTTTACATACAACAATAGTTTAGTTATATATTATAGACTTGTAGAAAGAGACCTTCTAAAAATGTTAATGTATTACTGGCACACGAAACCTTAAATTAGAGTGAATAAATGAAGACTCGGCACACCACTTCTGAAAGGTTGCTGACCCCTGGTTTAGCGTTTGGATTGTCTCTTTGGGAGACACCCTCCACCCATCCCCTTGTATCACATTCAGGTACCTGACTATGCCCAGGACTCCAGGCTTCAAACTCTGTGCTTCTTGCCCACAATCCTTCTTAGTCAGCGATGACCACCAGTGCTGCCTGTACTGGCTTGGGGAAGCCCACATGGCGATGAGGTGCAGTATCTGCTGATCATTCTCCAGCTGTACCTGAAAAGAGTGGGAACTTTGTCTCTGGAAACACCTCATGGAAAAGGCCATGAAGCCTCAATCAGACCCAGGCCAGGGAACCCTCTCTCTACATCTGCCTGATTCAGCAAGGAGAATGCCTCTTGCTGCGAAGTTGAACTCTGGTGTGGGAGTGTCTACTCTCACAGGCCCACCAGTAGAATTTTTGTTTTCTCACCTGCTCCCAACTCTACTACTGGTTCAGGCCACTTTTGAAAGGGCTGGACAGCAACATCCCCAGTCTACTCCTGTGGATAAGGAGGGCAAATGTCTGGACCTGTTGGGGAGAAAGTTTTGTCATTTAGCCTCCAGTTCAGGGTAGCCAATTACCAGGCACTATAGCTAAATACAACTTCCTGAACTATGCCAAGTTTGCTAAGATTACTGACCGGCATCTGCAACAGGACACAGCTCCTTTCTAAGCTCTGATAGATCAAGGCAGAGGGATAACCAAGACCATGCTCCAGTCTGCGGTTGACAACTCTGTTACCTCCTCTAGAGCTATGGTTACTGCTGTTGTTATGTGCACGGAGTCATGGCTCCATGCATCAGGGTTCCCTAGGGAGACCCAGAATACCATTGAGGTCCTCTCCTCTGGTGAATTGCAACAATTCAGCCAAAAGATGGATGAGTCCCCCCATACCCTAAAGGGGACCAATTGATCCTACTTCCAAATTTTCCAACTCTGGGTGTATAGTGCGCATGCATGTAGCCCACAGTGGAATACAAATAGGGACTACACATCTCGAAGAATCATCAGTTGCAGATCAGTAACTTCCTCTTATCTAAAGGTTCAGTTTTTCTACCCTCTGGTTTATTATTCAAGATTTTTTTGTACTCTTCCCACATCTTTTTTTCAGAGCTATTACATAGTTGAGACTTCCAGTGGGACTCCTGCACTTTATCCTGATTCTGCAGATCTTCAAAATATCTCTGTAATCTTCAAGAGGGTGCTTTGTCATATTTTTGTTCCCTTCCCTTCCTTATAGAAATGATGTCACAAGGGGAGAGTGTTGGGAGTTCTGTCTGTTAAGGAAGCGTATATTGAGTTTTTCCTTGGGAAGTTTGTTCCAGGTTCTAACTGGTACACAACCAACATACAGTTTCACACTTTGGATTTGGAATCAGCTTGTGATGTCTTTCTACACTTGAGTGGAGAGAATTGGATATCTTCTTGTTTGTTCATGGGGATCTTAAATGCTTGAAGGGCTCAGTCTCTCTGAATGGACTAATTCATATATATCAAGCATGTAGAACATCTAGTAAGGCTTATGGATACATCAAAGTGCATTTCAGAAGGTGCTCCTCAAAGGCTTGGGCTGTGAAATCTAGAGCTTCGTACAAGGAGACTTGCCATTTGACAACTGGAAGTTTGCAATTACTTCACCAAATAGTACAGTAATGACATTCTATCCTTGGGTTATGCAGCATTTGGCCATTCCATCTTCCCTCAATTTAAATTAAGGAAGGAAGGAAATTAGCATTAATTCTAATTTCCATTTTTATATTTCCTATGGGGTTTTGTGGCTTAGGTTGTGAAGTTTTTTCCCTTTCTAGGAATTGTTTGGAAGCTACTTCCTATCTATAATATCCAGACAAATGTACAAGAGGGAGAAAACTAGTTCCCTGGACTGTACTTTCTCAAAATGAAGGGCATTCATTGATCTGGGAAGACTCTCTCTGTAAAGTAAAAGTTGCGAACCAGCAAAGCGGCTAACAGAGGGAGTTTGCCTGGGAGCTCGCCTGGGGAGAGCCTGCTGAGGCTTACATCTGGCCAGCTTCTCTGAGTAGTTACTACAACTCCTGAGTGAGCTTGTAGAAGGAAGGTAATATGGAATGGGTGGTGTTCAGCTGTTGTGACCTGCACTGGATTTGCCAGGTTTGTCTTTCTTCCAGAGGACAGAAGCGACTTTGTCTGTACAAAGTGCAAGCTAGTCTCCATATTGGAAGAGAAGGTTCAAGGTCTGGAGCAACAGGTATCGACCCTGCGTTGCATAAGAGAAACTGAAGATTTCCTGGACAGATGTCAGGATATGCTTCTACGGGCACAATGTTCTGAAGATGCAGAGCAGGCTGTGCAGCGGGGACAGGAGGACGGTGAAGAAATTTGGCAGCATGTGACCTCCAGAAGAACAAAGGGGAGCGTCCATATACCAGCAACGTAGATACGGGTAAGGAACTGTTTTCATGTTCTCTCCACAGGTACTAATGTGGAGAGTGGACTAGATGATCCATCTGAGGGAAGGGAACAGAAGAAGACTCCGCCGATTGGAAGGCATGAGATGCACTGTCCTAGGGTTGGGGGTTCCACGACCACCGCTCCTAAGAGAAGGAGGCGGGTGGTGGTGGTCGGGGACTCTCTCCTCAGGGGGACTGAGTCATCTATCTGCCACCTCAACCGGGAAAACGGAGAAGTCTGCTGCTTGCCAGGAGCTAGGAGTCACGATGTGATGGAGAGACTGCCGAGACTCATCAAGCCCTCGGATCGCTACCCCTTCCTGCTTCTCCACGTGGGCACCAATGATGCTGCCAAGAATGACCTTGAGCGGATCACTGTGGACTACGAGGCTCTGGGAAGAAGGATAAAGGAGTTTGAGGCGCAAGTGGCCTTCCTGTGGTAGGAAAAGGCCTGGGTAGAGACCATCGAATCGTGGAAGTTAACGAATGGCTACGCAGGTGGTGTCGGAGAGAAGGCTTTGGATTCTTTGATCATGGGATGGTGTTCCAAGAAGGAGGAGTGCTAAGCAGAGATGGGCTCCACCTAACGAAGAGCGGGAAGAGCATCTTCGCAAGCAGGCTGGCTAACCTAGTGAGGAGGGCTTTAAACTAGGTTCACTGGGGGTAGGAGACCAAAGCCCTCAGGTAAGTGGGGAAGTGGGATAGCGGGAGGAATCAGGAGTGCGCAAGAGGGCAGGGCTCCTGCCTCCTACTGAGAAAGCGGGACGATCAGCGAGTTATCTCAAGTGCCTATACAGAAATGCAAGAAGCCTGGGAAACAAGCAGGGAGAACTGGAAGTCCTGGCACAGTCAAGGAATTATGATGTGATTGGAATAACAGAGACTTGGTGGGATGACTCACATGACTGGAGTACTGTCATGGATGGATATAAACTGTTCAGGAAGGACAGGCAGGGCAGAGAAGGTGGGGGAGTTGCACTGTATGTAAGGGAGCAGTATGACTGCTCAGAGCTCCGGTATGAAACTGCAGAAAAACCTGAGTCTCTGGATTAAGTTTAGAATTGTGAGCAACAAGGGTGATGTCGTGGTGGGAGTCTGCTATAGACCACCGGACCAGGAGGATGAAGTGGATGAGGCTTTCTTCTGGCAACTCACAGAAGTTACTAGATTGCAGGCCCTGGTTCTCATGGGAGAATTCAATCACCCTAATATCTGCTGGGAGAGCAATACAGCGGTGCACAGACAATCCAGGAAGTTTTTGGAAAGTGTAGGGGACAATTTCCTGGTGCAAGTCTTGGAGGAACCAACTAGGGGCAGAGCTCTTCTTGACCTGCTCCTCACAAACCAGGAAGAATTAGTAGGGGGAAGCAAAAGTGGATGGGAACCTGGGAGGCAGTGACCATGAGATGGTCGAGTTCAGGATCCTGACACGGAAGAAAGGCGAGCAGCAGAATACGGACCCTGGACTTCAGAAAAGCAGACTTTGACTCCCTCAGGGAACTGATGGGCAGGATCCCCTGGGAGAATAACATGAGGGGGAAAGGTGTCCAGGAGAGCTGGCTGTATTTTAAAGAATCTTTATTGAGGTTACAGGGACAAACCATCCCGATGTGTAGAAAGAATAGTAAATATGGCAGGCGACCAGCTTGGCTTAACAGTGAAATCTTTGCTGATCTTGAACGCAAAAAAGAAACTTACAAGAAGTGGAAGATTGGACAAATGACCAGGGAAGAGTATAAAAATATTGCTCGGGGATGCAGGAATGAAATCAGGAAGGCCAAATCCCACCTGGAGTTGCAACTAGCAAGAGATGTTAAGAGTAACAAGAAGGGTTTCTTCAGGTACGTTAGCAACAAGAAGAAAGTCAAGGAAAGTGTGGGCCCCTTACTGAATGAGGGGGGCAACCTAGTGACAGAGGATGTGGAAAAAGCTAATGTACTCAATGCTTTTTTTGCCTCTGTCTTCACGAACAAGGTCAGCTCCCAGACTACTGCACTGGGCAGCACAGCATGGGGAGGAGGTGACCAGCCCTCTGTGGAGAAAGAAGTGGTTCGGGACTATTTAGAAAAGCTGGACGAGCACAAGTCCATGGGGCCGGATGCGCTGCATCCGAGAGTGCTAAAGGAGTTGGCGGATGTGATCGCAGAGCCATTGGCCATTATCTTTGAAAACTCATGGCGATCCGGGGAAGTCCTGGACGACTGGAAAAAGGCTAATATAGTGCCCATCTTTAAAAAAGAGAAGAAGGATCCTGGGACCTACAGGTCAGTCAGCCTCACCTCAGTCCCTGGAAAAATCATGGAACAGGTCCTCAAGGAATCAATTCTGAAGCACTTAGAGGAGAGGAAAGTGATCAGGAACAGTCAGCATGGATTCACCAAGGGCAAGTCATGCTTGACTAATCTAATTGCCTTCTATGACGAGATAACTGGCTCTGTGGATGAGGGGAAAGCGGTGGACATGTTATGTTGTTCCTTGACTTTAGCAAAGCTTTTGACACGGTCTCCCACAGTATTCTTGCCAGCAAGTTAAAGTAGTATGGGCTGGATGAATGGACTATACGGTGGATAGCAAGTTGGCTAGATTGTCGGGCTCAACGGGTAGTGATCAATGGCTCCATGTCTAGTTGGCAGCCGGTATCAAGAGGAGCGCCCCAAGGGTCGGTCCTGTGGCCGGTTTTGTTCAATATCTTCATAAATGATCTGGAGGATGGTGTGGATTGCACCCTCAGCAAGTTTGCAGATGACACTAAACTGGGAGGAGAGGTAGATACGCTGGAGGATAGGGATAGGATACAGAGGGACCTACACAAATTGGAGGACTGGACCAAAAGAAATCTGATGAGGTTCAGCAAGGACAAGTGCAGAGTCCTGCACTTAAGACGGAAGAATCCAAAGCACCACTACAGAGTAGGGACCGAATGGCTAGGCAGCAGTTGTGCAGAAAAGGACCTAGGGGTTACAGTGGACGAGAAGCTGGATATGAGTCAACAGGGTGCTGTTGTTGCCAAGAAGGCCAATGGCATTTTGGGATGTATACGTAGGGGCATTGCCAGTAGATCGAGGGACGTGATTGTTCCCCTCTATTCGACATTGGTGAGGCCTCATCTGGAGTACTGTGTCCAGTTTTGGGCCCCACACTACAAGAAGGATGTGGAAAAATTGGAAAGAGTCCAGCGGAGGGCAACAAAAATGATTAGGGGACTGGAACGCATGACTTATGAGGAGAGGCTGAGGGAACTGGGATTGTTTTGTCTGCGGAAGAGAAGAATGAGGGGGGATTTGATAGCTGCTTTCAACTATCTGAAAGGGGGTTCCAAAGAAGATGGATCTGGACTGTTCTCAGTGGTAGCAGATGACAGAACAAGGAGTAATGATCTCAAGTTGCAGTGGGGTAGGTTTAGGTTGGATATTAGGAAAAACTTTTTCACTAGGACGGTGGTGAAACACTGGAATGTGTTACCTAGGGAGGTGGTGGAATCTCCTTCCTTAGATATTTTTAAGGTCAGGCTTGACAAAGCCCTGGCTGGGATGATTTAATTGGGGATTGGTCCTGCTTTGAGCAGGGGGTTGGACTAGATGACCTCCTGAGGTCCCTTCCAACCCTGATATTCTATGATTCTATGAATTGTTAGTTTATTAAGTTTTCTAGTAGTTGATGTAATTTCAACTTTGGAAGTCCATGTTTTGGGATCAGGGTGCAGTGCTTCAGAAGTTCAGCAAGTGAAGATCTGAACGGCGGCAGGAAGAGTGAAGGAATATGGAGCAAGTGGCACTGATTTGTGGTTGCATGAGCAAGTCTCCTTCTTGAGTAATATCTAGGGCAGGGAATGTCCTCAATGATAGAAAATCAGAAATATTTATCTGAGAAAAGTATGTAAGGAAACTCTCTCTCCAATGAGAAGTTCAGATATAGCCACCACCACAGAGATTTCCTAATACAAGATGCAATATCTGTACTAAAGGATGAAATAATAATCAGTAGAGGGAAAGCTGGTGTGAATTAAGTACAGTGTTCCTGTGTATGTAAGACAACCATGGTGGTGAAATGTATACAAAATATAAGGTGGCTTCTATGCTGGAGGAGAATATGGAGGGCTTGAATGGTAATTGAAGTCTTGCAAACAAACCAGAGAGAGACCAAAGGGAACAATTATCACGAGAGACAAAGCAGATTGAGACCTTCAAAAGGGAGAATATGTGGGGGAAAAAATGAAGGCATGTTGAATCAAGAAAACAATCAAGAAAACCAGCATGTTACATGTTGGAAGAGCAGGGGGAAAATGTGTGTGCAGCTAATTAATCTTCATATCTATAGTAGGAGTGCTGACTTTAACAGAATTGTGGCTTGGCAGAGAGTCCAAGTGAGTTCAGTAGCCCAACCAATGATCAAAAATGCAATAAAAGGCAACCATCAGAAAGAAAGGGAAAACTGTCCGAATTGGTGATGCTGTGTAGAGGAATGTGACCTGTGACAAAGGAAAACGGCTGGCATGTGTTTCCGCCCCTCCCTCCTGGATGCTGCCACAAAAGGTGATCAGGGTGCTGGTTGTGCAGCAGAATGATGGGCAGGGTGGGGGTGGGGACACTACTGGTAAATTAGGCTAGACTATAAATTTATTTATTTATTGTACTACTGTAGCTCCAAGGAGCTCCACTCATGGGCCACGACCCCATTGTGCTAGACAGTAGCACAATGGGGTCCTGGCCCATGAGTGGAGCTCCTTGGAGCTACAGTAGTACAATAAATAAGCAGAGAACAACTTCAGGGCTCTTTAGGATAAAAAAAACAAAACAAAAAAACCCCAAGGATTGATGCATGTGATTTTTGCTGACAACTCTCTGGTGAGAGGTGTGAATAAAAAAAAAAGACTGATACTAGAGACCAGTTTATGGGATCTGTTAATGACCAAAAAAAGTTTCCTCTTTATAATTGTGTAGTCATTCTTCACCCACTACACTTGTCTTTTTTATTTATGTATTTATTTTGAGGTAGGGAATGAGAAATTATTTGTCTGGATGAGCTTAATGATCAACTAACAAATGGTGTTTGACTTATTTGAGCTGTGAGGAATGGTAAGAGCAACATCCTTTTGTGATAAACTTAACATAGCCCTTCTCTTAGTATCAACTCACTGGTAGAACTGCTGCCTTTGGATCCCAGGTTCCCAGCCATAATTGTGATTTGCAGTAATAGGCAGTACATGTATGCAGGCATGTCCCAGAACTTTTGGTTTGTCTAATTCAGTTTTAGTGTCTGGCAATTACTAGTGTCATAGCTGGCTATCTAATGTGTTTCTGAGAGGATAAATCACTTTTTTTAATTGGATAAGAAACATAGTTCTAAAATGTTCTTGAAGTCTGTCTTGCGCTATGTGGTATTCGTTTTTTATTTGTTCACCTCTCTTCCTAAGAGTCATAGGTCTTTAGGGTCAGAAGGGACCATTAGATCTAGTCTGACCTCCTGTATAACAGAGGCCAAAAAATTTCACCCAGTTACTACTTTACTGAGCTTGATAATTAAGTGCTTGTATAGGAGAGAAAATGTATTTTAGTTCAAAAACGAAGACCTAAATGTAGGTTATACATGTAAATTCAGATCAAATAATTTCTGTCTACAAGCAAAATCATGTATTCAGGTAATAATTTTATAAAAAGGAAAATTTGCTATATTGCATGGAGTAATGCCAGGGTTTTCCATGCTGAAGAGCACAGAGTGATTTTAATATAGCTATTAAATGGAAAGTGGTTTACAAAGTTAAAACTCTAGTTGCAAAGAAAAGGCTTCTCTATCCCAGTGTACCAACAATGAATGTTTACCAAAAAAGCGTACTCTGTGTACCTCTAATGGGATTCATATGGACGTGCTTACAGACAAGGAGACTGTGCTTAGCATGGATTCATTTGCTTTCTGACACGTTTCTTTACTTACTGCAGAATATTTTTAGGCTGTTTAAAACTCATTTAATTAGAATCTAGGGAGACATAGCACTGGAATCCGAAAATGAATGTTTACATGTATTAAGCATGTAGACAGATTTTTTTTTTGTGAGCAAGTTCTATTGTGGTATGTTAAATAATCAAAGCAAAGGAAGCTCTTTTTTCATAGTATCCCCTGAAAAAAAGGAAAATCGGCTTTTAACCAATTTAAAAGATGCCTAAAAGTCCCGATACAGGAGCTCTTCAACGTACAACAATCATTTGGTTAACAAGTCATATTTCACATTTTTCAAACTTAATATAAGGGAGAATTATTGTGGGTTTTTAAAAGTGTAGAATAAAAGTTTTAAAAAAGCAAGCACTAAAAATTAACCCTTTTTAAAACTTGGAAAAAAAATTTCCAAGTAGAAGATATTGCTGAACTTCAAGATTCAGACAGGGTTTTTTGGGGGGCATGCTCGTACATCATAATTCTTGTTTCATTTTTTTTTAAACCAGAAGTTGCTAACAATCTATACCAAAATGGACTGAATCCTCAAATACAAGCTCTTATTTCCCAAGGTTGGAAATTTTACTTACTAAGCGATAGCACTTTCTTTCAAATGTTAAGTGCTTGACAGTCTTCTGGAACTGCCAGGAGTTTGGGTTCAGTGTCCCCTCCTCCTCTATGAACTACCAAGGGATCTGGGATAGGGCCCAGAGATTGAGGAGACTCAGCTGCCTTTGGCAGCTAACAGGGAAAGGTAGAGGGAGGAGTATGGATTTGGGAAAATAGGAACATAGAGGGGGGGGCTAAGTGAAGTCTGGAGCTGGGCTCTGGCCTGTGGGTAGACCCATCAAGTCAGGAGCCTATCCTAGCTGCTCCTTGAAAAATTGCTGTCCCAGTAAAGAGAGCTTTAATACTCTCTTTTCAAACTTTCTGTGGGGAGCATCCTTTTATGGGAGCTGGGATGCTGTTCCTCTTGGTTTGGGTTCAGGTATCTCTGTCCCCACCTGTTGCCAAGTAATTTACTCCTAATGCAGCCTTTGCTTTACACAGCTCAGTCCCTCTCCAGCTACCTAGTGGCTGTCTAAGGAGCTCCTGGTGAAATGGATCACTTAATGGTGGTAGCATTGCTTTCCTAGTGGGTGCTTCAGGAGCTGGCCTCCCCAGTCTTTTTTTGGAGGACCTTTTCAGCCTGCTGTTTGGGACCATCACCATTCGCTGTGATGCAGGAGAGACTAGAATAGACATGCACATTCCCTTTCTCTGATTAGGTGTTGGGCAGGTGGTTGTTCTGGTGAGGAAGATGCTGAGACAGAGACCTTAAGAAAGGCACAGTCAATGAGGATGACAGGAAGACCCCAATATTTACTTAGGTTGATCTTTTAAGTCTACACTTCTAGAGCCCTTACAGGCGGAGGGGAAGGTCTGCTTCTTACAGGACTGAGGGGTTGAGCTGTAAGAATTACAAGGTGCAATTATATTTCCTCCAGAAGGTATTCTACAAGTAGAATAGGCCCCATTCTTTCACTCTGGCCTTGTGCATGAGTCCCAGTCAGGATGGGACCTTCCCACAAGGGAAAGGGTATGGTGGTCTCGTCTCGGTTCCTTGATTCCTATCTTCCCTCCTGTGTCTTCCAAGAGGGAAGTCCCCCCTCCCACACGCCCAGTGGGAGAGCAAGCCAGAGGTAGGGTTGCCAACTTTCTAATCCCACAAAACCGAACACCCTAGACCCGCCCCTTCCCTGGGGTCCTGCCCCCCTGCTCACTACATTCCCCCTTCCTTGGTGACTCGCTCTCCCCCACCCTCACTCACTTTCACTGGGCTGGGTCAGGGGATTGGGGTGCGGGAGGGGGTGAGGGCTCTGGGGTTGGGCCAGAAATAAGGGGTTCAGGATGTGGGAGGGGGCTGCAGGTTGGGGCAAGGGGTTGGGGTGTGGGAGAGGGTGAGGGCTCTAGGGTGGGGCCAAGTATGAGGGGTTTGGGGTTCAGGTGGGAGCTCTAGGCTGGAGGGTGGGGCAGAGGGGTTCAGGGTGTGGGAGGGAGCTATGGGTTGGGGAAGAGGGGTGAGGTGTGCAGGCTCTGGGGTGGGGCCAGGGATGATGGGTTTGGGGTGCAGGAGGGGGCTCCAGGTTGGGGGGGCCTCAAGCTGGGGCAGGGGTTTGGGGCTTGGGGTTGGGGCACAGTCTTATCTCTTGCGGCTCCCGGTCAGTGGCGTGGTGGGGGGGGGGGGCGCAAGGCAGGCTTCCTGTCTGTCCTGGCACTGTGCACCGTGCTGCACCCCGGAAGCAGCCAGCAGGTCCAGCTTCTAGGCAGAGGCATGGCAGGCGGCTCTGCGCCCTGCTCTCACCAGCAGACACCTCCCCTGCAGCTCCTATTGGCCGTGGTTCCTAGCCAGTAGGAGTGCGGAGCTGCTGCTTGGGGCAGGGCACCTGGTCATCTTAGCCAGAACACTGGCAACTGAAGGCCTCAAATACTTTGTGGAGGCAGTGTCCAAAGTTCATGATTTGTCTGAGGAAGATTCCCATAACAGAGAGTCATGATGCAGGGGTCTTTCATGACTCAGGAGTTACACCAGATCTAATCTTTTCTGGTTACAAATATGAGGAGATGCTGGAACAAATTGCCAGATTTAAAGAACAGGTGGACCACCAGAGCTTTATGGTATTCATTTAAGTGTTCTGAAGAATTTAAGAATGCGGTGGCTGGGGAACAGATTTGTAAATCAATGGCAGTTAGGTATGTAAATACCTTTTTAAAATCTGGCCCTTAGCTCCTAGCAAAATAATGCAGTCTCATTAAAATCATTACACTCCAGTCCTTTTACAGAGTATCAGAGATTGTCTTTTAGAAAAGACATTATGGTTATTCTTGGAATTACCAACCAGTAAATTTTGCTTCAGTACAGGTAGCCTAGTTGAAGTGATGATTTTAAAAAAAATAAATGCCCCTAGATCATCGTATGATAGCAATAAATGAGCACAGCTTCTGAAAAAGAAAACATGATCACTGACCTATTAAGTCTTGTAGTGTGTGAACAAAATAGCAAATAAGAGAATCAGCAGATATAACTTATTTGGACTTTCAAAAATCCTTTATCAAAGTCCTCCACAATAGATTATTAAGGAGACAAAGTACTCTTGGAGGTGAGAGGCGAAGTACTGTCATAGATCAGAAATTGGTTTAGAGACAGAAAACAAAACGAAATTTGTTTAGAGATGGGATTAAATGATCAATTTTCAGAATTGCAGACTGTTGACTGTGGGACTCCTAATGCGTATAATGGTGGTGGTTAGTATATTTAAGAATGCTTTGAGTAATGAAGTGACACAAAATTATTTGGGTTGTGTTAAGATTGTAGAATGCTATAGGGATGTTGAGGTACGTAAAAAAGCTAGCTGAATGAATGAGCAGCACAATATAAGATGGAAATTAATTTTTGACAACTATTAGGTTATTCACATTGGAAGCGATAACTTGAACTACTCAGATACATTGCAAGACCCTAAATTAACCAGATGCACATGTGGATGGCTCAATGAAACATTTTCTCAATGTGAATTTTTCTGTTCTCAGTGTCTGTAGCGATGAATTTGTTGTTGTCAAGGTTCTTCCCCCACTCTGAACTCTAGGGTACAGATGTGGGGACCTGCATGAAAAACCTCCTAAGCTTATCTTTACCAGCTTAGGTCAAAACTTCACCAAGGTACAAAATATTCGACCCGTTGTCCTTGGATTGGCCGCTACCACCACCAGACTAATACTGGTTACTGTGGAAGAGCTGTTTGGACGCGTCTTTCCCCCCAAAATACTTCCCAAAACCTTGCACCCCACTTCCTGGACAAGGTTTGGTAAAAAGCCTCACCAATTTGCCTAGTGACTACAGACCCAGACCCTTGGATCTTAAGAACAATGAACAATCCTCCCAACACTTGCACCCCCCCTTTCCTGGGAAATGTTGGATAAAAAGCCTCACCAATTTGCATAGGTGACCACAGACCCAAACCCTTGGATCTGAGAACAATGAAAAAGCATTCAGTTTTCTTACAAGAAGACTTTTTTAATAAAAATAGAAGTAAATAGAAATAAAGAAATCCCCCCTGTAAAATCAGGATGGTAGACATCTTACAGGGTAATTAGATTAAAAAACATAGAGAACCCCTCTAGGCAAAACCTTAAGTTACAAAAAGATACACAGACAGAAATAGTTATTCTATTCAGCACAATTCTTTTCTCAGCCATTTAAAGAAATCATAATCTAACACATGCCTAGCTAGATTACTTACTAAAAGTTCTAAGACTCCATTCCTGGTCTATCCCCGGCAGAAAAACCAGCATATAGACAGACACACAGACCCTTTGTTTCTCTCCCTCCTCCCAGCTTTTGAAAGTATCTTGTCTCCTCATTGGTCATTTTGGTCAGGTCCAGCGAGGTTACCTTTAGCTTCTTAACCCTTTACAGGTGAGAGGAGCTTTCCCCTGGGCAGGAGGGATTTCAAAGGGGTTTACCCTTCTCTATATTTATGACAGTTGTCAAGACTGGAGTCAATTGTTTAAAAGCTATTGGAATCTCAAGCTAGTTTATATAGTATCTGATGGGGTTTTGTGTGACTGTTTTAATGGTAAGGTCTTTCTGGTTTTGAATTGTACATAACTTTAATAGACCATAACAAAGGTTTTTATTTTGTCTTTGGAAATATTCTGATATCTCTATCACATGCTAATTTTGCAAAATCTCACTTAAGTCACTGGTTTTCTCCTTTTACTTGTGGAGAAATAGCTTAAAAATAACTTAGTTTCTTTATTGAGGGCCACATTCAAGGGTAGAAAATTTGTCTGCAGTAAAAACCTGGGGGAAAATGCGTTTTTTCCCCATAGGGCTGTGTATATTTTGACTGTGTAGACATTTGCATGTACTGTCCAGATTTCCATCACGTTTTAAAAAAATATAAATCTGTGTAAATACTGAAGATACAATCCTGCTCCCATTTATCTCAATTGCAAAACTCATATTAACTTAAATGGAAATAGGAATGGGTATTTAATGTCCATAATATGTCATCATTCTATTTGGAATTTTGAAGTTACGTTATTTGTTAACATTGCAGGAATAAGAATAAGGAACACAAGAGCCTATCTTCATGATGTTCTGTTTTGTAAATTTAGAATTGCCTAAATGCTTGCAGATTTTAAAAATGGCCCCGCACGCACACAAATCTAGGAACAAACATTTAATTCCCCCTATGAACTGTCTCCGATTTAATAGGGTTTTTCTTTGAGGGTTATTTTTTGTTGAATACTTGAACATTTAATTATTCACTTTATTTAGAAGTCTAAAGTTCCAAAGCTGGAACAAAGGGCTGCACCAGAAAAATGAGCATTCATCTGATGGCTCCACAAAGTGATCATTTCCATGAGCAACTGGCACTCAAGATGCAGTGACGAGTTTTTAAAATGCAAATGACTGTCATGCACAAATTTATTTTTTATTTTTTTTTTAGTTGCAGTTTCCACCTTTTAAATGTTTCTAACTTCCTGTTAAACCTGTTTAATCTTATGAAGATATCCCCCTTCCCCCTGGTGTCTGAATGTTATTTACAGTGTTTCTGTTGTATACATGGCTTGGTTTTCCTCTGTGCGGGTAGAGTGTGTAATTTAAAATGAAAAATTACATTAGGGTTTCCTGATAAGAAAATATAAATATAATCTCAATTTATACACTTACAAGTGATGATTTTGCAGTCACTGAAAATTTAAAATTGGCATCTCCTTATTCAGTAGATCTGGTTTCTGTGTTTGTTTAAAACCGTGTCGTCATGCCTCAAAGAGAGGTTTTTTAATCCTCCCCGTCATCTCCCATTTTCATTGCAGTCTCATGCAATTGAGAGAGTGAGCAAAATCACGGTTTGTCTTGTATACGAGCAGAATTGGTTTTTAATTTTCAGGTATGACCAAATTAGAATGGTTAAGAGTGCACAGGTGAAACTGGTGGACAGAATTTGGGTTGTAGTTATTACTACTGATAATGCACAAGTCAGAAAGAACCTGGCTTGACTTGAAGATTCCAAGGTGGGCTTGCAGGCTGGTAGTTAGAAAAATTATCTTGTAAACTAAGCATATTTCAACTTAAAGTTTTAACATAATTAATATAGATCCCCAGTACTATTTTTTGTCTATTTCAGAGCAGAATTGCACTTTGAGAAAAAGCTTATAGTATTAATGATTTAACATTAACAAACATTAGTGTAAATTCTTGTCAAATTGTAACAGAAACTGCTTTTTAAATTAAATATAATTGTGTTGAGCACCTAAGAATATTTTTCTATAAGCATTATACCCATCCCTTCTTATACAGTAATGATGTACATTTTTGCCATCGAACTTGACCAACATTTTTAAAAAGTGCCAATATCTATAACTTACTTTGCCCCACACTTTTCTGTCATCATGGAGCTTGTTTCTCACTCCCACTTGCCTCCTAACATGTATGTATGTTTTTTTCTCTCTCCTCATCCACCTACCTTTTAATGTAGTCCTCATATCTCTGCATGTGAGAGGTATAATAATTTTTTAAAATTGTCTTGGGTGAGTTTGAGCCAAAGCCTTCATAAAAGATTATGTACATACCTGTTAGCCACATGTAATATTTGCACTGGAGAAAGAAGGTTGGTGTAACAGTCTCCCAGTTTTTATGGAGGTGAGAAAAGGAGTATGACTAGCTGATGAGCTCTCCAGGCAGAACTGCCATGGGCAAGCTCCCATATTATGGGGTGTGAAGGAGTGTTAGTGTATGTGAGTTTGACAAGACAGTATTTGGATTTTCACAGGATCTCCTTAGGAGGTGGCATGGAAGGTGGCGACTGGGATTTGTCCATAGATGGCAAAGGATTTTTGGTAGCTGCTAGGATGAGGAGTGGGAGAAAGCAGTTGCAGAAGGGGTGCAGTCTTCCCCTGTGAATGAGAAGAAGAATGTTGGGGAAGAAGTTAAGCATGTTGAGTTGAAATGAAAAGAGTGTAAACGTACAGATTTGCAACATCTTAGCAATATTCATGTCTATTTAATAACATTACTTGATTGTACATTCACTTTGCTGAAGATATACCAACAGTGCAACTGCATTACATGTAGTTCTTTAAGAAGTAGAAAGAAAAGGGTGCATGATTATAATTGTCACCATACTGATTCACAAGAACCAAGATCTTAATACTCTCTTAGCTTTTTATTTTGTTTACATTTAAGTTGACATTTGACTTAAAATTTCACTTTTAAGTTCTAATTTTAATAGCAACATGTTTTCAAATTGAGTCACAGCATACAATTTATAGAGTTACCCTTAAAGAATCTCATAAGAGCAGTAGCTATTAAGATGGTTACTCTGAGTAGATCAGATGAATGCAATAAACAGGGCGTGGTACAAAGGATGTCAAATAGATGAATATTTTAACTGCTTATATATTAATCATTAAATATACGAAACAGCAAAACCCAAAACCTCTATTAGGGTGATGTAAGGTTCTTGTATTCTTAAAGCAGCCTTCGACTCTTAGGGCTTGTCTACACCACAGTATTGCTCCTAATCCAATTCCTGTCCACACAAAACTCTAGCTCACCTAAGTGGTGCTCAAAATTCAAGTTAGCTGGCCCGTCAAGGGGTATGGGTTGAAGCTTGAGTTTTGAACTAGTAACTTGGTTAGGGGTGCAACTACTTTGGGCTGCTGATCCATTCGCTTGCGTAGTTGGAGTGCACGTTTGTTTTACGGTATGACCTCTTGAACTTGAGCTAGGGTAATGTGAGAGAAAGTAAGTTCAGTGTTAACTCAAGTTGTCTACATTCAAGTGAAGATAAGCCATAAGAGATCTCTGTGACATAAAAACCTTAATAACCGTATGTGCCATCTGAGGTGTTGCATTCTTATCAACCTTTAAGTGTACTATGGGCTTATACCTGGAGAACACACAACTACTGCTGTGCAGCTTATTCTCATGAGATTGCTCAGATCTCTCACAACCCAAATGAAAAAGGGTCTTTTTAAGAGGTTGCAGAGCACTATTCAGCCCAACTCAGCAATGAGAAAAGCCCACCATAAAAGACTGAGTGCATCTGACCTGATGCTGAGCCCCTGTGTCCATGTCAAACGTGCAGTTTGACAGACAGACAAGGTCAGCAGCATTTTTATCTTACTGCTCACTTTGAAGGATAAAACTATTAACTACATAGCTTCACGGGCTCCCTGACATGGAATATAAACGAAGACGTGGTGCCCTCTGAGAAACTCAGGTTGATGGACCATAATCTGGGTATGGTAATCGGACTAGGGTTCTCTTTAGTCCCATCTGCAACTCCTGATGCAGAGAAAGCTGAAGTTCTGAATAGTTAGAGAACTATGAGGACCAAGCCAATAGTAAAAGAAGCTCTGTTGTCTGGCTCTTTGTTAAAAAAAGGTCTTTGCTATCCAGTATACATTGTCTTTGAATAGCCCCTTAGCCCAGTATGGCTCAGGCTGAAAACTGTGTATTCTGCTTAGCTGATTAGACTCTTTACTCATCACAGGGACATTTCTCTTCAAATAGCCTTGAGGCATGCCTATTATTTTAGCAGATGCCCTAATCTTTCCATTACTCACAGTTAGGAGTAGTCATTGGGAATGATTGGGAAGATGTTGTGCTGGTATTGTACAGTGGTTCTCTACAGCTCTATTTGCTTTTTTCTCTTCTGAGTTGAGCACCCCTGCCATAGATAAAAGTGACAAGCACAATTGTCTGTGCATTGTAGTGCCACATTTATTAATATAGACTGTCTAATAATGCCCAGTTTTTCCCCATTGTTCTTCCTTGTATTCAGTTGTGCATTAGGGAGATTAGAGAGGCTATCAAAATAAAAAACCAAATAATAGTGGGGGATTTCAATTATCCCCATATTGACTGGGTACATGTCACCTCAGGATGAAATGCAGAGACAAAATTTCTCAATACTTTAAATGACTGCTTCTTGGAGCAGCTGGTACAGGAACCCACAAGGGGAGAGGCAACTCTCGATCTAGTCCTGAGTGGATCGCAGGATCTGGTCCAAGAGGTAACTATAACAGGATCGCTTGGAAATAGTGACCATAATATAATATTTAACATTCCTGTGGTGGGAAGAACACCTCAACAGCCCAACACTCTGGCATTTAATTTCAGAAAGGGGAACTATGTAAAAATGAGATTAGTTAAACAGAAATTAAAAGGTACAGTGACTAGAGTGAAATCCCTGCAAGCTGCATGGACACTTTTCAAAGACACCATAATAGAGGCTCGACTTAAATGTATACCCCAAATTAAAAAACACAGTAAAAGAACTAAAAAAGAGCCACTGTTGCTTAACAACGATGTAAAAGAAGCAGTGAGAGATAAAAAGGCATCTTTTAAACAGTGGAAGTCAAATCCTAGTGAGGTAAATAGTAAGGAGTATAAACACTGCCAAATTAAATATAAAAATGTAATCAGAAAAGCCAAAAAGGAGTTTGAAGAACAGCTAGCCAAAAACTCAAACGGTAATAACAAAAGGTTGTTTAAGTACATCAGAAGCAGGAAGCCTGCTAAACAACCGGTGGGGCCCCTGGATGATCGAGATACAAAAGGGAGCACTTAAAGATGATAGTCATTGCAGAGAAACTAAATGAATTCTTTCCTTCAGTCTTCACAGGTGAGGATGTTAGGGAGATTCCCAAACCTGAGCTGTCTTTTGTAGGTGACAAATCTGAGGAATTGTCATAGATTTGATGTGTCATGAGAGGAGGTTTTGGAATTAATTGAGAAACTTAACAGTAACACTGGGACCAGATGGCATTCACGCAAGAGTTCTGAAAACTCAAATGTGAAATTGCGGAACCATTAACTATGGTTCATAACCTGTCCTTTTAAATCATCTACTGTACCCAATGAGTGGAAGATAGCTAATGTAACGCCAATATTTAAGAAGGGCTCTAGAGGTGATCCTGGCAATTACAGACTGGTAAGTCTATTGTCAGTACCAGGCAAATTAGTTGAAACAACAGTAAAGAATAAAATTGTCAGGCACATAAAAACATAAATTGTTGTGCAAAGATCAACATGGTTTCTGTAAAGGGAGATTTTGTCTTACTAATCTGTTAGAGTTCTGTGAAGGGGTCAACAAACATGTGGATAAGGGGGATCCAGTGGACATAGTGTACTTAGATTTCCAAAAAGCCTTTGACAAGGTCCCTCACCAAAGGCTCTTACATAAATTAAGTTGCCGTGGGATAAGAGAGAAGATCCTTTCATGGATTGAGAACTGGTTAAAAGACAGGGAACAAAGGGTAGGAATAAATGATAAATTTTCAGAATGGAGAGGGGTAACTGGTGGTGTTTCCTAAGGGTCAGTCCTCGGACCAATCCTATTCAACTTACTCATAAATGATCTGGAGAAAGGGGTAAACAGTGAGGTGGAAAGTTTGCAGATGATACCAAACTGCTCAAGATAGTTAAGACCAAAGCAGACTGTGAAGAACTCCAAAAAGATCTCACAAAACTAAGTGATTGGGCAACAAAATGGCAAATGAAATTTAATGTGGATAAATGTAAAGTAACGCACATTGGAAAAAATAACCCCAACTATACATACAGTACGATGGGGCTAATTTAGCTACAACTAATCAGGAGAAATATCTTGGAGTCCTCGTGGATACTTCTCTGAAGACGTCCACCCAGTGTGCAGCGGCAGTCAAAAAAGCAAACGGGATGGTAGGAATCATTAAAAATGGAATAGAGAATAAGACAGACTCTCTTATTGCCCTTATATAAATCCATGGTACGCCCACATCTTGTATACTGCGTACAGATGTGGTCCCCTCATCTCAAAAAAGATATACTGGCATAAGAAAAGGTTCTGAAAAGGACAACTAAAATGACTAGGGGTTTAGAACGGGTCCCATTTGAGGAGAGATTAAAGAGGCTAGGACTTTTCATCTTGGAAAAGAGGAGACTAAGGGGGGATATGATAGATGTATATAAAATCGTGAGTTGTGTGGAGAAAGTGAATAAGGAAAAGTTATTTACTTGTTCCCATAATATAAGAACTAAGGACCACCAAATGAAATTAATGGGTAACAGGTTTAAAACAAAGAAAAGGAGTTCTTCACTCAGCTCACAGTCAGCCTGTGGAACTCCTTGGCTGAGCAGGTTGTGAAAGGCTAGGACTATAACAGGGTTTAAAAGAGAACTGGATAAATTCATGGAGGTTAAGTCTGTTAATGGATATTAACCAGGATGGGTAAGGATGGTGTCCCTAGCCTCTGTTTGTCAGAGGGTGCAGATGGATGGCAGGGGAGAGATGACTTGGTCATTACCAGTTAGGTTCACTCCCTTTGGGGCACCTGGCATTGGCTGCTATCGATAGACAGGATACTGGGCTGGATGGACCTTTGGTCTGACCCAGTATGGCCATTCATATGTGATGTTCCCCGACCTCAAAATATTTCTTGTGAGAGAGGGAATGTAGCTAAAGGCTTTCTGAGGCCATGGATGGTGAAGAAATAGATAATCTGCATGTTAGTGTTGGACTAGTTGAAGTGTGGCAAGGATCTACTTTAATACTATCAGTATAACAAGACAAATAGAGAAGAGTAATCTGAACAATAAAAATGGTGTGGGACAGGTATGATGAAATTGAGGAAACTTTTTTCTTAATATGAAATGAAATATTAACTTTGCTATTTTAGAACAATTTTACTCAAATGATTCACTTGGGGAGACAGACATTTAGACTGTTCAGGCTTTCTCTCTTTCTCAAATGGAAACTTCCATTTAAAGAAGGTAAGCGTTTAATGACATTCACTGAACATAATGATGTTACAGTTTATACTTGGCAGAAATTTTTGCCTGAAATGAACCTTATGCTCATATATAATACATACAAGTGTGTAAAACCTTTCCACTTGGGATTTAAAGTCTAGTTTTTTGTGGGTGTGTGCTGGGTTCCTTGTAAACCCTTCTAATAACTAAGTCAGGTAGAAATTTATTTATTTATTTAGTTATATTGTGCTAATCATATGCATTTTGAAAGGTCTATTAAAATATTAAAATTAGATATTTAGGGATTTTTTGTGATTCTATGAATTTTTTTTCAACAATGGAGGTGTAAACTAGACTTTCTATTTATTCTGTTTTATCAGATTTTTTTCAAGTTACCCAAATCTTTCCTTTGGAAGGTACAACATTTTTCTTTCTCTCTCTGAAAGGCGCTGATGGGATGGTGTAAAGCAGTGGTTCTCAAAGCCGGTCCACCGCTTGTTCAGGGAAAGCCCCTGGCAGGCCGGACCGGTTTGTTTACCTGCTGTGTCCGCAGGTTAAGCCAATCGTGGCTCCCACTGTCCGCGGTTCGCCACTCTAGGCCCATGGGGGCTGCGGGAAGGAGTGAGGGCCAAGGGACATGCTGGCTGCCCTTCCCGCAGCCCCCATTGGCCTGGAGCAGCTTATGCTTAAATAAATTTGTTAGTCTGTAAGGTGCCACAAGTACTCCTTTTCTTTTAATGTTACCCAAAGAACTAGTAAGTCTCACCTCAGGTCAATTGCACTTCAGATCTTACACCAAAGTCAATGCTTCTAGCCAATGCTACAGTAAACTAACTAAAGATTTATTAGCTGAGAAAAAGAAATTAGTTAATTTACAATGTTAAAGCAGGTGTACGCATGCTCTCAGAAATGAGTTAGCCTTAGGTTCCAAAAGGTGGTAGAAGCTTCTGTAATATGCAAGCTCTGTATGCCCTTTACGGCTAAGCAGCTGGAGGGCTCTGTTGCTTACTCTTGGAAATCGTGCTCTCTCAAAGTCCAAGCAGCCTCCAGTTTCTTCCTGTTGGGGATTTCTATTCCAGTCTTCCCAGAGTTCAGGCTGATGGGATGAGTTCACACACAGGTCTCCTCTTCATGGGGGGTGGGGACAAATGCAGTTAACAAAGTCTTTGTTCTTTGATGTTTCACAATGGCTCATTTGTTTTCAGTGGGCCTTCTTGGTGGGCAAGACCTACCACTTTCTGTAGGAAGCCAGCATTTTACATTGGTTAATTCTTCTGTCCTGTTACTGAGTTACAGAGGTTTACAATGCAAACATTCATAACTTTGTAACATTGACAGGTTTCAGAGTAGCAGCCCTGTTAGTCTGTATTTGCAAAAAGAAAAGGAGTACTTGTGGCACCTAGTGAGCTGTAGCTCACAAAAGCTTACGCTTAAATAAATTTGTTAGTCTCTAAGGTGCCACAAGTACTCCTTTTTTTTTTTGTAACATTGAGTTATAGATGTTATAAGTGAGATTAATGCATGCAGCATCCTACAAGCATTTGATAAAGTCTAAACACATTTTTACGTTTATAACCTCTATTTTAACACTGCTAACACATGGTTGAGCCACACTGGTTTCCAGCTGTTCATGGGTCAGTGTTTAGTTGACATGTAGGGGCGTTGGCCTGAGCTGGCATCAGGTCTGCCAGCATCACAACACAGATAAAATAATTTTATTACTATTATTATTAATAATAATTTTTAAAAAACGTTATAGTAACTGATAAAGTGGGTCTAAATCTTTTACTGTGAAATTTATGTATGATAATACAGGCCAGTGTATTGTAAAACAAACTTTTGACTTTAATGAAACTTACACCAAACAAGACTCTTTTAAAAATTGTTTTTAATTTTTTATAAAGAAAATGAGTGCTTTTCCTTATAAGGTGTGGAATCCTGTTCTGGACTGAATTTTTGACACACAATCTCTTATTATGACTTACAATTAATTAATACCATAGCAAAAACATTATTTTAACATATCTGCTTTCCCTGGACATTAAATCTGTTGCTGCAGGCATGCATAGAAAACTGATATGTGCGTCAAATTTTTTCAGTTTACTTTGGGCTTCTGCCAGTATCCTAGTTGTAGTCTTGAAAGTTTGAATGCCTTGTTTCAGAAAACTATTCTTCCAAGGGCAGTCAGCTCTTCTATTTTAAGTTTCTTGTTGCTAAAGAGATGATGCAGGGATTGCCAGTTCTAAAGTCAGGGATTTTCAGGATGGAAAAGGGGGAATGTAATAGATATATAAAAAGAACCCATAAAATTTTTCAAACCAGTTTTAAGTGTCATTTTGAGGCAACAGTTAATATCCCTGCCAAAATATGCTTAGATATCAGCCAAAATGACACCCTGCTGCTCAGTTCTTCGGAGTTTGCACTCCTATTTTGTGTTGCTTCAGTAACGATCTTATGAATGTTAGGATGTACTTTTCCCCCCTACATACGTGTAGCAGAGATTGGTAACTAAAAATGTCATTTTTTTCAGCTTTTCTTTAAAATCAAAAGTCTACATAAAAAACTGTGTGTGTGATTATTCCTAGTAATATGAGTGTAGCTTCTAAAAGCTATCATTCAGTATATTTGTCTGTGGTTCTCCATTTTGTATCTATATAATGTATGTGAGGATATACTTAAGTTAACACCAATAATGTAAGATGTATTAATAATGTAACATATGTAAGATGACATTGTAATGTTGTTTGCCCATGAGTTTAAATACTCCCTCATGTTTTGCCATGTATTTAAATTTCTTGGGTTGAAAATCTTTTACCCATATTAGGAAAGTGTTGATAAATTGTATTTACATGTTCTTAACTAATTCTCAGCAATCAAAATGTAAAAATAAAAATGTTTTTCAGAATCATTTGCATATTTTAAAAAGTAGCAGTTATGTTCAAAATATCCTTCAGTAGGAATAAATATTATACAGTATGTAGTTACTATGTAGCTGCCACTTGGGGATATCTTTCACTTAGAAGGAAGAGAATTGGAAGGAAGAAAATAATTTTAAAATAAAAAAATTAACCCTCACTACTCTTGTTTTAAAGCAGAAATACATTTGCAGGAGCTGTTCTAATAGCTCTTTCCAATATTTCATCAGTGACTTTAAATTTGATCTGGAAAAAGATTCTGACTTCTTGGGGGAAAAAAAAATAGAGCTGTGTGAATCTCCACACTCTTGGCTTGCGGGGACTCTGAGGACCTTTTTTCTCTCATCTTGATTTGTGTTGGATTAGACGTTCTGAGTTTGTCTCTAAGTTTTTGGATTTGTTTTAAAAACACAAAGTAAAACTCTGCTAAAACTAGTGATTTTTTTCCACTGGATTTTATATTGAAACCACTGAATGCATCCGATGAAGTGAGCTGTAGCTCACAAAAGCTTATGCTCAAATAAATTGGTTAGTCTCTAAGGTGCCACAAGTACTCCTTTTCTTTTTTCATGTAAAAACTGAATTCTGCATGGATTTTGTGAAAAAATCATTAGGTCCTGGTTTGTTACCTTTTTGTTGAACTAAGACAGAAGGTTGTTGTTTTTTAAAATGATATAACACTATGCCTTGAAAAATTCTTCTAGTTCCTGTTTTATATTTAACCCCCCCCCCACCAAACCACACCATTTTTAACTGGGCAGGAGGGAAGAGGTGATGCTATGGGGTCATTTCTGCACATTTAGAGAACAGAATGTCTAGTTTAGCCTCTCTGTGAAAGGGTTGTGCCATGAACATAACTATATTTCAAATGTAGTTAGTCAGTTCGCCTGAGATGGGATCTGACCGATGGGTGCTAGAGGGGAAAAATTCAGCGACATTGAGTACTTACTGGACTAAATGTTGCTCAGTGGCTCATTGTTTGGTGCAGAATATAGATTATGAATTTCTGCATTTTTATGAAATTTGTTTTAATTTCTTGCTGCAGAGGTGCCATGCATTATTCAAGGTTATAAAATGATTTGGATTTCAGGAGCAGTTGGATTTGCTGATGAGGATTTCAAGCTGTGTAATTATGAAACTGTATCCACATAGGCTGGAAGTTCAGAACTCATTAGCCTAATCATTAAAATAAGTGTAGTATTAAATTCCAAGGTATGCAATTACAGTATCATATACTTCTTGGATACTGGGGGCACTCTTGTGATCAACTTCAAGTTTCATAATGTGCTTCATAGTGTTTGTGGCCACTTAACTGTACAACTGGTCATATATTACTGCTTAGCATGTTAAAGAAAAATCACTTTTATAAATTTTAAAGCCATATTACAATTACTGTTTGAGTAAATTAACCTCTTCTTCATCCATTGAAGCTTTAAACGTCTTTAGGTTTAATGCTGTAAGTTCAGGTGACATGGTATTTTGTTAAAATAGATATTCTTGGCCCATGGTGCAAAGAATAATTGGTTCTTTCAACTAAACTATCAGAAGCAAGTGTGATAGAAAGGACACTTATGAATGCCAACATTTTTAATTTTTTTCTAAAGTTAATGTAATATTTTTGTACCATAAAAATCTTTTATCCCAAATTTTCTGTGAATTTTTTTTTTTAAAGGATCAGTTCAGACTGGGAAGGATCAAACGTGTATCTTGAATAAATAGTAGCAAATATTTCAAAGCTCATAAATAGCAATTTGTACAATTAAAAACTTTGATCAGTAAATATGTCTGGTAAAAATGTGACTACCATGGATCTTTGACTGTCACTAACCATCTAATATCAGCCTGTTTTATTAGTTAACATAATTGGAGTTTCATTGCCTGTTTTAAATGTGAAGAATAGGATTTTACATCTAGCATCCTTTCCATTTAAAATTACACACAAACCTTAATGGACTCTGAGAAGATAAAAATATTTTCCTCAAATAATGCTTTACTAAGTTTATTTTTAAAACAAATAAACAAAAGTACTGATAGATGACTCAAAGATTTTTTTTTAATTTATTTTATTTTTTAATTTTTTTAGTAGGGAGAAGGTTGTGGGGCCAAGTCATTTCATTCTTGGAAAAATTCTAAATGTCAAAACATGATAAAATCCTCAGCCTAAAGACAGGAACACCAAGAACTGCAGAGAGCTTGAGAAAGTCTTCATGTATTAGTGTTTATTAGCATTTCCCAGTTTTAATGTTTTTTCAACTATTTATGTATTAAAGTGGGTGAGGAAAGGGGGGGAGGGGAAGGGAGGAGAAAAATGCATCATGAGCACAACAGTGTTGAGCCCCAGTAGTGGGATCAATTGAAAAGTAATGTACCATAGAAACAGAACCTAAAATTTTGCTTGTGGGGTATGTAACACTTCATTTGTAAACATTATGCTTAAAGTCAAACAATATACACATTTGATAGTAAGTATTTTCCAAACATTTAAATAGGGGTGTGGTTTGTGAAAATATATACATTCATTCTGAGGGAAAAGACTTTTGAAAGATTAGATTTCAAATTCTCACTTTTTAAATAAATTCAATAGTAAAACACACATTTTTGCAAATATATAATAAATTCTTTCTTATATGCATTTTGAATATTTATAATGTGTACTACTACAGTATATTTCTTTTGGGGAGTGGATTTCAGTGGTGATCTAAGTGGGAATACTCATGTGTTAAGTTATGTCTGTGCTTTAGTGTTTGCAATGGTACTTAATATAACAAGACTAATATACTTTGGCATAGCAACTGCTGCAGTATTCTTAGTTAGATATAGGGAGGTATTCTGTGTTTTAAGCAATTAAAACATAATTATGTGATTTGGGCAGCTGTTTCACTGCCTACACTATTTTGTATTAGTTTTGACATTCATATGGCTAAAAATGTATAGAACATTTGCTCTATTAATTTCCACGGGCCTTTTTGTAGTAAGCAAATATGGTGCTAATGAATCTTATGCGGCATTTGAAGTGGGAATACAAATCACTTTTACACTGCGGCAGGCGTGAAGAGTTAAGGACATTTGCTTTGTGACTTTCCTCCTTTTAATGGAAGTATACTACGAATGGGCTCATGTGTAAGCATTATTACAAGGCAGATGCTTCATGAGAGAAAGCAAAGAACATCAGTGCTTGAGTTCAGGCTGAGACTACTTAAACTTAAAGAATAATGGACTTAAACTGTGTCAAGTTGTGAAGTAGATTAAGGCAGCATCGCTTCTCTCTCATAATATTTTCATAATCTTTTTCATAGTAACTCCCATATCTTATGTGACACTGATTCTTACAGATCGCTCCCTTCAACTTAAATTGGTGAATACAAATGAGGGGGCAGTATTTCTACTCTTAAATAGCTGACGATTGTCCCACAGAGGCCCAGTGAAAAGCATTTGGAGCAGAGTGAGCAGTTCTCTCACCATGTACATTCCTACCAACCTGGTGGAATTCCATAAGGAAAGTTCCATAGCCCTCTTGGGAATGGGACAGAGATAGGAAGTTGTGGAGACATGGCAAGAGACCTGTTGACAGTGTGGTTCCTGCCAAGGCAGAAGGCTTGGCCACTGTGCAGAAGGGACAGCTTAGGACACTATTGCCTCTTGAGCTGTGGAAAGGCAGGTGATGCTAGCCATGCTTATCCATTGTGAGGTTAGAAACCCTTTCTCCTGCAGGGGAGATGTAATTTCTCCTCATCCTCTAACTTCAGTCTCCTGCAATAGGTTTTTTTCTTGTTCCCTCTTGTAACAAACTCTTTCAATGTTAGTATTCAGTAATGGTTAAGAGACCAATGTAGGTAAAGCCTGGGATATTCCTCAAAGTGTCTTATTTATTTCACATAGTAGTTTGAGTTGCAAATGGAAATATAAAATTAGAAATTCAATATTAAACTTATTGATTGAAGCAAAATAGTTTATTAACTAGAATATTACTAGTATTTTATGCTGTCTGCATATTCAAAATGTACAGAAGAAAGCAAGTGGTTGTCTATAGCTCTTGCTCTCTCCTCCCACCATGGCTCTCCCCTCGCACCATGTCGCTCTCTGATGCCATTAAATTTGTTAAATGATTGATTAACTTGCGCTATGGCAAAAAAATAATTTTTTTTGGCCTGCAGTGTACTATGAGATTGAACAGCTATAGCTTGTTGAGACCATAGTTTTGCATTGGTTTCACTCTTCAAATCCTAAATTGAATTATGAGCCTTGTTTGTTTGTTTTTTGTTTTTTTCAAAATATGCAAGACAACTTAAATTGTGTTGCTTCTAATGGCTGAAATGTGTTGAAAATTAGATTCTTAACAATCCATAATGGTATATTGCAGAAGATTTATATACAGTGTAGCCTGAATGAGAATAAGCTGAAGGGCCTGGTGTACACAAAAATAAGGTAATTCATAGTTAACCTATACTTTTAAATTGTTTTTGTGTCGTATGATCTTTGTGCCAGACACTGAGTTATAGTATCCAGGCACAGTGGATGGGTCAAAAATGGCTAGAAAGCCTCAGCCTTTTTTCCTTGCTTTTCTGTTGTAAAAGACAGGGCCTTAATTTTAATATAAATCTTTTGCCTTGTTTGAAGTGGTTAACTTTGTGCGAATTCTGCTGCATATTAAAAAGGAAATTACTTTTTTTTTCTTGAACTGAAACAAGTTTTAGGTTGCTGGACTGGTTTTCCTTTCAATCCTCCATTTCTAGAAAGTTGTACTGAAGTCTTGATTTTACCTGTGTTTCACGTCACATGTTTTCTGAAGCAGATGCTGTTTTCTTACCCTTGCCACTGTTGAGGAACAAAAAATATTGGTATTGCCACTGTTGACAGCACTTGATCAATTAAGTGACTAAGCTTGTACCCTAAACTTTCTTGTTGTGTAGCTTATACTTTCAACACATGATTTCTTCACAGTATAAACACTTTATTTCGCGTTTTAATTTTTAACTTTCTGCTAAAAAGGCATTAGGAAAAAAAATTAACTTGAGATAATTTGAAAATTCAGGTCTTTCTCCATTTTGATTCCCTTCTGCTCCCCCCCACTTGCTGTACAACTGCAACAGTAGCTCCACAATATGGCTAGAGTTTCCCATTAACAAACAAATGAACATAATTGCTGTTTTGAGGACCAGTGTTTAATGCTTCTTTTCTCTTGTCAAAGTTCAACTAATTATCTATAAAAAGTGAAGTAAAAATCTCTATTACGTTTAAAATGTTATCTCTCTTCATACAAGTAATCTGCTATCCAAGAGTAAAACACTTCAGCTGCAAAACAAAATCAAAAAGGTTAAAACATTCATAACTCCATGGCATCATAATAGCATAACACATGCATTACAATTCAAGAAACCTTGATTAGGCCTGTTCCTATCTTTTCTGTTTTGTTTCTCTGATGTAGCTCTGTACTTGGGGTGTAATCTCAATGTAATATAGCTAGCACTCTGATTCATTTTTTTTTAAATAAAAAAGATATCCCCTTCAGACAGTTGAATTAGAATCTGGTTTAGAGGAAGTTATTATTCCCCTCTCAGACGAAATTCAGATAATCAAGAGGCTATCCAAAAAGGTAGGGGTTGCAGCCAAGGCAAAATAATAGACCATGTAAACAAGATGATGAGTGGAACAGCTGTGATAGGAACATAGGAATTGTTGCATCAGACCACTGGTTGATTGATTTAGTCTGTTATCCAGTCTCTGACAACACCCAGTCCCTGATCCTTGAGAGGAAGGTGTGTGGTTGGTTTATTTATTTATTTATTAAAAAAAAATCTATTTTATCACGTTGTTTTTTTTAATCCATCAGGTTTTTTTAACTGATATACTGTGTAACTATGGATGTTCTCATTTACTCACTGTAAGGTGGCTTCATGTTACCACACACCTGTGTCTTTCTCTGTGGAATCTAATACCAACACTTATGTCTGTGTCTCTGTACAAAGTTTCACTTTCCCTGAGTGTTGCCGTATGTCAGAAAGGTTGATTCCAGGCCAGAAGTCTCACCTTGATCAGCCTGGAAGCAACACTGGCAGGAGCTAAAGCACAAGCATGCTCTAGCCTCTTTCCCTGTGCTCCCATTGGTCCAGGGCTGAACTGCACCTGGGGCACTGCAGACGCCCCTCTACTCATGTGGAGCCTCCCTCACTTGGCCGAGGACTGTTTCAAAGTAGTTCTCAATGGCTTGTGACCCTCCCAGGAATGTTTTAGAGCCCCTTTTCAGCAGGCAGCCAGAATGGGTGACACTGTGGCACTGAGTGCTGTTATCTAAGGTGCGGGGGTTGGGATGGGAAGGCTGATTCATAAGAGGGGAGGTAGAGGGTTTTCCTTGATTGGGATGGGGCCTGTGTCTGGCAAATAGGGCTCGGGGGACCCTGATTGCAGTTATTTTCTGCATCTCGGATGAAAAGATAGATAAATATAATTCTCTCAAATTTTAAAAGGAGGTGTGGATGGGAGGAGGGAGATTAAATGTTGAGACTACAGGGCCTGAGGCCACATGGGAAGAGAGGAAGGGGAAATGTTGAAGGGTCTGAAGAGGCCATGGGCTAGGTGAGGGGAAAATCCTTGGCCTGAATGGAAGGTGTGGGGGTCTGTACTAGGGACAGAAACAACCTGCCACAGTAGCTGTCTGGGTGGATTGATGGTCTGGGCACTTTTTCCTGGTAGCAGAAGCCTTTCAATTACTTGTTTGGTTTGGGAGGTGGTAGTATTAGAATGTACATTGAAAGCAGAATTCTAAATGGAACTGCTGTCTGAGTAAAGTCTGCAGGGAATGTGGATAAAGGTGAGCTGGCAGATTGCACACAGGTGCTGTGTAGTAGGCCGTTGCTGGAGCAAGGAAATGACCGCTATTTCTGAGTTGCTATCCTGTTGCTGCCATCCGATATGGAGGAGTGCTAGGCTTGGAGACTATCTCCAGGTTGTTCAGTTGAACCTTTGTCTAAACTACAAACTTATGTCAGTATAACTACATCACTTGAGTGTGGAAAATCCTCACCATTGGGCGATGCAGTTATATCAACCCAACTTCCCGTGTAGACAGCACTACGTCGATAGGAGGACTTCTGTCGGCATAGGTAGCATCTTCACTAAGTGCTACAGCGGTGCAGCACAACTAGGGCAGCTGTACCACTGCAGTGTTGTAAGGATAGACCAGCCCCAAGTTGGAAGACACCTGGATGCCTTCCTCACCACCCATAATTTTGATTTTCTGTCCCAAGGGAAAAGTTAGGGCAAAAAGTATGAAAAGTCTCTTATAACAGGTGTAGGTAGGAGACAGTGACATTCTAGGAAGATCAGAGAGAGGAAAAGAGACTTCATTGGAGCATGCTCCATGTGTCAGACAAGAAGCATGTTTTTTAAACGTGTTACTGCTAAATTTGTTCCATCACATGTATTAGCAGTTTGGCAGTGGGGTAGGCTGCCTTTTCTGGTTATCGTGTGTGTGTGGTGGACTAAAGGGAGGAAGATGCAACATGGTGTGCCGATCAACTTCTGTTACAGCAGTTGGGTAGCTAATACATAACATCACTATATATATGTATACTTGTTTGTAACAAATATACCATATTCAACATGAACAATTAAAGTATCTATGTGGGGAACAGAAATTTGAGAGAGGGCTATTCAATCTATCAGACAAAGACAACAAGATCCAGTGTCTGAAAATTGAAGCTAGACAAATTCAGAATAGAAACAAGGTACACATTTTTAACTATGAAATAAATTGGTTAGTCTCCAAGGTGCCACTAGTACTCCTTTTCTTTTTGCGAATACAGACTAACACGGCTGCTACTCTGAAACTTAACTATGAAGGTAATTAATCATTGGAACAACCTACCAAGGACTGGGGTGGATTCTCCATTACTGGAAAGTTTTTAATCAAGAGTGGATATTTTTCTAAAAAGACATGCTAGTTCAGAGAGACAAGGTGCGGGAGGTACTGTCTTTTATTGGACCAGCTTATGTGGGTGAGAGACACGCTTTCGAGCCCCACAGAGCTCTTCCTCAGGTCTGGGGTCTCCAGAGAGTAAAAGAGAGTACCTCCCGCACCATGTCTCTCTAATAACCTGGGGCTGACATAGCTACAACTACATTGCACACAACATGTGCGAGTTCAGGCACAGCTTGTTGGACTTGAAGCAGAAATTAATACAGGATGGTCCTATGGCTGTGCTAAGGCCAGAAGGGACCACCGTAATCCTAAAATCAGTGAATCTATGAACCTCTTACAGTCATTCACAAGACTTTAACTTGTAAGCAGTGCAGAGTAGTTCAAGTATATGGTAAAGTTGTTGCTGTTGATAACACTTCTCTGCATTAATTTTCACTAAATTTTAAAGTTCTAATTTTACAAGTTCCTGTTGTTCTAAGTTTTATTGTCAAATCTTCTAGCATTTTATTAGGAGTTGTCATTTATGGGTGTTTTGTAGAATATAGTTTTTCTTCATACAATTGGAATTTACATTTGTTTCATATCCATGCTTAAGTCTGTATTGTAAAGATGTACATAGCAAATGGTGTCTACCTTTAGTTTAAGGGAACCCAAAGTTGGTAAAACAAAGAACAGAAAAATGCTGCTTTAGAGAATTTATAATAAAGAGTAGTTTCTAAACTAAAATTACATATTTCATTTATTATTGTAGGGCCTAAAAGCCCCAACTAGGTTTTGAAGCTTCATTGTGCTGGTGCTGTTACTGCCCCAAAGAGTTTATAGTCGAACTTAAGACAAAATAGCAAAGTTTATTTTAGTCAGAGGCAAGAGATATGATTTGTAAATGCACAGATGGATTCAGTTGAGAAGGAAGATGTCATTTTATACAATCTCTTCTTCTACAATAGAGTACTGAAGTAAAGCCAGCTAACTTCCATGCATTACTTTGCAAACACAAATAATTTTTCCTATTGTTGCTTACTTGACTTCATGCTGCTTTGTTAGAAAATAGTTTGTTTTTGCTTGTGTTGATAAAATAAAAAAATCAGTATTCTAAAAGGAGATGGCCCTCTTAAAAAGGGACATGAAAGAGGAAATTACCTGCTGAACTAAAGCTCTTCTCTACATAAAACTATTTCAATAGGTTACATTACTTATTTTTCTTTTAAAACACTAATTACTATTTTTTTCTAGTACATTATTTATACCTTGCATCACTAAGTTATAACTTGCAAGTGGATAATAAAGCTCTTTCAGGTAGACCATTGGTGCAATCCAGTTGATACTCCCTTTCTTGGAAGACACTTCATTACAGAAGGTGAAGACTTGATCATCTTTTGCAGAAGCAATTGTCCTCATTTGCTACTGATTTGAGGTCCCCGGCGCCTTTTTTTTTAAAGGAATGAAAAGTGGTTTATTTTACACATTGATCTTTATTAAAAAGTAAGGCTGGTAGTGGAACTTTTTATTTTGATGCATAAACTTGATAAATGTTGAATGTTACAGAAACGGTGTACAATGCTGAACAAACTTAAGAAACTGCTGGGATTAGTAGGTCATAGACAGTCCTTCTTTAAAGTTATGAATGCTTGGCCTCCTGGGACTACACAGTGATTAGTGATTGTCAAGGAATCAAAAAACAGTATTTCACAGTCCTGAGATTTTCCTGATCTCAGTGTTTTACATGTTAAAATCTATGGAGTCTTTTGTTTGATGCAAATGTATTTTGTATTAAACTTTTTGAAAGTGTTCTTTAGATTGGTATCTTTTTTTTTTTTTTTTTTTTTGAATTTACATTCAGCCTTTAAAGAATGTTTCCAGAATTTCCATTTATATCAAATATTATTCCATGGCAACCACTGTAAGTATGGAAAGGCTTGTATGGCCAGGAAGTCCCTGTAGCCTAAAATAGCATTATGATGATTGGATCAACAAACAGTGAGGCAGCAGGGACCAGGTGTCTTAAGATATATTGCTGTGCCTTTTATGAAATTTAAGTTAACCTGTTGGAATAGGTAGAAAATACAGTATGTGAACAGTTTTGATCACCATGTATAGGGCACTGAGTTTCAAGATATCAGATCTATATGAAATTAAAATGGCCTTTTGATTTTACTCGTAACCCTTATGTAAATTTATGTAGTTCGGTCTTTCAAAACTGACTACAGTCATTGCGATAGTAGTGAATAGATCTAAGCAATCCTTTTTTTTAGATGAGTGCCATGCTTCTGTTTTACCTTTCTTGTCCTAGAGACCCTACAACTTATTTCTCAATCTGTTTTGTTTTGATTGACACAAGTAATATAGAAGGTACCTTTCTCGGCTAAAGGGATCTAAGATGAAAACCTATCTTCGTATAATTTTTATTTTGGTAAGAGTGATTATTATTTGGAGACAGTGTATAGACCTTTTGCCACCATTGCCCGTACCTCTGCCCCAGGAACGTACTGTAGCTTTAATACTATTTTTCTCAGCTGTGTAGTATTATGTATTTACCAATGGTACAAAGTTGAGCTATCTTGTGACCAAGTTTTTTGTTTTGTTTTTCTTTAAACAGATATTTATTAGTTGAAGAACTTATACTATTGAAGACTTGACGAATGTTATGGGGGGGATAACAAGGGGAGCTTTCCAGTCCAAAAATATCAAATTGTTTGGTCCTGGTCCTGGTCCTGGTCCTGATCTCTGCAGTATGATCTACTCAAACTGGTTTTATCACTGAATGCAGCATATTGTGAGCAATGCTAGTGACAAACTGCCATACATCATGCAAATTATCCTATTGGTATAGCACATTTATGCCACTGTGTTTTACCAGTAAGCAGAGGAAAATATAAAACATTTCCTTTTAATTTTCATAAGTATTTATCTTTGGTACTTTTAAAAAATTGTGCTGGAGAGCAGTTGAGTCTCTCTTCATATGGTATAGTAGATTAGCCAGTGCCTTTACATATCAAACCTGCGTTGTTTGAAAAATCTTAACACTTAAGTCTTTCTTGTAATATAAGATGATCATACTGGGCAAACTGGTTGAAACTATAGTAAAGAACAAAATTGTCAGACACATAGATGAACATAACTTGTAGGGGAAGAGTCAACATGGCTTTTGTAAAGGGAAATCATGCCTCACCAATCTGCTAGAATTCTTTGAGGTGGTCAACAAGCATGTGGACAAGGGGGATCCAGTGGATACAGTGTACTTAAATTTTCAGAAAGCCTTTGGCAAAGTCCCTCACCAAAGGCTCTTAAGCAAAGAAAGCTGTCATGGGATAAGAGGGAAGGTCCTCTTGTGGATTGGTAACTGGTTAAAAGATAGAAAACAAAGGGTAGGAATAAATGGTCAGTTTTCAGAATGGAGAGTGGTTAATTGTGGTGTCCCCCAGGATATGTGCTGGGCCCAGTCCTATTCAACATATTCATAAATGATCTGGAAAGATGGGTAAACAGTGAGATAGCAAAATTTGTAGATAATACAAAACTACTCAAGATAATTAAGTCCCAAGCAGACTGCAAAAAGCTACAAAAGGATCTCACAAAACTGGGTGACTGGTCAACAAAGTGGCAGATGAAATTCAGTGTTGATAAATGAAAAGTAGTGCACATGGGAAAACATAATCCCAACTATACATATAAAATGATGGGGGTCTAAATTAGCTGTTACCACTCAGAAAGAGATCTTGGAGTCATTGTGGATAGTTCTCTGAAAACATCCACTCAATGTGCAGCAGCAGTCAAAAAAGCTAACAATGTTGGGAATCCTTAAAAAAGGAATAGATAATAAGACAGAAAATATCATATTGTTTCTATATAAATCCACGGTACGCTCACATCTAGAATACTGCCTACAGATTTGGTCATACCATCTCAAAAAAGATGTACTGGAATTGGAAAAGGTTCAGAAAAGGGCAACAAAAATGATTAGGGGTATGGAACGGCTTCTGTATGAGAAGCGGTTTATAAGACTGGGGCTTTTCAGCTTGGAAAAGAGACGACTACGCTGGGGTATGATAGAGGTTTATAAATCATGACTGGTGTAGAGAAAGTAAATAAGGAAGTATTAGTTACTCCTCATAAACACCAGAACTAGGGGCCACCAAATGAAATTAACAGGCAGCAGGTTTAAAACAAAAGGAAGTATTTTTTCACACAACGCACAGTCAACCTGTGGAAGTCCTTGACGAAGGATGTTGTGAAGGCCAAGGTTATAGCAGGGTTCAAAAAAGAGCTAGATAAATTCCTGGAGGATATATCCATCAATGGCTATTAGCCAGGATGGGCAGGGATGGCGTCCCTAACCTCTGTTTGCCAGAAGTTGAGAATGGGTGACATGGGATGGGTCACTTGATGATTATCTGTTCTGTTCATTCCTTCTGGGGCTCCTGGCATTGGCCACTGTCAGAAGATGGGATACTGGGTTAGATGGACCTTTGGTCTGACCCAGTATGGCCGTTCTTATGTTTTTAAACCAATACTTTCATAATGAGAGCTTTACTCCAGTAATATATCTTGTAGTTGACATAGTCGTATTCACGGTGGTTTCTTATGGTTGAAGGTAACACCATTAATCTCATGGTTTCCCTAGTAGAAAGGTGAGCATTATAAAGGGATTATTTATTACTTCAGACAGTGGCTTAAAATGGGTGCCCTCTCTCTCCTTTATATTTTGTGTTCTTAAAAGGTACCACTTGGAATATTTTAAATCTGATGTGTTAGCTTTGTACCATGTTACTTAACAATAGCAGGAACAATCTCACTTTTTCTTAATGAGTTAGCACCGAAGCATGCAATATAACTTGTGGATAATTTCAAATACTTGACCAGTTTTTATAATGTAAGAAGGTGTCACTATTACACGTTGGCCAAAGAATTTTTAAGCAAACAGTCCTGTTGCAAATGGGAACTTTTAGTCCCTATTCAGCAAGGAGTTTAAGCAGACTGATTGATTTAAATGGGATTACTCTTATGCCTGAAATTCGGCACATACTTGATCCTGATGCAGCAAGATATTTAGTGCCAAAAGTCTACATCGGAGTTGTTTCTATGATATCTGGTGGCCTTGAGTCTGTTACCAGTTAGGCCAGGTCCTTGTCTGGTGTAGTTCGGCCTTGCTCTGTGGACATTAGCAGAACTGTGCAAATGTGTACCAAATGAGGATCTGGTCTGCTATATTGCTAATATATTGGCCAATAATTACAGAAGGGAAGACTTTGGTCTTCAATTATCCACATGCCATTTCCACTGGAATCTATTAGAGTTGCTCGCGTTTAAGGACCGAATTTGGCCCTTCGATTTTTGGTTCAGTAGCAGCATGGTTTGATGGTTTTTTTTAATTTTTTTTTAAATTTCTAGATCACTTCCATCCTCTCTCTATCTAGTGAAACCTTTACTTGGGATACACTGAAATAAGACAGAAGGATAACCCGTCCTGTCAGTGTAGGTACTGTCTACATTGAAGCATTACAACAGCATACCAGGATCACTTCAGCTGTTCTGCTGTGACATTATATACCTCAAAGTAGCACCCTCGATCCCCCATATCCACCCTGGTTATATTATTATGATATGTATCTTGTGAGGTATCTTTTTAAGTCTTGATCTGTTGAACATTAATAATCTATTGGATTGTATGTACTATCGTATTTTAAATTATGAAGTATTGCTATATGTGTTACTGAAATAGTTTGTTTACACCCACAACCAGCCTTTCAGTTCCGACAAAGAAGTAGCCATCAATAGACAGATGGTGTTAATGGCTCATCAACACACAGTCCGCTATCCTTGAAACTTCTCGGAAGAGGCATGTTCACCATGCAGGTGGACTAACGTACATCACAGTAAATATCTTTTCAGCAAGCTGAAAGAAAATATTGGAGAGAGAGAGAGAGAGACATCATCACTTGGCCTCTATCATCCCCCAACTCAGCACCTGGAAGAACATCTGGAGGACAAAGACTTTGAACTAGGGAATGGTGGTACCAGGCTGGAAAGTAGTCCCAGCCTGTGTATTGAGGAACTGTAACCTACTTGTACCATCTGTCAGGGTGAGAAACTGCTTGATTCAAATCCTGCTCAGTTTAAATTTATGTTTATTTGTTAACTAACCAACTTTGATATTTTGTGCTTGCTACTTATAATCACTTAAAATCTATCTTTCTGTAGTTAATAAACCAATGTGTTTTGGTTGAAGTGCTTGGAAAATGTCAGCTAAGGTTAACAAGAGCTGTTGCCTGTCCAATACACTTTTGTCAGAGTGGCGAGCTAGCTAATGAACTTACACTGGCCAGGCTTCTGACCAGTGCAAGATGGTACAGTTCTGGGGTGCAAGGAATTCGCTGGAGCCTCCCCATTGATGGTTCATGAGTGGCTGGGAGATCATTCATGTAACAATTGGGCATGTCCCTGCCTGTGGATGTCTGTGTAAGTGCAGTGCCTATCAGAGGCTTCTAGTCTGACATCAGTGTGGAGGATACCCCAGGCTCGTAGATTTTGGAGGGCTCTGTGGTCCCACGGTCTAGGTTACACTTTGGGACCCCTCACAGCTGCTGTGGCATTTTAAGTGTAGACATTTCCTCTATTTCAGGATTAATGCCCTCTCTTTATAGTACTGCTGACGAGAGGAGTAAAAGCTTAATTTCAAATATTTTAATGTCAGTTTTAGTAGACATATTTTATTATTGAAAAGGTGACCTGAAAGGGGTGGGAATGGGGAATTGAGCTTCTACATATTATATGATGTAGAATGGAAAACAACAAGATTAAGTGTATTGTTCCCCTCCTGCCCTACTTTTTTTTTTTTTTTTTTTTTTTTTTTAATTCTGCTCTTGAGGGAGCTTGTCTGAGACATCAAATGCTGGTCATATATGCCCTGCTCATTGCTTTACTTAACCACTCCCCTTTCCTCCTATCCCTTAACATCTATGGATGTCTGTATTTGAACAATGACAAGGAGAGGAGATTACCTTGACTAGGGGTTAGAAACACAAATATCTAACAGAAATATGCTGATAGAATCTGCCTTAATCTCTAAAGGAGGGGCCTTCACTTTAACCTATTATGTTCTGATTCAAAGGTGGTCTTGGAAGTGGACATGATATGTCTATCTCTGATTCAGCTTAGTTGCTAAGAAGTTAGGTCACCTACTCATTTTCCCCATGGGACCCAAGCAAGAGTATAATTGAATCAGACAATAATAAGATAATGTGGCTAAATGAGGTCAGAATTCCCCTTTAGAGATTAGGGCAGATTCTGTCAGGGTACTGCTAAGTAGAAATGTGTGCCTTGATCAATAACTTCGTGTGATGTTAGATTGGATGTGGCAGCGTCCTTGGCTGCAGTTTGGATGGCAGGTATCCCAGGATGCCACTTTGTGGTGAACTCACCTGTAATTCTTTCTTTGTATTGCTTTAGGAGTCCCACTGTCAGAGCTGGCAAGGAAAATGGTAGAGAAGAGTAGTTATTATTTGTAAATGAGGTTTCTGTGAGTCATTCTGCACCACACCAGATATCTACCTAAAGGTTTTATACTGCTGACTCTCACCATAGTATCCGAGCACCAATTGTTGGCTTAATCCCCGCCCCCTCCCCCCACTTCCGGATTCCACCAGCCTACTTTCTAGTCAGGTTTGTTACAGTCTGCTATGAGATTTTCTGATAGGTGAAGCAGCAATAAAAACCCTAAGTGGAACCTGTTAGCTAGCAAACCCTTCTCTACATGGGGCAGTGATATTGCAAAAAAAGTTCATGTCTCTACGGCTGGAAAGAAGAAAGTTTTATACTCTTGTCTGGCATAGCATAAAAGGACTCACCGAAAACTAATGAGCCATTCCACTGCAGAGTTTAGGACGTTGAACAGTTGGCCATGTACAGAAAATTTGCGCCTAAAGTCAAACCATCTAGAACCCTGGCATTCTTACTTGAAAACAACTGATGGGAGTAGAAATGATTCCACAATATTACAAAGTAAAACCTATTAAAAATATAAGAGATACCTGGGAGTAGAGACTATAGGATCTGGATGGAAAGAAAACAATCAGATTCTGAAAATCATCTTGCCTGCTTGATCAACTAATATCTGAGCATCTAAAAAGCAAGAGAATCCCAGAATGAGGAAAGTTCATGTGAGTTTGAAACCAGTATCTTTCTCCCATCCGCTCCCATATTTGTGCAATATTATGGCTCTAGATGTCTGCTGTGATAAAGATCTCTTGAAAATTTCAACAAATCCTTCTTCTATTTTCTTCTACTTTTTTTCCCCAAATGGAATTCAGTTTTTGTTTTTTGTTTTTTTTTAACTGTCCCAACTGTCCGTATAACACGTGAATAAACACTTCCCACTGTTCCCGGTTTACAAGCCATTTGATTAGTAACAGTGGCTGCTCAGTGGAGGATGGCTGAGAATATAAACAAACTTTACATCTGTTCTAGTTATAAAAGGTAACGTTATTGAAAATATCACAAAAATAGAATATGAAATTTTATTTGCAGTACAGTCAAATCTTAGGAATTTAAACAGTCGGTGTTACTGTGAATTATAATACTTGGAATTTTCCCCAGTGTGCTCCTTGCTTCAATTTTTTTAAAAAAAAACAACCGTAAAGAAATTCTGAACACTGACTTGATTGTATTAGGAGAATGCTATGTTAAAGTTACCAAGTCATAGTCACTTGGTAAACCTCTTATACAGTACAGTTTCAAATAGTGTAAAATAAGTATCCATTCTCTGGAATGTAGGAATTGTTTACTACATTCTACTATAGAGAAAATGAAAATATTTATTAAAGATAATGAACTATTGATTTCCAGTCTGTTTTGAATGTTCAGGAGGAGGAGGGTAAAATAAAAATATTTCACTATGGAAAACTAACAAATGCCTCTAATAGTCCTTTGCCATCTTTATTTGGGACATAGGCATGCCTCCTTGTAGTGGTCCACTAATTTTCAGAAGGGCATGGTTTTTGTGTCACGCTATTCCATGTAACCTAACCATCATTTATTATTCTTTCAAAGCCTTTTCTTTTGTGCATTAACTTTAACTAAGATATTCTTGGTATGTGCCCATTTTTTCCCCAACACTAACCATCTTCCCAAGAGAAGATCTTTCCCACACAATTATAATACTTAGCAGTTTTTATATCTTTTTACACCTTCAGAGCACTATTAACATTAACTAATCCTCAATGTACAGATTACAATATGGATGCAGTCAGGTTTTTTGGACTTTGCTGTAGAATATTCCAAAGTATCTTTTCACCTTACTACGGTTGTTAACAGTAGGTTCTTAATATATATATATAATATAAAAAACCTAAACATTCCCTCAGGGTGAGTGAATGCAGCACTTTAAACAAAGTTACAAGATACTGGTGTGCTAATGAAGAACTTTTTAACAACTAAATTACTAAACTCAAAATTTTTTGGTTGCCTATTACGTTATCTTTGAAATTACATTAGTCCCCCAAATAGTTTATTATTGTTAAAGTATAATTGTGTGCATTTGTATTATGCACAAAAAGTCATATAAATGCTTGGTGTTTGTGGATGCATCTGTACTGGTTATTGTATCTGGTGATTAAGAACTTTGAAAAATAAAAAGAAGAAAGTGAATGTAAAAAACCCTATTTCAGTGTACAACTATGTCTGAATTCCGTTTTAGTAATTGAAAAATATTTAAAACTGTATTAGCTAATCGGTGTCGCCTCAATCCCAAACTCGTCATCCATTCCCACTGGCACATTAAAATATAGTGCCTATAAAAATGTGTTTTTTATGGAATTTATTGTTCCCTTTTTGGTTAGTTTCCATGTTTATAGCCAGAGATACGGACTAAGTTAAGTGCCTAGCACATCGCTGGTTATACGCACATATTTAAAACAGTAAACTTTTCTTTAGGAGTTCTGATAAACTAAGTCTAGTCACATTGAGGCTTATGGGAATGTCTCAAGCTAGTGTAGTATGAGTACTTGTTAGTATTTATTTCAATAAATGTTAAATGTATTAATTTTAAGGCCTAACACTTGTCCGGTTTGATAATATTTACTTTAAGGATTCCATCAATCCAATACATTTTAAAACAGTTATCACTTAACCTAACTCTTTCCATCGCCAGTTTAATTACGGTACATTGTAATTAAACTGTTTACATGTGTAATGTATTATGTCACAGCCCACATATACGAGTCTGTCCACCCTAGTCCAGGAGCACCACTTCTGTGGACTCACTGAAAACAAAATATCTTTCACATCTGTTAATAAACAAATCAGTAATGACTGACCAACAGTTAATACGAAGCCTGAGGTACATTTAACTCTTCTCCTTTATAACTTGGCAATTTGAGAGTGTAATTAAGGAAGGTGAATGTGCCATTCATGTACTGAGACAATAACTATTTTTGATTTTAAGTTAACAAGTACTTAGTGTGCAAATATATACAGGGAATTATAATCTATTTGTAAAACCTGGGAAATGTCAAGAAAACAAAGACTGGAACACTTTTCAAACTGTTACACTAGTGATTTTGCTGCATTTTAAAACAGACATCAATTTGAATAACTCAGTTTTTTAAACTTTAAGAAAATTACAGCATAATTTAAACATGGCAGTTTTCGCGTTTGCAGTGTTGCTCTGCTAATTAACTGACTAACAGCTGTTTGAAATAAGAAGTGGAAAGTATGTTTTAGGTGATCGAGGGGTGGGTGTGTGTGTGTGTGAGAGAGAGAGAAAATAAGTGGAAGATTAAATGAAGTTCTGTAAAATTAAACTCTTCATATGTTTGCCCCCACAGTACAAAGAAACTATCCTTTTACAAAAAGAAAAGGAGTACTTGTGGCACCTTAGAGACCAACCAGTTTATTTAAGCATAAGGTTTCGTGAGCTACAGCTCACTTTAGCTCACGAAAGCTTATGCTCACATAAATTGGTTAGTCTCTAAGGTGCCATAAGTACTCCTTTTCTTTTTGCGAATACAGACTAACACGGCTGCTACTCTGAAACCTATCCTTTTACAGAGAGCTGTATGTCTTAATCTGCCACAAAGATGTGAAAAACTGTCAGTGATGGCTCATGTAACTAGTAATTTGTTTATTTAGTTGGTCTTAGTGAGGAATGGTATAAATTATTTATTTATTTTTTTTTTTTAAAGCTTGGTGGGAGAGAGAGAAAGGGACTGAATTATGTACGTGGCTTTGCCTTTCTTGGGTGGCCATTGTATTTTGTACTTCTGTATTAACTTTCATCAAATAATCACAAAATGCTTTACCAAGTTGTAACTGACTTCCAGCCTTTCTGTGAGGTAGCAAATTTTATCACTCCTGATTTGCATATGGGGTGGGGAAGTGAGTCTCAACAAGGTTGACTTGTCCAAGGCCGTGCAACACGTGAGCATCAGATCTGGGGTTAGCACCCCGGTCACTTAGTCCTGTATGTAACTAACTGTGAAGAAATGCACTGTTTTCATGCATGTCACTTAACACTCTGTGGCCTCTTTCTCCGTCTTCAACATGCATACGTAATACGCACACACAATAGGAGTTTGTTTCTGTAGAAATTTGAAAATGTGTACATAAATGTTTTTTGTTTGAAATATTCTGTATATGTTGAAAAACGTGAGAACAGCACCACATCCAAGAGAGCAAACCTTTTGCTTGTGTATCCTGGTTCTGCTGTCTTCAAAAGACTGAGATCTAGGACCCAGGGGCTAGAGATGTTAGGGGCAAATTTTACTTCAGTTTTTGCCTGTCATCACTGTGCACCCTCCTTACAGAGTTGATGCATGGCTGACCAGTATCACAGCTAGTTGACATGCTAAGTCCATGTATAGTGATTTCACATTAAACTCAGGGCTTGAGAAAAATACATAATGTTATCTCAGTATTTGCTGCATATTAATAAAGCAAAATTCCTTTTGTGTTTTCTATAGTAAGTATAGGAAATTACAGGGCAGTAAATCCCAAACTACTTCTCTGCTAAAATATAGTCCAAACTAAGAGGTGTGAGAACGTATGTTCAAGGAAATGCTATGAACAAACTACTTATCTAATGCAAAACACTGACAAATTTTTAAGGGTGACATATGTATCCTGGTAGTTTAGCCAGTTACTAAGGTGCCTTGGGGCATCTTAAATGTTGGATGTTTTGGCACTTCACATACAACTGTGGATTTACTAAACCACATCAATTGCTGTTTATGCAGTAGACTATATGTGGTGAATTGCAAGGAGTAGACAATGTTTGAAAATGTCACAACCAAACTAGCATAGGCAGTTGAGGATTGAAAATGGTAAAATGTCCAATGCTTAGAGCAAGGAGAATATATTTGGAAGGTGGCTTCTTTTCTTTTTTTCCTCACTTTTCTTTCTTTTCCTTATTCCAGTTTTCTTCAATGTTCTATGTCTTTTTCAGTGTTGCTCACACTCTCTATTCTCCTTTTGTCTATCTTGAGTTCTTTATCATAAAATCTCTCCTCTCTTCAGGTATGTCTACACTGCCCACGTTACAGCGTGGCTGCTGTCGTCACGCTTTATCGCCAGGGAGAGGTCTCCCAGCGATTTTAAAAAAAATAAAATAAAATAACCACCCCGCGTGAGGGGTGGTAGCTTTGCACTGTCTATACTGGTGCTTTTCAGCGCTAAAACTTTTGTCACTCAGGGATGTGAAAAAAAGTTTTAATGTTGAAAGTGGCAGTGTAGACACAGCCTTCCGTCTTCCCTTCAGTGCCCTCCCTTGCCTTCAGCTCCCAGTTTTGCAGCATTCCTGAGGTTCAGCTTTTTCAGCCCCATGACTGTATAATTGTGGCCAACAGTTTCCTTGTCTTTAAGAACAGAGGCTGAGCCATAGTTGTGTCACCTTCTGCTCCAACTTCACTCCACACTTCTCAATCTGATCTTGATTTCTAGTGTTGCTCCTTCCCTGCTCCATCATCACAGAGAGTTTAGAACCAGATTTGTTGGCTCCTCAACTCTGTGCTTACACAAATGTGGCAATAGTGCTGTGGCTGTCTATTAAGTGAACGTTTTACTGCTACAAATAGTGACCACTTCAGTGTGCACTGACACTGCTGATTTTGTCAACATGATTCTAGAGTGTTTGACAGCTGCTGCAGAACACTCATTTGTTGTGGACTTCGCCAGCTCCTGTTCCCCAAAATTATTGTTAGATTTCTTGGTTAGTGTTCTTTTATGTTTCTAATCTTAGAAGGCCGACAGTTAATTATCTTTAAAATGTATCAGTTTGACCAGAAAATAACCAACAGCAAATTTTAACTTCAGAAGTTAGTACACTGTACCAAGGAGCCTGCTTTATGAATGCCTCTTAGTAATAATCAGAAGAAATAGTGCACTATATTTTTCAATGGCATGCTGAAGGAAAACATTCCAGACAAAAGAGACCTGGAATTTGAATTTTGCATTAGTAAGGGAAGCAATAAAGCAATGGATACACTAAGTTTATTTTCTCATGTTGCAAATATAAATTTTATGTTAGTTTACAACATAATTTTTGCATGTGTGAGAGCTGCTTTTATTTGATGTACACTGGTGTTGATAAACCCATGTTAGTGAGTCTCTGCCTATGCTGAGACCTTTTTGTGTAGAGGAGAAATTTGGGAAGAACAAGGCATTTGCAACTGGTCTGTGAGACACCTTCATTTAATTTAGTAGAAAAAGCAGTTTTTATACAATTAGATTTTAATCTGCTCTTCCAAATTCTTAATTTGTACTTATTTTGGCTTCTTTTTATTGCTACACTTGCTCGGTTTCAAAGAGACAGAATTTAGATAAGTGTCCAAATAAATAACATAGAGCGTGCTTGTATGATGTGTGTTTTTGGTTTTGTTTTTTTTTTTAAAATGTAGTACAGCTCTGGAAAAATATTCTGTAATAAATGATACTCTATTTCGTTGCTTATCTACGTGGAAAAGTTTGATAGCAATTTAAAAGTAGACCTTTAATTCCTGGTGGATTACAATAGAATTCTTATTCAATTCTGTTCACATACTGTATCTTCCAAAATAATGTATCCAGTTTAAATATTTTCTACAACTACTATGAATGGAACTAATAATAAACAACAGCAAGGGATGTTTTAAATTTTCAAATAAATGGATCATTGAAAGTATTTTAAATGGAAATAAAAACTTTCCTTCAAATACTCTTTACTCTAATTTGTCTTTCTTTTTAAAAGAGGGTGTTTAGAAGGATTAAAACTTCTGGTCCCTAGACATGATACCCTTTAAACAGTGTAAAACATTGCATCATAAACACTGCCTGATATAGGACATCGTTACCAGACCTAGTCTTGACCAATCTCTGGATTATTTAGTTTTGAAGAATTAGTTCAGCTGTGCAGTGTGCATTGTATACACTTTTTTGGTTTGTTTTTTTGCACAGACCTTTTTTTAGATACAGCTATTTTTGAAAGACCATTTTCAGTCTTAAGACCTACTAGTATAACCATCAGAAATGGATATTGTACTCTGACGTCCAAAATGCTGTTGAAAGAAATAGTACAAAATCTGTTGTTTTTAAAGTATGATAGATATCTTTTGTTTTATAACTGAATAGTGTGGTGGTTTTTTTTGTGGGGGGGTGGGGGGGAAGGGCCTGGGAGGCATTGGTACAAGAATGATGTGCTTTCAACTATCTTGACCTTGAATGGCTGACTAGCAGAAATCCAAAAATGTGTTTACTAGTGGTACTGCTAATATATCAAATTTAGGAGTTTGAAACAAATGTTTCACAGTTTTGTTTTATTTAATTGGAAAATAAGTACCGTTCTACTGGACCAATTTCAAAGAGCCTTCCAAACTGTGCCTACAAACATTGTTCATGCATCTGGTTGCTTATGAAAAAGGGTTAATTGTGCAGATAGTGCCCGTAACTGTATGCACAAATTTGGCTCCTCTGAGAAATTTGGACTTCTGTTCTAAAACAGTAACCTAATAGCCTGGAGGGTTGTACTTTTTTTAAAGAGTTAATTTTTTTTCAGGCTTTTTGTTCTGTATTAACTTTTCTTTCTTAAAAAAAAAAAAAAAAAAAAATTGAGCTTTGTACCTGATCACAGTACATGATGAGGGCTTCTAGGTGCTGTGGTAATACGTTTATTATTGATTATTTGTATCTTATATTGGTTGCTGTAAGTGTCCCTTACCTACTTTGTCATATATTTTGTAAATGTGAATTAGCTGTACATCCTAAAGTCGGATGCTATCAAAAGATTATAGAGAGAAAAGCAGACTAAAACAAAAAGTCTGAAAATTTTAACAATGTGATACTTCTTGGCTTGTTTTATGCCCACTTAGATTTATATGCTGGAGTGGGAGGAGGGACCAGTCCTAAAAATCTCTTCTCCCCCCCGCCCCCCCTTCACCTTTTTATGGCTTATCCCCACCCTTCACACCTGCCTTCATGCTCCTTCTGTCACCTTCTTCCATGCCTAAAGAACTGAATGGAAATGGAGTGGAACATCCTTCCCCATTCTGGTATGTGAAGCTTCTATCCACTCCAAGCAAGCTGTGAACTGCTGATAACTTGAAGTTTTTTCTTTTTGTTGGTGGTTCTTAATGTTCTTTCCCCGTACCTTGTATTTTCTCTATCTATTCCATTTTGAATTTTTTGTGCGGTGGGGAAACTCTTTATTTTGTGTCTTATACAGTGCCCAACACACTCTTTTGGCTAAAAATAAGTAAGAGACCCTTCAGGACTTAATTATGTTTGTGAAATAAACCCACGTGAACTAACAATGTTGAGAATCCTGTGATTTTTGTAGTTGCCTTTACAAACTGATGAAAATTGGAATAAAAGTGGATTAGAAGTGAACTTTTAATTTGATTTCCAGTTGATAGCTCTACACTGGACTGCTGCTGTCTCTGATTTCACTTTTTTAAACACCGTTTTACAGCCAAGTTAAAAATAATTCTTTTACACGTGGGAAATATTGAAGTAATTAAACACATTTGGGTTTTATGCATAAATTTTCTAAAATTAACTGTCTTTTTCACACTAATCTTTCTTGTCTCTAATTGGGTTGAAATGTGTGAAAGGGAAAAAAACTTTGATAGGGAACTATTTTTCAAAGAGTAGCTTAACTACTGTATACATACAGGTGTTATTAGCTATGGTTTGAAAAAACTTCTCTGTTAACAGGAACAGTAGCTTTTGTATTAATAACTGTTGAATACGTTTGAGTAAAAACCTGTTATTTCCAGATTGCTGTAGCTTTCATTCATGTGAAAAACTTAGACATGTCTCATTTGAGGATCAAATACTGCATCATTTCAGGAATGAAGGGAAAAATTCAGGTTCTGTAATCAGCATGTCAATCACAGTAGATTTTCCTTCCCATATCTTCAGAAAGTTACATCACATTGTTAGATACATTTATATTGGATTTGGTTAGTTTTTGCTATTTTTTTGATTGCATAGCAAAGAGCAGTCTATAGCAGTATTACCCCAGCCTTTTCAGTCCTTTAACCTGTCTCTAACAAATATAACCAACGAATGCCCCACTTACATGATAAACCATACTATAACATGTCTAATGTTAGGAATAGATACAAAATAATCAGTGTATCACAATATTGTTGTAGTTGAGTTATTGCAGTATAATGAAACCAGTGGTTGAAATCTTTAGACCAGTGAGTCTCAGCCATGGGTCTGGCGCCCCCTGAGGGGCCCAGAGCAGGTTTCAAGGAGTCCATCAAGCATGCCGGCCCTGGCTTTTATATACAGAAAAACAGCTGTTATGGAATTTTTATAACATGTTGGTGGCGGGGGGGGGGGCAGGTTAAAAAGAAAAAAGCCCTGCTTTAGACTATATCATCAGTTCTTCTGATTACCATGTTATTTAAGAACAACAAGGAGTCCTTGTTAAATTTGTTAAAAATTAACAAATTTATTTGGGCATAAGCTTTCGTGCTATATAACCCACTTCATCAGATGCATGGAGTGGAAAATACAGTAGCAAGTATAAATATACAGCACATGAAAAGATGGGAGTTGCCTTACCAAGTGCGGGGTCAGTGCTAACGAGGCCAATTCAGTTAGGGTAGAAGTGGCCCATTCCCAACAGTTGACAGGAAGGGGTGAATATCAACAGAAGGAATAACAACGAGGAGTCCTTGTGGCACCTTAGAGACTAACAAATTTGTTAGTCTCTAAGGTGCCACAAGGACTCGTCGTTGTTTTTGCTGATACAGACTCACATGGCTACCACTCTGAAACAGAGGGTAAATTATTTTTTGTGGTGCTAACTACGCCAATTCAAAGTGGATGTGGCCCATTCCCAGCAGTTGACAAGAAGGTGTGAGTATCAGCAGAGTGAAAATTATTTTTGTAGAGACCCATCCACTCCCAGTCGTTATTCAGGCCTAATTTGATGGTGTCCAGTTTGCAAATTAATTCCAGTTCTGCAGTTTCTCGTTGAAGTCTGTTTTTGAAGTTTTTTTGGTTGAAGAATGGTGACTTCTAAGTCTGTTGTTGAGTGTCCAGGGAGATTGAAGTGCTATCCTACTGGTTTTTGAATGTTACAATTCTTGATGCCTGATCTGTGTCCATTTATTTTTTTGCGTAGAGACTGTCCGGTTTGGCCAATGTACATGGCAGAGGGGCATTGCTGGGGCACGATGGCATATATCACATTGTAGATGTGCAGGTGGACGAGCCCTTGATGGTGTGGCTGATGTGGTTAGGTCCTTTGATGGTGTCACTATGCGGACAGAGTTTGCAACAGGGTTTGTTGCAGGGGTTTGTTCCTGGGTCAGTGTTTCTATTGTGTGGTGTGTAGTTGCTGGTGAATATTTGCTTCAGGTTGTGAGGCTGTCTGTAAGTGAGGACTCGCCTGTCTCCCAAGGTCTGTGAGAGTGAGGGATCATCCTTCAGGATAGGTTGTAGATCCTTGATGATGGGCTGGAGAGGTTTTAGTTGGGGGCTGTAGATGATGGTTAGTGGCGTTCTGTTACTTTCTTTGTTGGGCCTGTCCTGTAGTAGGTGACTTCTGGGTACTCTTCTGGCTCTGTCAATCTGTTTCTTCACTTCAGCAGGTGAGTACTGTAGTTTTAAGAATGCTTGATAGAGATCCTGTAGGTGTTTGTCTCTGTCTGAGGGATTGGAGCAAATGTGGTTGTATCGTAGAACTTGGCTGTAGACAATGGATCGTGTGATGTGGTCTGGATGAAAGCTGGAGGCATGTAGGTAAGTAGAGCGGTCAGTAGGTTTCTGTGATGGCCCCACAGTATACCAACATTTTTATGGCTGACTTAGAACAACGCTTCCTCAGCTCTTGTCCCCTAGTGCACCTACTCTACTTGCGCTACATTGATGATATCTTCGTTATCTGGACCCATGGGAAGGAGGCCCTTGAGGAATTCCACCTGGATTTCAACAATTTCCATCCCACCATCAACATGAACCTGGATCAGTCCACACGAGATCAACTTCCTGGACAATACAGTTCAAGTAAGTGATGGTCACATAAACACCACCCTATACCAGAAACCTGCTTACCCAGGAACCAAACCTCTGATACTCACGCCTTCTTGTCAGCTGCTAGGAATGAACCACATCCACTTTGATTGGATTGTCCTTGTTAGCACTGACCCCCCCCCCACTTGGTAAGGCAACTCCCATCTTTTCATGTCCTGTATATATACCTGCTTACTGTATTTCCCACTACATGCATCTGATGAAGTGGGTTATATCCCACGAAAGCTTATGCCAAAATAAAATTGTTAGCCTCTAAGGTTCCACAAGGAGTCCTCGTTGTTTTTACTGATACAGGATAACATGGCTACCCTCTGAAACATGTTCTTTAAGTGGTGCACACGTTTGTTTATGGCAGAAACCCTAAGCATTTCCCTATGTAAGTCAATAGGAACAACTTTTCTCTAACAGTAAATGTAAGAGACTTCTTGCATTTTTAAATTCTGGGTTGCACAGAATAGGAAGCTTCGTTGTGTTTCCACAAACAGTTTGCACAGTTTTCCTGGTTAACTTTTGTAATATGGGACTAACTAGAAGTGCCTTTTCTAGTCTCAAGTCTCAGAGAAAATTCCTGACCCTGGTTGGTATTTTGGCCCAAAATGTAATTATGCTGAAATGCTGGAAGCTGCTTGAAATTTATTTCCCTCCTCTGCAGTGGAGCCAAAGGTATTTCATAAAAACCTAAAGCCAGATAATTCCAACTGTGCAAATGCCAACTGATAACATTTGATCTGCACATAACTAATTTCATCCTTCCAGCCAATTCATCTAATCTTTAGAAGTTACCAATTGAAAAGAGAAGGTCTGTGAATTACTGCTCCTAATAGAGATTTGATTTTATCTGTAGATTTGTGATAGAGGTCAATACCACATCTTCAGATACTTTGGATCAAACAGCTGGGTAGCTCTTTAAAGGAATTATGAGTTCTTAGTCTTGCGTGGTGTTGTCTACCTACTATGCCTCGCTATTACTTTTATTGAATGAATTGCTGTGCTCCTCTCTCTTCCGCACAGGTCTCCCCATGAGGCAAGAAGTTCTCTGGTGTACTAGACATGGTATCTACACACATGCTTTCTGAGACACTCATAAGTCAAAAAAGAACAAACTTTAGCTTATTTAGCATATATTGAATTATATTATAAACAAATTAGCTTTCAACCTCAAAAGCAATTTTTGCCCAATGATGGATAAAAGCTCGATGAGATCCTATTTCATTTTGCTTTTTTATTTTTACAGTTTAATTTGATTCATGTGTCAATAGTAAAATATAAAGAACAGTAAGTTTATAAATCACCAGTTTGTACTATAATGATTTACAGTTCACAGAAGCAGTTTGTAAGTATTCTGTATTTACTTTTGTGACCTTAAGAAAATCCACAATGAATATCAAATAGTTCAGGAGAGTACTGTTTTAAATAGCAAAGCAGAAAGAATTTGGAAAAATCTTGTTTTGTTGTTTTCTCATTAAACCTTCTTCTGGTCTCAAGTCTGTCTTAGCATTTTGTGCAAAATTATTTTGGTGTTTTAGCTGTCTTTGAAGTGTCTCTTTCATATATCTTTAGGAAAGTCCTCTTTTTTTCCTTCTCTCCCTAAAGTAGTTGGCCTATGAATTGCTCTTTGTGTGTGCCCCATATGTTTCTCTCCCTTCCCAGGCTGCACAGTACCTTGACTATACTGTGGCATCCTCGGCAAAAGACAGGCTGCAAATGCAGGCTTCTTTGCCTTCTCTTCAGAGACAACACACTGTGTAATTGCCCCAAGTGTAAGTTACCACGTGGATCATTCTAAGAAAGACTATTTTATTCTCAAGGAAAAAGCATTGCAGAAAAAATATTAAAATCAATAAAAGAACATAAACACATGTAATAAGTTTTCCAGAGATTTCTCCAACTCCAAGATGGGCACTGGCAGGTGAAGAGCAGTCCTTCAAAACCCCTCCCAGGGTTTTCCTATAGTTTCAAGTCCATAACACCCTTTGCTCAGAAGAACAACGCCAGTGACTGAGGACTTGTCTACACTACCAGGTTTTGTCGCCAAAACTGCTGTTTGTTGACCCAAATAATGAGTGCATACACACTGCGAGGTGACTTTTGTTGGGGAAAATCCCCAGATTTGGTGACAAAATACATCCACCATGAGAGATTTATGTCTTTTTCCTCTACGTTTTTGTCGACAAAGTGGCAAGTGTAGAAACCATGCTTCATTTCGTCGCTTTAATTGGCTTCCAGGCGGTTTCCCACAATGCCCATCCTGACCGCTCTGTTCAGCAGTTTGACCTCCACTGTCCTGCAGCCAGCTAAACAACCATCCACTCCTCCCCTTTAAAAGCCTCGGGAATTTTTGAAATTCCATTTCCTATTTGCTGGGTGCAGAGAGGTCTCATCGCATCTTTCCAGGTGACCATGGTGGGTTATTGCAGCAAACACTCTCCCGCTTGGACCACTGCAGAGTTGTTGGATCTGCTCAGTATAAGGGGAGAGGAAGCTGTGCAGTCCCAACTGTGCTTGAGCTATAGGAATTGGGATACTTATGGGCAGATTTCTCGAGGCTTGTGCGAAAAGGGCTATGATCGGGACATACTGCTGTGCAGAGTGTAGATTAAGGAGCTGAGGCAGGCGTACCATAAGGGAAGGGAGGCAAACCGTCGCTCAGGTGCTTCACCTAAGATCTGCTGGTTCTATAAGGAGCTGGATGCTATCCTTGGTGGCGACTCCATCGCCAGGAGCCCCGTGGATACTTCAGAGGGCATGGAGGCAGTGGAAAGAGGACCTAACCTGGAGGACAAAGTTTATTGATGAAGAGATGGAGTTAGATGAGGGTGTGCAGCTCCCAGCGAGGTCACCTGGTGGGGCAGGCAGCCAGGAACTTTTCTCCACTCCAGAGGTGTCTAGCCAGTCTCAGCAGTTGCTCTCCGGTGAGCAAAAAGCAAGAGATCTGAGACTCCTGGTAAGTGACTGTGGCTTGTGTAGTGTGGAGGTGGGTTCAGGGCAAAGAAATGTGGGAGGCTGGCTATGTTTCTGTGAGCTGGACGTTTCCTTGTGCAGCTAATCAATATGGCGGAACAGGGTGTTGATGCTCGCTGAGATCTCAGGGGAATCCTTCAGAGAGATCTCCAGGAAAGCTTCCTGGGAGTACTCAGCAATCCTCTGGAGAAGGCTCTGTGGCAGAGCAGCTTTGTTCCTCCCCCCATTGTAAGAAACTTTCCTGCGCCATTCTGCAATCACTTGTGCTGGGACCAAAGCGGCACACAGACGAGCTGCATAGGGAGGAGGGGGGAAGCCACAAGCATGGAGTAGATGTACCCTTGTTTCCCTGCTTACCCTTAGCAGTGAGATGTCTGCTAGAATTACCCCTGCCTGTGGACAAGTGTGGGAGAATTTTAGAATTTGTTCCCTAGAATGCTGCCCCACTACCTTTGCAAAGAGTGTACTCTTTTCCCTCTCCCCTCCCCCACACAAACACTCACCATGCTTTGGGTGTTCGCAGAGATGTGTGCCTGGCTAGGGTCAGTGAGAAAGTGATGGCAATGTTGCGAAAGGTGTATTTAACTGAAATGTTTCAATGCTGTGGGTGAATTTAGCAATCCTGTTTCTGTGCATTGTCTCCTGTACTTCATAGAATATCAGGGTTGGAAGGGACCCCTGAAGGTCATCTAGTCCAACCCCCTGCTCGAAGCAGGACCAATTCCCAGTTAAATCATCCCAGCCAGGGCTTTGTCAAGCCTGACCTTGAAAACTTCCAAGGAAGGAGATTCCACCACCTCCCTAGGCAACGCATTCCAGTGTTTCACCACCCTCTTAGTGAAAAAGTTTTTCCTAATATCCAATCTAAACCTCCCCCACTGCAACTTGAGGCCATTACTCCTCGTTCTGTCATCTGCTACCATTGAGAACAGTCTAGAGCCATCCTCTTTGGAACCCCCTTTCAGGTAGTTGAAAGCAGCTATCAAATCCCCCCTCATTCTTCTATTCTGCAGGCTAAACAATCCCAGTTCCCTCAGCCTCTCCTCATAAGTCATGTGTTCTAGACCCCTAATCATTTTTGTTGCCCTTTGCTGGACTCTCTCCAATTTATCCACATCCTTCTTGTAGTGTGGGGCCCAAAACTGGACACAGTACTCCAGATGAGGCCTCACCAATGTCGAATAGAGGGGAACGATCATGTCCCTCGATCTGCTCGCTATGCCCCTACTTATACATCCCAAAATGCCATTGGCCTTCTTGGCAACAAGGGCACACTGCTGACTCATATCCAGCTTCTCGTCCACTGTCACCCCTAGGTTCTTTTCCGCAGAACTGCTGCCTAGCCATTCGGTCCCTAGTCTGTAGCAGTGCATTGGATTCTTCCGTCCTAAGTGCAGGACCCTGCACTTATCCTTATTGAACCTCATCAGATTTCTTTTGGCCCAATCCTCCAATTTGTCTAGGTCCTTCTGTATCCTATCCCTCCCCTCCAGCGTATCTACTACTCCTCCCAGTTTAGTATCATCCGCAAATTTTCTGAGAGTGCAATCCACACCATCCTCCAGATCATTTATGAAGATATTGAACAAAACCGGCCCCAGGACCGACCCTTGGGGCACTCCACTTGATACCGGCTGCCAACTAGACATGGAGCCATTGATCACTACCCGTTGAGCCCGACAATCTAGCCAGCTTTCTACCCACCTTATAGTGCATTCATCCAGCCCATACTTCCTTAACTTGCTGACAAGAATAGTGTGGGAGACCGTGTCAAAAGCTTTGCTAAAGTCAAGAAACAATACATCCACTGCTTTCCCTTCATCCACAGAACCAGTAATCTCATCATAAAAGGCGATTAGATTAGTCAGGCATGACCTTCCCTTGGTGAATCCATGCTGGCTGTTCCTGATCACTTTTCTCTCATGCAAGTGCTTCAGGATTGATTCTTTGAGGACCTGCTCCATGATTTTTCCAGGGACTGAGGTGAGGCTGACTGGCCTGTAGTTCCCAGGATCCTCCTTCTTCCCTCCTTCTTCCCTTCACCAGATGTGGCCTTCAGGAACACCCCATGCACCCCGCCAAGTGTCTCCATCAGATAAAAAGGTGCCCAAGATGCAGCGAAGAAGACATATTCCGGGAGGTCCTGCAGTGCTCCAGTGCAGAAAAAAAGGAAGGAAAGGAGTGCTGGGAAGCCGAATGGCAGTACAGAAAAGAGAATCTCATGTTTAAGGATAGGTTTCAGAGTAACAGCCGTGTTAGTCTGTATTCGCAAAAAGAAAAGGAGTCCTTGTGGCACCTTAGAGACTAACCAATTTATTTGAGCATGAGCTTTCGTGAGCTACAGCTCACTTCATCAGATGCATACCGTGGAAACTGCAGCAGACTTTATATATACACAGAGAATATGAAACAATACCTCCTCCCACCCCACTGTCCTGCTGGTAATAGCTTATCTAAAGTGAGCATCAGGTTAGGCCATTTCCAGCACAAATCCAGGTTTTCTCACCCTCCACCCCCCCACACAAATTCACTCTCCTGCTGGTGATAGCCCATCCAAAGTGACAACTCTTTACACAATGTGCATGATAATGAAGTTAGGCCATTTCCTGCACAAATCCAGGTTCTGGAGTGAGAGAACCTGGATTTGTGCTGGAAATGGCCTAACCTGATGCTCACTTTAGATAAGCTATTACCAGCAGGACAGTGGGGTGGGAGGAGGTATTGTTTCATATTCTCTGTGTATATATAAAGTCTGCTGCAGTTTCCACGGTATGCATCTGATGAAGTGAGCTGTAGCTCACGAAAGCTCATGCTCAAATAAATTGGTTAGTCTCTAAGGTGCCACAAGGACTCCTTTTCTTTTTATGTTTAAGGATGTTACTCAGTGCATGATTAAAGTAATGGAGGAGCGAACGTAGATGCTGACGTCTTTAATAATGCTGCAGACTGAGCAGATCAGTGCTTGACCTCCACTGCAGCACATTCAGAATTTCTTTTCCATGCCCCTCCTCCACAACTCCACCTGCACATTCCTTTCCACTTTTCAGGACTTCTTGGCTTCCCCTTCACTCCACCCCCTTGGACAGCTTTCACAATGATAGCTGGACCTACACACAGCTGTGAAAGTCTGCCCTTCCCTGGTTCCTCCTTTCCCGCCAAGCATGTGTGTGTTCGTGTGTGCTGTTTCTTGTGCAATAAAAGCAAACTTTTGTAATGGTAAATCATCTTTATTTTTTTCTACAGGGTGAGATTTCAGGCACTGCCAATACATGCAGAGGCATTTTTATCACTTTATTACAGGAATAGAAGGCCACAAGTGTCACCATTGCCTCCTAGGAAAAGTACATGTAATGTAAAATTAAAGCAGACAGACAGAGATGTGTGTTACTGGTGGTCACTGTCAAAGTGCTGCCTCAAAGCCTCCCTGATTCGAATAGTTCCCCTCTGGGCTCTCTGACAGCTTCACAGAAATTAAGTAATGTACAATACGTGACTATGACCATAGCAATATTATCCCCAGTGAAGTCCAGCCTGCCATAAAGGCATCACCAGTGCGCCTTTAATCTGCCAAAGGCATAGTCAGCTGTCATCTGGCACCTACTGAGCCTGTGGTTGAACTGCTCCTTACTGCTGTCCAGGTGTTCTGTGTAAGGTTTCATGAGCCGTGGCTGTAAAGGGTACGCAGGGTCCCTCAGGATCACTATGGGCATTTCAACACCCCCCACTGTTATCTTCTGGTTAGGAAAGAAAGTCCCTGCTTGCAGCTTTCTGTAACAGGCTGGGGTTCCTGAAGATGTGTGGGTCATTCATGGATATCAACGCGGGGTGGTCTGGGAAGGTGCAACACCCATGGTGATCCACAAGTACCTGCAACACCATGGAGAAGTACCCCTTCCTATTGATGTACTCTGTCGCAAGGTGTTCTGGTTCCAAAATTGGAATATGTGTGCCATCTATTGCCCCTCTACAGTTAGGGAAACCCATTTCTGCAAAGCCGTCCACTAATTCATGCACATTTCCCAGAGTCACTGTCCTTTGTAGCAGGATGTAATTTATTGCCCTGCACACTTAAATTAATGCAGCCTCAACGGTCAACTTCCCCACTCCCAATTGATTCGTGACCAACTGGTAGCAGTCTGGAGTTGCCAACTTCCATACAGCAATTTCCACACGCTTCTTTACCAAGAGGGCAGCTCTCATTCTGGTGTCCTTGAGCCGCAGGTCTGGGGCGTGATCCGCGCACGATTCCAGGAAGGTGGCTTTCCGAAAGTTCTGTAGCCACTGCTTGTCATCCCACACCTGTATGACGATACGATCCCACCATTCAGTGCTTGTTTCACGAGCCCCAAAACAACAGTCTACCCTATGCACCTGCTCTGTGAATGCCAAAAGCAATCTAAAGTTGCTCCTATCCATATCACTCAGAATGTTGGGCACCTGCAAGTCTTCCTCAGTTAAGAATTTCACGATTAACTGCACTGCCAGCTGCAATGTCTTCATGACCGTTAACAGAGCACAGGAGAGGAGTGTGGGACCCATCCCTTTTCACAAAGATGCCGGGGTGCACAGCAAAGAAGGGCTATTGAAAAAATGCTGTGAATGAAAGCCAGAAGCCTATGGAGTGCTGGGACAGAAAGCAATGCATCACGGGACATTTAGCACTTTTCCAAGATGCGCTGCCATCCGTTCCGTCGTCCCACAATACCTAAAAAAAAAAAAAAAAAAAAAAAAAAAAAAAGAGTACTAGTGGCACCTTAGAGACTAACCAATTTATTTGAGCATAAGCTTTCATGAGCTACAGCTCACTTCATTGGATGCATTCAATGGAAAATACAGTGAGGAGATTTATATACACACACAACATGAAAAAATGGGTGTTATCATACACACTGTAAGGAGAGTGATCACTTAAGATGAGCTATTACCAGCAGGAGAGCGGGGGGGGGGGGGGGAGAGGGGGAGAAAACCTTTTGTAGTGATGATCAAGGTGGGCCATTTTCAGCAATTAACAGGAACATCCGATAAGGCGGGTTGCGGGGGGGAAATAGTTTTACTTTGTGTAATGACACATCCATTCCCAGTCTCTATTCAAGCCTAAGTTAATTGTATCCAGTTTGCAAATTAATTCCAATTCAGCAGTCTCTCTTTGGAGTCTGTTTTTGAAGTCTTTGTTTTAATATTGCGACCTTTAGGTCTGAGATCGAGTGACCAGAGAGACTGAAGTGTTCTCCGACTGGTTTATGAATGTTATAATTCTTGACATCTGATTTTGTGTCCATTTATTCTTTTACGTAGAGACTGTCCAGTTTGACCAATGTACACGGCAGAGGGGCATTGCACATCACATCAGCCACACTATCAGAGGCTTGTTCACCTGCACATCTACCAATGTGATATATGCCATCGTGTGCCAGCAATGCTCCTATGCAGTGTGCGTGGTTTTCTACCCCCCCCCCCCCGCTCTCCTGCTGGTAATAGCTCATCTTAAGTGATCACTCTCCTTACAGTGTGTGAGAACACCCATTTGTTCATGTTCTGTGTGTATATAAATCTCCTCACTGTATTTTCCACTGAATGCATCCGATGAAGTGAGCTGTAGCTCACGAAAGCTTATGCTCAAATAAATTGGTTAGTCTCTAAGGTGCCACAAGTACTCCTTTTCTTTTTGCAAATACAGACTAACATGGCTGCTACTCTGAAACCACAATACCTAGTGACTGACTGACTGGGATAGGTACTCACAGTGCACTGCTCACACTGTTGTTGATGGTGCCCCCACTGTGGACGTGATCTGTTGACAGAGGGAGCAAGTGTGAACACAAAATTGCGATTTTTATTCTGTTGATTTTTGGGTCCACATCACTGTTGTTGACACAAATTGATAGTGTAGACATGGCCTGAAAGCCATTTGTCCTATTTGGTCTGTTGAAGAGACCTTGAATAGGTAATCATCCAGACAATGGTTTTCTGCTCAAGGGGCATCTTCAAAAGGATGGATTTGGAGGTGTCATTTGCATTCCCTCACCAGTGATTTCCTAGGGAAATCCACTTCACATGTATTGTCCCCAAAGGTCTGCTGAAGTTCCTAATACTAATACAGAGATTGCATTAATCCTGTCTTCCACCTGAAAAAATAGATACAATTCTACAAGAGTACATAACCATTTGTAATTTTAACACAGTCCACTTCTAAAATACTTAATTTAGTAAGGTGTCACTAAATTCCGTAAGATTTGTCCAGTATATTGCAGGATATTCTCATCTGTCACATCTACTTCTAAAGGAAAAACAGAGTATGAACTTGTTCCGTACCAATCCTCTTGCAGTGTTGTTAACTAGAATGAATTTCCATAACCAGCGTTTATAAATATTTTATTTCAATAGGTTCATTTGTTTAGTTTTATAGCACTATTCATAATATTGTATATGTCTTCCATCTTCTAATGAGATTGCTTTGTTTTTGGTTTAAAAATCCATTGAGCTTGCTCAAAGAAGCAAAGCTTCCTGGCTCTGAAGCCTGGAAATATTTTCCATATTTGCACCAATTTTAGGAATTCTTAAACCAGGAAAAAGGCTTGCCTTGTAGCTAAATATCATCAAACCCTGTGATGTATTTAGACTGAGTTCATTGGCAGTCTGTGCAGTGGGCTGATTTGTGTGGGTGGGTGTATATATATACTCGCTCGCTCTCTTGCTCTCACTCTCCTAAAACTTTACATATAACTGGGGAATAATTAATATATAATTATTCCCCAGTTATGTGGAAAGTGAAAATAGATGTATTTTTTTTTGTCCAGTGATATTTCAACTTTCACTTGGAAAACTTGTGCTAGTGTTGTATATTTAGTAGGGTGTTGGAGAACAATATCTGTACAAAGGAAAAATAGGGGAGGGGGAGACTTTATATCTGCCTCCTCCTGGTTCCCCATCTCAAGTGAATCTTTTCTATCAGTGAGAAGTCAGGAGGCCAAGCTGCAAGCAATCTTTTCTCTTCTCCCCACTTCCTCTGAGCTGTTGGGCTGCAAAACACTGGTAATTTCAAAATTACAGCAGTGACAATTGATCTTTTCCTTTTTGCCTCCCATTGCTGTTGAAAATAAAAGAAATAGCCCTGAAGAAACAATGTGTAGTATTTACTTGTCCAAGAGGGAGTGGGAGGTGGAAGGAACAGTGTTGGCAGTCATTCTTGGGCAGTGAACTAATAATGGAAGACATAGCTCTGTCTCTATAAAAACCTGGTCAAGGATGAATACCTCTCTGTGGCTGCACAATAGGCATTTTAGTTAGACTATGTTTCACCAGGCCATTGTGGTATCTGTTTTGCAAGACCGATGAAATCAGTGGTAATTTAAACAATTTAGAGATGACTGAACGGTGCTACTATAGTTATAGTTTGTGTCAGCAACAAATGATGAATTAGGAAGATGTGATTATTTGCATACCTGTGAACTTGTATCTAAAATACAAAAAATAGAAAGGTACATAATGTATAGAATACTGTATTGTAGATATACCTAGAGCTTTGTAGAATGCTTCAGGATTTAAAGTGTCTGTTCAGAAGGATTTTTAGTATAGCCCGGACAAATTTAAAAGACCAACAGTTCAGATATAAGATTGGAGAGACAAAGATGGTGAGAATAAACATTACTGGAATCTTAGAATTTTTTCCATATCACTTTAGGTAGTAATTGTAGATTTTATATCTTCTAGACTCGCAAAATAGAAATACTATATTGAACAGCATTTGAATACTTAATATTTTCTTTATATATTTCTGTAGACAATAATAAAGGAACAGGCAGGCTTATCTACAAAATGAGCAACTTAACATTAGAAACAGAGTACTATCTAGATCTGTGTGTGTAATGTGTTCTTAATATAATCAGACAATAAAATGTCGTCTTAGTGTCTAGGATTCAGAGCCTCTGTTTCATGTTTCATAATTTATACTTCATTGTCATTGCCTTATTTTGCTTTGCAAACTAACAAAGACTAATGGTACTGATACATTTCTGTGGCCAAATTCCAGCCTTCGCAGGCTTTGAGATGCTGTTAGGTATATGTTAATGATACAAACCCAACATTGATATGGGCAAGGTGGGTGAGGTAACAGCTCTTGGTGAGAGAGAGAAGTTTTCGAACCACACAGAGCTTGTTTTCAGGTCTGGGAAAGGAACTCTCAGCTGTGTCACAGCAAAATGCAAGGTGGAACAGATTGTTTAGCCCAAGTTGTTAGTACGTACTGGAAGGGACAGAGTGGCCCATTAACACCTCTGCTGTCAGAAGAGAGAAAGAGCGGGTTAGTGCATTACAGATTGTTTATAATAAACCGTAAATCCAGTATCACTACTTCAATCCATGATTTTTGGTGTCTAGCAGAGTAATGAATTTAAGCTCCTATGCTCATCTTTTGAAAGTGTTGTGCAAGTTTCTTTGAGGATAAGGACAGATAGGTCAGATACAGAGTGATTGCTTTGCACAGTGGGCATACATTTGTTCCATGTGCAGATTATTTTTATAAAGGGCAAGAAGAAATCTGGGTGAGAGATTGGTTTCGGGTTTGAACTAAAGCTGCCCCTCTGCTGTGCCCAGAATGCACTCTGCAGATCTAGCCACAGAAGACCAAAGAGGCAAACAGTGAGGAAATCCAGAGAGGGGTTGCAACAGCTATGTCCCAGTTGGCTGCCTCTCTTTATGTATACATGGAAGAGCAGCTTATATATAAAGAAAAACTAGTGGCTAAATTTAAAATATGAATTCTCTGAAACCTAGTTTAAATTCAACTCTTCATTTTTCTGTTGGGAAGTTTGTTTTAATATCCATAAAATATTAATGTAACTTCTAGTAAGATGCCCCAGAATTTTAGAAAATGGTAGGTAAATTTGTGGTGGCAAAGCACAGTATTTAAAAAAAAAATAAAAAATTTTACAGCGCTCCTGCTGAGCAGCGCTCCTGCTGAGGTGTGGTGTGGCTTTTGTGTCTCTTTATTACATGAATCTGTATGATGGTTTTGTCTCCTATTAACACACTTAATCTGCTATTGAAAAGCATCAGTAATGATTTTCCACTTTCTGCACAAGGCTATTTTTAAAAACAGTTCCTTTAAAAAAAAAAAAAATCGGCTGTACAATTTTGGCAAACAGCATGAGCCCTGCATTTGATAACAAAAGTCACAGATTGTAATGTTTTTGTTGGGGGAAGAAAAAAGTGCAATCAAAAAAAGAATTGAAATGATATAAATTAGCTTTATTGTTCAGCAAATTGCAAGAGTTAGGTAGGAATTGTAGATAAGAATAGCCCTTAGCCCTGTTAAGGATCACCAGAGACGTATGTGCATGCATGAGAAAACCAAGCCTTTGTTAGTGTCCTTTCTGAAATGGCTATTAAAATAATTACAGTAATTTATAGATTTTTTTCCCCCCAATTTAAAATGAGTTCCATTTTTTCTCATTCTTTGTCTTGATTTCCTGTTTTTGTGGTAGCAGTTGGGTAGCCTTTGAATTATCTATACCCATTGTGAATTAGGTGTGGTATGTAAAGAACTATAATGTTTTGTGGAGATTGGAGAGGTAGTTTTGTCAGCTTTACTGTCAAAAAGACTTGGTAATAATTCTAATGTACAGTACTGTGGTTTAATGGTTAATTATAGTTTGTCATGGGACCATTTAAAATTGCTGTTTTGATTTTAAGACCTATTTTAAGATGCCTTTTAAAAAAAAAACCCAAACCTGTTCACAGAGATGGATTTTGCTATTATCCTTTATTGCTTTTTATCATTTAATGTTGTATGGATATCAGAGCAGCATTACCTAATGTGCAAGGTTTTTAAGTGGTCGGTCGGTCGGTCGGTCTGTCTGTCTGTCTTGCTTTTAATATAACTTAAATATAATTTTCTAATATATAAAATGGTCTTAAGGCAGATTTCTGTTAATATAATTTCGTGAGCTCACGAAAGCTTATGCTCAAATAAACTGGTTAGTCTCTAAGGTGCCACAAGTACTCCTTTTCTTTTTGCGGATACAGACTAACATGGCTACTACTGTGAAACCTTTCATCTCTAAGTCGTTAGTTCAAATCCAAACCTGGTCTGTAGTGACCATTTGACGTCTGTTGGTGCCATTGTGTGAAATAGATTCCTTGTAGACAGGGTTCCATACAACAAATATTTGGCATATTTTTTTCTTGTAAAGTTTTTTTTGGTTTTGGTAAATTTGTAGAGGAGGCAAGGGTGGACTGACATGCATCCAGGCCAATCCACTGTCCCACTTAAGGGTGAGGCACATTAGTGAGCAGCTGGGTAAGCTTCGGGGGAGGAGGAGAGGGCACACTGGGGTTGCTCAATTACGAAAAACTGCGAAGAATTGGGCAGACAATCCCCAAAGCTGGTGGTTATTCTAATACTTAGATCGCCAAACTAGCAACAAAACAGCTTCTACAGTTACTGGTTGCACAGAAGCCATCATACTTGACTTGGGTGTCTGACTGGAAGCCAAAGGGTGGATTGCTTTGCTACACCTGTCTTATGGGTAAATGGCAGGGTAGGGGGTTTCACTTTTAAAAGTGGAAAAAAAGTGCTGAAGTCAAAGTAACTTAAATATAATGAAAATGATACATTTTCAACCAAACATTTTTTCACTGAAAGTCTTATTTTCCCCTTCCGTTTGCCTCTCCCCGCCCCCATACTTGTCATGGACTTTGAAGAGTTTCTTCCAGAGGCTGTGTGCATTCTGAAGCACTTTTAGAACTCCCTGAGAAAGAGATGTCTCTTCTGTCCCTTTTGAGCATCCACCTAGAGGTGCATTGATAGCCTCAGAAAAGAGCTCTCTTTGCTGGTAAGAACCGCTGGCTGAACCCAGAACCTTTGATTGTAGCATTAGGGTAGGAAGGTTATGAGTAATTTAAGGCATTTGGGGGGGCCCTAGGAAGGTGCAGATCGTGTGCCTGTGTAAGACGTGTTTGGGCAGATCAAGGCTGTCGGATATTTCTGAAATGTGTTCCACAACTCTTAAGAATCCCAACCCATTTTTTTTTCCTTTATGCCAGTGCTTCATTGCTTACTTTTCACTTCACGTGTTGCTGTTTTTTTTCCCCTCCTTGGCGACTATCTCGCACAGCTGATGTAGGAATGTAGTAATATTAATCATTTTCAAGTGTTGTGCTTCCTTCTGTGACATTATATGCATGTGTGCAAAATGGAGTGTATTTTGTTGAAAATATTGAATGTAGACTATAAAAATAATAAGACATTGAATTAAATAGTATGTGGTATAAAATGCAACATTTTTAAAGTCTCAGTAAAGAAAACAATCAGTGCTAAAAATTAATATATCCTATGTGGATAAAACACTATCATTTACCCCCAAAATCTTTGATTCATGTTCACATCGGGGGTATAGCTGATCTTACATTTTATATTTTCCATTAGTCAGGTGGTTTTGGTTAGAAAGTGCTGTGTGTTCAGCACATTTGCTATTTGCTGTTTGGAAGTTCCTTGAAGAGATGGCTTGGCACAGAGATGAAAACATCCTTGTACGCGATGTTTTGAGGGTGGGGGAGTGGTGCAAAGGGACAGAGGACAGGACTGAGATGCCTTTCCAGAACAGGATTATGGTAATTAGTTGGGCTGTGTTGGGGGGGAAAAGGATGTACTGGGGCTGCCGGCTGCGTACTCTAGTTGGCTTCTGCATAAGCAGAGACTTTCAATTCCCTGTGTTGCCAGAACCCAAAGATACACTTTTATATTTGTATTTGACTAGCTTATTTGAGGACTTGTGCTTAAAAATTTAGCTCTATTTGTGTTCTCTGCCACTCCAACAAGTGTTCTGTGCAGTGGGGGATTCAGTGCTTTACCTCCTGCTAAGAATTTGAGGTCTTTGCCCAATTAATCATTAAATGTTGTCAGTCTATCATGATGTGGTTAATTATGAGCGAGACTGTATGCATTTCAGATAGTCATGACCCTTTCATAAGTAACTATAGAAACCTAAGCAACAGTAGTTATTAGCTAAAATTATGGAATTTAAAAGCATTTCAGCCTGTGAGTGTCTGTGGCTAAAAATTTGCAAGTCTGAAATAACAAAGAAAAGCTTTCTAAAAACTATATAATTCTGACTCATTTCTTTTTTAAACAGTGAAGTTATCAAGAGATACATTTCTGTTGTAGTTTATAGATTTAGCTTTATAAGGTCTCCCCTTCTTGTCTTTCTGAGGAGTTACAAAGTACTTGAGTGAACTGTTGCGGGGTACCAAACAGCACAAGCTTCAGGCTCAGCAGCAGATTCACAGTTTCTGGAATTACCCAAATAGTAACTGTAAGTCTTTTATAAGTTTCTAAAACTTATAGGATAGGAGGAAGAATACCTTTTAAAAAAATGTATAAAAAATGTAGTAAATACGGTGGCTGGAACCTTGTAAAAAGCTGCAAGCAACTGTCTTCTCCTAGTGAATATAAAGGTGTCTCGCCAGAATAAATCGGAAGCTGTGGGAGAAGCTGGCCTGGCCTCTTGAAACTGCATCTGTCCGAAGAGGAGAACAGGAACTGGGGGGCCTAATTGTCAGTTTTCTCCCTATGAAGCACTGTCATCAGATTCTCTGGAGAAGAGTTTCTTTACTAGCAGGCCTGCTTGCCAACAAAAGCTCTAAGGAAGAACCTAGTCCACGACAGGTGAGGGGCAAGAAGAAAGGAGCTATAGAGTAACCTTAGTTTACATAGAGCATAAATGTTTCTGAAAATAGGTGCTTCAGTATTGGTGTTCCCTCAGCAGTGAGTGGTGGCGTTGGGTTTCAGGAATTTATTTTTGCAGTAATTGAGTCTCACTAGTTCTTTATACGCCAGAAACTGTTATATTTGATGTGCAACTTAAGCCAAATATTTTCTTTACTTTTTCTTTCCTTTTGCAAGTCCGTTTACATTCAGGTGAAACATGAAGTGAGGAGAAGTGGAGCATTCTTCTATGTTCTAGGTGCAACAGCATAATACTAGATTATGGATGGCTGTTAATTCTAGTCCCATGGCTTTTAATTCCAATTGCTTGTAATGAAACCATAGTAACATACTTACTATAGGGGTACGATAAAGAAAAGAGAACTGATGTAATTTTTATTTTAAGGTATTGTTATAGTCAAAATGATTGGAAATAACAATGTGGAATTGTCTGTAAATTACAGTTATTCTTTTCCAGTGATCTTGATATATAAACATTTTGTTCAGATGGTAACCAAAACTTTTTTTTTCCCAACTGCCAATGCCAGGCTTTGATATTAAGCCATGTCCTTTCTGCCTATTGCATCATCACTAGTCATAAAGATTCTGGAATCAGAATCCCACTGACAATTCGATTGAGGCAGAATGGAAATTTGCTCCCTTTAATAATAATAATAATAATAATAATATAAAAAATAAATAAATCTAGTGTAGTTCTGCAGTACTAATAGCAATGCAAATATGTTGAGTAGTAGGTTTCTATATGAAGTTATTTCCTGTGTGTAAATGTACATTTACAAAAAAAAGTAATTTCCTTAGGTAAGAGGAATGTCTGTGAACTGAAACTCACTAGTCACCATGCTAAAAACACTGAGTATATTTGTTTTCTAAAATCAAGCTTTTGTTTAACAAGTCAAAATTTTTGTGATTGTGGACATCAGAAACTGGTATTTTTAGGAATATCTATACACTATGCAATAAAAGTTTTTTGGGGGGCTTTTTGTTACTTACATGCAATAACTATTTTCATTACATTATACAGTAACTTGTAATTCTTTTAATTCTTCAGTAATAAGTGATATTTAAGATAACTAGATGTATGGTAACTTTTTAAAATTCACTTAAATCACAAATATTACAAATACACAGTGCTTGTGTTCAAATTTTAATTTGTAGAATGCAATGTGATGCTGGAATGGTGATCAGCCTAATTATCTGACAATCTTGTTGTGTAGCATGCTGTAGCTGTAACTTTCTTTGTGCCTTATTCTGAATTTCATTTACGTTGTTATAAACCTAATATAACACCATTGAGGTCAATGAAATTCCCCCTTTTAAAGTGAGTGCAGCAGTGAATTTACACATTGCTTATGAACTTGAGAACATTTTATCTGATCACTAAATTACTTATGAGTTTAATTAATGGATGAATTGATGGATAATCAAAGCATTTTTTTCTCTACATGATGACTGTCATACCTGTAATGCAGGTAATGGAGTAGCTTTTACCTAAAAATGGTTTCCTTATAGGGGAAAGAGGGAGATATTTCAGGATTTGGACATGGCCTATAAATATATAATTAAACGTTGGAACTCGTTGCCACAGGATGTTGGTAAAATTGAACACGATTGGGGGGAAAAAGGGGGATTGGATGTTGATATGGAAAGCAAGTTACAATAATTAATGATTTTGGAAGAAATATTAAACATCATACTTCATGTTTTACATGAATCTCCAATTGTTTAGGGATTAGGAGGAACCTTAATGTGGGGGGACAAACATTATCCCCCTGTTGCATGTGGTACTGACCATTGTTGGAGACAAGATACTGGACTAGATGGATCACAGTTCTGATACAGTATGGTAATTCCTGAATGATGCTATTGCAGTTAAAAGCTTTAAACTAGGGTCATTCTAACCCAGATTTGTGTACAGTGGTGTGGGTTAGGAAATGGGAATATATTGTAGCTGCTTTCTTCAGAGAACAAGAATTACACATTATTTTGAATATTGGCTCTTTAAGTAGTTTTAATCTGGTCACTATGGATATTTTGAGATCAGGTTTAATTCCTGAGATGAGGCTCGGGGGGGTTCCAGGTGCAGGGGCAATGAGACTCTGCAGGGGATCCAGGTGATGGTGGATGGGCTCAGTGGGGGGGGTCTGGGTGTGGGGAGATGGGGCTTGGTGGGGAGGTGTGGGGGCTTAAGGGGTCCGGGTGCTGGGGGAGTGGGGCTTGTTTGGGTGAGGGTCCAGGTGCAGCTGGTTGGGGCTCAGTGGGGTGGGGGTCTGTGTGTGGGAGACTCGTTGGAGGGGTCCAGGTTTAGGGGGGCAGGGCTTGTCAGGGTGAGGATTTGATAGGTTCCCCCCTACGGTGATCATGAAGGCATGCATGTCCAGCCCCTGTCTCTGAGGTTGTTCCAGGCATGCTAGAACAGACACGCTGCCTAAGCTGCTGGGGAAAAGGCACGTGTCACCCCGGCAGATTTTTTTTAATGCATTTTTCTGCTCAGGGAGCAGAAAAATGCAGGCGCAGAACTCCCCCAGGAGTAGATAATGATAGTTGACCTCCTTTGTAAAGCACTTTGAGATCTACTGATGAAAAATGCTGTGTAAGAACAAGATATTGTTATTTATTGATGTGCCCCAGGAGATGACTTTTTGCACCAATATATGGAATCTAATTTAACAGAAACCATTATTCTGAAGGGAAATCCTGTTACAGGACAGACCTGTGGAGTTGAGAGAGAACATTATCTGCAGTGGGATAGGACCGAATTGGCTGCCTACTGAGTCTGAGGGTTAGTTGCAAGATGCCAAGCATGAATAATTGGCATGGAAGGAACAAGCTAGCAGCCATGAGTACAACGTTTCATAGACAGTCAGCATCTATCACTGTGGTGGGGAATATGGAGATTAAAAGATGCTGTTAGAGGATCAAATTCATAGAACCAGCATGTGTTTGAGATGCATCCAAATATTTAAGTTCCAGTAAAACTACTTATATCTTCTTCTAGTTAATTATCACTCTGAGCCCTTTGACTCAATCAGTTCGAGCCAGATTGTGACTCCTTTCGCCACACTGGAGACCTGTTACGCATGTAGTTCCATTGAAGTCAGTGGCACTATTTGTGTGAGTAAGGGTTCTCAGTCTGGCCGTGGGAGAAGCATTGATTAAGTAGATCATAAGTAGGAGTGCACTATACTGCATTACATGTTCATCAGAGAGAAACAGTTGTCTATACTATTGTGCAGGGGAGGGCCGGTTTTCTTTTGTTTCTTTTCATTTTGTTTTGTTTGTTTCTATTTTTCCTAACAGTATAGTTTATTATTATAGCATGGGCTGTTCTATGCACAGGGAAATGGATTGCTTGATGATTACCTTCTCTGTTCATTCCCTCTGGGGCCCCTGGCATTGGCCGCTGTTGGAAGACAGGATACTGGGCTAGATTGACCTTTGATCTGACCCAGTGTGGCTGTTCTTATGTTAACAGGAGCTTTTCTGGCAGAATGCCATTGGCTCACAGAAGAGGAGCTGCCCTCTAACATAAAAAATTACATCTCTCTAGGTGAAAAAGTCTCTCTGAATAACATACAATACTTCTCTAGGGTAGGAACAGTTCACAACCAACAGCTAGTTTAATAATGACTCTTTTGCCCTCTGTCACCAGTGGTGAGAGAACCTAACTTCATTCTTGTGTGTCCAATCAAAAATAATGTGTGTATGTATGCATGTAATATAATTATGTATTTAAAAATATATAACCTGTGTGTGTGCATATTCTGTATTTGCAGGTGTTATCCAGGTGGGTGTGTGTGTATTTCTGATGCACCTTTGAATGCGTCACTTGTCTTCCCCAGAATAATCTATCCACCTTCTTCCCTGGAATTTATTTCAGCATTCCAAACAACTGAGAATTGTCAAATAGCCACCAGTTTTTTGTAAGCACCGTTTCAGAGAAGCATTTCTTACTTCCCCCTCATAAATATACCTGCCTGCGGTCCAAGTTAATTACAATTCAAGGTCTGATATTTTGTGACCCTTATGTTGGATTTTATGCCTTTGGAATGGAGTAGATCTTCCCTTTTTTAAAAAAAATGAAAACGAGCCCCTGCCTTTAGTACCACTAGTATTTTGATTTTTAGGTTTGAAAATGAAAAAGGATGTTTATATACATAAAAGCCATATTAGGTAATTCTTAAGAGGCTTTTATGGCTATCCCTATGCAGTTGGCTTTTTAGGTTGAGGTATACAGATTATAAAATTTCTGTGCAACATGTGCAATATTCAAAAATATATTATTGGCATGATGTTCATCACTTATGGCTTTGCTGCTTATGAAGAATGAGACCATGACAAGTGCATGCAGATAAAACCTTTATATACAATGTGTATTTAGTATGTGTGCTTACACACAGACATACATAAAATTTAAGATTCTCTGACCTTATATGTTTGTGTGATTTAGCTTGGAAGGATTAGATTTTTATCAGTAAACCTAGATAAACAATTTCACTGTACATACACAAACTGACCCCAAAAATCATTTTGATAACTTATTAGAGTTTGGTTTAAGGATATTTACGTTATGTATTTTGATGTGATGTTGACAATTTTGTGATTATAATCTCAATGTTGAGTCATTACATAATTGTGTGACCCTTCATAATTTCCTGCAACTGTAAAAAATTAAAGGGAAAAAAATCAATATTATCCATCAAAATTAGAAAAAATTAATTTTAGCAAGTCTATATATTGCATAAACTCAAATGTCTTGCATAGGAATATATTTTCTAAGATGTGGGTAATTTAACACTTATTAAAACTGCATAGGTTTTCTAAAGCTGAGGCCCAGCCTGGACACCTGTAATAAAATAAATAGACTTGGCAGCATTCAATTTTTATTTTATTTTGATAGATAATATGGATGTTTGTTTTTAAGCATCTTTTCATTTTTTATCTATTTAAATGTCCACAGTTATGAGAAATGGGGTGGTGATGGTGAGGAAATCAGACAATTATTTAATGACAGTAGACGTTCAGATGCAAAAAGTTAAAGCTTTAGAACATTAAAACACAAGCTGTCAACATCACATGTCAAAATACACAAAGTAAATATCCTTAAATCAAACTCTTAAGTGTTCAAGCAGCATTTTTTTTTAATTTTGCTTTTGTGTAAATTTTGATTATTCTCAATGGAAATATTTTTTCATCGGTTTGTGCATATACCAATAAAAAAGCTAATCCTGTCAAGTCTAAAAAATCAGCTAGCCAGCAGTCAAATAATGGTATGTAGAAATACTAAAGATCTGTAACTGGTAATTTCTTAGTCTCCTCATGTTGTATTTTACAGATACTTTAGTATGTTTGGACAGTGTTCTAGGAGGTTTTTTTTGGATGGGGGGGAGGGGATTTTCTTATTGGAGAGATTCGTGATGATTTCTTCCAGTTCAGGTAGAGTTGTGGGAGATGGATCCTATTTCTCAATTATACTCAGAACTACTTTGTTGTTCTTTTACAAATGATTCCTTTTGGTAATTTGGCAGAAAATATTCAGTTCCTTTAGATTTTCCGACTTGTATTTTGCAGCGTCTAATAATTTGTTTCTTGTTGTTACTATTCCCTTTACCATTTTTGGGGCTGAGGGTTGCACTGGAGTTCACAATGGTATTTGTTTTCCTGATTCTTTGTGTATGTCAAATTTGGTCATTGCTCTAACCCTAGTGTCTAATTTTCTGTAGCACTCTTTCCAAATATTTTATAAATTGAGCAATTTTGGCTGTCTGATCACCTATTTTTTTAGTGACTGTGTGTCTGGTAAAGCTTGCTTCATTTCACATTCACAGGTTAGTTTTTCTTTGAAGTTATTTCAATATTATCCATCAAAATTAGAAAAAAATAATTTTAGCAAGTCTATATATTGCATAGACTCAAAAGGCTTGCATAGAAACATATTTTCTAAGATGTGGGTAATGTTTTTATTATATGACCAGATCCTAGGCTCAAATATCACTGTAAGTCATCTAGTTTACTGATATGAAGTGGTAATGTCCTTGCTCTTTCTAACAAAATTGAAACAAAGGTATATTTAATGTAGAACATGAAAACGTTTAATTGCAAATTGATTTTCCCCTCAATCAAAATAGAAACAAAAGGAGTACAAAATAAGGCAGATTCCACTGATTAAGGTGTTTAAAGTTAAAGTATCTTGGAGAGCCAAATTTAAGTATAAATTTATATTTATATATAGTATATTTGGGGGTTTCTGTAGCTTTTGTGTGGATGCAATACAGAAATGGGAGGTAGTTGTGTAGTTGAAGTGGGCTCATGTTTCTGGTTACTGCTAATATTTGAAATTTATCATTGATTAGGTTTTGGCAGTGATGGCAGAATTTATCTCCTAAAAAGTAAAGGAGGTGATGATTTAAAAAAAAAAAAAATTTAATTTTATTTTAAAGTAAAAAGGTAGAAAATGGCGGGGGTGTTTAAGTTCAATAAAAATCAGTCTCTTGAGATTTGTTTTTACATACTATTTAAAGAGAAGTTCGAGAGTAATTACTGTATTATGTGATATTCTTGAAAATAATTTTACCAGTGCATACGTTAATCCTGTTTAAAATACAGTGCTGAGGGGAAAAAATGAGAATATTACTGAAGAATAATTAGCAGAATGACATTGAGTTAATAGGTGCGACATCCAATTATTTTCTGCCCTGGAGATAAATATCAAGTGAAGGTTGAATATTACAACCTTAGTTTGGCACCCCTGCTTGTTCAAAGTCAGACTGAATGGATAGTAGCCATATTGTGTAAGGAAAGCGATTCACTGTCTCCTACCATTACTGCTATTGTGTGATTTAGACTGCTGCTTTTATGAGGAGTTCTTGCTTTTATTTTTTTTGAAGCTGGCATCATGGCAAGTTAATTTAAGTGTTTCTATGCTATACAAGAAAACTATTCCAGGGACAATACTTTTGCAAAATGGTTAAAAGTCTTCCTTATCTGAGTAACAGTTTAGTACATTTGCACAGCAGATGTGCTTTTGACAGAATTGGTGAATCCTCGTGCATCATCTGTTGCAACTGAGGTTGTATCCCTGCATTCCTGATACACACAGTCCATAATTCCTACCATTATTATTAGGAGTGCTGGCTTTTGGCAATTGCTAAATACAATTGCACTGCATTATGTAGTGGAGTTTGGAGGATGGGACTAAGCCAGTGCAGCTGCAATACGTTGGCTTCCTGATCCATATTGAGGGGGAAAACACTATGGCTTGAAACAGGTTAGGCAGAACTGAGTTATAGGCCTCGCCTTCATTACAACCAAATTGTACAACCACTGCTTGTAAACTACCATAGATAGCTGTGTGAAATTTATCTCAAGTTCCTCTGAAACATTAAACAGACCTTGACTCTCGGAAGTAAGGTACATTGAATTTTATACATTTTGCATTTGCTGTTGGTGTGTTTGTATATTTTTGTCAGTTTGCTAGTATTGATCCAAGAGTTGGTGTACGTGGACCTCAGTTCTGACTTCTGATATACTGCTAATGCAGTCTTTCACCTCCTCATCATAGACCAGTGGTTCTCAAACTTTTGTATTAGTGACCCCTTTCAGACAGCAAGCCTCTGAGTGCGACTCCCTTATAAATTAAAAACATTTTTTTATATTTAACTCTACTATAAATGTTGGAGGCAAAGAGGGGTTTGGGGGCAGAGGCTAACAGCTCACGACCTCGTGACCACTTGATGGGTCACGACCCCCAGTTTGAGAACCCCTGGACTGTCAGATGTCAGACTGTGCCATGTTTTATGGAAGCTTTATAATGTAGACAGGTGTTCACTGGGGACTAGATTTGAGAACTTCAAACTCATTTGATTTGACTTGAGAGTAACACAGGCATACAGATGTGAAGAATAAGTTTATGAACTTAACATATAATTTCTAACACCAAACGATTTAAAATCTTACATAAATGGAAGATGCACTGAGTGAGACATTAGTAAGGAGACTGTCATCTATCACTCAAATGGAAAAAAAAGTTTCAGGAATAATGGAAAGAATAACCTTGTCTTTCAAGTGCTACTTGGAAAATATGTAAATACTTCTGTAAAAATTAACAGAATTAATTTCATTTTCACTTTGCTTGGATGAAACTTCAATTCCCATACTTTTCAGTTTTTCCTGTTGTATTTGTGTGGATCATTAACTTTTCTAGTAACTGGAAATAAGTGTTTGTTTGTTTCCTAGGAATAAACACAAGCAAAAAAAATCTGTGGTACTTTGTACAGAAATTTGAATAAAGCAATGATCCATACTCACTGTTGTTGAAATATTATTGTGTGTAGAACTAATGTAAGCAATCCAACATTAGCTGTGTCTTGCTGCATTTTTTTCAGATTTTGTCACATTGATTGAATAGGCAGAAAACCCCAGAGTACTCTAGGGGAATTTACTAAATGTATCCTCTGTTGCACAGGAAACAGGAATGGTAGTGAAGACCTGTTCATTTGTGGTAATGAAATTCTAATTCCAGTGCTTTCAGAATCCGTTCAAAAATGTATACAGAGTTCCATATAGAATAAACAAGCTGGGGAGAATTGACTATTGAGTTGTAATTTTTGGGAAACAAACCATTCCCTACGTTATAGGGTTGCCAGGTGTCCAGTTTTCGACCGGAATGCCTGGTCGAAAAGGGACCCCGGCGACTCCGGTCAGCACTGCTGACGGGCCGTTAAAAGTCTTGTTGGTGGGGCTCCCTATCTGGCTCCACGTAGCTCCCCAGAAGCAGTGACATGTCCCTCAGCTCCTAGGCAGAGGTGCGGCTAAGAGAGCTCCATGTAGTGCCCCTGCCCTAGCGCTGGCTACACAGCTCCCATTGGCCGGGAGCTGCAGCCAATGGGAGCTGCCAGGGCGGCGCCTGTGGGCAGAGGCAGCATGCACAGCACAGAGCCACCTGGCTGCGCCTCCGCCTAGGAACACGTTGCTGCTTCTGGCGAGCCCCTCGAGGTAAGGGCCACTCGGAGCCTGTACCCCTTACCCCCTGCCCCAGCCCCTCACCCACTCCCGCACCCAAACTCCGTCCCAGAACCTGCACCCCCTCCTGAGTCCTCTCCCACGCCCAAACACTCTCCTGGAGCCCCCTCCTTCACCCTGAACCCCTCATTTCTGGCACCACCTGAGAGCTTGTACACCCCGCCCAGTACCTGTACTCTCTCCCACACCCCAACCCCCTGCTATCAGCCTGGAGCCCCTTCCCACACTCCATACTCCTCGGCTCCACCCCCCAACCCGGAGCCCCCTCCTGCACCAAGGCCCTCATCCCTGGCCCCACCCGAGTGCCCGCACCTCGCCCTTTAGCTCAGCCTGGAGGCCCCCTCCTGCACCCATAACTTCTCATTTCCGGAGCCCACCCTGCCAGCCAGAGCCCTCACCCCCTCCTACACGCCAACTCCAGCCCGTGAAAATGAACGAGTGAGGGTGGGGGAGATCGAGCGACAGAGGAACGGGGGATGGAGTGGGTGGGATAGGGCTTCGGGGCAGAGCGTTGTGGAAGGGCCAAGGAAGGGGGCGGGGCAAGGGTGTTCAGTTTTGTGTGATTAGAAAGTTGGCAACCCTACCTACGTAATGTAAAGCTTTGCAACTAATGACAGGTTTCAGAGTAACAGCCGTGTTAGTCTGTATTCGCAAAAAGAAAAGGAGTACTTGTGGCACCTTAGAGACTAACCAATTTATTTGAGCATGAGCTTTCGTGAGCTACAGCTCACTTCATCGGATGCTCATGCTCAAATAAATTGGTTAGTCTCTAAGGTGCCACAAGTACTCCTTTTCTTTTTACAACTAATGTCTCTCTTGTGAAGTCCATATGTATCCCTGAGCTGCTTTTAATAGCAGTTACATACTGTAATGGTAAACACCTTAATTATACAGTCATACCTCTTGGAACTGAAGAATGAAACTCAAAGTTTAATCAGAATGGAGGGTGAGTTAATATAAAACCCCAAGACAATTTGACATTTGTTCAAAATAGATTTCAGTTTTATTCAATAAGTAGTGAACTATGAACTTGTTTTCTTGGAATTTCTGGCAACTGTTAATGCGCCATTGATTTGAGAATGTATAGCTTCCCCCCCCCCCCTGAAAAAAAATCTTTGAGATTATTGCAGTAAGATTCAGAAGTAAGGTCTAATGCTTTAATTCAAATTATAAAATGAGTTTGGACACTGAAAGCCAAATTCTGCTTTCCATTATAAAAGTGTGATTCTGGAGTATTTACATTTGCTGCCAACATGCAGGATACTGGAACGGCTGTTCCATTGATCATTTGAGCCTTAGCAGCTGAGAAACTCTTGGCTGTTTCAGCTACAAGGACAATTGATCAGATTGTTACAGGTGGTCATCTTCAGCATAAATTCCCACACTGTGTGAATGTACTGACCCTGGAGGGTGTTGATATGAATACTGTTCTGCTTCTGGCCATTACCGTCAAGTAGCCTCCAGCTCCAGATTGAAACCAGCTCAATGTTAACCTGTCTGGTTGGGACATAAAGCTGGTGGCAACTGTCAAATACCTGGGCAGCTCATAGACAGTACTGGAGGAGTCTTGAAAGATTTGGGTGTTTGTAAGGCAGAGCTGCTATCATGTTTCGGGCCTTTTAGTGGTCTCTTTAGAGATGTCGTGGTTTGAAGCTTGCTACGAAGTGGTGGATCTATAGAATCAGGGTTTTATCAACTTTATTGTATCTTAGTGAAACGAGGGCACTGAGGAAGTCTGAAGAGCAGCAGATTGACACTTTCAGTTATCATTTTCTTTGTCAGCTCTCCCTATGAAGGACAAGATCAGAAATGAGGACATTCATAGTCGAAACCAGCAGCTGCCTCCATCAGCTCTTGTTTGGTTTCAGTGGCTTTCTTGGTACAGACATATGATTAGGATTAACATGGCTGCTACTCTGAATTATACTACTATGATTAGGACTGAAGACCAATGAATTATGAAGCACGTTTATTAAGGAATGCTGCTACATCGCTGGTGATCATATGGTTGTCAAAAGCTTTGATGGTTCAATAAAATGGCCAGTGATGACATATAAACTGAATAAGGTGGACTGGATATACAAGAACCTAACTAGAGCTCAGTCCAGGTTGCATTCTGTCTACAAGGGTGCTATGTCCCTTTGGTATTTGTTGTGATGCAGATGAAGAAGAATAAACTGGAATATTCTAGATTAACTCTAGTGTATGTGAACAGATTTGGTCCTGACTGTTAATGCAATGTTCTAATTGCCTGGCTTGATTTTTATGGTTGTGTTGTAACTGTTCACTGAATCTCACTTAATATACCACTGAGACTTCATCTCTTACAACACTTGTAAGTCTATTCACCCATTATCTAAAAGTAGGGGTAAGAAAAATGCAATGTTGACATTCGTCCCTACCACACTTCAGTGAATTTGAAAGAAAATAATACAGTTGTTAACTGCAAAGTAACCAAAACCTGTAATGCCAATCTCTTGATTAGTAGATATCTGGGCTGTTTTGATCCACAGCAGGTACAGACAAGACTTCTTCGCATCAGGGGCAGGTGGTTATCAGGTGCTCCCTCAAAACTCTGGGTACCCCAGAAAGTGTTAGTCAGCCTATTAAGAGGAATGTAAACCCTGCAACATTTTAAAGATATTGCATTATTGTTTACCTAATAATTTCAGCATCAAGGCTTGTCTATGTGGTTCAGCAGTGCACGCTACAGAGGTGTGATTTGTAAAGTGCACCAGTGTATTGTGCACTAACTGGCCTTTGGGGACCCTGCTGGTGGGCACTAAAAGTTCCCTAGTGCATGTTAACATAATCCTGTAAACAACACTAGGGAATTTTTAGTGCATGCCAGCAGGGACCCCATGGGCCAGTTAGTGTGCAACACACTGGTGCGCTTTAGAAATCACACCCCTCTAGTGCACATTGCATCACTGCGTAGACAAGCTCTTGGACTGTTCATAATTAGGGCTTTTCTGAAGTTCTTACTGAGATTTTCTTAGACAAAACTCTGATCGTTGGGGAGTTTCCTAAGTAAGGATTTCAGGATGAGCCATAAATATAGCTGGGTTCCTTTCATCTGAGCCTCTGCTTCTGACATGGAGAGAATATGTGATTTGTTTCTGGGCTATTTTTAAAAAATGGTTTCACATTTCATAATTCTGGTAGATTTCTACCCATAATATGAGAGAGAGAGTGTGTGTGTGAGTGAGACAATATCTGTTGTTGAATTAACTTCTCTTGTTGGAAGGGATGAGTTTTTGAGATTGACAGAGCTTTTTGAGTACGGGGCTAAAAAATGAGGAGCTAGCCAAAAATACAATCCAAAGGGTATATATTAAATTTATTTCAGGTTTCTCCTAAGCATTAAATAGACCTTAACACTTAAATTTTATACATTTTGCAAGTAAAATAGCAATAACCAGCATTTGTTATAAAGACTATAAATATAATACATTAATAATACAACTTCAGTGACAGTTTTGCTTGAGATGAGACACGTTCAGGGTCATGCTCATTATACCATGTAAGAAAATCCACTTTCTCAATGTAAACTTTCAGAGTGAAATTCATACTGATGTAGATGGCTGGCACAATACCTTTGCATTCATGTCCCACTAAAACACCCAAAACAGGGTTTATTTAGGGTTAAAAGTGGAAGTTTGTAAAAGTAAGAAGGGGCAGTTGGTGCCCAACTCTAATAAAAAATCAGTGGGTAGTGGTGCCTAACAAAATCTCCCCATAAGTGATGGAGCTTGTGCTGGACCTCCTGCATATGGCTTGCCAACACCTCCAATGTGAAGAGGAATAAGAAAACTGGAAATGCTTATAAGGTTTCATATAACTGCATATTCAGAACTATTGATTATACTACTTCCACAATATCGAGAGACAAGAGTCACTATTTCTAAAAAAAAATTCCAAAATCCCTAAAACATTGTAACCACTGAAGAGCTAAGTCCATAATCATTCATGTAATGAATCGTCCAATATTGTATTATTAAAGTATAAGAAACAGTGCTTTGGTAAGAACTTGTCAGTTTAATTACAATACATTTAACTGTTCAGTTAATAGGACTATTTAGAATATTGTTCTGAATATTTTTTTTTTAAATTTTTGTACAGAGTGTGGCAAATTGCCGGCACTACTACGATGGGTCTTGCGCTTTCTCTTCTTGGGTGGGGGTTCAGGGCACTGTTTCTTGCCCCTGAACTGGGGTATTAACTGCCCCACTAGTGTCCTAGAGGAGGGGAGTGGAGAGGGAGGGACCCGAGCCCGCCTTCTACTCCGGGTCCCAGCCCAGGGGTCCTAGGGATAGCAGTAAACCACTAGAACTAGCGGTTCCTTCCCCTGGGCTACTTCCCTCTCCTGCCCTTCAGCTTGTGGGGCTTCCTGCCCTCCCTCTGCACAAACCAGGTGTCCCTTCACCTAGGTCTTGGTCGTCTTAGCCCACTGCAGCATTTCTCCAAACTCTCCTTCGCTTCCCTCCAAACTGCTCTCTGCTCCAACACCAATCCACTCTGTTTCAACTCCTCCAAACTGCTCTCTGCTCCAACACCAATCCACTCTGCTTCAACTCCTCCTCTTGTCTGATAGAAGCAGGGGGTTTTTATCATGTGACTGGCTTCAGGTGCTTTAATTGGCTTCAGGTGCTTTAATTAATGTATAGCAAACCTTCTTCCCTCTACAGGGAATAAGGCTCCCTTCTAACACTCTCCTGCTGCTCTCTGGCCATGCTGTATCACAACAGGTATGCAAGGAGAGATTGAAAACTAGCATCTTGAGTCTAGTTTTGGTAATATTTTTGTCAATCAACTCTACTAGGAGTGGATGAACACTGTTTCTATTATACTGTTTCCCTTTCTATTAAAGTTGCCAGTTACTCTGTATAATGTGTTCATATATAGTTTTAAATATTTACAAGGAGATGGGTGGATGTCCTCAAGATCTAGAGAACCTTTGCTAAACAAAGGGGACGACTTTCTTAGTTTGAGTTGATTCTGAAATCTGGGAGTGTTAACATTTTTTTAAACCACAAAACAACTTGTCACTTTGTAAAACTAACCCTAATTAACAAGCATTCAGGATGAGAGAAAAAGAAAATTCAAGGTTTCTTATAAGATTTGTTGGAACCTCCTAATTTGAGTCCTCGTTAATGATTTCTCAGGTTCTTCCTTGGCAGCTATTTCCATGTGCTGTAACACTTGGTATATAGGGGGAAAAACGTGCCTTCCTAAAGGGGAGGAACTTCCTTTTTTATGAAAAGTTTTATAAAACTTAATTGCTAAATGTTCCATGGTGGTCCTCCTCACTATATTTTGAAAACTTGGGATTTCCAGTAAAGTCTTTAAAAAATTTCCTTTTTAATCGAATACTTACATTGTCAGTGTGTCTCAGCCATTTTTAAGAAGGTTCCAAAAAAATTGTCTGTGGGGACATCACAGAGTTCTGATGCTGGCAAATTCAAAGGCAACTGATTCCCCCTTTGCTTTCTCCACCTTGCTATCTTGCTCCCACCTAGCACTGCAGGTAAAGTCTGTTAAAACCAATATTTCTTTCTGAGAGGAAGGAAGTAAAATACCACACTACTATAAAAGAGCTAAAAACACAATTTAGAGGAGTTGAGCAACACTGTTGTTCAGCTATTTGTTGACATTTTAAAAGTGTATTTATTCTTGCTTTGCTTGAATTTACTAAATTGACATCTGAAGTTGTTAATGGGATACTTCAAACAGGCAGAGATTAAGACAAATATGTATATATTTTTAATTCTTGAAGCAGTATAGCTTCACATCAGTACGTTAATATACACCATACATAACATATAGTTATATATATCATTGAAAACATCCTCATTTGCCCTTTTTAATTAACTCAGAGCAATAATTAAATGCACATAAATATTTTAAAAGTGCATTACGTTTGAGATAATGAAATGATAACCAGCTTACAACTTAACTGGAAAATCCAAAATGGTATAGGATTGCAAGAAGAAGAATACTTGAAGCTCCTGTTCATCAGAGATTTGTTTGTTAAATTATGTTTTCACTCATCTTTAGAGGGGAACTTTAAAGAACTGTGTTGATTGCCAATTTGTACGTAAGTCTACATTACCATGGCTTCTCACTACACTGGATTCATTATTTTAACATGCACAGCTATTAAGATAGATCTAAGAGATATCTTGTCTTTTGTGGATGAAGGGACCCTTCTGTTCTCTGGGGAATTAGTATATCAAGTCAGTTTTTAAAAATCTTTTGTTTGCAGCTCTCTTTTCAAAATATTTTCTTTTGTGTGTTATCAGTCATCAGGCTCACCTGGCTCATGTCGAAAATGCTATAGGCTCTCTAATGCAGGCATGCTTGATAATAGGCTCAGTCGGTAGTTGGGTTTACAGACACCGTTTACAGTATCTTAGTTCACAGAAATGGTTTGTTCTTGTGCAGCTTTCTTTTTTTACTGAGGTCACCATTAAAAAATCAAGTTACCCCACATCTGAAATAAGTTATTTCCAATCCTTAGTTTCCAACTCTTAGTTTCTCAGATACAAAGGTGTGGTAACTATTCATTTCAGCCTTCATTAACATAAACAATCCTTATGGAAAAGTCTTATAGAACTTTTCACATAGCTTTTCGGTAAGATATTTTTACCATTTATTTAATGTAGTAATTAACATTAGCTATTAAATAGTATTGACTTTAAGCTCTCTGGGCAGGGACCATCTTCTTTACATGCCTGTGCACTGCTTAGCATAGTGGCCAACCTGTGGCTCTGGAGCCACATGCGGCTCTTCAGAAGTTAATATGGGGCTCCTTGTATAGAGACAGACTCCAGGGCTGGAGCTACAGGTGCCAATTTTCCAGTGTGCTGGGGGGTGCTCACTCAACCCCTAGCTCTGCCCCCTACTCCACCTCTTCCCGCCCCCTCCCCTGAGCCTGCTATGCCCTCACTCCTCCCCCCCCCCTCCCGAGCCTCTTGCATGCCGCAAAACAGCTTATGGGGAGGTGCTGATTGGTGGGTCTGCCGGTGGGTGGGAGGTGCTGGGAGCGGGGTGCAGGGGGAACTGATGGGGAGGCTGCTGACATATTACTGTGGCTCTTTGGCAATGTACATTGGTAAATTATGGCTCCTTCTCAGGCTCAGGTTGGCCACCTCTGGCCTAGCATGATCCTGATCCTTGTATGAGGCTCCTAGTCTGTCACGTAATACAAACAATAGTATTAGTTTGTAGAGTCATTTCCACAGATTTTCTGACTTTATCCCTGTTAAATTCTATAATATTTTTACATATGGGTACAATTTCAGCTCCAGATATTCAATGCAAATTTGCATTCACCTTGAGACTGGAGGATTTGGTATCTTCACTGAGTGTTGCTATGTGGCTGCAAATGTAACTGATTGTTTGGGAAAGGACGCTGTAAGATGGTGCTGTTTTGGCAGCTAGGAGCATTACTAAGATTTGTACCAGCTTCAGAAGAGTCCTCAAACTTCTCATCAACCTGCATCTTCCATAGGACAGTGCATAACACTGCCACTTAAGGACAATCAGAACCACTTATGGCTTTGGGAAAAGTGGAGGAGGGTGCAAGGAGCCCTGTGATGTGGTGCTTGCACACCCAGAACTGTGAGCCATTGTGTTATCACTCTGCCTTAGCAAGAATGAGAGCTTTGCTGCTGCCAAGTTGTCAGTTCCCTGATGTACCAGTCTACCGGCCTTGCCAAGGCTCTGCCAGTCTAAATCTTGCCTTGCAGATAACAGTCACTGAATCCAAGTTCTTGAGTTCCCCAGAGGTGTCTACGTGCAGTGTCCAGGCCCTATCGTTGCCCACTCAGAAATTAAGTTTGCTGCCTCCAAAGAGACATAGTACACGTCAGCCTGCTAGGTTAGCTGAAAATTCACCTTTCTTTTTAATGCACAGCACTGAGATGGCTTTGTAATAAAACGAGAATCAGTTTATTAACAAAGACTAAAGATTCGTGATGCTAAGTAAGAATAAAAGAGGTGGGTATGATTACAAGCAAAACAAAATATGCCCTCTAACGACTAAAACTTTATTTCAGCAACTTACAGTCTTTATCTAAGTAGGTCTCTCACATCACGTTTCCAGAAGCACTTGGCTTTCAGACCTACAATTCTGGCTTTCATAGGTGCAAAGAGTGCTGTACTCTATTGTCCCCTCAGTGATAGATAACTATAATGTCTGTTTGCGCCCCTTACTTTACCCAAAATTCATTTTCTCTGCCTCAACAGCCAGGAATGATTTCTGGGGTGCAAACTCTATCTCTCGGTGTGCTCACAAAGCTGCCATTTGTTAGGTTGCTTGATTTGTTTGTTATATGTAAATATACTTTCATTGTCTGCACCCTGATTGTCACAAGTCTACACTCTTTGTACTCCTCATGCAGGGGCCACCTGGAGGAAAGAACTGCACGGGACTAGACCTACTGTTGGCAGTAATGATCCTCATAGGGTATCACCGCCCATTCTGCCTTTGACTAGTGAACAGATTTGCCCATTTATCCATGATTCCCCTCAGCACCTGGAAACTCGAGGAGACAAGCCTCCCTGAAACACAGTGACTTACAGGCATAAGAGTTCTCAACCACTTGACCCTGGAATATTTTCCTCATTGGTATTAAAAATAGAATGTAGTCAGTTCAGAGCTGATTGACAGCTCCTGTGGTTTATGCAGTTGATGGCTACTTAACAATATTAGATTTATATATAGCTGCGTGTTGAGAATATGCTACAGAACTAAATTGTTCATTATTTTAATGGTAATATATCACAATCACAGCTATATGCATCACCTGTACAGCCATAACATTTGCTGTGCTAGCCATTGTTGGAAATAGGACACAAACGAAGAAATCACAAATTCAGGTATCACTGGGTTGATGACACTTTTTTTAAATTAATAGATTTTAAATATTTTAATAGGTTTTTATTTCAAAATTCATAAAGTTTGAGGCAACTGGATTTGCCCTGTTTCCAACTACTGTTGATTTATTTATGTTTTCTGAAGATCGAAACATTAAAGATCCTTACTTGTTGATATCACATGGATATTTATGATTTAGCAAGAGTACGAGCTCTTTTATTTAGCCAAGATTTGCCAGAACAATAGCTAGAAAATGCATCTAACAACCTGTCCACCTGCTTCCAAATGGATTATCATTTTTAGCTTATTAGCTGTTAAGCATTGTTTTTTCTTTCCTAAAACTGACAAGTCATTAAAAGAAAGTTAACAAGAAATGTTTGATTAATAATTATATCATTTTATATTTATGAATGTCTTGTCTCCTGACCTTTAATGTCATGTGTGTCTGGTAGCATCCAAAGTAAACTAACACTTTCCACTAACAACTTTCCGAAACTTGAAGACCCGATAGTGAGTTATCTATTGCCAACAGTATGGCTCAGCAGTCAAAGCTCATTCTTTTCTAATGTCAGTATCTGTGTACACAGTTGCCAGATTTTGTGTGTCTGACAAATTTATTCAATAAATGAAGAATTAGTGTCTTTTTAAAAGGCTCCTCTCAAGAAATCCTACAACTAATTCTTCAAGAATTCCAGATAGCATATTTTATATTTGATTTTAAGTCAGTGCTGCATTAAAATTATCCTGGATATTAATTGTTGAGTACAGTTTCTCTACTGTGCATATTTTGTATATTGTCATCTCAGATGAAGTTCCCCGTGATGACATTGACTCAAAAATAGGTTTTATAAGATTAACTGAAAAATGAACCTGACAAGGAAAAAAATTGTAAAGTAACAGTCAATTTGGTATTGAAGGAAGCTATGCAGTTCAACTAGATCTATCTACAAACCTGTCTGGTTTGTAGTGTTCATGGTGTGGGTGTGTGTGTAACAGCATGTTGATGAAAACACCTTTGCAGAATATTAGTAAACCTTCTCTGGTACTGTAAACAAATGGCTTCTCTATGTGTTATTTTTAATAATAAATAATTTTGACATTTCACCACTGATACTATTTCTTTTTTCCTTTTAGATCAGAGTTAGCACTTGCATTGAATTAACTGCCTCAGTGCAAAAGCATGAGTCTAAGACTCAATCAGTGATGAAATTGATTTAGAAAGCAGTACAGTGGCGCTGCAGATAACTAAGGCAATTGGATTGGAGTGCTAGGGGGTAAGTCCTTTAGTGTTATGTGAAGGGAGTAAATAAAATTTAATCACAGACAAACTGGTTTGATTCCTGCTTTAGGTCTGTGCTGTGCTCATCAGCTGAACAGAGTACTGAGTTTTCTTGCAATATAAAAAAGAACAGACGATTGTATTTGATATCATTTGGTTAGAACTCATTTCACATCTGTTAAGTTTAGGGAGGGGGAAAAAAAAAGAAAAGAAAACCAGACTGAAAATGTTGTGATTGTGTATTAAACAAGAATTACAAAGGCAGAAAGCCATTTCTCTCAATCAATATGAGCTGCCTGATGGTAGGAGCCTTTCAGAATGTGCCTTGAGTACTGCAACCTGCTCCTCTCAGTCTTGACTGCAGCAGTATTGTTCTTTTTTAGGTTAATTCAGAATGCTGCAGCTAGAGATCAAATACTTATTAAAAAAAAAACCAGAGCAAAGCTAAATTGTGAACCTCTTTAAGGGTAAGAGCAAGAAACCTGTATTGATTATAACTAAGTTAGCAACTCCAGACACTTCATTCTTAAGGCCTGAACCAGGAAAGCACTTGCATAAGTGAAATCAACTAAGCATGTGAGTAGCCACACTGACTTCATTGAGACTACTGAGGACAAAATTCTGATGGCTCTTTATCTGATAACCTTCTTCTATCATTTCCTCCTTTGACACTTCAGTTGCTGACAGCGCTTCGCCCTTTGTTACTTGGAAAAAGTAGTATTAGAGAAGAAAATAAATATTTTTAGTATTGATAACTCTGAAAGTTGGTGTCACTACTATTTTCCAGAAAATGAAGAAGATTACATATTACTATACCCCTTATGGTAGTACAATATTTAAAAGTACTATCATGGTTCAACTGCACATGTGCCTGAACGCTCAACCGTAGTATCAGCTCTGAGTTTTGGTAACGCAGAGCCAGAGTGCTGTAGATACCAAGATTACAGCTCAAATCATGCATCAAGGCACCTCATATGTCCAACTAACTTTGTGCACAAGGGGTGTGAATTTCTTGCTCTTCCTCTAATCACAGGAGGCCAACTGTGATATTTACATGTATGGAATACTTGCAGGGCATTTAAGGTCTGCTGTTCAGAGATACTGAGCCCTCACAATGTTAGCTGATATTTATGAGATCTGCAAGTGTTCTGCACTTCAGAAAACCAGGCCCTTAATTATTGTGCTGTTTCATTGTAGCTAATGTGGACAAAGAGGCTGGGATACTAGTGTAACCCACGCAGCACCTCGGTGTGGTGCTCTGTCCCCTTCTAGTGGCACTGAGAGCACTTTAGAGATTAATGAGTCTGCCACAGCTGTAGCTAAGAGCCATGTGGCTTTTAGTTCATGCAGTAGAGGCTCATGCATTAAGCTTCTGAGGTCCCAGGTTCGATCTCTCCCGCCGACGGCCAGGGTCTGTCGGGGTTACAAGTGAGGGCTCATCTGGGATATTAACTGGAAAGTCTCTGAAGCTCGGGACGCACTTCTTCAGCTAGGGGAAGTATGTAACCCACACACCTCCTGGGTGTGGTGCACTGTCCTGTGTAGTGGCACTGAGACCACTTAGAAATTAATGAGTCTGCTACAGCCTTAGCTAAGGGTCATGTGGCTTTTAGCTCCTGCAGTAGAAGCTCCTGCATTAAGCTTCATAGGTCCCAGGTTCAATCCCACCTGCTGACGACTGGGTCTGTTGGTGTTACACTAGCACTACTGCTAGTGTCTGTAGAGGGGTTTCTCAAACTTGATTGCACCGTGACCCCCTTCTGACAACAAAAATTACTATTACATGACCCCAGGAGTGGGGACTGAAGCTTGAGCCCACCTTAGCCTTTCCACCAGGGGGAGGGCGCAAAGTCAAAGCCCAAGGGCTTCAGCGCCAAGTAGGGGGCCTGTAACTTGAACCCTGCTGCCCAGGGCTGAAGTAGAAGCCTGAGCGCCGCTGCCAGGGGCTGAAGCCCTTGAGCTTTGGTCCCAGGCAGTGAGGCTTCGGCCATGGGCGATGGATCTCGGATTTCAGCTTCGGCCCAACACCCCAGCAAGTCTAATGCCAGCCCTGGTGACCCCATTAAAACAGGCTGCGCAGCTCCCAGTAAGTTCTGCGCAGGGTCTCAGGACTGCAGTGGGGAGAGATGCCTTTCCCCCAGTGCAGACCTGCTGCAGTGGCCGGGAGAGGCGCCCCTCCCCGCCAACCCCCCAGTGGACCTGCTGCAGCGGCCAGGAAAGGTGCCCACTGGCCCCAGAGCAGACACTCGCTGCACCCCAGCCCTGAGCCCCCTCCTCCACCCTATCCCCTCAACCCTGACCCCACCCCAGAGCCTTTAGCCTTAGCCAGAGCCCTCACTCCTTGCACCCAACCCTCTGCCCCAGCCTTGAGCCTGCCTCCCAAACCCCTCGGCCCCACCACACGGCACATAACAAAATTCATTCTGCACATGGATGTAAAAAATTAGAGGGAACACTGGTTGTGACCCACTTTGGGGTCCTGACCCATAGTTTGAGAACCACTGCTTTGGAGAATAGTCCCTGACTGCTGTATTGCAATCATGCAGAGATGTTATCTGCACTCGCCTCTCAAACTCATGCCCAGTAGCACTCGGATACTGATTCTTACTTTCAAGTAGTTACGATGATGTTATTTGTATTAAAAGGACCAAACTTAATGTGACCCTAAAAATACTGAGTTGGGATGTTGCAGAAAGAAACTTCTTTTCACTTAAATGTGTTTGGTTTCAGTGGAGAACTGTTAATAATACAACTGGATAATCTTAGAAATTAATTTCCTAACATTGTAAAAAGTTGTAGGGATAATGTATGAAGCATAATGGTGTATGTGGAATTCAAATAAGCGAGGTAATAAAACTTAAATTGGTATTTTTTCAGTGGTCTTAACTTCATAGACAATTTACTATCAGAATAATTTAGTGTTGAAGACTGAAAATAACTTGAAATATTATGTTTTCATGGTTTCTAAGGGATTCTTTGGCATCATGAAAATTCAGAAATGTAAATTATTGCATTTATTTTTCTCATGTTCTTTTTAATCAAGCCAGTCTCTGGTGTCATAAAGTAGGAGGCATAGAACACCCAGGCGGGTACTAAATTTTAAATCTGTTAGCAATGTCAGAAGATAAAAGATGACTGAAGGATCCTATTGGGTTTATGTGCTGTGGAATTAAAAGTAGACCAGGTTGTTAACTTGTTTGTAAAAAAAGAAAGTAAATCTTCTCTCAAATGTACAGAATGAAATAAGAGATGTGAGTAGTTTACTCACATTTTGTGTGGAGAGTGGTAAATCATACTATGGATTAACAATAGAGGAAAATTTAAAAGCAAACCCAAAACCCAGCGAACAAAAAAACACCCAAAGAAGTTTTGGAAAATAAATACTTATGGTGAGTAGGGGAGTGGAATATGTTAAATTGTCTTCTGTTCATCAGGTTCCTAAAATCATTATTTTCTGTATTTAACTGTTTTTATTGTTGTGTATTGGATGATGATGTGAACATATGATGGTGGAATTTATAAAGATTATTTATGAGTATAATAAATAAATCACTCTTGGTTTAGTATTGAATTTAGTGGGTATGTCGTTCAATTTTAGAATTATAAAAAGAATATAAGCTACTAAACGTAGCCTAAGTAGTTCTGGAGTTAGGAAAAAACACATCCCGACAACCATAATGTCAGAAAATAAAATAATTAAAACACAGAGCACCTTTCATCTGAAGCTTTCAAAGCACTTCATAGTGGTGAATAAATATTATGCCTGTTGTTTTACAGGTGGGGAAAATGAGGCCGGGAGGTTGAATGACGTGCCTAAGTCCAAACAATGGAGACAGAGGGTGAAGTGCAGTTAGAGCCCATTTGTTCCTGGCTTCCATTGCTGTATTTAGGCTGCTAGACAATGCTGTCTTTCTATTTTGGCTTGCTTTTTAGAACAGTATAAATATACTGATGCCTTCATATTGTAAGTGTGAAGAAATGCATATATTTGATACATGTAAAACTCATATTTCAGATTAAATTTATGATCAAATGAAGCCTGGTTATCTAGAAGTCTTTTTATAACAGATCGTAGACCAATATAATTGATGCTCATATACCTAGGAAGTTAAGTCAGTGTTAACATACTTAATTTGACAGACAAATCTCAAAGACAAGAAGTAGGAATAACCTGCTTCTGATGGAATTTTAAAATCAAGTCAGAATCTGCTCAGTATTTTAAGATTTAACTGGTCTCCTTAACATTTTATTTATTTATATATGTATATAAATATATATAAAATAAATTAATAATTTGGAATACAAGGAGAGTCTTGTATTCCTAGGCACCTTCTGAAATGGTATCTGTTAAATATTAATTATAGAGTTGGGCAGAGAAAGGTATCCTGTTTCAAGGAGAAAATTGAACCATCTCCGTGAAACTTTGATTTTGAGAAATCCAGCCATTTTTAATGAAGAAGTGTTTTGTTAGAATTTTTCCTATCAGCTTTAAGTACTTTTAGTCTTTTAGAGATGGTATATTCACCATGCAAGACTAAAATATGTTTTTAACATGAGGTAAATTCACACCTACATAACTAGAAAACAGGAAAGAAACCTTAAATTTGAAAACGTTTGTCAAATTTTTGTTTGTAAGTGGTGTTAAAATACTTTAAAGAAGTTATAAAAGCCCTTTATTTTAGGATTCACGGTGTTCCTTTTATTTTGTTCAAAATTCTTTTAATTACAAAAGGAAAAGCTGTGACCAAATCACCCCCTCAAATATATTAAATAGTAAATTTTAGTCTCCTTATTTATCTTAACATAAAATGTACATGTCTGCTGTTTCAACTTAAAACTTGAAACATGTCTGCTGTTTCAACTCAAAAGTTTCTTCTGCCAGTTAAAACCATTTATTACCTTGAGGATGGAAAAACCTTATTTATGCAAAAGCTTCAGGTCATGAAGAAAAAATCTCCACATATTTACTAATACCAGTTAAGGTCAATCACTGATCAAATACAAATGGTTCCTATAAACAGCACAATTACCCAATAAGTCATTTGAAGTCATGGTGTTTCTAAAAGACCAAACAGTAAAATGCACAATTTAATTAAAGCACAATTTGAATCAATTAATCTTGAATTCAGTGTGTATTTATGAAATGTGTTTAGTAATTTCAGTTCACTTGCACTTATACAAATATTTACATGTTGATTCTCCTCTTCTATTATATTGGACAGCCCTGGCAGAGAGACGTACCGAATTTAGACATGAAGCCTGAATTATTTTTCCTTATCCTGAGATGTGGTCCCTTTGATGTCCGTTCATGGGGCAGTCTGGTTATGAAGCTAATATACCTAATGGTAAATAAGGCCAGAGAGTAGAAAACAGCAAAACTCTTTTACAGATTTTTGAACTCAACTGTGTTTAATTGAAATGGCTTCTTTCAGTTAACATCATTGCAGCTAAAGTTTTGTATCTACAGTTGCTCTCTTCTTAAATTTCACTAAAATTGGGTGATTACATTTTATTATTTGATTTCTTGGTTCCAAGCAGTTCACCTGCTATACCATGGAAAATACTACTAACCATTTTTAATATAAAATTGCTGGTACTGTAGCAAATTTCTGTAGTACTTGCTTCATGTTCATTTTTGTGTGTGTGTATAAATATGAGAGAATTAGCTTGTCATTCCCCCCTGTGCCCTGATGCTTTAATACAAGGATGGCAGAAGCATATGTGCAGGTGTAATTAAACAAAAAAGTACTTTTCAAGCATAAGAGATTCAAGAATAAGGGCAGTTGACTTGACCTAAGCAGAGCATTTCTGTGGATTATTGTATTTCCCAAGAGGCTAAGTAAATTTGCCTTTGGCTTGTGCCTTAATATACCAGACTAGACAAGTAGTAAATCTGCAGAAATGCAGTGCCCTAGAGTGTCTTATGTCTTAATTGTATAAGAGTTCTAATTATTCCACTCTAAGTGCTGACTTATTTAAATTTCTGCATGTAACTTAATTGGAATGTGAACATCCTGTATGAGTCCAGGTAAATCAAACGAGGCTCACAAAAGATGATTCTAGAAAATAGACTTAAAGGTATTTTAGAAAGTAGTAGTCGTACTTTATGTAATGAAAGGAACCCTCATTGATTGTATTAAGGATATTATTTAGAGAATCTAAGACTTTTAAATTATCAAAATCTGTACCACTTGTTTCTATTATGCCACCAACTCTCCCTAGTTAAGCAGAGTCTGACCAAACTTCTATTTAGGACTGGAAAATTGCAAGGAACTGCTAGAGCTAGATGCATGCATTAGGAAGCAGTTACGTTGAATCAGTAAGCATGCAGCATAGCTGTATCTGTGATAGTTCCAGGAGAGACAAGGTAGATGAGCAAAACAACGAGAAGTCCTTGTGGCACCTTAGAGACTAACCATTTTATTTGGGCATAAGCTTTCATGGGCTAGAACCCACTTCATCAGATGCATGGAGTGGAAAATACAGTAGCAGGTATAAATACACAGCACATGAAAGGATGGGAGTTGCCTTACCAAGTGGGAGGTCGGTCTAATGAGACAATTCAATTAACGGTAGGATACCAAGGGAGGAAAAATCACTTTTGTAATGGTAATGAGAGTGGCCCATTTCAAACAGTTCACAAGAACATGTGAGTAACAGTAGGGGGAAATTAGTATGGAGGAAATTAGGTTTAGGTTTTGTAATGACCCAACCACTCCCAGTCTTTATTCAGGCCTAATTTGATGATGTCCAGTTTGCAGATTAATTCCAATACTGCAATTTCTCGTTGGAGTCTGTTTTTGAAGTTTTTTTTTATTGAAGAATTGCCACTTTTAGGTCTGTTATTGAGTGACCAGGGAGACTGAAGTGTTCTCCTACTGGTTTTTGAATGTTATAATTCCTGATGTCAGATTTGTGTCCATTTATTCTTTTGCATAGAGATTGCCCAGTTTGGCCAATGTACACGGCAGAAGGGCTTTGCTGGCACATGATGGCATATATCACATTGGTGGATGTGCAGGTGAACGAGCCCCTGATGGTGTGGATGATGTGGTTAGGTCCCATGATGGTGTCCCTTGAATAGATATGTGGAAAGGTGCCACAAGGGCTCCTTGTTGTTTGTTTTTGCTGATACAAACTAACACGGCTACCACTTTGAAAGGTAGATGAGGTAATATCTAGAGAGAGAGAGAAGCTTTTGATTCACACAGAGCTCTTCTTCAGGTCTGGGAAAGGTATTCCCAGGGTCACAGTAAAATGCAAGGTGGAACAGATTGCTTAGAATAAGTAGTTAGCATGTACTGTAAGGGACCATTGAAGGCACTTTTCCTTTGAAAACAATGCTCTAGCATGGTGTTTGGGGACATTACACTGCTGGAGTTGACATAGTTTAGATGAAACCTATAATCATTTTTACTGATTGTGATGATTGAAGAGTCAAAGGCCTGTTTTTGTAATAGGGTTGCTACTTTGATGATCAACTTCAGTAGCTTCTCGTTGCAGTGTCAGGTGGGTACAGTAACTCCTCACTTAAATTCATCCTGGTTAACGTTGTTACATTGCTGATCAATTAGAACATTCTTGTTTAAAGTCTCTTATAATGTTGTTTGGCAGCCGCCTATTTTGTCCACTGCTTGCAGGAAGAGCAGCCCGTTGGAGCTAGCTGGTGGGGGCTTGGCAGCCGCCCAGCAGGCTATCAGTTGCCGGCAGTTCAGCTGTCCCTCTCCCCACTACCTTGTGCTGCTCCTGCCCTCTGCCTTGGAGCTGCTCCCCGGAGCCTCCTGCTTGCCGTGCAGGGGTTGGGGGGAGGAGGAAAGAATGGGGCTAATGTCAGGGTGTCCCCCTCCCTGCTGCTCCTGGCCCCCGCTTACCCCGGGGGGGGGGTAATGGGGGGACATGACAGGGCTCAGAATGGAGGGAGCTTCCTGGCAGCAGTTTCTGTCTCAACCTGCTGATCTACTTAAAAAGGCAATGTACATAGAGTGGTGTCAGCATACTTAAAGGGGCAATGCACATTCTCTCTCTCTCTCTCTCTCTCTCTCTCTCTCTCTCTCTCATGCTGTCTCTCCTCCCTCCATTTGTGCTGTCTTATAGCGTATGAGGCTACATTAACAACAATGGGTTAACCCTTGAGGGCTCAGCTGATTGCTACTTCATCATTTAGCAGTAAGGCATTCCCTGGGGAATATCCCACCCTCTGACTTCACCACCTCAATCAAGCTTCACAATCATCGTTGTGTACCAGTATTAAATTGTGTGTTTAAAACATTGTGTGTGTGTGTGTGTGTGTGTGTGTAGTCTTTTGTCTGGCGAAAATAATTTCCCTGGAACCTAACCCCCTCTATTTACATTAATTCTTATGGGTAGATTGGATTCGCTTAACATCATTTTGCTTAAAGTCGCATTTTTCAGGAACATAACTACAATATTAAGCAAGGAGTTACTGTACATGTTATCTTCATTTCTTCGTCTGTAGTATTGCTGTGTGCAGTTAAAGCTACTTTGTGTTCTGTTCTAGTGGTAGCTGTGTTTATGGTGGCAGGTGAAGTGAACCTGATTATGCCACTAACAGGTTGCCAGGAAATTACATAGGGTCCAGGACTCACTTTTAAATGTCAGGTCAGATAGTGAGATTTGTTATCTCAAATCCAAGAAGTAGAAGAGGAGTTGGAGCCTGTCAAGGTTCCTCCCCCACTCTAAACTCTAGGGTACAGATGTGGGGACCTGCATGAAAACCTCCTAAGCTTACTTTTACCAGCTTAGATTAAAACTTTCCCAAGGTACAAACTATTTTACCCTTTGCCCTTGGACTTCCACTGCCACCACCAAATGTTTGTCTGGGTTTATTGGGAAAACGTTGTTTGGAAACATCTTTCCCCCCAAAATCCTCCCATCCCTTGAACCCCACTTCCTGGGGAAGGTTTGGTAAAAATCCTCACCAATTTGCATAGGTGAACACAGACCCAAACCCTTGGATCTTAGAACAATGAAAAAAGCATTCAGTTCTTGAAAAGAAACATTTTAATAGAAGAAACAGTAAAAAGAATCACCTCTGTAAAATCAGGATGGTAAATACCTTACAGGGTAATCAGATTCAAAACATAGAGAATCCCTGTAGGCAAAACCTTAAGTTACAAAAAAGACGCACAGACAGGAATATCCATTCTATTCAGCACAGCTTATTTTCTCAGCCATTTAAAGAAATCATAATCTAACGCATATCTAGCTAGATTACTTACTGAGTTCTAAGACTCCATTCCTGTTCTGTCCTCGGCAAAAGCATCACACAGACAGACACAGACCCTTTGTTTTTCTCCCTCCTCACAGCTTTTGAAAGTATCTTGTCTCCTCATTGGTCATTTTGGTCAGGTGCCAGCAAGGTTATCCTAGCTCCTTAACCCTTTACAGGTGAAAGGATATTTCCTCTGGCCAGGAGGGATTTTAAAGGTGTTTACCCTTCCCTTTATATTTATGACAGAGCCTCTCCGAGGTAGAGGGAAACTAGGGGCACAGACAGAGAGGGATCCCATGAGGCAAACCCTAGGAACAGCCAACCTGAGGAGAAAACCTCTGCCGAGGATGGCTTTTTGTTAACAATAAATTCAAATCCCGGGAAAGGTGCTACGTTCAGCACATTTTTAGTGTGTACATACTCTTTGTGGAGCAGGGTATGAATTCCACTTAATTACAATGCTTTACCTACAGAACCTTAGAAAGGATGGCAGGATACTTAATTAACTAATGTTTGTAAAACGGTTTGAAATCCTCCAATAAAAGGTTCCATTTATAATATACTTTGTATTATTTTATTGCTATATTTTTTTAAGAAATAAGCCACCGTTTCTGATGATCTCGTGGTATTTTGTTTACTCCATCTACCCTTAAGTAACTCAATGAACAGAAAGGCAATTAAAAATAATAAGGGCAGAGATTTTGGGCCATCATGTTCTATTGCATGAGGGTGCAGCTTCATGAAAAAAAAGAACTGTCTGTCTGGTAGAGAGAATAATAATAATAATTTATTAAGCTTTGTTGTTGCTATGCAAGTTAATTGTTTCTGCAATGCTGGTCTAGGATTTCTCACTTGGAAAGTATCCATTGTTTTTCATTCTTCAGAACAATGTCCTGAGATTGTGTAATGCAACATAGCATCAAGGCAGTGTGTGCATTCATGAGAGCTCTCAGCGGAATTATTTTAAGACAGTCATTTCAAGTCCATAATTTTTGGTTCCCTAACCATTTCAATCACAGAACTAGCTTTCCCTAGCTCTATGGAATGCTTTTTTGATTTTAAGAAAGGTAGTATTGGTGCATATTCTTGTCTGCTCACTTTCTCAGTGCCTCTAGCTCTGTCTGTGGCTAATGATCGTAAGTTTTCAGAAATCAAAATATCTCTGCACCACAGGCGCCGACTTTCCAAAGTGCTGGGGTTGCTCAACCCAGGCTCTTCCCACCCAGTTCCGTCTCCTCCCCCGAAGCGTGTTGCATCCTCACTCCTCCCAGATTGTGAAATCTGGTCTCCCCCGTGAAATCTGGCTATTGTAGGGCGGCTGTGGTATTGCCACCCTTACTTCTGCACTGCTTTCGGAGTTGGGTGGATGGAGAGCAGTGGCTGCTGGCAAGGCCCCCGCACCCCCCCCCGCAATAACCTTGTGACCCCTTTACCACTGTATCGTCATTTGGGTTGGGGCAACCACGGTTACAGCATCATGAAATTTAAGGGTTAAATATCTGAAACCATGAATTTCAAGGTTTTTAAAAATGCTATGACTGTGAAATTTACCAAAATAAACCATGAATTTGGTAGAGCTATAATAACTAGACCTTTGTTCTATATTAAATCTTTTTGGGAGGGGAAATCAAAACAATGCATTTTGGTAGGCACTTTATTGGAACAGAACACTTCCATTTTTTCATTTCAAAATGACTTTTTGTTTACAAACTGACATTGCATTGTATATTCATGAAATAAAATACTATAAAAACAATAATATAATAAAAATATACAACTAATGTATACAAAGTCTAAATTGAAACAAAACTAGATCCAATGTGAAACAAAACTAGGAAGAGAGCTCCACATGCTGCTCTTGCCTGTGGGTACCTCCCCCGAACTCCCATTGGCCGCTGTTCCCCGTTCCTGGCCAATGGGACAAACACACCATGAAACCAATTATATACTTGAGATACATCAATGATATTTTTATCCTCTGAAGAGAGGGTTAAACTCCCTCATAGATTTCGGCCACAAGTTCAACAACCACCATTAAACTCTCTCTGGAACACTCCCACGCTAGCATCAACTTTCTGGGCACCATGATCAGTTTCACCAATAGAACCCTAGAGACAGCTATATACAGGAAATCCATGGATCACCACACCTACCTTCATCAATCCAGTAACCACCCCAAATGCACCAGGAAATCTGTTATCTACAGCCAGGCACTCAGTACCACAGAATATGCTCTGAGTAGAAAGAACAGGATACACTTGTTAACCCACTTAAAACCATTTTCACCAAACAAGGACACTCCACCAAATAAGTAGATCACATCATGGAACGGGCCACCTGAATATTGTGAAAGAACCTGCTTCAGTTTAGAAATGAAAACCCCTGCGACTGCACACTCCTAGTTGTTACCTACCACTCCACACTGGAACCCATATGGGGTATTATTAAACAACTACAACCCACACTTGATGGGACCCCATTTTGAAATAAATCTTTCCTGATCACCCTCTTCTGGCCTTCAGTCAAAAATTGGAACTACCGTGTGCTGGGCTATCTACTAAATTACAGTCATTCTGTAGGTTTTGTGGAGAGATTTAAGGAAATACATTATAGGAATAAAAATTATATATGATGCGAATCAGAACGCCCCTTTTACTAGAGCAGTTGATCTTGGAAAGGAAATTGTAACTTAACATTGCTGCTTCCTAAGAAAAACTCAAGGCAAAGAAATTCAGTTACAATTTTAAACTCTCTTGCATGGCCCATAAGAGATTGGAAATACTGTATGGTTTAATATTATGTTAATGACCCAAATGTCTAACCCACAGTTGTAATGGAAGAAAACAAAAAATGATTTAAAAAAATTAAGCACTACAAATTTTTTCATTCATTCTTGGAACCTCTTACTGCAACACCAAGATGGGTGTGGGTTGTCTGTGTATTTGCGTGACGTGTGTGGCGGGGGAGAGTTGAACCTAAAAATAACAGGTTTCAGAGTAACAGCCGTGTTAGTCTGTATTCGCAAAAAGAAAAGGAGTACTTGTGGCACCTTAGAGACTAACCAGTTTATTTGAGCATGAGCTTTCGTGAGCTACAGCTCACTTCATCAGATACATACCGTGGAAACTGCAGCAGACTTTATATATACACAGAGAATATGAAACAATACCTCCTCCCACCCCACTGTCCTGCTGGTAATAGCTTATCTAAAGTAATCGTCAGGTTAGGCCATTTCCAGAAAACCTGGATTTGTGCTGGAAATGGCCTAACCTGACGATTACTTTAGATAAGCTATTACCAGCAGGACAGTGGGGTGGGAGGAGGTATTGTTTCATATTCTCTGTGTATATATAAAGTCTGCTGCAGTTTCCACAGTATGTATCTGATGAAGTGAGCTGTAGCTCACGAAAGCTCATGCTCAAATAAACTGGTTAGTCTCTAAGGTGCCACAAGTACTCCTTTTCTTTTTTCTAAAAATAACAGGTTACCAAATAGCAAAATACTATTAATTACTGAAAAACAAAAAGTACAGTTTTGAACCAGATGTAGTAGATGTAGAGGAAGTTCTCAATTCAGCATAGGACCTTCCAAAAAGTTAATGTGCAGGGCCGTAGGTCATTAGCAGGAAGGTTTATAAATCCTTACAGAAATTTAATACTTCAAATATTTTAAAGATTTTATTACTTCTTTTGAACAAGGAAAATTGCCCCAAATCCAGTTTAGAGTGCCAGTGTAACTGTACTTCTAAAAAAAGGCTGAAAATGCCTTTATAAAAAGACACATCAGATTAATCCATATAATTAATTTAGACAATAAAATGTATCAGAAGTCTTAATAAATGTGCTGTCACTTGCCCTACTGTTATAATTCACACAGACCCATCTTGTTTTATTCCATGGGAAGCCACAAATCCTAATATTCAACAAGCACTGAACCGTTCATCACATTAAACGAGTAGATTAAAACGGTCTTCTGCCATCATTAGATGCAGAGAAAACATTCCATCGGATTTTTTAAGGACTATCATTCTGTAGTAGTGAAGAAATTTAATTTTAAACATCCAATTTATGTCCTCCATCATACTGTTCTAGAATTTTCCATGGCCATTCTTTAATTTGAGCTGCTTCCAGACAGACTTTCTCTTTGGAGAGCAGCACCAGGCCAGGGCATTCTTTATCACCATTCCTCTTTTGCTCCATTAGTTGAAACTTGCAATAGCTATCAAAATGCCCACTACAATGTCTCTACAGTCCAGTGCTGGCTGAAATGACTCCTTAAACAAAGATTTGTAGGTATTTGTCTTATTTTCAAGCTACGCAGGCATTTCTTGAGTTATTCCTAACATCGCCAGTAACTCTAATGGAAGATGTAATTTTCCATGGTGACCTTCTACAGTAAATTTCAGAAGTTCAAAATGTGACCTCTAACAATTCAATGAAATCTACTTAGCCTTAATAAAAATAGCCCTTTGGACTAGTTTGTGAAGCAGGTTTGATTCTAGATCAAGTCACTTTGGATTTATGCTTTTATAAACATTTTCTAAAAAACAAACTTTTTTTGCAAATCAAGTCCCTTGTTTTTTTGATTAACCTCAAACTTTAAAGAGCTTTGACCCTATAAAAGAAATTTTGGGAAATAAGGAAAGAAAGTTCAGTGATTATGGGTACAAAGGGGAAAGGCTGTGGTTTTTTAAAAAACAAAACAAAACCCCCACAAAACCACCTTTTGCCCCCTTTCCGACAATTGGGAAACTGAGTCATTATCTTAATTGTGGATCCTAAACTATGGATCATTATGATAGACTATAGCTTGTTTTAAAGGCTTGAGTTCTGCTTCTAAATACAGTATCTGAAAGGTAGATATAGAACTGCATCATTTCTCACAAATGAGCCTGATAATGAGTTGAAACTTTATTTTTGTGACAGGGAGAGCCAACTTTGCAATTTTCCAGATTTTACTGTTGCTGTGTTGTTCTGGGACTTCTGATGAGCATCTCAGAAAACAATCCCTGAAACAATCCCTACTGATGTAGACATTAGATAAACTCATTGTAGTAACAGACCTAGAAAGAAATACCCCGGGGTATAATCCACAGCAAAACCTAAAACTCTCTTGCTTTAAGGAATTTCCTAGTAGCCTTAGGGAAGATATTAATGGAACTCCTCAGGTTTAACCTTGTTTTAAGACTATTATGCAGCCCTTGCTGTTCATGCTTTAAAGTGAGGTATTTTAAATAGATTAACATGACGAACAACATGGTACAGCATAAAGTTAGCATAACAATGTTGTTAATGTCCAGCTGTCTTATTAATTATAAGCATACTTGCTCCTTTAAAATTATGCAGATCAGTTCCTGAAGTTTTATTCTTTTTGGTTTAAGGGAAATATTTGACCTTCACTTAAAGGATGTTTCTTAAAGAAAAATAAAGCAGTATGTATTTATGATAAATTGTTTGGCATTTTCACTTTAATGATTTTAAGTATGAAAGAGGGAGATCAAAATATATGTAACTTACTCTAAAAGCATAATGTATTTGATTCTAATAGTAAATTAATAATTTACACAGAACGTTTCAAAGTACTGTTTAAAATTTACCAGGAAGTGCATCAAACATTTCTTTGATACCTACGAATTGGGCAGCTAATTTCTTGGGGATACTATATTAAAACCGTTAAACATACAAGTGGGATAGTTCACAAGCACTCTCTCTTTCGCTGGGATTATCAAAGGAGTCCAGGGGAGTTAGGTGTTCAGTACCATTACAAGTCAATGGCAGTTGAGTGCCTAACTCCTTTAGGCTTCTTTGAAAATCCTAGTCCAAATCCAGAAATGCGTATTTTATTTGTATTGGTGAAATAAAGAATAAGAAAAATACTAGTACCAGTAAATCATGCTATTGTGGTTTAAATCTTTCCACAAGTCATTAGTTCTTGGTTTTTTTGTTCTCCCTCATAGTGAGTGGCTAACATGTAGTCATAACTAGTTACTTAAAAATTTGCTTCTAACCCTTCTAAAGCCTTAATCTTTTTCAGTAAGGAGTGCATCTGCACATACTTTACATCACATTCTTTTTACTTACTGAAAGTATATGGTGACTTAAAGATTTCATTAAGTACTAATTTATGAGTAATTGTGATGTCTACACATCTGTATGAGTATTCAAATTCAAAACTGTTTTGTATCAACTGAATGCTTTGCTGGGTGGATCTAATTTAACAAAAGGAACTAGGGGAAGGTCTTTTTTATGCCTATCAATTGATCTATTCTGTACTTCTAGTATATAAAGCAAGACAAGATAGAAGGTGTGTTGAAACAAAACAGGAAGAATTAGAGCACAATTTCTCTACTCAAACACGAGGAGCATTGGGGTCAAGCAAGAAGAATTGGAAGTGAAGCGACACAAAATGATGAAGGATCTAGAGAACATAATAGAAATTTGGTTGGGAGGATTCTCATAACAAGTATGTCACTATAGAGTAAGTAATCTGAGCTATAAAGAAGAGATTAAGTGATGAAAAGGAAGGATATCAATATTATGTACAGTGCTATTGAGCTGCAATCTGCCAGTGAGTAAATTATTTCAGGAAAAATTTAAAGAATGAAAATAAGGAAGTGACTGAGCATCTGCTACAGACTACCAGGACAGAAAGGAGGAAAAAAAAAAGGGAAGAATTCTCAGACCTACAGTCAATGTACTCTAAGTTACAGAGCACCATTTTATTGGGAATTTCAACAATTGGACATGTGGTAGAGAGCAAACAGTCTGATGGTTTTCATCAAAGAAGTTTCTAAGTTACAACGAAGGGAAGTTTGATTTGGAAAAATAAAGATTCCAGCTAGGGAAGAAGTCATTCTGTATCATCTACTTACCGATAGGGAGTTTAGGACTCAGTGACCATGAGTTTCTTGAATTCAGCATATTAAAGAATGAGTTCATAGTACTTTGCTATTATAGTTCAAGGAAACAAATTTTGAGGAATTAAGAAAGCTATTGAATAAGGTGGAGTAATAGGGAGAAAGTATTCAAATAATCAGTGCTGAAGAAGACTGGAGAACCCCAAAAGTAGATTGGGCCCAGTAGACAACAATTCTTTGTTGCGGGAGATGGGGTGGGGAGTCTGGCCAGTCTGGCTTCAATGGATTGCTTTTTAATATGTATCAGTGGTTGTTGGTGTGTGTGTGTGTGTGTGTGTGTGTGTGTGTGTGTGTGTGTTTTTTAGTGTACTAAAATTTGAAAAAGGGGTTAAACAATGAAACAGGAATATCAGGTTAGTTCAGGCTTGCAAGTTAAAAGTGAGGGCAAAAAACACTGAATTTATGCTAGCTAAAGTTAAGGGAAATTAAAACATGAACTTGTGGACAATTTTGAAAAACCCTCAACTAACTGAAGAATTAGTGGAAGTTTAGAAGAAAGGCAGATACACAGATTCCTAATGTGAGAGAGTAACTGACAGGATTGTTCTATCTTTTATCTCTTATTACAAGTGGAAAAAATGGAACGATTATTAAGAGAAAAAAATAGGCACCAGAAATGTATAAAGAATATGTTTGTCTAGACAAATTTACCTTTTGTTGGCGGATCTTTGTAATTAGATCATAATTTAGTTGGAGGGTGGCAGTCTGAAAGTGTCCAAATAGGAATTAAAGGATGTAAACCAAAGATTAGATTCTCTTTTTATCCAATAAAGGCATAGACTAGACCAGTTGGACAGGTAGGTATCTACTACCTGACCTGAGTGATCCATAGTAATAAAAACCTATTTCCATATAGACAACCCATACCATTCCTGATAGGGATTGGTAAATTCAACTTGGAATAAGTCACCCTCTTGACTTTCTAGATCCCCTGCAACTGACTGACTGTAGGGATTTCCACTGGAGTGAGAATGGAGTTTTTTATGTATTTACTTAATTTTTTTTATCATGCTGAAGAAAACTTTATATAAACTGCAGTGGATTTGGTTTTCTTTTGGCATTTCTATGGTTAGATACATGAATTTGTGTTTGTAAAGATATACCACAGAGCCTCCCAAATTCTCACTTTGCTAATCTCTAAATAACCACAGTAACTATCAGAAAGAGCATAGTTTCTATCCTCTAACTGGTGCAGTCAGATCTTATGTTACTAAAACTGACTTATGCAAAATATATACAGCATGCTATGATTTAAAAATACTGTAAATGACAAGTGTCAAAATAAAGTAATGTAGTAAATTTTGTACTACAGTGCAAAACCCTAGGGTTTTTAATATTGTTTGTTTGCTTATTGGATAGTTTGCAAAAGTCTGTAACCGACAAAGCATCTCCTAGTTGTACATACAAATCAGTGAAATACTTCTCTGTTCATAGTGAGCTCATCCTGTCTCACTATTTTATCTGAAATTATATTAGGAATCTGAATCTATAACAGTTCAATCATTTCTTTTGTAAGAAAATATGATGTAAAAACGCATGATTTTGACTAACTGGAGAATCTATCGGACAAAACTCTCTCGAGTCCAGCTTACACTTCTAATTAAATGAGTATCATCAAAAATAGAAATTGAGGAAAATACTGATAAAGAATATTTTTTAAATGTTCTCTTTAACTGCTTAAGTTTTGCATACATTTTTACTGACACTTCCACTTTCAGATACAACATAGAAGTAGTGGATGAGTCTGGCAGCAAAATGGCTAATCTAGTAAGATAGATGTTTCATTTTAAAAATTAATAACTAATGACAGAGTCTAATCTTAGCTGATGATGTTTAACCCTTACGATAAACTTGCGTGCTAAATATTGGAAAATGTGTCCTTGAAATAACATGTTTAACTGGAAACTAACTCATGTATTTAAGAGAACTTGGAGTCTTTTCATAGTGTTTTGCAGGCTGTATATTTCTCTGAGGCCTCAATTGACAGGTTGAGCAGTGCTCATCCTGTAGCTCAGTGCATCTAATGCTGCTAGGTCACAGAGCATTAACTTTGGAAAGGGTTTGATGCTTTGTTTTCTTGTAGGTACAATGCATGTGAAACCAAGTGTGGTATTGCAGAGCATTTATAAGTTAAAAGCAGGAGAGTCCTAATTCACTCCCTTTGTTTTGGCAAATGAAGGATGAATTTTTGTATATCAAGACTGCTACCTAAATGGAAAAAGATCAGAATGGAGAATAGTCATATACATAAAAGAAATGGTTAGAACCAATTGTTTCATTTAAAAAAAGTAAATTCACACCTATGCCAGTTATACAGTCAGTATTTATATTACATTATTATGTGCAAATGATGCTGAAATTTCCTGCTTCTGTATTTAGTTATTGCACTGAGTTCCGTTGTACAGAGCTAGATGGAGCTATAAGATCTTTTGTGGATAGATACAAGGCCAGGGACTTTTCTTCAAGTTCTTTTGTATCACCTACCAAAATTCCCATTTTAAGAGGTTTCGTGCCACCTTTCTCCTAAAAAGGGTGTCAGAAAGTGATTCATGAGAGTTGCAGGTGCATCGTTCAAGTAGGAATATGATTCTGAATTTCATTATGGATCATTTGTCTGTGAGAAGCTTCTGAAAAGTAAAAACATGCACTAGCCAATAAAGGTTCTCTAACTGAAGAGAGATTGTCTAACTCGCATTTTTTTAATCTGAAAAATGTGCTCCATTGAGGAATGCAGACATTATTGAAACTGACAGGAGAGTGAATGTGATGGTAGCATATATAGGGCCTGTCTGAAAAGTATGAGAGTGGAGGATGCTGGAATTGCAGACAACTTGGAGAAGCTGATAAACAGCTTTTTCTTTTCTAAAAGCATTTGGTTGGTATAGATAATTAACTGCTCCATTCTTCATAAGTGTAGGGGCATGATGAGTAGTAGCAGAATGTCATTTGTCAGAACTGTTCTAGTAAACAAGTGCTTTCAGGCTCATCCTCTTCCCTACATTGAGAGAGCCATAATTTTGCCTTGTGCCTCGGAAAGCACCTGAGGCATGTGAGCATTTAGCATGATGCACCGACTTTGTCTTATTACTTAAATAGGATTCCTGTGTATTTGTTAAGATGGTAGTTTATTAAAGGTCACCTTCTTCCTCTGATAAATTGTAACAAATTACTGTGGTGGATGCTGTAACTGGATTAGTTATGTCCTTACACTATTTATGTATTTGAATAGTCATGCTAGTGAGTTACTGCAATTTGTTAATTTTTCAAGCACTATTGGAATAAATTATCTCTTATTGTGTGCTTTAGCTCTTTAAATGTTGATACAGGTGAACAATACCAGGTTATAGATCAGGGGTGGGCAAACAAAGGCCCATGGGCCGCATCCGCCCCGCCAGCTGTTTTAATCCAGTCCTTGAGCACCCGCTAGGAAGCAGGGTCTGGGGCTTGCCTCGCTCCAGCTGGGCAGCAAGGTCAGAGGCTGCTCCATGTGGCTCCTGGAAGTAGCAACATGTCCCCAATCTGGCTTCTACATCTAGGGGCAGCCAGGGGGCTCAGCTGCCCCTCCCCAAGTGCTACCCCCAGAGCTCCCGTTGGTCGAGAACCGTGGCCAATAGGAGCTGCAGGGGTGGCGCCTGCAGGTGGGGCAGTGCACAGTAGAGCCACCTGGTGAGGCCTCCACGTAGGAACCAGAGGGGGGATGTGCCGCTGCTTCCGGGAGCTGCTTGAGTTAAGTGCTGCCTGTAGCCTGCACCCCTGATCCCGTTCTGTGCCCCTGCCCCAGCCCTGATCCCCTCCCACTGTCCAAACGCCTCGGTCCCAGCTTGGAGCACTCTCCTGCACTCCAAACCCCTCATCCCTAGCCTCACCCCAGAGCCTGCACCCCCAGCTGGAGCACTCACCCCCTCTGGCATCCCAACCCCTGCCCTAGCTCGGAGCCTCGTCCCGCATCCTGAACACCTCATTTCTGGCCCCACCCTGGAGTCCACACCCCCAGCCAGCACCTTCACCCGTCTTACATCCCAACCCCAATTTTGTGAGCATTCATGGCCTGCCATACAATTTCCATACCCAGATGTGGCCCTTGGGCCAAAAAGTTTGCCCACCCCACTATAGATTATTTGCAAGGTAGCAGGGAAAAGGGCATAGAATTTTTACAGAAATATTATTGTGGTGGTTTGGATGTTGTAATGTACTTGATTCTGATGTTGCTATGCTGATAGCCATGGTGACTAAAGTCCTCTATGTACAGAACATACAGTGACTGTGCAAAGTTCCCTAGATAAAAGAGATGCCATTGTGCCTCAACCCTGGAAGGGCCACTTCTGAGTGTAAGTGTGTAGTCCAGTCTCCAATCCTCTGCTGGATTGCCAACAAGTGTTTCAATATTGGTGTTAGTTTTCTGATGTGCACACATGTCCACTGGGTATTTGACTGAGGCTTCTCTTTATGTAGGAAAATAATTGCCACTGTGGATCAGATCCTTTTTATTTTTGTATTTTTAATTTGCTTATAGGGTTTTTGATGGCACTTACAATCTTAGTATGTGATTACCGTATGTGTTTCAAGTGGATTTGTTCCCACAAGTCTCCCCATGAGCTAGGGAAGTATTATTTATGTTTTACAGATGGGGTACTTGGGCACTTGCTTAATATTACACACACAGTCCGTAACAGACACTGGAACAAAACATAACTTTCCTGAATTCCAGCCTCGTGCCTTAACCATAAGAGCATTCTCCTTTTTCAGCAATGGGTCAGTGGTCCAACTAGTCTGATAGCCTGTCTCTGACTATGGCTACTATGAAAGGTATAAAATCCATATAATAACAAATATGAAATAGCTTGCCCATGGTTAAAATTTCTTTCTAATCGCCTGCAGTTAGTGACTGGCTTGTGCCTTGAAGTATATGGGTTTATATCTTTATCCATTTTGATCCTTTCTAATGTTACTGTGGATGTTCTCATTATCCATATAGACAGCTAATCCTTTTTTAAAATTCTGTTAAGCTGTTGATTTCGGTATTTTATGGTAGTGAATTTCATAGGGTCATTATGTATTGTGTTTTAAAAAATGTTTTATTTGATCATTTTTATTTTAACAGTTTAATTTCATTGATTGTCCTTTTTTGCTTTATGGTCCTAAATGAACCTTTCTGTGCTACTCATAATTTTTCATAGCATAGGCCATCAGCTGACCATTAGATGGTGACAAGTTTTGGTCACTCTGATTTCGGGCTGTATTTGAACTGATAACCTAGAAAAAGATTTCAAATCCCATTACCCATCTCCTGATCCATCTAATTCCCTTGTTTGCGTAACTGTTATCCAAATATTACTGTATTACATAGTATAGGAACAGAATAGTGCTCAGAACGTTACTGTTGCTTCACTTTGTTTTAATTGCAGTTGTCAAGGTTCCTTCCCCACTCTGAACTCTAGGGTACAGATGTGGGGACCTGCATGAAAACCTCTTAAGCTTACTTTTACCAGCTGAGGTTAAAATTTCCCCAAGGTACAAACTATTTTACCTTTTGGCCTTGGACTTTATCGCTGTCACCACCAAACGTCTAACAAGTATATAATTGGGAAAGAGCCTGTTTGGAAACGTCTTCCCCCCAAAAATCCTCCCAACCCTTACACCCCCTTTCCTGGGGAAGACTTGATAAAAAATCCTCACCAATTTGCATAGGTGAACACAGACCCGAACCCTTGGATCTTAAGAACAATGAAAAAGCAATCAGGTTCTTAAAAGAAGAATTTTAATAGAAGAAAAAGTAAAAAGAATCACTTCTGTAAAATCAGGATGGTAAATACCATATAGAGTAATTAGATTCAAAACATAGAGAATCCCTCTAGGCAAAACCTTAAGTTACAAAAAGACACAAAAACAGGAATATCCATTACATTCAGCACAGCATATTTTCTCAGCCATTTAAAGGAATCAAAATCTAGCGCATATCTAGCTAGATTACTTACTAAGTTCTAAGACTCCATTCCTGTTCTGTCCCCGGCAAAAGCATCATACAGACAGAAAGAGAGAGCTTTGTTTCTCCCTCCCCCCAGCTTTTGAAAGTATCTTGTCTCCTCATTGGTCATTTTGGTCAGGTGCCAGCGAGATTATGCTAGCTTTTTAACCCTTCACAGGTGAAAGGGTTTTTCCTCTGGTCAGGAGGGATTTTAAAGGTGTTTTCCCTTCCCTTTATATTTATGACAGCAGTAGAATACTGCAGTATTTTAAGTGGTGGTGTAGCCCTCTTGGTTCTAGGATATGAGACAGACAAGGTGGGTGAGGTAATATCTTCTGTTGGACCAGTATCTATTGGTGAAAGAGACAAGCTTTCAAGCTACACAATGCTCTTCTTCAGTTCTATAAAGCTTTTGAGCTACATAGATGTGAAGAAGAGCATTGTGTAGCTTGAAAGCTTGTCTCTTTCACCAGCAGAAATTGGTCTAGTAAAAGAGATTATCTCACACATCTTGTTTCTCACAGTAATCCTGTAACATTTTCATAAATTTAAGTCTCCTCTTGCTTATTAGTTCATAAATACTTGTTACTGGTCCACCACCCAACTACAAATTAATAAATACACTAAATTTTCAACAAACACATGTAAAACCTTTTTGGGTTTTTGATAGTATGTTAATATATGATAAAGGCTATTTGGCTGTAAAATATTTGAATGTGACACAGTGTGTTTGTTTTGGAATATCCTATTTATGTGATAACTAAATATGCAGGCATAGCTAAAATTGGCTGAAGCATCTCCATTTAAGTATTTGTCATAATTCTGTTGCTGGACAAAACTACTGTGATGCCTACCTTGAACTGATTCCGCTTTCTCTTATTTATAGACTATACATTTGTCAGAATACGTTTACAATGGTTCTTACAGGAACAAAAGATTGAACACACATTTTAGCAGGAGAGTTGTAGGCAAGATATGAGAGAGAATTCTTCCGCTCTACTCCACACTGATTAGGCCTCAGCTGGAGTACTGTGTCCTGTTCTGGGTGCCACATTTCAGGAAAGATGTGGACAAATTGGAGAAAGTCTAGAGAAGAACAACAACAATGATTATTAAAGGTCTGGAAAACATGACCTATGAGGAAAGATTTTTTTCAAAATTGGGTTTGTTTGATCTGGAGAAGAGAAGACTGAGAGGGGACATTATAACAGCTTTCAATTACATAAAAGGCTGTTACAAGAAGAAGGGAGAAAAATTGTTCTCCTAAACCTTAGAGGCTAGGACAAGAAGCAATGGGTTAAATTGCAGCAAGGGCGGTTTAGGTTGGACATTAGGAAAAATTGATTAAGTGATTAAGCATGGAATAAATTGCCTTGGGAGGTTGTGGAATCTCCATCATTGGAGATTTTTAAGAGTAGGTTAGACAAACACCTGTCAGGGGTGGTCTAGATAATGCTTCATCCTGCCATGCGTGCAGGGGACTGGACTAGATGACCTCCTGAGGTCCGTTACAGTCCTGTGATTCTATGATTTATCAGGAAAATTCTGGTTTTGTTACCCCATTTTATTTATAACTGAAGGCATGTTAATATCTAGCTTCTGTGTAGTTTAGCTCACAATGTTTTAAATGGTTTTTGGTTTTGAAGTACTCAGAAAAGTGGCTCCACTTTACAAAAGTAGGTACTTTGCCAAAACTTTCAAACCTGGTTTCCTAGAATTTGGGCACCTGAATCTATATTTAAGCAGCTAAATAAGTAGCCTGACTTTTCAAAGATGATAAGCATCCACAGGTCCCATTTTCGGGCATCTCCATGGGATAAATCAGGTCTCTCGCACAGGTGTTTACATGCACACTTAAGTAGCTACCGTTAGCCACTCAGGTTTGAAAATGTTGACTGTTGCCCTTAAATAGGGCAACTGATTGATAGCTTGCATCGTGTTTTCTTTCTTCTTGGGTGGAGTCCTATAACATGATGTAATGGTGTTCTGTTTGTAGGATTGTTCCGGGGGAGGAGGGGGGGACCTTGACAAACTGAACTAATTAGTCTTTTGCTTTAAAAAAAAAAAAGTGAAAATTATAGCAATACCAATAATACACGCACAGTACATCTGCAGTACTTGTTTAGGATTACAAGAATAACTCTTTTAAAAGAAGATTCTGCATTCTAAGCTAACCTGGAGGTTGTAATTGTTGGGTGCTGTAGCTGCCCTCTGTTATTTGTGCCACATCTACATCAGCCTACAAGAGTGCTGCTATAAATGTTCTACTCCTATAATTTTCATTGCTGCAGAACATTTCATTTTCAGTTAGTTGCCAGGAAAAGCGGTAAGCAAATGGTATATGGTAGCCTAATAAAATGATGGCCTTTCAATTTAAAAAAACTGCAAAATTAGCACATTTCTGTATGGCCTGATCATTATGTTATTAAAAGAAAGTAAGGTATAGTACGGATACTTCAGTTTTAGAGTTTTTCATTAGAGTTGGCAGCAATGAAACTACTGTGTAGAAGTTGTGACACGCTTATTGCTCAATGGGGGAGTGGGTGTCTGTCTGGTCATTTAAAATTTTTTTCTTAGAATCACAATTGTAATCTTTTTATTGTTTAAAGGTTTTTATATAAAGGACAGGGGAAGGAAAATGGCAGTTTGATAAAATTGATGCAATTTGCCATTCTCTCCCCCGATCTTCTTTCCTCCATTACTTTTCTTTAGTTCCCGCTCTGAGCAGGAAGTGGGACCCACAAGATTCATGGGGGATTCATGGAGCACCCACAAGATTCATGGAGGATAGGTCCTTCAGTGGCTGTCAGGGACTCAACCACATGCTCTGTGTGTCCCTAAACCTCCAACTGCCAGAAGCATCTGGCAATGCTACTGTCAGAGACAGGATACTGGGCTAGATGGACCATTGGTCTGACCCACTATGGCCATTCTTATGTTCTGAAATTAAAATTGCTGTTCCAACTCGGGCAGAAGGGAGATTTGAACCCTGGTCTGTGTGTGGATTTAGCTGTACTCTCAGCATGCCTGTGGATCAGACCCCAAAGGCATTATAGGCAGGGAAATGCCTAGTTTGTGGGTCCTGCTGGAGCGTAGATGTGTTCAGAGCTGAGCTGCTGGGCTGCTACTTAAGTGGCTGTGTGCATGCCCTGCCCCTGGAATTTGGGCACCTCAGGGACTTTAAGTGTGGAAACTTAAGTGCGTAGGGACTTTAGGCACCTACAGGGATAGTGGCGGCTGAGGAGAGGTTTTTGAATGCTAGTGGCACCTAAATGTTGAACTTCGGCAACTAAGTCCCCCTTGTGAATCTTACTTTTTTCATCACGTCATACAATTCCAGCATAGGCACGGCTTCCATGGATGCTTCTGGGCTGGAGTACCCCCAGGGAAAAAATGGTTGATGCTGAGCACCCACCGGCAGCCCCCCATCACCACCTCCACCCCCTCCACCCTCTCCCTCCCACCAGCGGGCCCTGTGGATCAGTACCTCCCCATTCCTCCCCTCACCTCCTGCTCGCTACAATCAGCTGTTTTGCGGCATGCAGGCAGGAGGCTCGGGAGGGAGGGGGAAGGAGCGAGGACACAGTGTGCACGGGGGAGGGGGCGGAACAGGGCAAGAAGAGGTGGGGTGCGGGTGGGGCCTTGGGGGAAAGGGTGGAGTGTGCGCGGGGCCTGGGGCAGAGCCAGGGGTCGAGCACACCCCAGCACTTTGGAAAGTCGGCACCTGTGGCCTCCAGTATCTAGGACTTTAAGGAAAGCATCAAATATCATGAGATTTGTGTTAAAATGTTGAGAATTGTCAGAATGAACTGCATCTTGGGCTGTTGCGTGTGTGCGCGTGCACACTAGAAGGATTCTTTGGTGGCAACAGCTCTTCAGTATACTATGGCTTCTTTTGCTATAGTCTTCTGAATCCAGTGAGCCCTTTAGGTATCTGTGCTTTGACACCACATGCCTCTTAATAGATTTGTGGTTATTCTCTAAATTGGCATGTGACTAAACTTTTTCCACCTCAATCCGTCATAACCTGCTTATTCAAATTATTTGAACATTTAACTATTGTCTCTAGCTTTTAGATTTATTTAAATATATTTTAATTGTACTGTGTGTTTTTGGGGAGGTGTCTCTTCCAGAATATTTCCAGAAAATGCCTTCTGCTTGAGTGAGGATGTGGGTTGTCCTCCAAGAGGTCTTGTTAGAGAATGCAGATGGGCATGGGGAAGGGCAGAGAAAGATGGGGTGGGGGGAAGAAAGGTGGGAGGGAAGGGGATTCTGGATCTGTGAACAGGAAGGAGAGAATCTGTATGGGGAATGCGAATGCCAGTGCTGTGTTGGTGCCAGATTTATTTAAGGTTTAGGTAGACTTCACATGTTTTAACCTTTGTATGCCTAAGAAGTTCCGAGCAATCTGAGGTTTAACCAGTACAGTTTTAAAAAGATTAAATAGAAATTTGTATCTGGTGATTCTGCCAGTAGAGTGCTATGCATGTTGTGATTTTGGAACTCAGACTGCTGATCATCTTGCTGGAACTCTTGTTGCTAGTACCAGATTAATTTTGGATGGGAGTTTGCCAACTATATATCCAGGGGCCAGACACTATAGAGGCTTAACTGGACATGTACTGATGTCTTTCAGGAATGTTAGTTTGGAGAAGAGAGACATCGTGCCTATGTGTTTGAAATAATTGGTGAGATTGTGGAATGTTTTCTTAGCCTTAAAAGGAAAAAAATATTGTGATCGTATTGCTGTTGGATGAGTTTCATTTCTTATGTACAACAGAAATTCCCAGCTGGAGATAAATTGTATTCCTGGAAAGAGAGAGGGTGTGGACCATTACCTCTCTTTACCAAACCGCTAGCTGCTAACTGGCTTTTTCTGCTCTGAATCACTCATTTCTAGACAAGAGTTTGCCTGGTTTTAATATTTCTTGCTATTTAATACAGGGTACGGGAGACTGAAAGCATGTAAATGAAAGCTGGTGGTGACATTCCGAAGGAAAGAGCCTAGAGGAGGAGCTAAAGATTTAATGTAACTGTATGCCTTCAAAGTCATCAGCTCCTCTATATCTCCATCTCCTTTGGCTAGTTGCCTGAATGTTCCACGCAGCATTTTGAAAATACTGGGGAGTGTGTAAAAAGCCTCGTTATCTCACAGAAACTTATAGCTGATGTGTAGCTGCACACAAATTACTTTCCCATGGACAGGATAACTAGTTTTTTTTTTTTTTTTTAAATTTGCATAACCCTATAGGGAACAGGGGCTAACTAATGCAATAATTACTTAGGAGCAGAGCCAGCATCCTGCAATTATTTTAGAGAAAATATGCTACAGTGTTTCTGTTTATTGATGTACTTCTCTTGACTTCTTGAATCAATGTTTTATAATCTTTCCTAAGGAAAATATCCAGTGATAGAGACTGGGGAGTGAAGTGGGCAGTTACCATATGTAGCAAGGATGGGAAATGATTCTTTGAGCCAAATCTGAGACATCTTTGCATAAATGAATTTTACTCCATATATCATTTAAAACACTTGATACATACATTTCTGTGCTGAGCTGAGACCAAACAGGTTCTATCAGGTCTGTGAATGAGGACAGAATAGAACTGGATGGAAATTTTGCTTAGAATTGTGATGGGTTACACCCCACTCTGGCGTGCCACATGATGTACTGGGGTACCACTAAGCCCACCTATTCCACCAGCCTGGACTCCCTTACACTGTCCTACTGAGCCAGGCCTTTCAAGCCTCTTCCAGCACGTACACAGGTAGGGACACACCCAGCTGCAGAAAGACACAGACACTAAAATCAGCTCTGCATGGGAAGACTCAGCTAGAGAATTGCCCAGGACTCAAGTGCACACCCCCTCTGGGGTGCAAACCCAAAATTGCATGGTCTTGCGTTGCACAGAGAACTGTACAGCGTAAGCTCATGAAATTCTCCCCCTACCTCAATGTGGCAGAACATATGCTCAGCTTTTTGCCCCAGTTGTCAATTTCACAAACTAGTTTTATAGAAAACAAAAATGAGTTAGATTTTAAGTGATTATAAGGGATAGCAAACAGATCAAAGCAGAGATTACTGAACAAATAAAACACACACAAACTAAGCTTAATATACTGAAGAAACTGGTTACAAGTAGGAATTTCTTACCCTCAATGTTTTAGGCATTTCTTCCATAGGCCAGACCCCTTTTCAGCTGGGGCTCAGCTCTTCTCCCCCACTTTTGTTTTTGTTTCTTAGATGTTTCCAGCAGCCATCCTGGGTGGCGATTCAGTGAAGAGTGAACCTTGATTAAGTCACTGCTGGGCCTTGAATAGGTTTTACATACGGTGGGAACCCTTTGTTTTCTAGTGTGGTTCTCCTCCGCTCCCTGACCCCCACTGGAAAAGTACTGGTATTCTATCATGGAGTCCAGTACCAGGTGACATGATCACATGACCCTGCAGTGTCAAAACAGCCATAAGTCAAGGGCCATTCCTTGAATCCCAGGAAGGTGGGAGATTAACATCTTCAAAGACCTATTGTTCTCCCTAATGACCCATCCAGACTGACTACATTCTGTGTGCTGGGCATTTCCCAGGTATAAACCCACTTGTAATTGATACATAGTCAATATTCCTAACTTCAGATACAGAAATGATACATGCATACAAATAAGATAATCATACTCAGCAAATCACAACCTTTCCATGATATCTCACAAGACCCATCTTGCATAAAACCCATTTTAGTTATGCCATATTCATGCCCTAACAATATCTCTATGAAGAATATGGGGTGTAGTGTCACATGACTGTTTCAAGGTTAGGGTCTGACCCTACAAACTCTTGAGCATTTACTCTGCGATGCTGGGTTTTCCCCAGTTTCCACTAATATGGTAGAAATTCCTATGGATGCCTTTTGAAGTCATTGTGAGTTGAAGACGCTCTGAACCTTGCAGGATAATGCACAAGTTTTTTATTCACCATTTACATTTTTCGAAGAGTGGGATTTATTGTCTGATGTATTGCATCTGTATATAATATTGTCTAATTTACTGTATGCTGTATTAATATAATATATATAAAAGAATTAGTTTCTCCTCTGTGTTCTTGTCCCTTTGCACAACTTTCTCATGAAGTGGCTGGAAAGGCCACTACATTTTCCAAAGTGGGGATTCCCCCTGATTCTGGGGAGTCCCCAGCTGGTGTGGGGCCAGCACCTCCAGCTCCTCTTGCAGCCCACAATTCTGTGGGTGGGGTGTGATTGGAATACTACTGTTCCAACTATTTTTAGGTGGTATACTGGCGCTTCAGGTCTATAGCTAGAGGGCATGGCTAGTGTCAGTGTAGAAATGATCTCAGGAGCCACAGCCAGCTCCTTAGCATGCAAAAACCTTACCTGTGCCCGTACCCAGCAGGGAATCTAGAACTCTCTATCTCTCTCCGTGTGTATGTGTTTATATCTATATAATCTATCTATATCTATACAAGAGAGATGCACTGAGAATATATACAACTACAGATAACCCATGATGATGATGCTTGTTAGGTCATGGTGTGTGTGTCTATATGTAGTAAGTGTTCATTATTTGTTTAGAACTTTTTTGACTTGTTAGACAAAGAGGAGTCTATAATGAGAGTATGCTGACAACTTCAGTACTGTGTAGTAGTAGTAATTAATATTTAGTGTGGTATATGGTAATTTTCAGCTTCAGTGCACTTCACAAACGTTAATTAATAGTCACAACACCCCTGTGCAGTTGGTAAATGCCTCTCTTCCTGCCATTTTATACAGTAGGCCAGCAGCCCTGAGATTTACAGATTTGCTGGGTTTGACTTAATGAGCTGCTTTTTTGGAGATTTTTTTTAAGAAAAATTCTTCTGTTAAATTAGGATAATTTTTTATTGACACTGGGTAAAATCAAAGTGATTGTTGTATTATCATAGCATCAGATTCTGTAGTGTTGTCTTTCTGTGTTAGAGCCAACAGATTACCAAAAGAAAGCAAAATGTTTTAAAGATCATGATTGTTTTGTTTGTGTTTAGATGTCTTATGGATGCCGAGTCACCCCTTCCTGAGCTTTTCTTTATTTGAAAAATATCAACTGAACACTGCTGAAACCGATATCTTTATTATGATTTTCAGTGGCATTTATACTCTTGCGTGTGGGTATCCCAAAAGTATTCCTTATCTCTTTTAAGAACATAGAACAGCTATACCAGGTCAGACTAATGGTCCATCTAGCCCAGTATTGTGTCTTCTGACAGTGGCCAGTGCCAGGTGCCCCAGAGGGAATGAACAGAACAGGCAGTCATCAACTGATGCATCCCCTGTTGTCCAGTGCCAGCTTCTGGCAAACAGAGGATAGAGACACTCAGAGCATGGTTTTGCATCCCTGCCCATCCTGGTTAATAGCCATTGATGGACCTACCCTCCAGGAGGTTATCTACTACTTTTTTGAACCTTGTTATAGTTTTGGCCTTCACAAAATCCCCTGGCAAGGAGTTCCATATGTTGACTGTGCATTCTGTGAGTATGCAAATGCGTCTTTTGTTTCGTTTAACCTGTTGCCTATTAATTTCATTGGGTGACCCCGACTACTTGTGTTCTGTGAAGGGGTCAATAACATTTCCTTATTCATATTCTCTGCATCAGTCAAGATTTTATAGACTTTTATTATATCCCCCCTTAGTCGTCTCTTTTCCAAGCTGAAAAGTCGCAGTCTTTTTAATGTCTCCTCATATGGAAGCAGTTCCATACCACTAATCATTTTTATTGCCCTTCTCTGTACCTTTTCCAGTTCCAATATCTTTTTTGAGATGGGGTGACCAGATGTGCACACACTATTTAAGATGTGGGCGTACTGTGGATTTATATAGAGCCATTATGGTATTTTCTGTCTTATTATATTTCCCTGTCCTAATGGTTCCCAACATTCTGTTAGCTTTCTTGACTGCTGCTGCATATTGAGTTGGTGTTTCCAAAGAACTATCCACAATGACTCGAAGATCTTTTTCTTGAGTGGTAACAGCTAATTTACATACAAGACGATGGGGTCTATAGTTGGGATTATGTTTTCCAATGTGCATTACTTTGCAATTATCAACACTGAAATTAATCAGTCGTACTCCTGTTCTTTTTGCGGTACAGACTAACTCGGCTGCTACTCTAAAGCTATCAGTCATTTTGTTGCCCACTCAGCCCGTTTTGTGAGATCCCTTTGAAACTCTTTGCAGTTTGCTTTGGATTTAACTATCTTGAGTAATTTTGTATCGTCTGCAAATTTTGCCACCTCGCTGTTTATCCATTTTTCCAGATCATTTGTGAATATGTTGAACAGCACTGGTCCTAGTTCAGACCCCTGGGGGACACCACTATTTACCTCTCTCCATTCTGAAAACAGACCATAAATTCCTACCCTTTGTTTCCTATCTTTTAATCACTTACTGATCCATCAGAGGACCTTCTCTCTTATCCCATGACTGTTTGCTTGGTTTAAGAGCCTTTGGTGAGGGACCTCTTCAAAGGCTTTCTGAAAATCTAAATACACTCTATCCATGGGATCACCTATGTCCACATGTTTGTTGACACCCCCCCCCCCATTCTAATAGATGGTTGAGGTATTTCCGTTTACAAAAGCCATGTTGACTGTTTCCCAACAAATCATGTTCATCTATGTGTTTGATAATTCTGTTCTTTACTATAGGTTCAACCAATTTGCCTGGTACTGAAGTTAGGCTTGTAATTGCTGGGATCGCTTCTGGGCCTTTTAAAAAAATTGGCATCACATTAGCTATCCTCTAGTCATTTGGTACAGAAGCTGATTTAAATGATAGGTTACAGTTAGTAGTCAGTAGTTCTGCAATTTCATATTTGCGCTCCTTCAGAACACTTGGGTGAATACCATCTGGTCCTGGTGACTTTTTACTGTTTAATGTATCAATTTGTTCCAAAAACTTCTCTAATGACGCCTCAACCTAGGGGAATTCCTCAGATTTGTCACTTAAAAAGAATGGGTCAGGTGTGGGAATCTGCAGTGAAGACTGATGTAAAGAATTCGTGTAGTTTCTCCGCAATGGCGGAATATTCTTTTAGCACCTCAACCGTGCAGTGGCCTGGCCCCACTGATTGTTTAGCAGGCTTCCTGCTTCTGATGTACTCAAATTTTTGTTTCCTGTTTTCATGCTCTTTTATTGGTTTTCGTGATGCTCTTGCCTATATTTATAAGTATATTGCTCCTCATTGAGTCCTGGAACTCTTGAGGTATACAGTGGAGTGTCCCTTTCTGGCCACTGTAATTAATTGAGAAACAGGCTGCTAGAATTCTGCTAATAAAACAATATTGAACAATATATTTTTGGTGGTAAAAATCCAGCCACACACAAGTGACATCTCAGAGTCCTGAATTATATAAATCATGGCATGAAGTCCTTTGTACATATGTGCCTGGCTATTGTCCGCAGTCTTCTGTTCACCTCTGTATAAATCTCAAGCATAACAGCTCTGACTGAAGACTTCCTGCTACTGTATTGCTTCACTCTACAATCCAGTTCTAATTAGAGCTGCTGACACCTTATGAAAGCATTTGAAAAACATTTTGCTTACAGGAACAATTCTACTGACATTTTCTTTCCTATCTTTTCATTACAAGTAGCATTTGCATGAAAACAGGGTCTCTGTTTATTGAGAGTTCACAGTCCTCAGTTTGACAACATAATCAGATCAGTGTTCAACTTTCATAATGGAACTAGATGAAACTCCCCTGATTTTTCTCACTAACCTGAAACTCAGGCCCAGTTCAAGGAGTTTGAAGCAAGTATGGTTCAAGTCATAGTTCAAAGTGGAAACCAGGCAAAAATAAAAAAGAAACTTGAGGGGTTCACAGGAAAACCCCTTGCTATAATTCCATTTCTGATCAGTGTGATCCATCTCCACAGCAACTAACTGTGATGTCTTTGTAGGCTAGGATTTTAGGTGAGGAATAAGCAGCAGAAGCAGATGAACTCCAGAGCAGCAAATAGCCTGTTATGCAGATGTAACTCATATAGTTTTAAAAAAGGTGGTGGGCTGGATGTGAAAAGTCAGGGAAGGATTTACACAAAATGTGATCAAGGTAAACAAAATTGTCTGTAAATAGAATTTCCATGTAAAAAGTGGGTCTTTAATAGTGGGTTTTTAATAGTGAACAAAACAGCTGCCTTGACAGTGCCTAAATCTGTTGCCTCTGCCTCCCCTTAACACAAAAATCCCTAGTTGTTTGTGCAGAACACAGATGCATAGATAAGCAGGGTTCTGTATTTTATGGTGAATTTTTTTAGGAATTGTCCAGTCCACCCATGACAAAGATGTTTGATAGTGTGCAAATGTTTCTTCATTGCTCTTTACTAAAACTATTTGTTTATTAATTCACACATGCATATTTTCCTCTCCTTCCCCTTTTCCAAACTGTATCTGGTGTTAATACTTTCTGAGGACCGGAGTGTTCAGTGCAGATTTTTGCAGTCCTTTGGTTCAGATTAGTACCCGCTGTGTTCTACTGCTTCCACAGTTTGGAGGGTTTTTTATTTTTATGTTGTTTATTTTTTATTATTGTTTGGAGTACCATCTGTTATTTCTTCCAGGTAACTTTTAAAAAGAAACATAGATTAGTTACTGCAGTTTCGTAATCTTTTCCCATGATTATTTTTAAGGTGTGCAATAGCAGAAAATAGCAAAGGTGGGGGTGGTGAGTTTAATGGCGCTCTGCTTAGAGAGCTTTCTGGAAAGTAGATTTTTGGATGGGGGAGAAGGTACATACTCTGAAGGCTACAGTGATAGTATTGGAATGGCAGCAATATATATTTTTAGAAGCTCATGTTCTTCCATTTTTTCAGAAGTGAACAGTATAGTTAAAAGATTGCAAAACACTTTCAGTACTTATCACTTCCTATGTCTATTTTTGAAATTGTAGAGTAGTGTCATATTTTTTGCTGTGTTCTAGAATGTTCTACCAGTGTGCTTCCATTTTTTTCTACATTTTTTTCATTTCAAGGAACAGCTATCTGACTGTAAACAGATCTGCTGCCTTGTTACATTGCCTTGCAGTAAATTGTCTTTAGTCAAGTTATGGACTTGATCCTCTCGACTCTTACTCATGTGAGTAATGGTTTGCAGGATTGGACCCTATGACAGTAGCAAAAATGTAAACTCTAACCCCTTGTCATCTCTTTTATCTTAATGAAGTGTAAATTTCTTCTAAATGTAATTGAGAACCCTGATTTATGTTGGGTCAAAGTCCCAGCCCCCAGGCCATCTGCGGCCTGGGAACATCCCCACTGCGGCCCGTGGGGGAGAGACGCATACAGCCACCCTGCCGGCTCTGTCTGCTGCAGGCGCTACCCCCCCGCAGCTCCCATTGGCTGGGGGAGAGGGACAGAGCTACCATCACTAGTTGCTGGGCAGAGTCAGTGTCATTTTTTTCCACAAATGAATATAAAATACCAAACACAACTATCTCATGCACACCTTGCTGCGATCCTGAAGGTTTCAACTGCTCAGTCACTGAGGCCAAACATCAACAAACTGACACTAAAAACCCTCTGGCAGGCGAAGAATTGTATAAAGTTGTATGACAGTTTTATTATTTCTAAGAAATTCGAAATAAAAAATACAATATAAATGTTTCCTTTTCTGAACACCATCTTCAGTGACATTATTGGCCCACTGGGAGGATTTGAGGACTGGCACTGGCCCTAAGGTAAACTGAGTTTGAGACCCCTGACATAAATGCTAATTTTAATAAATATTAACATTTTCTAGCTTTTCCCTTTCATTTAAAAATAAACAGGGAGAACGATTTGCAAAGAGCAGTTCTTTTTGGCCATTAAAAGGTTTCACTGTAATATTTTGTGAAGTACTCTGCGATGTTGAGATGAAATGTGCTGTGTAAGAATAAAGTGTTAGTATAAATTCATCCTATAATTAACGTAAAATCTTAATTCTTTTAACAAATGTACCACATGATTTTTCGTGAACCTAAATGAATTGTCTAAAAGTAGTTTTAAAACAATTCTATCTGTTAATTTTTACATTTTCCTGTGTTGTAATAGGCCATTTTGGAACTATTGAAAATAAATTGCCCTAATAGTTTTGTTAGCTTATATTAAGACAAGATACATTTTTGCTTATTTTCTATTTTTTAAATGGCGCTATAAATGCATGGGAATTATTTTAAAAGCTTTATTTTGTATGCATACACTAAAATGTTTTGTTGTTTTCATTATATACCAGCAGATATGAGATTGAGAGCTCCTGAAATGGTTTAGTTGCTGCTACAGCTCAGAGGAAACACAAAGATAGTGACTACTTAATGTTAAATTTCTTAACAATGAAGTGGTACAATAGATAATTAAGAGTGTGTGGGGGGGAGCTCTGGTCTATACAAATTTGAATATTCAGTGTTTACATAAAACTTTGCAATTATCAATGTTGTTTATCCTTTTGATGCATAGTTTAAAAAATAATGGGTCACTGCAGGAAGTATTATCCAGGGTCAAGCCGTCCCCCTGTAATTGCGTTGGGATATTCTCAGGTGCTATATTCTAACTGCCTCTTGCAAGTGAAGCAGAATGAATAACCACATTTCCTTTTCATGTCTGTCTTATCACACCAAATGGGATTATATTCCTACTTGGTGGCTGCTGACAAAATTGCTGCAGCACCACTTGTAACATCCATGACTTGCTGGCAGCTCATGTTAATTCCTGTGATACAGCTGCACCGTGGCTTTTTTTTTTTTTTTGGGAACAGTATGCTATTAAATACCTATATATCCGATTCATCTTCCTGCAGCTCCATTTGTTTGATTAGTATTACGATGGCCTGACAAGGCAATGTATCAGAAGTAATCGATCTGATTAGTATGGAGATGATATAAACACAGATTGTATGGATGTTTAATAGCACAGGCACCCAGGTGCTGTCAATATTATAGACGTTTTATATGCTGCACGAAAGGGCTCTATAATGAAGAAGCAACCACAGCAGATTTTTGAGCCAGATGTTTTTCTGCCAAACTCCGCAGTAGGTCTTGAATAGTATGTGACTCAGCTATGTTGGATATGGTGGCCAGATGAGCTTGCACTAAATGTTTTTAATTGGTTCTCAAAATATGCACACACTTTCACAATGCAGATAGTAATCTTCACTACTTAAATTTATTTATATTATTAACAGTTTATCGCAACACCGTATTCAATATTGCACACAGATTTACATGAAAACAAATACCCTTTTTCATTATTTGTTATCTTCATATTATATTTCCATTTCCTATTTCCACTTCTAAATCTTGATCTGTAGAACATTTTTCACATGAGGGGAAACATTCTTGCCTCCCTCCCGCCCCACCTTCTTATTCTGTTCCTCTCCCTGCCCCCACCCCGGGGGAAAAAAAAACTAGTAAGAAAATGAAATATTGAAGATAAGATGTAGATAAATAGGATGAGGTCCAATAATAGTACAAAATATATATGGTAGCCTATTTTACAATGATCTCAATGAATAAATAGAAATTAACGAGGTGTGGAAATAGAACTATATGGTAAAATTATGGAATGAAGCAGATATATTTATTTACTTTGAAGAGGAGGAGGATTAATTCAATATTCTGTTTAGTTACGAGTACTTCATTGGAATAATTATTTTAAAAGATAGGTTTCAGAGTAGCCGCTGTGTTAGTCTGTATTCGCAAAAAGAAAAGGAGTACTTATGGCACCTTAGAGACTAACGAATTTATTTGAGCATAAGCTTTCGTGAGCTACAGCTCACTTCCTGTAGCTCATGAAAGCTTATGCTCAAATAAATTCATTAGTCTCTAAGATGCCCCAAGTACTCCTTTTCTTTTTTTAAAAAAGAAACCTGAGATACAATGTAAGTAATGTAGAGTAGTCCAAATGCATTACAGAAACAGCATCCTTAACTATTGTGTACTGGTATCCGCTAATAGCACATTATAATTCTTATGGTTCAAAGTGAGGGGGTGGGGAAATCAGTGGTACTCTTCCAAGCTTCTCTCTCACACCAATCTCTAACCACCTGAGACACAGTATGAGATGCCTCTCACAATGCAGGTTCAAAGATTATGTTAATATATGTCCCGCTGGGCTCCTCAAAGTTTGCACTTTTTAGGAGAGCTAATATGCCCAGCTGGGCTACTCAGGCTTCATTCTGTGTTAGTGGAGAATCACTCAGATGCTGTCCTTGGACTTGGCTCAGTGGAGGTGCCCTGCTGGTCTCTGTTGGGATGCTTGATCTTGGCTCTGCTTTGGTGGGCTCAGATGCCCTTCTGTGCTGTGCCAATCCCTTCTGGCTTGTCTCCTTCATGAGTCAGAGTGGGGAAAGTGTGTGTGGGCTGGGTTTCTTTGTAACCATTAGGGCTAGAGACTTGCAAACTGTTTTAAATGAAAGATGAAATTCTGAAGTTCAAAGTGGCATCCTTAAAAAAAAGAAAAAAGAAAAAATCCACAGAGCTGCCACAAGCTGGCTCAATTTGAGCCGTGAGCATGCTGCAACTGACATACTCCAAAAAGCCATCTTCCTCTTGTAGTTCAGCCCTCCCCCACCCCCATTATATGACAGAAAGACACACAAATAACGTATCCATGCTGCCATTTGTATTTTCTGCACTTGAAAATTTCTAATTTTTTTCTATCAAGCTGGGTCTTCGAGAGGAATTGCAAGGGGTGTTTTTCCCCTTAGTTCTGACAGTGTCTTGGCATGGTTCCTGAAAACTCTAAACTAGAAAATCCAGATGAAAATATTATTCTTAAAATGTTACTGCAGTTCAAATCTTCCTGCTAGCAGGGGAGAAGGGAGCAGTTCCCAAGCTGCAGACTCCAGAAAAAGGATTGGTTTGTAAAATGGGAAGTTGTGTGGGAGGTGGAAGTGGAAATGAAAACAACACTTCAGGTCCAACTTTTATTAAGGTCTACATCTATGTAAAATTGTTTGACGTTTAATATTTTTTCTTACTAATGATCAGTATTGTTCCTTTTACATTCAAGGGCCATAGCCAGTGCTGCCTGGTAGTTACTTCAACCCCTGTAAAATCTCTTATTTTTAATAAACAAAGAATGTGCAAATAGTGGAAGAAAAAATGCTTACATTTCAAAGGTGTTGCTTGCAGATCCTATATTACCATGTTTAGCTTGACCATTTTAAATGGAAAGCCTTTTTCTTACCTGTCTATTTTTATAGCTGTTTCTTATTTATATAACTGAACTGTTCTCTTGCTAACTTTGCTTTAAAAAAAAATGAAATTTTTTGGATCAGATAATACCTAATCTGAACCAGCCATCTGGTTACAAATTCAGTTGAGGGGGGAAAAGAAGGTTGATTTACCCAGTTGCCTTAATATCATTGAATATATGTCATAATCTGTATTCAGCTACAAAATTGTTTGGAAACAGCTGCAGATCAGTGTATGTTTTCTATTTGTATAATTACAAACAAAAATAGTGACTGAGGTTTTCAGCCATTGATAGGAACTGACAATTTTTTGGGTAGAGCTTTCGTGAATTCCTTAGCAAAAGGAATTTAAGGATAGATGGAATACAAATACTTGTGTGGCTAAGAAGGGAGTAAATCCATGTGTGTTAATGTAAAGTTTTGGTCTATAAAATGTAGGAGAGACTTGTTTAGGAAAACGATTCTTTTAAATAGCTGTTTTCCAGTGGCTTTTTTCCTAGATGAAAGGAATAATATAATCCAAGACATTTTGGGGTCTGACTGGTTACATTTTTTAAAAAAAATTATTGGATACAATTCCTAATACTGGATTCAGCTTCCAATATTGTACCTTTGCCATTTAAGGAAGATAAACATATCACTATATTTGAGGGGAAAAGAGTACCCTTCAGGTTCTTATAGCCATCCTTGGCATGACATTTTTGGGTCCCTTCTTCAACTTGTAGAAACTGTGCACAGTAAATCTTTTAAATACTAATTTTGGTGGAGGGGTAGCAATGCTATAGTTAAGGACATGGTAGTATTCATTTGGCAGTGTTCATTTTAATGGGATAGTTTAAGCCTTCATTTTTAAATCTTTTTTAAAAGAGGTGATAAATAAAACATAGAAATTAGAATGTACATTATATTTGAATTTTCTGTGTTGCTTTCATAGAATCATAGAATATCAGGGTTGGAAGGGACCTCAGGAGATCATCTAGTCCAACCCCCTGCTCAAAGCAGGACCAATCCCCAATTTTTGCCCCAGATCCCTAAATGGCCCCCTCAAGGATTTAACTCACAACCCTGGGTTTAGCAGGCCAATGCTCAAACCACTGAGCTATCCTCCCCCCCCATGTGGTTCAGGTTCATACACAAAGAATAACAAGACTTCAGAAATTGTCACTTTACAAATTTTTTAGTGGGGTGCCTCACCATCTTTGTATCCTTCCTGCAAAACATCTATAGGACTCATTTTCACATTATATTCTTTCTGTTTATGTAGAATATTAGAGAGAGAGAGAGAACGAACACGAGTGCTAGCTAGAACAAGAACAATTAGAAGTAATATTTTTTAATGTTAAAAATTACTGTTAAATATCTTGATTTCACCTTATTAGAGTGATGGTGATATTTTCAGCAGTTCCTACAACAAAGTGTTTTCAGCATCGATTTTAAGTTAAGATTAGACGATACTATGGCAGTCATTTACTTAAAATTTATGTATCGGAGATGATTTCTCTCCACCACCTGAAATCCTTGAGATCAGGTGATTAGTGTCCCTTAATGGGGGTAGGGATGCACCAAGGAACCCCTCTGCTCCCCTATTCTGAAAAACAAGGAATGTTGGAAACTCACTGTGACTCAGGTGCTTACTTGGCTGTTGGTCTCATGCACAGGAGTCCCTCATCCATATGCATCTGTGGCCTGCTGACCCTCAAACCCTGATTTTTGACTCCTTTCTCCATGATTCTTGCTGCTCTGGCAGATTGACCAGCCTTATTTAGGCTCAAACTGAAATGTCTTCACTGTGCGCGCGATGTGTTAGTGCATGCTTGCATGTGTTTTAAGTCTCAAGGATAAATGCCGTTTAATCCGCAAACAGTTGTGTGGGAAAATGTTTTAATACACACATTTTGCTCCTTTCTCACACACTTAGAACGCTAGTCATGTACTGGCAGATTTGAAAGCTTTAGAGATGCATTTCACACTGGTAAAGATGGTGAACCCAGAAGGAGAGGAAGTAGAATAAGGAGAGCTGCTGCTGGAGTACCTGTATATATGCTCTGTTGCTGCAGTCACTCTTGTCCCATTTCCAGACGTGCATGAGAGTCGGCAGTATGTTCTGGGAAGTGAGTGATGATGCAAATTCCTTCACAGAGGTTCTCTTCGGCTCTCATTGCTGCTAAGTATGGTGGGTTGTTCCTGGTGTACATATTTTCAATAACTTTAAGTAGTTATTTTAAACAAGGATAAAATGTTATAGATACAAAGACCTTCCTGACTCACATTTCAGCCTTTCATGTCTTCAGAAGGATTAATATATTCAGGAGCAACTTCAGAAGTACAGTTTATCCCTCCAATTCCCAGGCAGGTGCAGATAGCTGATGCAATCCGGAACATGAATTAGCCAGATCTAAATTGGCTGCACAGTAATGGTCAGCATCATATCCTATAACTCAGTGTTTCACGCCTATCTTCAAATGTCTCTGGTCACCCATCTTGAGTAACATTGCTAGGAACTTTTATCATGTGCTAAATGATGATACTGTTAATGAGTAAATTTATCAAAAATTATTTTGTATAGAAATAGATATTTATAGAAAACAAGTGCTTTAGTGGATCATGTCACAATTTGGTATTTATGGTGTTACATTTTACTCAAAGTATAGAAAATTAAAAGTTGACATTGGAACTTCTTGTTTAAAATGTAGCTGTAGAAAAATGATTGGGAATGTCATTGTTATTAATATTATGCAATTGAAGAGTACCTATCTTCAGTTTTTTCATAAATCAATCCCATTATGGTAACATTTTCCCAAAGAATTCATTTCAAAATGCAGTTGCAGTAAAGAAAGCAAATATACTGTGGAGATATATTGTTGGAAGGCTGAAGTGTGAATAAAAGGTAATTCTATGAATCAAAAATAACTGCCTGCCATTCAGCTCATGACTTCAGGTCAGTAACTCCCAAAGCTACTTCATTCTCAGCATGCTGCTTCTTTCCATTTAACAGTATTCTCCATGTTTATTCTTTCTTTTAAAACTTTTTCTAAATTTAGCTGCATCTTTTCAGAGTGAAAATACCTATTGACTGCGCCGTTCTCACAAATCCTTTCAGTTGCTTAATTTGCAAACATGAAAAGTCCCTCTTCTGCCCTGAGATGCATGTACACAATCCTCATTGTCTTCACTGAGTGTTCCATAAGTTCATATGAGAGCAAAAGTCTCAATATCTTTCTCTAATTCTCATACATAGTAATTGAATGTGGAGATCCATCATTAATTCTTTTTATTAGTAATCATTTTCTAAGTTGGGATGGTTCCATATATGTTTAAACCTTTGTTTCCTTACCTCAGTAATGTTTGGTATCGGCTTGTTTCAAGATTCCCTCCCCAATGTGGAATTCCGTCAACCATTTTGTTGCAAATCTATATCTAGAATTTTTCTGATTTATTCTGGCAGTAGTGTCCTCAAATAATTCCAATATTAGTGAGGCATGATCTTTTCATAAAATTGTCAGCGATCTTAAATTTAAGTTTAAATGTGCCCATGACCGGTAAAATGAAATAGTTCTTAAGATTGTCTACAACAACTGAAGTCCATAGAACAGGCCCATTATAAGCTGCATCCTGCAATGGGGCTGCTATTCTGTCCTCAGAACAGTAAAGTACTTAAGCAAGTGCTTAACTTCAAGAATATGCATAGACTCACTGACTTCAGTGGGATTGTTCATGTGTTTAAAATTGAGCATGCATGTAAGTGCTATGTTGGAATGGAGGCAGAGTGCTCAGCACTGTGGAGGACGGAGTCCCCTATTTCTTGGTTTATTTTTAATCATTTTTAATAATGTTGCATGGGGCTGGAAGTTTATTTAAGGTGAAATAATTGGCTATATGTGGTTGAATTTTAATTAAATATTTGTATGTGAAATTTCCCTCTAAATGAAGAAGAGCATTTTGGTGACACATCTTTGTCCCCCTGCAGTGCAGTGTTTCAGCTATAGAGATTAAGGCAAATCTTTGCACCACAGCCGTTTTAACCCTGTTCAGAGAAATAGTCAGAAACACCAAAGTTTAAATACAGTTCATTATTTGGTGCAGATTACAGATCTCACAATGGAGACCATGTCCCTTCCAGTCTGTCTTGATACTTGACTGATTGGGTGATTTAGACCCAGCCTGTTGGAGAACAGTGTCTGATATATCAGATTTCAAAAGTGGAAACCTGGATAATTTTCCCTTCCCCCTCCGTGACTGTAATTACCAGCTTTCTGCATATCTCCTTCTTGTCTCTTACTGAAGCATATACCTGTGGCAAAGACTTCCTGATTAAAAATTTAAAATGCTGTCTGTATGCTATGCTCACTTGGGAGAATGGGTACAACACATTGTATGGTTCTGAAACAGTGGGACTCCACTTTAGCCTGGTTAGGCTATTAAGCAGAAGTTATTAAATTACATTAAATTTCAAAGTAGATGAATTGTTTTAAAATTTTATGGGTTGCCTTAAATAGAGGTGGTTAAGATTCAGGCATGTTTGGTGTGTGATGGAATGTTGTTTAATGAATTCTCTCCTAAGGGTATGTCTACTCTACGAAATTAGGTCGAATTTATAGAAGTCGGTTTTTTAGAAATCAGTTTTATATATTCAAGTGTGTGTCCCCCCACAGAAAATGCTCTAAGTGCATTAAGTGCATTAACTCGGCGGAGTGCTTCCACAGTACCGAGGCTAGAGTCGACTTCCTGAGCATTGCACTGTGGGTAGCTATCCCACAGTTCCCGCAGTCTCCTCTGCCCATTGGAATTCTGGGTTGAGATCCCAATGCCTGATGGAGCTAAAACATTGTCGCGGGTGGTTCTGGGTACATATCGTCAGGCCCCCCTTCCCTCCCTCCCTCCGTGAAAGCAAGGGCAAACAATCATTTCACGCCTTTTTTCCTGAGTTACCTGTGCAGATGCCATACCATGGCAAGCATGGAGCCCGCTCAGCTCACTGTTACCGTATGTCTCCTGGGTGCTGGCAAACACGGTACTGCATTATTACACAGCAGCATCAACCCATTGCCTTGTGGCAGCAGACGGTGCAATAGGACTGGTACCTGTCATCATCATGTCCGAGGTGCTCCTGGTCGCCTCTGTGAGGTCGATCAGGAGCGCCTGGGCAGACATGGGCGCAGGGACTAAATTTGGAGTGACTTGATCAAGTCATTCTCTTTAGTCCTGCAGTCAGTCCTATTGAACCATCTTATGGTGAGCAGGCAGGCGATATGGATTGCTAGCAGTCCTATTGCATCATCTTCTGCCGGGCAGGCAAGAGATGAGGATGGCTAGCAGTCCTATTGTACCATCTTCTGCCGAGCAGCCCTCAAATGTGGATGACATACAGTCCTTCTGCACCGTCTGCTGCCAGCCAAAGATGTAAAAGATAGATGGAGTGTATCAAAACAAAAAATAGACCAGATTTGTTTTGTGCTCATTTGCTTCCTCCCCACCAAACCCCCCCCCCCCATCTAGGGGACTCATTCCTCAAGGTCACACTGCAGTCACTCACAGAGAAGGTGCAGCGAGGTAAATCTAGCCATGTATCAATCAGAGGCCAGACCAACCTGCTTGTTCCAATAAGAACAATAATTTAGGTGCACCATTTCTTATTGGAACCCTCTGTGAAGTCCTGTCTGAAATACTCATTGATGTAAAGCCACCCCCTTTGTTGATTTTAGCTCCCTGAAGCCAACCCTGTAAGCCGTGTCGTCAGTCGCCCCTCCCTCCGTCAGAGCAACGGCAGACAATCGTTCCGCGCCTTTTTTCTGTGCGGACGCCATACCAAGGCAAGCATGGAGGCCGCTCAGCTCACTTTGGCAATTAGGAGCACATTAAACACCACACGCATTATCCAGCAGTATATGCAGCACCAGAACCTGGCAGAGCGATACCGGGTGAGGAGGCAAGGTCAGCGCGGTCACGTGAGTGATCAGGACACGGACACAGATTTCTCTGAAAGCATGGGCCCTGCCAATGCATGCATCACGGTGCTAATGGCGCAGGTTCATGCTGTGGAATGCCGATTCTGGGCTCGGGAAACAAGCACAGACTGGTGGGACAGCATAGCGTTGCAGATCTGGGACGATTCCCAGTGGCTTTGAAACTTTAGTATGCGTAAGTGCACTTAGATGGAACTTTGTGACTTGCTTTTCCCTGCCCTGAAGTGCATGAATACCACGGTGAGAGCAGCCCTCACAGTTGAGAAGCGAGTGGCGATAGCCCTGTGGAAGCTTGCAACACCAGACAGCTACCGGTCAGTTGGGAATCAATTTGGATTGGGCAAATCTACTTTGGGGGCTGCTGTGATGCAAGTAGCCCACACAATCAAAGATCTGTTGATATCAAGGGTAGTGACCCTGGGATATGTGCAGGTCATAGTGGATGGCTTTGCTGCAATGGGATTCCCTAACTGTGGTGGGGCCATAGACGGAACCCATATCCCTATCTTGGCACCGGAGCACCAAGCCGGCGAGTACATAAACTGCAAGGGGTACTTTTCAATAGTGCTGCAAGCTCTGGTGGATCACAAGGGACGTTTCACCAACATCAACGTGGGATGGCCGGGAAAGGTACATGACGCTCGTATCTTCAGGAACTCTGGTCTGTTTCAAAAGCTGCAGGAAGGGACTTTATTCCCAGACCACAAAATAACTGTTGGGGATGTTGAAATGCCTATAGTTATCCTTGGGGACCTACCCCTTAATGCCATGGCTCATGAAGCCGTACACAACAGCTCCTGACTGTCCAGGCTGCCCAACTACAGGCTGAGCAAGTGCAGAATGGTGGTAGAATGTGCATTTGGACGTTTAAAGGCGCACTGGCGCAGTTTACTGACTCACTTAGACCTCAGCGAATCCAATATTCCCACTGTTATTACTGCTTGCTGTGCGCTCCACAATCTCTGTGAGAGTAAGGGGGAGACGTTTATGGTGGGGTGGGAGGTTGAGGCAAATCGCCTGGCTGCTGGTTACGCGCAGCCAGACACCAGGATGGTTAGAAGAGCACAGGAGAGCGCGGTATGCATCAGAGAAGCTTTGAAAACCAGTTTCATGACTGGCCAGGCTACGGTGTGAAAGTTCTTTGTTTCTCCTTGATGAAACCCCCCGCCGTTGGTTCACTTACTTCCCTGTAAGCTAACCACCCTCCCCTTCTCCCTTCGATCACCGCTTGCAGAGGCAATAAAGTCATTGTTGCTTCACATTCATGCATTCTTTATTCATTCATCACACAAATAGGGGGATGACTACCAAGGTAGCCCAGGAGGGGTGGTGGAGGAGGGAAGGAAAATGCCACACATCACTTTAAAAGTTTACAACTTTAAAATTTATTGAATGCCTGCCTTCTGTTCTTAGTCAATCCTCTGTGGTGGAGTGGCTGGTTGGCCGGAGGCCTCCCCACCGCATTCTTGGGTGTCTGGGTGTGGAGGCTATGGAACTTGGGGAGGAGAGCAGTTGGTTACATGGGGGCTGTAGTGGCAGTCTGTGCCTCAGCTGCCTTTGCTGCAGCTCAACCATACACTGGAGCATACCGGTTTGATCCTCCAGCAGCCTCGGCATTGAATCCTGCCTCCTCTCATCACGCTGCCACCACATTTGAGCTTCAGCCCTCTCCTCCCGGTCATTTTGTGCTTTCCTGCACTCTGACATTAATTGCCTCCATGCATTCGTCTGTGCTCTGTCAGTGTGAGAGGACAGCATGAGCTCAGAGAACATTTCATTACGAGTGTTTTTTTTTTCTTTCTAATCTTCACTAGCCTCTGGGAAGGAGAAGATCCTGTGATCATTGAAACACATGCAGCTGGTGGAGAAAAAAAAAGGGACAGCAGTATTTAAAAAGACACTTTTTATAAAACAGTGGCTACACTCTCTTTCAGGGTAAACCTTGCTGTTAACATTTACATACATAGCACATGTGCTTTCGTTACAAGGTCACATTTTCCTCCCCCCACCGCGTGGCTACCCCCTCAACCCTCCCCCCACCGCGTGGCTAACAGCGGGGAACATTCTGTTCAGCCACAGGCAAACAGCCCAGCAGGATCGGGCTCCTCTGAGTGTCCCCTGAAGAAAAGTACCCTATTTCAACCAGGTGACCATGAATGATTCCTCACTCTCTTGAGGATAACACAGAGAGATAAAGAACAGATGTTGTCTGAACGCCAGCAAACATACACTGCAATGCTTTGTTGTACAATGATTCCCGAGTACGTATTACTGGCCTGGAGTGGTAAAGTGTCCTACCATGGAGGACGCAATAAGGCTGCCCTCCCCAGAAACCTTTTGCAAAGGCTTTGGGAGTACATCCAGAAGAGCCGCAAATGCCAGGGCAAATTAATCCTTTCACATGCTTGCTTTTAAAGCATGTATAGTATTTTAAAAGGTACACTCACCAGAGGTCCCTTCTCCGCCTGCCGGGTCCAGGAGGCAGCCTTGGGTGGGTTCAGGGGGTATTGGCTGCAGGTCCAGGGTGAGAAACAGTTCCTGGCTGTCGGGAAAACCGGTTTCTCCGCTTGCTTGCTGTGAGCTATCTACAACCTCAGCATCATCTTCTTCGTCCCCAAAACCTGCTTCCGTGTTGCCTCCATCTCCATTGAAGGAGTCAAACAAGACGGCTGGGGTAGTGGTGGCTGAACCCCCTAAAATGGCATGCAGCTCATCATAGAAGCGGCATGTTTGGGGCTCTGACCCGGAGCGGCCGTTCGCCTCTCTGGTTTTCTGGTAGACTTGTCTCAGCTCCTTAAGTTTCACACGGCACTGCTTCGGGTCCCTGTTATGGCCTCTGTCCTTCATGCCCTGGGAGATTTTGACAAAGGTTTTGGCATTTTGAAAACTGGAACGGAGTTCTGATAGCATGGATTCCTCTCCCCATACAGCGATCAGATCCCGTACCTCCCGTTCGGTCCATGCTGGAGCTCTTTTGCGATTCTGGGACTCCATCATGGTCACCTCTGCTGATGAGCTCTGCATGGTCACCTGCAGCTTGCCAGGCTGGCCAAACAGGAAATGAGATTCAAAAGTTCGCGGTTCTTTTCCTGTCTACCTGGCCAGTGCATCTGAGTTGAGAGTGCTGTCCAGAGCAGTCACAATGGAGCACTCTGGGATAGCTCCCGGAGGCCAATACCGTGAAATTGTGTCCATAGTACCCCAAATTCGACCCGGTAAGTCTGATTTAAGCGCCAATCCACTTGTCAGGGGTGAAGTAAGGAAATCGATTTTAAGAGCCTTTTAAGTCGAAATAAAGGGCTTCATCGTGTGGACGGGTGCAGGTTTACATAGATTTAACGCTCCTAAATTCAACCTAAAGTCCTAGTGTAGACCAGGGCTAACAGTTCTAGTGTTCGGTCATATGCTGATTCATGAAGAGCTGTACAAACATAAGCTCTTAACCAGGGAAAGTGTGAGGGTGGATTGTTTTCCGTAATTTCCTTCTCGGACTTGTTGTAGTTTACATTTTGGAATATAAGGCTGTGATGGATTTTATTCATTATAATTTTGCTTTGTAATCAGAAGTGATTCATGTTCTATTGTGATCTTCCAAGAAGCCTCCTGTGAAGTGCAGATCACAGTTAACTCCCATTGCTATTACTGGGAATTAAGAACAATTAACACTTCATTGGATCACACCTGGAAATTGGGCTGCAGTTATTGCTCTTTTTGACAAATCTAGGACGGATGTGTATCTAGTATAATAGTTCACCAAGATATTGTTACTCAAATAAAATTTGTTATATTTTAAAATTGTTGATTTTTAAAAAAAAAAAATGCTTCAGTGTAAGGAGACATAAAATAAAATGAAAATATATACTATTTTATCATCAGTTTAACATTTGAAACACTATAGTCTTTTGGAGCCTGCTTTTTTACTTAGGAAACTCAAGTGGCACCCTACAAGAACTTGTAACAGTTTTGCTATTGGTGGCCACATTCTTTCTGGTCGTGATTTCATGGCAACTGACCTCAGATTGGCAGAACCAGAATGAATAACTTAAAATAATCACCTGAAAGGGTAAATGTTTTAAGGACTCTTGCCTCATTTTTGCAGATCCCACATTTGTTTCTGTGAAAACAGCAGTCGGCATCCAGAATTGTTAAAACTCTTCCACATTTCCTCTGGGGTTCCCCAATGAACTCTGAGAGTACTATATTTCAGACATCCACCTACAAACGTTAAGATCCAGTAGACTGCTAAAGAATGCGGATTTGAACTTTACAAAAAGAAAGAGAACTGACTCGAGGGATGGTTAATTAGCTGACTAGGAAGTTATACTGGGGGAGGAGCTGGGACTAGAGCTGGAACTGGCCTGCGGGTGGAGAGGGAATGAGAACAGAGCTGGGTTGAGGATGGAGCAGGAGGCGGAGTGGAGCTGTGTCTGGTGCTGGAGCTGGGCTTGGGGTAGAGTGGAGCTGTGGTTGGGGCCATTGCTGGGCTGGGGGAAGAGCAAGACTGGGTGGTGCTTCCTTCCTCCCCCTTGTGAGGGCTGGCCCATTTCCTGCTGCACCCCTCCAAATGTTCCTCTGTTCCCCCCATAGAGGTGTGGGGACCGCTGCATTAGAAGGTGTTGGAGGTGTTTGTATTTTTCAAACCTGGAGAAGAGACCAGCAGCTGCAAAGGACAGAGAGAACAAAATAAGAAAAAGACAAGCTTGGGGCTTCTTCATGTCTTATGATCCCTGTTTGAACCACCATCCGCTCCTCCTCTCATGGTTACAGGGAAGTCTTTGTAGAACTGGGTACAACCAATTGCAGATTAAAGCCACATCTACGTGTCTGGGACCTTGTGCTGCAAAAAATTCCCCGGAGGAATTCACATAATCAGTCCCAGCTCATTCATTAATATATCTCTGGTTACTACTGGCCAAGGTAACTGTTGATCCCTCTTCTTCTTTGTTGAGTAATGGTATTTTTTTTGGGGTGGGAGTGGGTTCTGTGCATTAAGGAAAGAGGCATTTTTAGTGCAACTGCCCCTGCTTGTGAATTTACTATTATGTGGTGCTAAGTATTTCATGCTGCGTTATGTGATATCTATATAAAGTGCTTTTTAAAAATATGTACTGTTCAGTGCTGTGGCCATTTTTAAAAGTTGAGTTTTATCAACTGAATATTTTGTGGAAAATATTAATATATTTTTTATTTATGCTGATGAAATTGTTGGTAAATAAATACTTGAGATTAGATTGATATGATTTATGGAAAGGCATACACACTTTGTCCACTTTTTTCCTCTCTTCCTATGTGCTCAATTCCTCCAAGCAGATGTTGAAACAATGATTAGTTCTGCTTTCTCTAAAACTTTGGGATTGTTTATTTTTTGGTTTTTTGTTTTCTGGAAAATACGGTAATATTGTTTGTTTAATGCTGATTTTGGAGTACTAAAAATGTATAGCTTTTTAATAATGGGGATGGTTTAACTAACATTGCTCCCTTCACCCCTCTATTGAAGAATGTTATTTTCAGTCCTTTTAATTGCTTCTCAGGAGACAGAAATTTTCTTCTTGACTCATGAAGAAACCAAGGGAAGGTGCTCTCCCATGATATAATGAGATTGGAAAGCACAAACGTAGCCAATTAACACACACAAAATATGTTTAAGTAACATTGAGGTTTTGACACAACATGACAGATGCAAGGAAATTAAAAGGTATGGCTGACACTTGGTTCTTAATTCAACACATTTTGTCTAGACTCCTAGCATATATGATACACAGCAACATCATTTTTTGCTTGAAGTTCCATGCAGTACCTCATGAATGGTGCCAATAATGGGACAGTTAGCCTTAACTTGGAATTTCCTTGCTTTTGTCTGTTTACATCATATCTTCATTAAATATTCCTGAGTAAAATTTTTGTTTGTAAAGCTTTCAATGAAAAAAAACTCCTAAAACTATGAGAGTCTTTGTATTAAACCAGATCAACTTAATACCATTTATTGTCTAAGAAGATTAGAATTTAAGAAAATGTTTACAAACTAGATAAAGATGCAAAAAGAAAAGGAGTACTTGTGGCACCTTAGAGACTAACCAATTTATTTGAGCATGAGCTTTCGTGAGCTACAGCTCACTTCATCGGATGCATTAGCGAGAGATGTCAAGAGTAACAAGAAGGGTTTCTTCAGGTATGTTGGCAACAAGAAGAAAGCCAAGGAAAGTGTGGGACCCTTACTGAATGAGGGAGGCAACCTAGTGACAGAGGATGTGGAAAAAGCTAATGTACTCAATGCTTTTTTTGCCTCTGTTTTCACTAACAAGGTCAGCTCCCAGACTGCTACGCTGGGCATCACAAAATGGGGAAGAGATGGCCAGCCCTCTGTGGAGATAGAGGTGGTTAGGGACTATTTAGAAAAGCTGGACGTGCACAAGTCCATGGGGCCGGACGAGTTGCATCCGAGAGTGCTGAAGGAATTGGCGGCTGTGATTGCAGAGCCATTGGCCATTATCTTTGAAAACTCGTGGCGAACCGGGGAAGTCCCGGATGACTGGAAAAAGGCTAATGTAGTGCCAATCTTTAAAAAAGGGAAGAAGGAGGATCCTGGGAACTACAGGCCAGTCAGCCTCACCTCAGTCCCTGGAAAAATCATGGAGCAGGTCCTCAAAGAATCAATCTTGAAGTACTTGCATGAGAGGAAAGTGATCAGGAACAGTCAGCATGGATTCACCAAGGGAAGGTCATGCCTGACTAATCTAATCGCCTTTTATCATGAGATTACTGGTTCTGTGGATGAAGGGAAAGCAGTGGATGTATTGTTTCTTGACTTTAGCAAAGCTTTTGACACGGTCTCCCACAGTATTCTTGTCAGCCAGTTAAGGAAGTATGGGCTGGATGAATGCACTATAGGGTGGGTAGAAAGCTGGCTAGATTGTCGGGCTCAACGGGTAGTGATCAATGGCTCCATGTCTAGTTGGCAGCCGGTGTCAAGTGGAGTGCCCCAGGGGTCGGTCCTGGGGCCGGTTTTGTTCAGTATCTTCATAAATGATCTGGAGGATGGTGTGGATTGCACTCTCAGCAAATTTGCGGACGATACTAAACTGGGAGGAGTGGTAGATACGCTGGAGGGCAGGGATAGGATACAGAAGGACCTAGACAAATTGGAGGATTGGGCCAAAAGAAATCTGATGAGGTTCAATAAGGATAAGTGCAGGGTCCTGCACTTAGGACGGAAGAATCCAATGCACCGCTACAGACTAGGGACCGAATGGCTAGGCAGCAGTTCTGCGGAAAAGGACCTAGGGGTGACAGTGGACGAGAAGCTGGATATGAGTCAGCAGTGTGCCCTTGTTGCCAAGAAGGCCAATGGCATTTTGGGATGTATACGTAGGGGCATAGCGAGCAGATCGAGGGACGTGATCGTCCCCCTCTATTCGACATTGGTGAGGCCTCATCTGGAGTACTGTGTCCAGTTTTGGGCCCCACACTACAAGAAGGATGTGGATAAATTGGAGAGAGTCCAGCGAAGGGCAACAAAAATGATTAGGGGTCTAGAACACATGACTTATGAGGAGAGGCTGAGGGAGCTGGGATTGTTTAGCCTGCAGAAGAGAAGAATGAGGGGGGATTTGATAGCTGCTTTCAACTACCTGAAAGGGGGTTCCAAAGAGGATGGCTCTAGACTGTTCTCAATGGTAGCAGATGACAGAACGAGGAGTAATGGCCTCAAGTTGCAGTGGGGGAGGTTTAGATTGGATATTAGGAAAAACTTTTTCACTAAGAGGGTGGTGAAACACTGGAATGCGTTGCCTAGGGAGGTGGTGGAATCTCCTTCCTTAGAAGTTTTTAAGGTCAGGCTTGACAAAGCCCTGGCTGGGATGATTTAACTGGGAATTGGTCCTGCTTCGAGCAGGGGGTTGGACTAGATGACCTTCAGGGGTCCCTTCCAACCCTGATATTCTATGATTCTATGATTTTATGTGATAAATTGATCCCTGTTGGATCGATCACTGCCCGCTGATCTGGAAAACACCCATCACCAGCCTTTTGGGTACAACAATGAAGAAGCCAGACAGTGCTAATGGCTCATCAACAAAGACCATGGGGTGTGGAATAGCTTAGCCTTGCTGAGAAAGCTCCAGACAACCTGTAAGTAACGGCTGCTATGACTGTGCAAGGGCATATGACCGGACCACATGTCTCTGGACTCCATTTTGGGTACCTGTATTTTTCCACAAACTCCATCCCTCCGTATGCTAAAGCTATATAAGGCAGGGAATGACATTATCTGTTCATTTCCCCACAACTGAGCACCTTCTCATGCATCCGATGAAGTGAGCTGTAGCTCATGAAAGCTTATGCTCAAATAAATTGGTTAGTCTCTAAGGTGCCACAAGTACGCCTTTTCTTTTTGCGAATACAGACTAACACGGCTGCTACTCTGAAACTTCTCTGAAAGAGAAGGACTTGGAACGGGGGTGGGGATCCCAAGCTGCAAAGCAAGTGCAGCTTGTGCCTTGAGAATCTGCAAGCCTGCTTGTATCATCAGCGAGGGTGAGAAATTGCTAATTAATATCCAGTCGTTCTAGTACCTTAGGCTTAGTTTGGGATTTTGTTTATTAACTAGGTAATCTGCTTGGATCTGTTTATTATCACTTAATCTATCTTTTTGTAGTTTTTAAACTTTTTGTTTTAATCTAAACCAGCGTGCCCTTGACTGAAGTGTCTGAGGAAAATCTCAGCTTGGTTTAACACAAGCGTATTGCGCAAATTCTTCTCCACATTGAGGGAGAGGCAAACTGAGTAATAAATTCATACTGGTTGGGGTTTCGATCAGGGCAGGACGGTACAGCTCTGGGGTCCTAGGCTATGGGACTGGGGGTTATTTTGGCTGTAGCCTCTCTATTGTTTCATGCAGTGGCAGGTCTGCCTGCATGTAACTGCAGCTGGGCGTGTCCCTGCCTGTGTGAATGCTGGAGGAAGTGCAGAACTGGGAGTGGTTTACAGCTTTTCAAAGCAGCACAGTGCTGAGAGGGAGCCCAGGCTGGTGAGTCAGACATCTCAGTGGTACCCCAGTTCCAGATGGCACCTGGGGGGAACCCGTCACAATAGTAAGGGCTTTCTGTTCCCCTGTAGATGTTAAGGGCCTTTTCAATAAGGGACAAATTGACTGACTGTTTATACTGGGGAAACCCTTAAAACGAGCCCAGTGGTGGCGGATGAACAAAGTTAACAAACAGGAAAGAAGTAATTGGTGGTGGTGAGACAAGGGGCTCATTTTAAAACAGCTTTCTGTCTCCTCAGTGACCAACTTTCTGCACAGCCTATCTGTCCCTCTCTTCTTGTAAAGGATTTACTGCAGTCATCCTGGTGTAGTTTTGAGGGAAGGTAGAAGGAATAGGGCCTGCTGTGTGGAAAAAATATGTATAATACAGCTTTGGAAAAGCTCAGGTGATTTGGGATGGGGCAGCTTTGCCTTCAGCCCATTCAAACCCCATCTTTCATCCGTAAATTACAGCTCTGTCTTGGATTCTAGGGACATTCTGTAAATTATTGGATCTGGTCATTCTTCTCTGCTCTCACTCTGCTGAGGAAAAACAGCCTCCTTACCCCAATGGTACTGTGGATGTGCTGTCTACTTTGATCCTCAGCTGTCATGGACTGTGTTTCTGGGGAGGGAGGATGGATTGATGACCATGCTTGTGCGATTGTTCTCTACACATAATTCAGTTTTGTCTATGTGGAGCATAGGCAGACTGCCTTCTCTGAGAGCTATACTGTGGAGGAGCCACTCCTTCAGATTCATGAAGTTTCCATTTGCTATTCTTATTAGAAGCAGCAGGTCCCACTGTACTAATTTCCATGGAATTCAGCGACGATCACATGCCAGATAGGTGTCAGAGTGATTCTGCTCTGAAAAGTCTCTTTGTAAAAATTATATTCAGCTCCATAGTCATTGTATTCAACTGATTCCACGTGAAATTGGCTCAGGTTTAAAATAAATAAGTGGTTACTATCCTGCAAACTTGCCTTATTCTCGGACACTGAAGCTGGATTCTTTTAATCTCTAGTCATCATCCCCAGTAATGCAGGTTCTGCAGACAAAATTGGGCCCTCATTGACAGCTTTTCAATTTCATTGGGCCTTGAATCATTGAAGGAAGGATCAGAAGACAACAGGGTTGTTAAAGGTGTAGATGAGGGCCTATTTTGCCATGGCTTCCTAAGGCTGTACTGGTGGTGCATGAGGCTGGAAAAAACCCAGGATGAATTTGCAGGTCTATCAAAATATATATCACTGATATAATATTGAAATTGCAGAGTTTGCAAATTTGTATACGTGTCAGTATAATTTCTTGCAAACTTCATAATTTTAATATAAAATCAGTGAGATACCATCTACTGTGTATCAGTGTTTTTCAACCTACGGCCCGCAGGGCCACTTGCGGCCCAATCAGCACATAGCCGCAGCCCATATCACATCCTCAGGGCCATACAGGTAGTGTGTGTGTATGTGTGTGTATATGTATATATATGTGTATATATATATATATATATATGTATATATATATATTGTATGGATGCAGTATGTGTGTGTGTGTGTGTGTGTATATATATATATATATATATATATATTGTATGGATGCAGGCCACATAACACAGAGAGAGCTGCCTATGCGGCTCACAATGGTAAATAGGTTGAGAACCACTCATCTATATAGAACACTATAGCACTATTTTCTTTTAGACTGTCACATTTTTAAGGTGTTCCTACATTAAATGCTGCATTTGAAGGTGATTGTCACCTTCTGTTTATCTTCAGCTATAGTAGAAGAGGAGAGAGATAGAAAAGAAGTTGCATTTATCACATGAATTCCTGACTCCTGGTCTTGATCCTGCTATTCTCAGCCATTGGTGAAGACAGGCTGATCTGGTCTTGCAGTGGGTGTGTTTGTTTGGGTGAGTTAACGATAAGGGCTTCCATAGCATCCTCGCATCTGTTGCTGCCACAGGTCCCTGTAGCTGTAGGGAATTAAGTGACCTTGCCACTGTTTCCTGAGTGAAGGGTAGTAAGGAAATCTTTCGTTAGGCAGGCCCATATTGAGGAAATCCAGAGCCTTAGGAGCATTAATGGGGCTACCTGTGGCTCCTCTCTTAACTCCATCTCTGTGCCATATCCCTGACCCCACTTGGGAGTGTTGGTGGCAGAGGTGCAAGAGTATTGGCATATGCTCCCCCCTTTCCTTCCTGGAGTAGCAAAAGGGTTCTGGTCTCCTTTCTAGACAGAGATGTGTGATTGCAGAAGGGGCCCCTGGTATTTGCTTTAGCAGGTTAGGTGGTGTAGCTGTTTGAATGAATGGGCCAGGCTTGCTACCATGCACAGACTCTTTTCCTGGGGTGGTGTTGGGGAAAATGAAAACACATGCACACGCTATTTTTCTTTCATGCTCTTTGCTGTTTCAGATATCCCGACATCTCCCACGCTGTTTTCAACCTTTTGTTCACAACCATGATGCCTAGAACTAATTTTTCTTTTAAATGAAAGTTGAGATTCTGGTCTAACCACATGATTCCAGGAGCTGTGGCCCGAACCACAGACATGCAGTGCCTATGCCTTAACCTACTTTTGCTGACCCTTTTCTTGTTACGGTGACACTTCACCTGTAGTGAAGTGTGTTTTGATTTTTAAATGTTTGGACTCACTTACTGTAGCAACTGTTTTAGTGTAGAAATCAATGCTGAAAATGAGCAGGCTCTTCCCCAAACAGAGCTTCAACACTTGTTTTGCAGCAGATCTGTATACCAGTGCCACTCTTGAAAATTTAAGAGAATAAAAAGTTTTTTTTTTAACAAGAAACCTACCGGAATTAAATAGAAGATTAAAGGAATAAAGAATGGTTAATTCAAGTCTTGTCTTATCTGTTAAGTGCTTGCTCCAGCATTACCACATTGCCTATGATCTACTCCTCAGCTCAGCCCTGTGCTGTAACGTTACAGGACTTTCTCTCACGCAGTAGTGGAGATGAAAAGGTATTATGAAAATGTTTTAAAATATAGAATTTTTAAATGAGTATCACGTCTTCAAATAAGCCAGTACCAACTGGTCATGTTTTTGTATCCAGACCAATTGTGAAATGCTAATTGGGCTATCTGTATAATAATAATTAACCTTTTCAAAAGTGTAACCACAACCCTCGTAAATATATATTTTATTCACAATATATAAAACTTATGAGTTGCAATAGCAGTTATCAGATCAATGTTCTGTTTTCTTTACTACCATAATAATATGTGTAGTTAAAAAAATATAACCAAAATTGTGCTGTTAAGATATTGTACAGCATGTTTTATCCTAGAGCAAATTTTGATGGTGCAGTTGTGAGGAATAATATCATTTTAACTTTAACATTGCTGGTAGTAACTGTATAGCTAAATCTCTGTACCAAGACATTAAGAATTTGCCTCTAACTCTTACTGGCCACATTTTCAGTGAGTTCTATTTTGTGCTTGTGGTATGTTTCCATACGAACAAATACCAGTTGGTGCATATAAATGATTGTGTGCACAAATATTGCATTCATGCAAGGGAGTGGTCAGATAAAATTTGGTACTAACCGTTAAGATTTTTGGTAGATGTCATCTTTTAAAGATTCTGATATATTCTGTGATTTTGTTGTCACTGATGCATATTAACATAGACAAATGAAGTGCCTTTCATAATTGCCCATTTCAAAGCATTGTAAAAATCCAATATGAAACAATTAAAAAATCATTTTAAGTTTATGATTGTTATTTTGACTGATTAAAGGTTGAGAATCAGTTCATAAATGTTCTTCAGTAGACTGAATTGTTGCTTTCCAAGGATATCACTTCTTCCCTCTGTTGGTCATTCACTGTTGATATTAAAGTGTCATATGAAGATGTGCCCTTTTCTCGTTATCCAAAAAAGTTAAACAAAATATTGAGATACATTCAGTGAGATGGCGTTCAAAAAACGAAAAGCGGTCCAGACTTGATTGCCAATCTGGGATACAGCCCAGGTAATATCTACCACTAACACTTTATTCTTTGTACTTTTGGACAGACCTGTTACACTCCAACAAAAGAGATTAAGAAGACATTTAATACAGACTGTATAGCATATGCCGTCGGAGAAGGATTCTCCTCTATATAGAAATATTTCAGGATTTTTGCTTATTAATGTATGTATTTAGAAGAAGCAAAATACACAGTTATTCGTGAAAAGTAAGTCACCTGTGCAGTATATTTTGGCAAGTTGTAACATATCCTAATCATCCAGTTGGTCCCTAGGCTACACTGCCACTGGGAAGCAAGGGAGAAGGAGGTCGTCCAGTATTTCTACTGTTTCCCTCAAAGGGAAACAGTACATATCTGGCTGCTGGTGCTGTACTTGGGCTAGGATTTGGACCTTGGGCAGTTCCCTTCCCTTGGTTTCTAGCTAGCTGTTTGCAGGATCTATTCTTTCATATTAGGAAGATTATCTTCATAACTGTAAGGGCTAGAAGCTTAACCTGGGGAGATGGAAAATTTAGGTTCTACAGAAACTCCTGGGTAAAACCCCTGCTAGCCTTTCTCCATGGGCAAGTGGATTTGTCAAGGCCTATTTTTATTTGTCAATATATTTGATAGCCTGGTTAGATAACGAATAATTAAACTATGTGACAGGATAAAAATGGCTGGATTAAAAGAGAGTTCATGGTTTATGGCCTCAATCCTGCATTGTGACACAAGCAGTCACCTTACCATGCCCACATGGAAACCTAGTAAAGTCTATCTCCCAAATCATGATGTATTCAGTGGGTCTCCATATGCATACTGCAGCGCACCTCCATGCTATCAGTTGCAGAATTGTAGCATAAATAGCATCTATAAATGTTACAATCCAAGGTACTTTGTTTCTGGAGTTGCACGGAACTTTAATTTAGGAGCAGTGAATTGGTAAGACTGGACCAAGTTAGCCATAGTTGTTTAACTAACTTGGCCAACATTTATTATTTTTGCACACCTATAAGTGTGCATATAGATATAGCCATGTAAAGATATTATATTTTAACTTAGTATGTTTTTATTTGTGAAATGTTTAGCATCATGCATAAATTACTTTTTTTAGTTAATCTGTATCAAGAAGATTCATTTCACATTATTTTTTTATTTTTAAATGTATTTAGGGTGCTTTAAATTGACAGTGACATTCTTGTAGTCCAGTTCTGCTAGAAATTTTAAGGTGTAAAGAGATAACAGCCAATTAATTTTTTCCATTTTTTTATCTTTTTTCTTTTTTTCTTTAAAAGTGTAGGTGTTTCTCAAGATTTTCTCAGACGAAAGCTGATCTTTTTAGGATTGGAGGATAATGAAAATTTTAATATTTAATTTAATAGAATATTAAAGTTCACTATTGTATATAATATTTTAATGTTAGATAATGTTGGTGACTTGAAACAATGTAGCCCTGCAACAGAAGTACAAAACTGTATATGTCAGGTGAGATACTAACAAATGTTTCACTGTCTTTTCTCCTTTTAGAGGAGGCAGAAGGTATTGTAATTATCAAGAATCCTGAGTAAAGATGAGCGCAGTAATACTTTTTAGGCAACTTTTTAACAACAATTTTTTCTACTTTGGCCTTTTTTCATGGTTGTCTGTTTGTGAAGAACAGTGGTTTCATGTGCACAGATGTATCAACTGTTAAATTAGCTCAAAGTGCTGGCAGACTCACCATTGCTAGCTGTCTAGATCTGGAGAAGAATGGTTTTGTAGTTAATGCACTGGCTGAGACTCAGGACCTCTGGTTTAGTGACTGGCTTTGCCAAAGACTTCCTGTACAGCTTTGAGCACGTCACTTAATCTGCTTGTACCTCAGTTCCTTTTCTGTATAATGGGGATAATAATAATCCTTTCTCCATCCTTTGTCTGTCCAGTGAGACTTAAATGGAATGGGCAGGGACGGTGTCCCTAACCTCTGTTTTCCAGAAGCTGGGAATGAGCAACACGGGTTGGATCACTTGATGATTACGTGTTCTGTTCATTCCTTCTGCAGCACCTGGTATTGGTCACTGTTGGAAGACAGGATACTGGGCTAGATGGAGCTGAGGTCTGACCCAGTATAGCTGTTCTTATGTTTTTATGGAAGGTCTTTGGGTCAGCATCTGTTTCTTAGTATGTGTTTGTGTTTATAAAGTACCTAGCACGGTTGGTCCCGAATCTTGGCTGGCGCTTCTAGGGCTTACTCTAATACAAATATCTAATAATAATAGTAATAATGACACAATATTCTGCCAGATTTTAAGTGTGGGAACCATTCTTCCAGTGTCTCTGAATCATATGTGAAAGAAGTGAACACCAAATGTTTATGGCCCACAAGATATCTAGGAAGGGAGGACCATGGTGGATTTGATGTCACTGAACCACATGAAATACCAAAGCCTGAAAACCAAGTCTTTCTGATCTTTACAGCCTTTCACAAAAGAACTTCTTTGCTTCCATTGTGTGTCTCTGCATCCTGATTGTGTAGTCCCATCAGATTTCTTAGGTATGTGTCAGGTTATATTTTATCTTTCAGCAAGTACAGGTTCTTCTTCTTTGATTTGACCTCATCCCTTGCCCCCCATACACAGTTACCAGACTTGTTAGTCATTGCAGAATCCCTCTAAAAGAACAGAGTCTGTGTGATCCCATGCTCAAACACTGTCATTTGGGCAGAATCACGTAGAGAAGCAAACAGTGCAGTTGCCACATAAATCCTGATGTTCCAGGCCATGGTCTCCTAGTGGCCAAGAATAGAGTTCTTTGGAAGCTTAAAAAACTGACATCTCTGGGCAGAGGATGCAGGAAAACTTTCCCCTCCCAGAAGGGGATTTCCATGCTCAAGTCCATTATCAGGCACACTTAGGACAGCCACTTCATCAGCATGTCCTTGATGCAGATCCTGCTCTTGTGTCAGGATTTAATCCTATGGACACAGTTCCATTCTTGTCCTCTCCAATAACTCCCTTTGGCACCCCTTAGATAGACATTTTAATAGCATCTACTGTTTTCTTTATTTGGCTTTTGAGTTCTTCATCTCACAACCTTAATGTTGCTCGAATACTAAAACAGAGTGTGTCTAGTGATCACAAGAACAGTTATAATGCATCCTTACATTAGCCACTCCTACTAAAGGCTCAATCCAGTGTGGTTTAAAGCAAGACATTATTTGATTTGATTAAATGCAAAAATCTTTTTTCTCCTCTTATGAGCTTGCTTGCTTTTTTCCAGTGTGCGTATTGTATAGGCTTTATATTTACACAGCCAGATTGACAAGATTATAAATGAGAGTTGTGTGTGGAAGCCTCTAATTTTTCATAAGTAAATGAATTAATTTATCATAGCTGTTGTGTTTTATTGCTGTCTCCATGCCAGGCTGGCAAGCTCCTTTATTCCCCCTTTTACCTTCTAAATACTGAATCCATGTCATTGTGTTTGACAGCTTTCTGATTCCCCTGTCAGATGCAATTTGGCGCTAATCACATTTCCTTTGCTTAGTGTCAATGCTACAGGCCATGCATAATATTCCTGTATGTCCACTTACTTACTTGCCACAAAGCTGAAATGTCTTGGGCATTAATCTGATAGAGCTGCTACATTGAAATGCAAAATGATGCTTGAGTAGTAAGATAATGTGGAATGGCAGATGTGCAATAGATAAGTGAGGCTAAACTGGTGATCTTCACCAAGCTCTGTTGCATTTTATTTATCAGTTTTGAATACCTTTCTGCAAAATGGAGACTCTAATCAGTACTGGTTCAATAGAGCCACAAAATTTATAACAGATTTTCTTCTGTGTGGTCAATGTCTGAAATAATTAATTTTTATTCCTCCCCCTTTAAGCAGGCTATAGAATTTTTAAAATGTAGGGCAAAATGTTTTAGATTGCTAACTAGTCACTACTAGCTATTTGCTTTTTGGGGTTGAAAATGAATTTTGACTTTAAAATTCAGTATCCTGCATTTAAAATTATTTCTTTCAAGTTTTAAGCTTAGTTCTTTCATTTTTTACAGTTTTCTCTTCACAGCTGTTGTATTTAAGTGACTGCTATACTTTAAATATTTAAGTTTTATAAATAAGTTTTAAATAAGTATAAATAAGTTTTATAAGTTTTATATTTCCAAAATACCTCTGAACAACATACTAATCCACAGAGGTCTCCCTACCAACACTACAGAAAGAAGGATTCTAGGTGGACTCCTCCTGAAGGTCGAAACAGCAGACTGGACTTCTACATAGAGTGCTTCCGTCGACGTGCACGGGCTGAAATTGTGGAAAAGCAGCATCACTTGCCCCATAACCTCAGCCATGCGGAACGCAATGCCATCCACAGCCTCAGAAACAACTCTGACATCATAATCAAAAAGGCTGACAAAGGAGGTGCTGTTGTCATCATGAATAGGTCGGAATATGAACAAGAGGCTGCTCGGCAGCTCTCCAACACGAGTTTCTACAAGCCATTACCCTATGATCCCACTGAGAGTTACCAAAAGCAACTACAGCATTTGCTCAAGAAACTTCCTGAAAAAGCACAAGATCAAATCCGCACAGACACACCCCTGGAACCCCGACCTGGGATATTCTATCTACTACCCAAGATCCATAAACCTGGAACTCCTGGGCGCCCCATCATCTCAGGCATTGGCACCCTGACAGCAGGATTGTCTGGCTATGTAGACTCCCTCCTCAGGCCCTACGCTACCAGCACTCCCAGCTACCTTCGAGACACCACTGACTTCCTGAGGAAACTTCAATCCATCGGTGATCTTCCTGATAACACCATCCTGGCCACTATGGATGTAGAAGCCCTCTACACCAACATTCTACACAAAGATGGACTACAAGCCGTCAGGAACACTATCCCCGATAATGTCACGGCTAACCTGGTGGCTGAACTTTGTGACTTTGTCCTTACCCATAACTATTTCACATTTGGGGACAATGTATACCTTCAGATCAGCGGCACTGCTATGGGTACCCGCATGGCCCCACAGTATGCCAACATTTTTATGGCTGATTTAGAACAACGCTTCCTCAGCTCTCGTCCCCTAAAGCCCCTACTCTACTTGCGCTATATTGATGACATCTTCATCATCTGGACCCATGGAAAAGAAGCCCTTGAGGAATTCCACCATGATTTCAACAATTTCCATCCCACCATCAACCTCAGCCTGGTCCAGTCCACACAAGAGATCCACTTCCTGGACACTACAGTGCTAATAAACAATGGTCACATAAACACCACCCTATACCGGAAACCTACTGACCGCTATTCCTACCTGCATGCCTCCAGCTTTCACCCTGACCACACCACACGATCCATCGTCTACAGCCAAGCTCTGCGATACAACCGCATTTGCTCCAACCCCTCAGACAGAGACAAACACCTACAAGATCTCTGTCAAGCTTTCTTACAACTACAATACCCACCTGCGGAAGTAAAGAAACAGATTGATAGAGCCAGAAGAGTTCCCAGAAGTTACCTACTACAGGACAGGCCTAACAAAGAAAATAACAGAACGCCACTAGCCGTCACCTTCAGCCCCCAACTAAAACCCCTCCAACGCATTATTAAGGATCTACAACCTATCCTAAAGGATGACCCAACACTCTCACAAATCTTGGGAGACAGGCCAGTCCTTGCCTACAGACAGCCCCGCAACCTGAAGCAAATACTCACCAACAACCACATACCACACAACAGAACCACTAACCCAGGAACTTATCCTTGCAACAAAGCCCGTTGCCAATTGTGCCCACATATCTATTCAGGGGACACCATCACAGGGCCTAATAACATCAGCCACACTATCAGAGGCTCGTTCACCTGCACATCCACCAATGTGATTTATGCCATCATGTGCCAGCAATGCCCCTCTGCCATGTACATTGGTCAAACTGGACAGTCTCTACGTAAAAGAATAAATGGACACAAATCAGATGTCAAGAATTATAACATTCATAAACCAGTCGGAGAACACTTCAATCTCTCTGGTCACGCAATCACAGACATGAAGGTCGCTATCTTAAAACAAAAAGACTTCAAATCCAGACTCCAGCGAGAAACTGCTGAATTGGAATTCATTTGCAAATTGGATACTATTAATTTAGGCTTAAATAGAGACTGGGAGTGGCTAAGTCATTATGCAAGGTAGCCTATTTCCTCTTGTTTTTTCCTACCCCCCCCCCGATGTTCTGGTTTAACTTGGATCTAAACTTGGAGAGTGGCCAGTTTGGATGAGCTATTACCAGCAGGAGAGTGAGTTTGTGTGTGTATGGGGGTGGGTTTTTGGAGGGGGGTGAGGGAGTGAGAGAACCTGGATTTGTGCAGAAAATGGCCTAACTTCATTATCATGCACATTGTGTAAAGAGTTGTCACTTTGGATGGGCTATCACCAGCAGGAGAGTGAATTTGTGTGGGGGGGTGGAGGGTGAGAAAACCTGGATTTGTGCTGGAAATGGCTTTTAGATAAGCTATTACCAGCAGGACAGTGGGGTGGGAGGAGGTATTGTTTCATATTCTCTGTGTATATATAAAGTCTGCTGCAGTTTCCACGGTATGCATCTGATGAAGTGAGCTGTAGCTCACGAAAGCTCATGCTCAAATAAATTCGTTAGTCTCTAAGGTGCCACAAGTACTCCTTTTCTTTTTGCGAATACAGACTAACACGGCTGTTACTCTGAAACCTATAAATATTAGTAGCATGCAATAGCTGGTGGCGGAGGTAGGTACTGTGGGTGCTCTTAGTCTGTTGAATTCCTGTCAAAGTTAGTTTGCAGCACGTAGCCAAAGCTATGTTTTATATATTTTCTCCAGCATACTATTTACATTTTTGCTCTATGGGTAATTTTTTAATGTCTTTAACACTTCAAAAGGAAATGGACATTCCTATGGGATGTGAAGCAATAGAATCCTTTGAAACTTGGTTCCCTGTGGGGTATATAAAAATTTAGGTAACTACTAATGAAAGTGTAAAATTATTTTAATTATGCAATTTCTTTAGTTTCAGCATAATTTTACATATTTACCTGAAATACTGTGCCTAATATGATATTTCCTTTTAACAGCAATGACCCCAAATGATGGGGCAACTCAATAAGGTTATAGCTGCTTTGTGTGGTTACTGAAGATATTCTCTTCTTTCTAAAACTATATTCTTAATGGTAAAATTGGAGAAAGAGGAATTTTTTGGTGTGCTTGTGTCTCTGTCACCTAAATTGACTTTTTAAAGATACGTATATTTTTAGAATGTTTTGCACTTGTCATCTGTGCAGTTAGTTGCTTATTTAAGAAGTTTTCCTCTAACATTTGGTCTGTTTCCGTCTTCCATCCTATGATGAGCTTCAGTGAGAGGATTTATTTCTTTGAGGATCTATACTGATGCCAAAGTGAGTACTTCACTAGACAACAGTATAGTTCATCACATTTAAATCTCCTGTGCATGTTGACTCCTTGCTCAGAAATTCCAGGCTGAAATAGTGCCTGATGGAGAACAACCCAGTCATCCATGAAGAGTAATATGAACTAAATCTCAAGTTCCGAGTATTTTAATGAAGTGGTAAGGGGATTACACAGCTAGAAGTTCCACAACAGTTCAGTCCCATGCAAAAATTCCCTGAAAGTCTCATAGCAACTCAGGAGCATTATTCATGAAAACTGGTGGTTCACCAGTTGAAAATATTCAATTAATCCCATTTGATGTTTCTTCAGTTTGTGCAGAAATTATCCTTCAAAACCTGGAACAAAAATGCTTGGATCCTAGACCAGTAAAGTTACAATTAAAGAATGTGGATTAAAATGTCTGATCGTGATCTGTAGCAGTAGTGTTTATATCCACTTTGCTGACGTCTAGCCACTGAGGGTGCGTGACCATTGCAGTTTGTTGCTAACATATTTAATATGAGCTGCTGTACGTTTTTAATCTACTACAAGTCTAAGACCTGCATATCTATTCCCAGCAGCTCACAAGTTTTAGGAAGCACACTATTGTGTCTCAGATTGGCAGGTGAGCAAGCCTTTTCTGTAGTGGGCACTTGTGTCTGGATATCACTCCTGTGTGACTTCTGCCTAAGTCTGTTTCTGCCTACTTGTAAGAGACCCCTTTTAAAACTATGTATTTCTTAGTATAATCCTTTGTTTGTTTTTGGCATGGGAGTGTGTTCCAAACTGAGACTGTAAAATCTGAAAGGGAGTGTTGGTATCTAGGTGAATAAGGTAGACAAAAGCTGAGGTGTGGAAAGACTAATTGGTGCCCATAATGTTAAGTGTATTGGTGAAGTGTGGGTCAGTTGAAAAGCTCGGTCCAGCTTCAGGAAGATAAAATGTTCACATTCATGTGCAGTATTGTCATTGTGTTGTTTCGTATTTGCCCTTTGCAACACTTAAGTCCTGCTTTTTTGCTAATACAAATTAGTTGCAAAATGTCATGGATCATTAGATTAGCTGAAGCCCCAATTCCAGTGGGAGGAAGGTCAAAGCACTCCAGGCAGTAAGAGCTTTTTAAGAGTTCTCCATCTCAAATCTTACATTTCTGGTGTGAAGACACGCTTTCTTTGAAATTTCAGTAAGTAATGTACTTGCAATCATTTTGTAACAATAACTGTTCTCATCATTAGAATTAATAAAAAACACAGGGCTCTGTGCACATATCTGCTTTGGGTAAAATTATCCCTAGCTGTAGATAAATAAAACCTACAAAGAAACTAGTGCAGATGAGTGAAGTACTGGATTGCATAGTTACATGAGCCGCAATTAATGTACAGTGGATTTTAATTGATGGGACCCTGTGTTATCGGAGCGGTTTTAAATTAAAGGAACTAGAATGTAGGTGTTTTGAAATATTGGTAAATGGAAATAGAGGAGGTTTAACTAATGAAGTGTGGGTTTATTAAACATGTGATCCATTAAGGGAAAAATTTGAGGAATTTCTGTAGATTGTCTTCTCTTTGCAGGCTTAAAAAAGTAAAGTATATAGATGACTTTGCGGGTAGACTATTTTTGTTATAGTTTGTATAAAAATTTACACTATTTGTTCTACTAGAAACCTACATTCAGTGGAAAATCGGGAATATTTTTGTTTCTGTTAATTTAATATTTAGTTATTTATTTGTGATTTATATTTACATTTTTTTTAGACTGTTATCAGTAGTGTAGATACTTAGGTACAAACACACTCATATTTCAGTAGTAGAAAGACTTAAGCTCAATTGTGAATTGCATTATTAGAACCAAAAATACTTTTTGTAGAGTTTAATACGGTGAGCTCAGATTTATAGGACAATACATAGAGCTACAAAATTTGAGTGCTAACACTCTGTCCCCTTCATTGTTTAAGGTAACCATAATCCTGATATCTATGTGGTATTTTTTATTTTATATATTTGGATAATTTATTATATTTAATAATCCTGAAAGTGTAAGATTGACATCCCTGTAGACCAGTCTTCTGTTTGGGAACCCTTTTTAGAGATAAAAATATGCTTCAGTATCCATTCAGTACTTGTTCTTTCTGCTGAGACTCCCAGTAGTAGTGGTACATTTTGTAATGTGGATACTTGTCCATGAGAAATTGGACTAAGACTCCCAAATTTTTCATTTTGGCGATCACCAGTCAAAGAGAGTTCACATCCTTGCTAATGTGAACCAGGTTTGGACAAGTGACTTAGGTAAGGCTCCTTAGCTACTAACAAATTCATGAGCCAGTTATACCCCTGGCCCTACTCGTGGTCCTGCTGCTCAAAGATAATGTATATTTGTGTTATTTAATGTCAGAAAATTATTAGTAGAAGGGTGATTAGCAGGGTACTGTGCTACAAACTGTTGTTCAGATATATATGCATACATTTCAGGAAATGCTAATTTATATTTAGTTTCATTTAATAATATCTGAGGGAATCCAGTTTTAAGGAATGTTGTAGACTAAGCAAGATGATCTCTACAGATCTAAGATGCAATGATGTTTCTCTAGAACCCTGGAGAGAGAATATGAGACTGGCATACATATATGAACTGTGAAGGTAGGTGAATTCAGTGTATGCGGTGCTGATTAGGGAATCTTGGACTTGCAGGATTGTGTGTGAGAGAGAACAAGTAATGAATACTGAAAGGGGTTCAGATACCAGAAAAGAGCCACTCATCTACTAAAAGTTCAACCTTCCTCTAAAAGTAAAGTTTAGTTCTCCCCCACAATTTCCTATTTGTCCATTCTAAAGAGTGGAATTTTAGATGGAATCTTCCATGTTGTGAGTACTGGTGAAATTGTTTGATGGTAACTGGTTGATTTAGCCTCTTTTTTTCAACGGAAGATAAGTCTTTAGAATGTCATGTTTAGTCTTTTAAAGGAAAACTAGAAAGTCCATTTTGTGCTGAAGGATATTTGGTATAACAACCCAATGTTTTGGAAGAATATCATGATCAGGTTTAAAAAGAACTTAAAGAAAACTTTCTAGAGGTATGGTCATGAAAGCCTCTTTGGAGGGAAAATACAAACAGGGATGTTGAAGAAACTGTTTGTACAAATGTGTTGGTGCCTTCATTAGCAAATTCTTGGGTATCACATTCATGACAATGAGTTCATCCTGTTTTTGCTGGTGCTTTTGTAAGGGAAAACTTTCTGAGACAGCTGCATAATCAAAATGGCAAAGGTCACCTGTTTGCTTAGCCATAGTGTCTGCAATATCTTCTTCATTTTTTTGCAAACACGAGTTAATATTAGAATTAATGTCTGATGATGGGCCTGAAGAATGGCTTTGAATGTTAATGCTATTATGCATGCTTTATCCACCCCTTTCTGCTTGCATTCTAAAAGGGTTGGCAAGAATTTTTTAGTTTTAATGGCATTTGAGAAGTTCTGTCTAGATTAAATGTGTGGGTATCCCGTCAGTGATCCACAGTTTTGTGAGAAGCCCAGGTCCCCTCCGTTCTCACCTTGCATGCACACACATACACACACCTGATGCTCTTATTTACTGCAAAGATGGAAGGTGCTAAGATTTGTTAGGATTCTGTCCTAGGACCGTGGTTTGTGACAGCAGCTTTTGTAAATGGCTAGTAGGATGTGTGATAAATTTGAACTTACACTTTCCTCTGCCTCTTTGCTGCTCCAGGAACAGATGAGTTCCCATTCTAGCATTTCCCTCGTCTCTAAGGAGGGGAGAGAAAAGTGATCTGTTTCTCCACCATTCCTGTAGCCTTTATTTCTGTGCCCTCCTCACTGAGTAACACCTGTGTCTGCCTCTGCTAATGTCCATATCCTATGTTTACAGTTCATTTAAATGTTAAGATGTCCCTTTGGTCTCGGAATTAACAGAATACAGCATAGACTGGGACTGTCTGATTACATTGTTGACCTCTACCAATAGATATGTAAATACACAAAAACACAAACATTATCTACCACGTCTTTAAGGGTTGAATATGAGTCATTTATCCTGCAGGATGCTTAACCCTTTCTGGCTATGCGTCACAGTCAGGTTCTTAGGCCTGGTCTACTCTACAAAGTTAGATCAATGTAAGCAGTTTTGCATCAACTGAGTTGTGCATGTGTCTACACTTAAATTTGTCTCCCACTGATGTAAGCACTCCAGTATGCCGACATAGTCATACCACCTCCATAAGCAACAATGAGCCATGGTTGATGCAGTGGGAATGTAGACACTGTTACCTATGTCAGCCCTTCCAGCAGCTGTCCCACGATTCCCGACACTGACTGCTCTGGTCACAGTTGTGAACTCCACTGCCCAGGAATTATGGCGACTGGAAGGCCTCCCCACCCTTTAATATCCTGAGAATTTTTGAAGTGCCTTTATTCTAATTGTCCCGCTTGGCAAGCACACCTATGAGATCTCCAATGTTGTGCACAACTGCCCAGCTGGCCATTGTGTCTACACACTCCCTCCGTGCTCCGGCTTGGAGTAGACAGGAGATATTGTATCTCCTGGGCCTGTAGGGAGAAGAGGCTGTGCAAGCATAGCTATGGACCGACTGTAGAAACATGAACATCTCCAAGCAGATTGCATGGAGGATGCAGGAGAAGATGAGAGGGATCAGCAGCACTGCCGCGTGAAAGCAAAGGAACTGCGGCAGGCATACCAAAAGGCCAGGGAGTCCAGTAGTCTATCCAGTGCCGAGCCACAGACCTCTGCTTTTACAAAGAGATGTATGCCATACTTGGCGGGGACGTCGCCACCACCACCCCATACACCACCGTGGATACCTCGGAGAAGCCCAAGTCACTGACCCCTGGTGTGAACAGCGAGGAAGCACGAGGAACATGTGACCGGGCAGAAGGGGGGTGCAGCAGTGCGATGAGCCAGGACCCATTTGAGACTCTGCTGCAGTCCAGTCAGTCTTGGCAGGCGAGCATGGGCAAACTTGATTCAGGAACAGGAACCTCGGGTGAGTGTATAAATTTCTCATTCCGGTGGTGGCACCCACAATGTAGCAGGACACAGCTATCGACTTTTCATTGATTTACTCCTAGTAGAAGAGAGAGCAGTACAACAAAGAGAGGCAGAGTTATCTGTTTTTCATTCCTGTGTTCAGTGAGGCGGGGAGGGCATGCAGAGTAGTTTATGTACACAGGGATATCTCTTGAATCCTTCTGAGAGATCTCAGTGAAACTTTCATGGAGGTACTCTGCAATCCTCTCCTGAAGGTTTCTAGGAATGGCAGCCTTATTTCTTCCTCCATGGGAGGATGCTTTCCTACACCAGTTTGTGAAAACCTGGGCAGGTACCATTGCAGTAACAGCAGCGTACGGGCCTGGGATGCCTTAGGGACTCCTGCAGCAGCTGTGCTCTCTCTGCCTTTGTTACCCTCAGGATTGAGATATCATCTAAAATCACCACCACCTGTTGAAAATGGTGCCAGCATTCACTGCCATTGCTCTCTACTCATAGTTTATTGCAACTGAGCAATTCCCTCCTCATCCTGGTGGGCTATATTCACCATGGCTGGAGCCATGAGTGGCTTTGTGCACAAGCACTCTGGAGCAGAAGTGTCAACGTGTCACCTGTGAAACTTCAGGGAAGCAAGAGAAGGGAGTTCTGAGTCTTAACTTTCGCTTTCTGTTGTGACTGTCCTGACAATGGTACCTCTGTATGTTCGTTATCTGTAGCTGCTGCTGTTGTGGCCTTGAGGGGTTTCTCCTCCCCTCCCATTTCCTTCCCCCCCCCACCCCCGCCAATGGAACACCTGAGCCAGATAAGAATGAGAATGGAGATGACTCAGAATGACATGTTCAGTGAGATCCTGCAAGCCTGTGCGGCATCAGAACGTGAATAGAGGGCCTGGAGGATGAAAATTACAGATTTTATGGAGAAGGAAAGGGCAGACAGGAGAGAGGCCAAGGAGTTGGAGAAGATGTACCAGGACATAATGGGGTTTCTGCGGCAGCAAAAACAGATGCTGCAGACTTGTGTACCTACAGGTTCAAAAATCACTCACCTCCCTATGCAGTCCCTGCAGAATTACAGTATAGCACGTCCCTACGCCCCTCCCCCCGACAAGTGGCATCAGGGACTGTGTCCCTACGCTCCACCGCAGCTTCACATACACTGACGTGTGAGAGCCATAGCTGCTGTAGGTGTAGCTAAAATGCACATGAATGTTCCTTCCCCTTCTTTAAGCTCTGTTCCATATATTTATTAAGGTTTTAAAGTATTTGCTTTTAACTTGACAGAATGTTTGGAGTGTTTTTGTTACTCAGTAATACTCTGTTGTTTGGAAAATAATTCCTTTTAATAGTTCCCAACATATGCTGCAGAATGGCAGGTGTTATTGAGAGCATCCTCTTAATTGTGACACTTTAACACAACTCATAGGATCAGAGACAAACACAGTGTAATAATTGTAAGTGTACAAGAAGCACCACAATAGGAATAGGTGCACTGTCACTTTTATTCGTAGATGTGCACCACCCAACTCCTAACTTCTCTCCTCCTCCCCCCTCCCCCCGCTCAAAGTGCAGGAGCAGGTAGAGCAAAGTACACCACATGTTACGAAATTAAAATGAACAAAGGGGGTGGCTTTACATCAAGGAGTATTTCAGGCAGGACTTCACAGAGGGTTCCAATAAGAAATGGTGCACCTAAGTAATTGTTCTTATTGGAACAAGCAGGTTGGTCTGGCCTCTGATTGATACATGGCTAGATTTACCTCGCTGCACCTTCTCTGTGAGTGACTACAGTGTGACCTAGAGGAATGAGTCCCCTAGGCGGGGTGGGGGGGGGAAGCAAATGAGTACAAAACAAATCTGGTCTATTTCTTGTTTTGATACACTCAATCTATCTTTTACATCTTTGGCTGGCAGCAGACGGTGCAGTAGGACTGCTAGCCATCCTCATCTCTTGCCTGCCTGGCAGAAGATGATGCAATAGGACTGCTAGCAATCCGTATCGCCTGCCTGCTCACCATAAGATGGTTCAATAGGACTGACTGCAGGACTAAAGAGAATGACCTGATCAAGTCACTCCAAATTTAGTCCCTGCGCCGATGTCTGCCCAGGCGCTCCTGATCGACCTCACAGAGGCGACCAGGAGCACCTCGGACATGATGATGACGGCTACCAGTCCTCTTGCACCATCTGCTGCCACAAGGCAATGGGTTGCTGCTACTGTGTAACAATGCAGTACTGTGTTTGCCAGCACCCAGGAGACATACGGTGACAGTGAGCTGAGCGGGCTCCATGCTTGCCGTGGTATGGCGTCTGCACAGGTAACTCAGGAAAAAAGGCGCGAAACGATTGTCTGCCCTTGCTTTCACGGAGGGAGGGAGGGAAGGGGGGCCTGACGATATGTACCCAGAACCACCCGCGACAATGTTTTAGCCCCATCAGGCATTGGGATCTCAACCCAGAATTCCAATGGGCAGCGGAGACTGCGGGAACTGTGGGATAGTTACCCACAGTGCAACGCTCCGGAAGTCGACTCTAGCCTCGGTACTGTGGAAGCGCTCCGCCGAGTTAATTCACTTAATGCACTTAGAGCATTTTCTGTGGGACACACACACTCGAATATATAAAACAGATTTCTAAAAAACCGACTTCTATAAATTCGACCTAATTTCATAGTGTAGACAGACCCACAGTCTTGTGGTTCAGGAGACGATTGAAGGCCCTGCACACTTGCACAACAGTGGCTCTCACTGTGGAATTTCAAGCTCCAGAATGATTTTCTTCTTACCGGTAGCAATCTGGCTTTGCAAGTTTCCACAATATGATCACCACTCGCTTCTCTGCCATCAGAGCAGTCCTCGTTTTGGTGTCCACGCACTGGAGGGCTGGAGTGAACTCGTCACACTGATCCAGGAATGTGACCTAGCACATCTGAAAGTTCTGCAGGTACTGCTAATCATCCCAAACCTACATTATGATTCTATCTTAACAGTCGGTGCTCATTTCTCAGTCCCAGGAGAGGCGCTTCATCAGTTGCAGCTGCTTCATAAATGACAACAACAACTTTGAATTGGTTTTCACTGTGTCCCATGGCATTCTGTCCTCTACAAAATCGTGATTTTCCCCGCAGCTCTTCTTGTGGCTCTGCAAATACTGGAGTATCATATGTCCTGTGCTTTCAATGCTTTTGACGACAGTGCAGAATTGTGCAGGGTCCGTGCTTCTGTCACAGATGGCAAATAGTGACAAGTTCTGTGCAGGTTCATGGGATTTTCCAAATAGGTACACAAATTATAGAGATGGCATTGTGGGGTGGAGAAAGTTGCATGATGGGAATTTGAGCCCTTGTTCCCAGTCACCTCTGTGTGACTTTTTCTGCCCCACCATGCCTTGCCAAAATTTCCAAAAAAGACACTGTGCCTGGATGGTGATGAGTTGCACACTGGGATACCTACCATGGTGTATCATACTGTGCATGGGAACAAGCGCTCCTGATGAATATGCACATTGCTGATGCAAGACACCAAGTATGCATATGCATGAGCCTAACTGTGGTGACTTTATGCTGATGTAACTTGTGTCGTCCAAAGTTTGTATTGTAGACGTGCCCTTAATACACTATTTTGTTAACCATAGTCTATATTTCATAATTTGAAGCCTTTCTACATAAAGTGCTTGAATATCATTTTTAAGATATGTTCTTTTATCCTTTAAAAACGTCATTAGTTTTATTGCTGAATCTCTACCACTGTAATATTTCGATCCACTAGAAGTGCTGTATTGCCGACAGAACTATAGTAGGTGAACGTACCACTCTAGGTATCTCCAGTAACTTCCTATGCTTAGAATAGGAGGTAATTTAGTACCATGCACTGTGAAGTAGCAGATCGGTTTTTATTGGTGCCCTCTTGTACTATAATTAAGGCTACGATTTAGTCACAAGTATTTTTAGTAAAAGTCATGGAGAGGTCACGGGCAATAAACAAAAAGTCATGGCCAGTGACCTGTCCATGACTTTTACTAAAAATACCCCTAACTAAATCTTAGGTGCTGGGGGAGGCAGACACTGCTGCTCTGGGCGGTGGGGAGTGGCCCGGGGCAGCGCCCAGGATCAGTTGCCTGGGGCATCCCGAGCAGTGGCTGGTGCAGCTGGCCCCAGAGCTGCCAGAGCAGCAGCTGGCCCCAGGGCCGCCCCCAGCTGCTCAGGCAGCCCTGGGGTCAGCTGCTGCAGCTGTGGAAGTCACAGAGGTCTCGGAAAGTCATGGAATCTGTGACTTCCATGACCTCCATGAAACACTCGCAAGCTTAACTATAATGAATACATCTGCAACCACTGAAATCTCCTGTCTTGTCTATTATTAATATTTATTTTTGGGAATATGATATCTGTTGTCTTAAATGAAATAGATTTTGTAATATGTTGAAGTAACTAGGGATCTGATTGTGCAACCACTACTCAGAGTGGCACTTACGTGAGAAGACCTGTTGACTTGAATGGTTTACAGTAGAGCTATTTACATGCGTAAATGCTTCTCAACATGAAGAATATAGACAGACTAGAAAGTGGGAGCACTACTCTTAAGTTATAGTGACACTTTAAAATATTATCAAATACATATAATTTCAGGAACCGGAAAATTCTTCTTTGGCCAAAAATGTTTATCGCCCTTGAGGAACATGGTAGAGTTTGCTTAACTTTGGAACCATAGAATATTGGAGTCTAGTTCATAATTCATTTTTGTGCATGGGAGTGCTAAAAGTTCTGTCCATGTTTTATGAATAAGTTCTTAAAACAAATGGCCAGCAATTATCCTTTGAAGAAAACTCCATTTTAAATTTATTATGTGTCCACTGACCAGCCAAATGCGATTGTTCCCAAGGTGTGTCCTTGTTTTGCAGAGAACTTGAGCTAATTTGATGAAAAGTAAACTATTTCCTAAACATGCAAAAGTGTTACAATGATATGAGGTCTTACTGATCAGTGAGACTGATATTTTATCAAATAATAATCTGGAATTTGGATTACAGTTTTTTTGCCAAGTGTACTTTTGAACAATGTTCTTGCCTAAATATTAGGCATTTTAGCTTGATTTAATTAGCAGATGTTCCGTATGTTGAGTTCATTGGTAAAAGTGTGCATCCAACAGGATTGTTTCCCTTTGTTTTGTTGCCTTCCTAGTTTTAACTGAGGAAGATGTTCTCTAACTTTTTTATGTAGATTTACAGTAAGAATAGTTTAAACCATTGTTCATACTGGAGATATACAGTATTACAATGCCCTACTTTTTATAACTAAGTCAAACAAAAAATGGGTACAAGTCTGAAGAATTCAACAAAACACCTGCAGTAAAGGTAATGTGAAACAGCCTTGTATTTAGGAGCAATTAAGAATCTAGGGGAGAAGGGCAATTACAGCACAATTTAAGAAAGAAATTCTATAGTGTTATGTTTTGAATCCTGCATTTCATTTGGGATAAAAGTATTCCTAATACCGCTGTCTTCTGAATATTCATTATTCATCATACGTATTCTGTTTGGAAAGGAGATGTGCATGCTCTGAATATGAAATGCAAGTGCTATATCACTTGCAGTAAACAGAGGAAGTGGTGCATTCTCGAAGCCCTGCTCATTCACAAATATCTAACAGCATGTATGTATGCATATGCACATACAATATGTATGCACACGCACACCTCTCTCTAACTTTACATAGAGTACTCCATCAGCAATAGTATTCTGAATTCACAGTGAATTACATCAGTTTAAAATATCGTATTTAATATTGTTATGAGTTTTGGATGTGATGTCGACTTTCTAGTTGTTTACTAAGAAATTGTGAAATTTAACTATGAAATTATACTGTAGGAAGCTAATGCCAGGGAAGAAAACTGACTGCAATTTGCAGCATGTAGACCATTCTTTTAAGGACAATAATAAGCAAAGCAGCAGTAGGATGTCTGCTACGAATTGATTGCTGAAGTGAGTAATTGTCACTGAAGGGTTGTGGTGGGTATTTTTTGTTTTGTTTTGGGTTTTTTCTTTTGGTTATTGCTAGAGCTGTGACTTTATCTCTGGAAATGTTACTTTTAGTTTCATTGTTTTCACAGTAACGCTGCATTAAGATGTTGAGTCAGAATAGTTTTTCAAGTCCCTCCTTTTGATAGTTTGTTTGAGAATTAATATTTCTAAAAATATAGTGTTTAGGATCACAATTCTTCTAAATAAAGTTTCTAAATGTCACATGATTTTGCATTTTATTGATCTTCTCCTAAGAGGAGCATAGCTTGACAGAAATTTTCTTTTTTGCCCATTCTAGACATATGGATATCTTTTTTTTTTTTTTTTTAAATCTTTGCATTTAGAAAGAAAATAGATTATATATAAACATAAGTCAGCTATGTGGGTCTGTAATTGAATATGCAGTCAATTACTAATTTATGTGGTAATATGAACCTTACGAACAGGCCAATTTTTTAAACCAGTTCTGAAGATTTCTGTGCAATTCCTGTTCACTTTTTTCCTCTTATGACTGTTATCTTTCATGAAGAATGTATTCAAGGAATTATTAGATGGTTTCTTTAGAGTCATACCTGCCTGAGACAAGGTCACTTTTAGTGCACTCATAAGGGATAAGACTTTAGGGTTATTCCTGGTGTGAGACTAGGTCACTCACAGTGCACATAAGACAAGAGGAAGTGTTTTTCTTGTTTCAAAAGTGTTTATAGTTTTTAGAATAGACCAGGAGCCCCCCAGAATATCTTCTGGTGTTGGAGGGCCCTCAAAGATTTCTAGCATCATCTTACTATTGGATACAGCCTTGTCCACATCATAATGAGTCTCAGTTCTGTATAAACTGTCAGAGGCTGGGTAAATGGTACAGACTTTGGAGGGGGGGGGAAGGATAGCTCAAGAGTTTGAGCACTGGCCTGCTAAATCCAGGCTTGTGAGTTCAATCCTTGAGGGGGCCATTTAGGGATCTGTGGCAAAAATTGGGGATTGGTCCTGCTTTGAGTAGGGGGTTGACTAGATGACCTCCTGAGGTCCCTTCCAACCCTGATATTCTATGATTCTATGACTTGCTAAACCAAACATCAGTAAGACTAATAGTCATGGCCGCTGTAAATAACAAATGTTTTTCTGCATGGACAGGGATAGTGTTGGAGCTCTGTGATGTGTTGGCAGCATCCCAAGATTTATCAAGTCTGCATGTACTAATGAAAGTTGTCATGCGTGTTGTGCTTTACAGATGATTTTATATTTTCTCCTAGGCTTGGCCAGTTTAAGTATTCTTTGCATTTCTTTTCCTTCTGTCCCTCAAGCTTCCTTATCTCCATTTCCCCTCCTCCCCCCTCCCCACTAAACCCTGGCATCAGCTGACAGAAAAACACCGCCACCAAAATCTTAATTTTATTTTCAGGGTTGATTGAAATAACATCTATCTTACATACCAAGGATGACAAATGTGGCTTAAGGACAGACCATATTGTCACACCTGGTGTATACTTGAAGATTCATATGTGTGTGGGGGGAGAATAGACTGCTAGAAGTTCCCCCAGGCCACATCCGTCCCTCTTTATTTTAATAGCATCTAGCTTCTATTTAAAGAGATTTTTGCTCTGGTTTTATGAAGATAACCAACAAAATCATTTGATGATTTTTACAAAAATGGGATTGAAATCTATAAAGAAAACAAAACAGTAAAATTATAAAAGCTTAATTGATTAGTTTACAGAGAAGCATGACAATTTTTTGCTGTTTTATGTAATAAATATTTTATTAATTAGGAAGGCCAAGTAAATAGCTTTGCAAAACCTGCAGAGGCTTGGAGGAGGCAAATAACTGAAGTTTATACTAACTGAAAAATTATATAGTGTCCTTTTATTATAGCTCTTGCTTAATGTATACTAATGAAAAATTCTCACGTGTCTTAGTTGGAACAATCCTTATTTCCAAGGCTTTGCTTTCTTTAATTTTGTGTCCATAACGGAGAGAGGGTCATATGTAAATGAAAAACAGAACAAACAGGTATTTCAGTTACAGAAAAATAATTAGCACTGTACATAAGGCCAAATTTGGATTTGTTATGCAGATTTACTATAAGTGAGAGCAACCAGGTGCTTACACTTAGCTTGCTGTGGTTTGAAAAATCAGAACACATACTGTAAAAGGTACATACAGTTCATATTCTCTCTCTCTCATATGTATTAAATGGAATTATGCTCTCTCCAAATACCATTCAGTCCACTTCCTTTAGAATGTGCACTTTTGTGTTTCTAATACTTTTGAAATTCTTTAGTGCATTCCTTTGGAGGATCTCCTCACACTGGACTCGCATTTAATTTAGCATCAGAACAATCCTGTGAGATTGATAAGGCTCTACGGTGACCTACTTTTAAGAAGTTAATGTTTGCCAACAGTTAACCCAGACCACAGCATTTGAGGATATCTCTGTACTTTTCTGTGTTTTCATGGTTACCAGTTTTGGCTGGACGTATTCCTGGAGGTTTAATCACATGACATAATTTTTAATTAAAGACTAATCTTTAAATCTTGAAGACTCCAGGACAATCCTGGAGAGTTGGCAATCCTAATAAAGATATAGTGATGTATCTCAGACATCATAATGCAATAAAAATTGCATGTTTATGGCAACCATTTGACAATCATACGTATTATAGCTAATATAGTCCTTACAGTCTGATTTTTATGGTGTATCTCAGTGTGACTTTCAAAGGTGTTCTCCAAAACCAGCCAGTCTTCTATAAAGTCCTTGTAGGTGACAGTAATCAGTTTGAAGGTAAATCAGAAAGCAAACAATCCATCTTGAATTTAATAGTGTTTCTTCTGTTTGTTTTTACTGGGACAGATGAAAAATGAAAACAAAGGGCATTTCTTATCGAGCAAAACTCAGAAGCAGTATCACATGAAAACATAATGAGTATGACAGCCTACAAATAATACTGAATGTGAATTTTCTTACACAAAAAAGGAGAAAGGTTCTTTAGGATATTTACTTCAATCAACACTAATAAGTCTTGCTTTATGTATTCTATGCATCTGCCATCATAATTATAAATCCTTGACATTTTAGCATGAGCATTTATGTATGTCAGGAAAGCAGCCTACAGTCAGCCTTAAAGGAATGGCTGTATTGTTACTATAGATCTGCGTAACTGTATTAAAATACTTGCTAAGTGGTTTAAGAAAATTATAACTCAATCACAGCTGAAGAGTTCATCAGCTAAATTTTGCCCCAAATCTCAGTTTTAACTACTCAATCTACTGTCAACCATGCTAACCAAAGCCAAAATTGGACTGAAATGAATAAATGCAGTCTCATCAATCAGTTAGATATGCACACCTGGCACATAAATACAATGGGTCAGAAGATGCCAACTTTGGCCAGTTTTGAAAGGCAGTGTCTCAGATGATTTGAGAGATGAGAATTAGAAATATTGAGTATTTTGTCTGTTTTGCAAATTAACACTTTATCACATTGTGACACATTTTTTAATTTGGTTTGTTGAGAAGATTTGAAGATTCCGCAACACGCTGTCTTTGCCATTTTCAAAAAAATGGTGGAATGTATTTAGGAAGTTAATGGGGTGAATTATAAATGTCCGAGTTCACTGTCAATACATGAAGCCCACCAAAGATTCACAGATCTGTATGTAACCAGAATGTCAACAAACATGAGGACAATGGTGACCCAGTGGATATACTGTAATTTGACTTTCAGAAAGGCATTGACAAGATTCCTCACCAAAGGCTCTTAAGCAAAGTAGGCAGTTGTGGGATAAGAGAGAAGGTCCTCTCATGGATCAGTGACTGACTGAAATATAGGAAACAAAGTGTAGCCATAAAAGATCGGTTTTCACAGTGTAGAGGTAAATTGTGTGTGTGTGTGTGGGGGGGTGTCCTCCCAAGGATTTGTACTGGGACCGGTGCTGTTCAACATATTCATAAATGATCTGGAAAGAGGGGTAAACACTGAGGTGGCAAAGTTTGCTGATGATACAAAATTAGTCAAGATATTTAAATCCAAAGCAGACAGCAAAGAGTCGTAAAGGAATTTCACAAAACTGGGTGACTGGGCAACAAAATGACAGATGAAATTCAGTTTTGGTGAATGCAAAGTGGGAAAAAATAATCCACACTATATATACAAAATGATGGGGTCTAAATTAGCTGTTACTATTCGAGAAAGGGATCTTTAAGTCATTGTGAATAGTTCTCTGAAAACATCTGCTCAATGTGTAGCGACAGTCAAAAAAGCTAGTAGAATGTTGGGAATCATTAGGAAAGTGATAAGACAGAAAATATCATAATGCCACTGTATACATCCATGGTACGCCCTCATAGACTTTAAGGTCAGAAGGGACCATTATGATCATCTAGTCTGACCTCCTGCACAAAGCAGGCCACAGAATCTCACCCACCCACTCCTGTAATAAACCTCTCACCTATGTCTGAGCTATTGAAGTCCTCAAATCATGTTTTAAAGACTTCAAGGTGCAGAGAATCCTCCAGCAAGTGACCCGTGCCCCACGCTGCAGAGGAAGGCGGAAAAAACCCCAGGGTCTCTGCCAATCTACCCTGGAGGAAAATTCCTTCCTGACCCCAAATATGGCGATCAGCTGAACCTTCACTCCTCTGATGGTTAGAAACCTTCGTCTAATTTCAAGTCTAAACTTCCTGATGGCCAGTTTATATCCATTTGTTCTTGTGTCCACATTGGTACTGAGTTTAAATCTTGAATACCGCGTTGCAGTTCTGGTTGCCCCATCTCAAAAAAGATATATTAGAACTGGAAAAAGTACAGAGAAGGCGAACAAAAATAATTAGAGGTATGGAACAGCTTCCACGTGAGGAGAGATTTAAAAAAACTGGGACTGTCCAGCTTGGACAAGAGACGACAAAAGAAGGATATGGGAGAAATCTTGAACATCATGAATGGTATGGAAAAAATGAATAAGGAAATATTATTTACCCCTTTAAATAACACCTGAATCAGGACTCGCTAAATGAAATTAATAGGTTTAAAATAAACATAAAGAAGTCCTTCACACAATGCACAGTCAACCTGCGGAACTTGTTGCCAGAGGATGTAATGAAGGCCAAAAGTATAACAGGGTTAAAAATAGAATTAGCCATTGATGGAGCTATCCTCCATTAACTTACCTATTTGTCAAAATGGTCAGGGATGCAGTCCTGTGTTCCTGAACTTCTGAGTGCCAGAAGCTGGAACTGGATGACAGGTGATGGATCACTCAATAAATCTCCCTGTTCTCTTCACTTCCTCTGAAGTATCTGGTATTGGCCACTGTTGAAAGACAGGATGCTGTATTAGATAGACCATTTGTCTGACCCTGTGTGGCCATTCTTACATTATGTTCAAACTTGCAAAGGATCTGATGGATTGGCAACTTGGCCAAACAAATGCATATCAGACTTCAGCAGAACTGCTATACCTCACAAAGGTATAGCAGGCATTGGAAACCATAAATTCACTACATGGAGCATCCTAATCGCTACAGAACTCTTGAGGCCTTTAGAGTCTGATACAGACGTTCTGCATGGAATTCAGAATTTAAGAAATTTTGAGGTGCCCCTTGGAAAATACTTTGGTGCAGCTGTAACAAGAAGGCAAAGAAATTATGATGATTAACATGGCTTTCACCTAAAGGAGGGTGTAAATCTGCTTACATATTTGGATGTGACTGAGTGCTTCCATATGGCATGCATTTTTGTATTTTTCCTAGGCGGCTTTCACAAAAAGCTAAAGAAATTCCAAAACAAAACATCATTAAATAAGGTTTAACATTCAAATACATGTCAATAACTTAGGGAAAAATACCTTCACTCTGAAGAAAGACATTAAAAATCCAGAAAACTTTAAAATTAAATAAAAACGTTGTGTGGTCACTGAAGCCATGATATATTCTAGATCTGCAAACTTTCTTGCAGTGGACAGATTTCTTACTGGTGCAGTTACATGTTAGCTTGACTTTCAGGCTGTGTCTAAAGTCTCAGCAGAGCCATTTATGACTCTATCACCTTTTCTTGACATTAGGCACACCTGAGCCACAATGTCTCAGTACTTCCCAGATGCATTATTTCATAAGATGGGGAAGAACATGTCCTCTAGGGAGTTTCCTTTTCATCTTCCTGCCATCTGCACTAGTAGTTCTAGAAGGTAGAAAGCATTCTTCTCCATCCATTCCCAGTTTTGTGATCTTGGTAGGAGATGTGGCTGCCCTGTAAAAGTACTGGAGCTAAGAGCTATTTATCTAACCAGCAAGGCTTTCTCCTCTTCATAAAATCCAAATCTGTGTAAATTGTGAAGGAATGCACTACACAGACCACCAAAGGGGTTCATTCTAGCCAGCTGAGTCGAGAAATTTCTTATTAATAAATTCAGTATCCTCACTGATCAAGTTAAGATTTTGCCATCGTTATTTTCAGTAAAAGTCGTGGACAGGTCACGGACAATAAACAAAAATTCATGGAAGCCCGTGATCTGTCTGTAAATTTTACTAAAAATAATGGGGGGACGGGTTTGACGGGGGGGCTGATGAAGCCAGAGGCCTGCCGGGGATGCGGGGAGGGTGGAGTGGTGAGGAGAAAGAGCCCGAGCCTTGTTGTGGGGGAGGGAGGCATCTAGCACCCGTTGCAGCCCCAGCAGCTCAGAGCTCTGGCACCCCTGCCACAGTTCCAGGGTCTCAGAAGTCAGGCCTCCACAATCTGCAGCGGCTGACTGCTCCAGGGTCCTTGCGGTGCCTCAGACCTCCAGCATCCCTGCTGACCGCAGTGGCTGACGGCTCCATGGCCTCTGCCACCTGCGCTGCCTTGGAGCTCTGAGGCCTACTACTATCTGTGGTGGCTGACAGCTCCAGGTCCCCCTGCTGCACCAGGGCTGAAGCAGAAAATATCACACATGTCACAGAATCCATGACTTCCATGACCTCAATGACATAATCGTATCCTTAATTATAACAAAGTTCTCTGACTATGAAAAATATGATACCTGCCTTCTTAAATGTAAATGAGGCTAAGGGACAAACAGACGTTGTAGTCTGAAAGAGATGGAGATACCAGGTATCTTACATAGTTAGGAAGGAGATGCAGGCAGGATCACCTGTTTAGTAAGAATGCAACTTGTATTGCAATTTCGCTCTAAAAAGTCAAGAGTGGCTTTATAGAAATATAGTACAGAGAACAATCTGACCACTGTTTAAATGGAAGACTATTAGTTGTATAAGCAATAAAATTACAATACCAGAGTTTATGCTAGAAGGGGACGACACCCTGAGGATGAGACAAATGAACCTATTCTTCAATATTTGCAATACATCCCAAGAATAACAATGCCAAGTTTAGTCCACATTTCTGCAGTTCTCACAGCGAAGTACTACCCCAAGCAGCTTTAGGTATATACTGAGAAACTCTGTCATAGATAAGGTTATTTCAAAATGAGGAAAGATTTTCTATCTGCACCAGTGGTTGTAACAGAAAAATAACTAAATGTCTCTTGGCAGAAATCCAAAAAAGTAGGTTTTTTGGTCTCTTTTGGGTGGGTTTGTTTGTTTGTTTGTTTGTTTTTAAACTATCCGAAGTATAATAATCTAGAACAGTCAAGGAGGACCTTATTAGATCCACTCACTCAGATGCTGCATAGATGAAAAATCTGTTTCAATTCACAGAATAAGTTTGACTGATCAAAGATACCTCCTTTTTAATAAGCTCTTTTAGACCTCAGAATAACACTCAGAATCAAGAATCCCAGAAATCTGGAATTGAGATGCCAAATGTAGTCTGTTGGGTCTCCTGCCCCTGAAATAGGCCTCCGTGATCATTTCAAAGGCAGGAGACCCAGCAGTTTGGAAAGCAAAAATTTATGGAAGTTAATCTCTTACCCAGGATATTGAATGACAGAATCATCAATCTTTAATGATGTCTAAGGATAAGATTGTGTCACGGAGATCACAGAATCTGTGACTTTCAGAGACCTCCATGACATTTTCTGCTTCAGCACAGGGAAAAAACTATCAGTCGGTGGAGGGCCCCAGAGTTCCAAGCTGCTGTGGGCGGCAGGGGGAACCAGGAGCTCTGAGCCGCAGCGGGGGGACCCCACAGCCGTCAGCTGCCAAGGGTGGTGGGGGAGGTCTGGAGCTCTCAGCTGCTGCGGGCAGTGGTGGGTCCTGGAGCTCCGAGGCACCATGGGCAGTGAGGGCCACAGAGCAGTCAGCCACTGAGCCACTGGATGCCCACCCTCCCGCTGCAGGGCGTGGGCTTCAGACCCTTTCCCCCATTTTCCCCCCCCCCCCGCCCATTATATCCTTGGAATACTTCGGGATGTAAGTGGGAGGGAGGGGCAAGTGGCTCCAATGGACACTGCTTTTCAGAATGTTTGGAAGCTCACAGTGCAGGCGCCCTGATCTCACAAGTAGTAATATGCAGAGCATCATCTTGAAGTCTGGTTACAGTTAAGTAACCTTCATTTATTTTTGTGAAGTAGGAAAGTGACAAAGTTGTATGAGACTGTACTGAACCTCAGCTTTTACTTCCATCATTTCTGTGTAGGTCACAGAGTTCCATGGCAAGCCCATTGAACCATTCATTTACTATGTACCCACAATTTTTTGTTGAAACATGAGTGATTCTTGATTGAAAATTCTTTGGTGAATTAGGAAATGTGTTTATTATCAGGCTTAAGATGTTGAGAAATAGTGTTCCTGCTTGACAGTGCTCCTTCAGGACTTGAACATTTATAGTTTGTTTAAAAATGAGGGTTTTTTTAAAACTTTTTTCCCTGCAGTGTTTGCAGTCACAAGCATGTATCATCAGAACTGAAACAAAACTGATCGTAAACAAAGCAGGACCCTCTCTAGTATGCATTCATAGTCCAGATTGAGTGAAGGGCATTTAAAAAACCCCAACCAAACTATGACTGGTGAAAACTAAATGGAGGGAGATCAGGTTATCATCAAAGGCACAAAGGACAGTTAGTCACCGATCTCCAACTGAAAGTTAGTGGAAGTTGGGCACCTAACTCCTATTTGTGTCTTTGAAAAGTATTCCCCTGCTTCTTAAAAAATCCTTCCTTTTTAATCTTCTAATGTGCTATTAACATAGGTAAAAACATTTACTTTTTAAATTATTTTTAACCTGTCAGTACTTGAAAGCTGATGAATTTAATTGCATGCAAGTTTTGTTATTTTCCTTTGAGGTTTACACCAAAGTGGCACTATGTATATGAAGAATGTTTTGGGTTGGAGAGGAAATAGAAGTATCTCTTTAGTTCCACTTATGTTGGTTGAAATTAGTGAAGTCATATGTTTATGCCTGTTCTTGTACCATGCAGACTCTTATTAAAAAAAAAAAAAGATTAACAACACTAATCAAGTTGTCAAAAGCATTTTTTTAAAAAGAGAAATCATGATGAAGTCTTTGTTTAAAAGAGTATACAAAAAAGCCAGTTGCTGTTGAGGTACAGATAGACAAATGTTTTCAAATAAGTCTGCAATGTTCCACCATTCATTCAAAGGTGATAATTTGTTTTTCTCTCCTTGTGAAATTGTGAAACTTCACAGCATTATTTAGATTTAATTGTGCTTGGTTAAAACTTGTAACTAATCAGATTTTTCTTTGGAACATATTATGTAGTTTACTACTTTTTATATTGTTGCATGCTAATAAATACAGTGTATATGATTAAAGAATTTGCATACTGTAGGTGTAGCAGTATATGTATGTATATGTTTATATACGCAAGCACACTCTGGAAGTGGGGGGGAACATGCAGTTGCTGAAGGTTATTAGGGTAGAACGTAACCAGTTTTGGAAAGACTGATAGCCCTTGGGAAACATGCCATTTCTTATGGGGAGCAGGGATGAGGGAACATTTTATCTTTGGATGACTCTTAAATGAAACAGTCCATCAATTTTCTGCATCCTAGTGGGCCACTGATTCCCTTAGGTGCAACACTTTGCGGCTTTGTATTCAGTCCTTCTCATTCAATAGCATTATTTTCCTTCTATTGTTGTTTACCCTTCTTCTTGTATATGAGATTATATCTGTATTTGTTGACTGTATGTTTGTAGCTCTGTGTTTTGGTATATATTCTCTAAACTTGTACTCAAATTTTGTATTTTTCTGTAAATCATGTAATTGGAATAATTATAAAATGTTGATAGTTTTAGTACCTCTATCTTACGCCTTTATCATAGGACACCCTTATAAATTCAAAATTTGAGTTTACTAATTTGCTTTACAATAAGCTTGCCACACTTCCTGGCAACTGTAGTGGTAATAAAGTATCACTGTTCAGTGTTGCTACCTTATGGTGAGTTTTTGCCTACTTAAAATCCTTTATGTATAAAATAACAAGTAAGTGCCACAGGTTCGAAAATTTATTATTTGTCTTGGTGACTGATAGATTATTAAAAGGTGCTAGATTTAAACAGATTACAATGATGTGTGGAGTTGAAGTCCTAATTATACAAAAATGCCTTTTAAAGCTACTCAGTGATGACAAATACTTTTATATTTTTTCCTCAAGTCACTTTTTAAAAATGGAATATTTTTAACGAATATACCAAGTGGACAATTTTTATCAATAGAATAATGGGATCACATTTCGCAGATTATTTGTACATATTGATGGAATAATCTTTTGATACACTGATGTATTTAAAAGAATTAGTATGTTGATCCACATAATGGCTTATTTTTTTAATATACTGAACTATTTAAAGAGCAACTTGACACAGAGTGACCAATTGAAAACATGAGGATATTTGGTAATATATGTTAATGTAGGATTTTTTTTTTAATCTTGCTTGGAGACCATCATTTCTTTCCTGATGTGAGAGGATAGTAGTCTTCTCCAATTAAAGAATTTTCCTACTGGAAATGAGCAGTCAATTACTAAAATTATTTTTGAATAGCTAATTTGCATATCCTTAATTGTATTCATTCCTTTTTGAAAGGCTGAAGTTGATATTTATAATGTTTTGATTGATTAGTAATGCATCTGTAATGTTAATATGATTACAAGCGAGGTGCTGTTGTAAATGGAGTCCTGAGTAGCTCTTCTGAATAAATGTTTTTAATAAATAAATCAGTTTTTATTTCATTGGTGAAGGAAGATCTTAAATTTTTTACCTATTAGTATCCTCAGTACATGAAATATCACCTCTTTTACATGGTGTAAAAGGTGGGAGTTTAAGTCTAGATCAAATAACTTAATTGGTGGTGACTGTTATACAAATGCCTATAAATAATTACTGTAATATAACAAGAATCTGACAAAAAGATGCGCAGCTAAGAGGACTTCTAGACTCTTCATGTTACTGGTTTCTCAAATAATGACAGCAGTAGAAAATACTTTTACTAATTTGGGCTGGGTAGGGGACTACAGTCCACTTTTGCATATAGATTTGGTCAAAATTATCCGCTCATCTGTAATCTCCACATCTGATTAGTGAGTTTAAAACCTGGCTCCCCCTTACAGCTTTTCCATTGACTAAGGCCATGTCTATACTAGGAAAGTACTCCGATTTTACAGAAGTCAATTTTTGGGAACAGATTGTATAAAGTCGAGTACATGCGTCCATACGAAGCACATTAATTCGGCGGCGGTGTGCGTCCATGGTATCGTGGCAAACGTCGACGTTCCGAGTGGTGCAGTGTGGGTAGCTATCCCACAGTTCCCGCAGTCCCTGCTGCCCATTGGAATTCTGGGCTTAGCTCCCAATGCCTGTTGGGGCCAAAAATTTGTCACGGGTGGTTATGGGTAAATATTGTCAGTCAACCCTCCCTCCCTCCATGAAAGCAACAGCAGAAAATCATTTTGTGCCCTTTTCTTTGGATTGCCCGAGCAGATGCCATAGCACGGCAAGCACGGAGCCCGTTCAGCTCACCGCAGCAGTTATGACCATTGTAAACACCTCGCGCATTATCGTGCAGTTTATGCAGAACCAGCACCTGAAAAACCAGGCGAGGAGGCGACGGCAGCGCGGTGATGAGGTCATGAACACAGATTCTTCTAAAACCGCGATCCCCGGCAATTTGGAGATCATGGTGTTATTGGGGCAGGCTCCTGCTGTGGAACGCTGATTCTGGGCCCAGGAAACAAGCACAGAGTGGTGGGACCGCATAGTGTTGCAGGTTTGGGATGATTCCCAGTGGCTCCGAAACTTTCGCATGCGTAAGGTTACTTCCATGGAACTTCGTGACTTGCTTTCCCCTGCCCTGAAGTGCAAGAATACCAAGGTGAGAGCAGCCCTCACAGTTCACAAGCAAGTGGCAATAGCCCTGTGGAAGTCTGCAACACCAGACAGCTACCAGTCAGTCGGTGATCAATTTGGAGTGGGCAAATCTACTGTGGGGGTTACTGTGATGCAAGTAGCCAGTGCAATCGTTGAGCTGCTGCTATCAAAGGTAGTGACTCTGGGAAACGTGCAGGTCATACTAGATGGCTTTGCTGCAATGGGATTCCCTAACTGCGGTGGGGCTATAGATGGAATGCATATCCCTATCTTGGGACCGGACCACCAGGGCAGCCAGTACATAAACTGCAAGTGGTACTTTTCAATGGTGCTACAAGCACTGGTGGATCACAAGGGATGTTTCACCAACATCAACGTGGGATGGCCGGGAAAGGTTCATGACACTTGCATCTTCAGGAACTCTGGTCTGTTTGAGCAGCTGCAGGAAGGGATTTACTTCCCAGACCAGAAAATAACTGTTGCGTATGTTGAAATGCCTATAGTTATCCTTGGGGACCCAGCCTACCCCTTAATGCCCTGGCTCATGAAGCCGTACACAGGCACCCTGGACAGTAGTAAGGAGCTGTTCAACTATAGGCTGAGCAAGTGCAGAATAGTTGTAGAGTGTGCATTTGGATGTTTAAAGGGTTGCTGGCGAAGTTTACTGACTCGCTCAGACCTCAGCGAAACCAATATTCCCATTGTTATTGCTGCTTGCTGTGTGCTCCACAATCTCTGTGAGAGTAAGGGGGAGACGTTTATGGCGGGGTGGGAGGTTGAGGCAAATGGCCTGGCCGCTGGATACGCGTAGCCAGACACCAGGGCTGTTAGAAGAGCACAGCAGGAAGCGCTGCGCATCAGAGAAGCTTTGAAAACCAGTGTCATGACTGGCCAGGGTACTGTGTGACACTTCTGTTTGTTTCTCCTTGATGAAAACCTGCCCCCTCGGTAGCCTCTAAATTCCCTGTAAGCCCTCCCTCCTTTGATCACAGCTTGTTTGCAAAGGAAATAGTCACTATCGTTTAAAAAACATGTATTCTTTATTAGTTGATTATAAAAATAGGGAGAACTCACAAGGTAGCCCTGATGACGGGTAGGAGGGAAGGAAAAGGCCACTTCAAAACTTGTTGAATGACAGCCTTCTGTTGCTTGGGCTGTCCACTGGGGTGGAGTGGTTGGGTGCCTGGAGCCCCCCGGCGTTCTTGGGCATCTGGGTGAGGAGGCTGTGGAACTTGGGGAGGAGGGAGGACAGTTAAACAGGGGCTGCCATGGCAGTCTGTGATCCTCTGCCGTTCGTGAACCTCCACCAGACGCCGGAGCATGTCCGTTTGATCCCACAGTAGCCCCAGTGTTGCCTCATGCCTCCTCTGATCTTCCTGCCACCACCTCTCCTCACGTTCATTGGCCACTGTCCTGTACTCTGCTGTTGTGTCCCTCCACACATTCTGCTGAGCTCTGTCAGTGCCGGACGACTGCATGAGCTCAGAGAACATTTCATTGCTTGTGCATTTTTTTCGCCGCCTTATCTGAGATAGCCTTTGGGACGGAGGAGGGAGGCTTGAAATGTTTGCAGCTGCTGGAGGAAATAAAAGGGAGTGAAGTATTTTAAGAGATACATTTTACAGAACAATGGCTATACTCTTTCACGGTGAACACCACTATTCACCTTACATAGCACATGTGATTTTTGGTACAAGGTCACATTTTGAATCTTATATTGAGTGCCTGCGGCTTTGGTGTGAGAGATCGCACACGCCGGGCCGGGCAGCAGAATTCAGCTTGCAGGCGGCCATGGTAAGCCCTAGTCTTTCGGCTTCTGCAACCACAGTAACCCTAATTCGAAACAGCTATGTCGATTTCAGCACTAATCCCCTCTTTGGGGAGGAGTACAGAAATTGGTTTTACGAGCCCTTTATGTCGAAAAAATGGCTTTGTTGTGTGGACGGGTGCAGGGTTAATTTGATTTAACGCTGCTAAATCCGACACAAACTCGTAGTGTAGACCAGGCCTAACGGTGTGACTGTATCTGGGAAGAGGCCATTTTAAAGACATCCAGGGCCTGGCTTGTAGATAACTTCAACAATCAAGATTAGTATCTTTAAATGATTTGATAATTGTTGGGTAGCCAGTGAGGTGAATGGAGCCTGGGAGCGATGTGTTTTGTCACCCTGTATTGGTCAGCGGGTGACGTATTGCATGTTATACATGTGGAATTTCTTCACTACCTGTGGTTTTATTTCTCAGTACATTGCAATAATACACTATTATGATTACAGCTAATGTTTCATTTAATTTGTCTCTCACTTTACGGATGTGTAAGCTGGGGATGATAATGCTTTACTCACCTCCTGTAAAATGCTTCAAAATCTACAGATGAAAAGTGCTATACCATTACATAGTAGTAGTAGTATAAAAATCTATGGTAATATGTGTGCTGTTGTATTGAAATATATTATACTATTGTCATGCACCAGGGAATGAAACCACAGAGAAACTCCACCTGATGCAACACAGAACAGTGTGCCTGTTGATCATCACATCACACTCATGCTCCATTCACTTCACTATTTACCTATCAAATACCAAAATGAGTTTCAAATCCTGGTGTTGATCTTCAAAGCTTTCAGTGAGTTGGACCTGTGCTGTCTTGCTCTCCTTCTCCCTCAGTAACAGCTGCAATCCTCAGGAATGAAGGAAAGTTATCATGGGAAAGGTGAGACTTGTAAGAGCTGAAGACTAAGCCTTCTGGGAAGTTTCAGAGTAACAGCCGTGTTAGTCTGTATTCGCAAAAAGAAAAGGAGTACTTGTGGCACCTTAGAGACTAACCAATTTATTTGAGTATGAGCTTTCGTGAGCTACAGCTCACTTCAAATTGGTTAGTCTCTAAGGTGCCACAAGTACTCCTTTTCCTTCTGGGAAGCTAATTCACAACCGTGAATTTTCTTGAACTTGGATGATATAGTCTTTACAACATTCATGAAAAAATGTGACACATTTTTGTCAGAGCTTTCCCATGACATTAATGTTAATAGTTATTTAACAAACAAGAAAAGCAACCATACTCTTGGTCTTGATGTGCATGTTTCGCTTTAGTTCCCCCATTTGGATTCATCTATTTGGTAAGGTGCACAGATACTATGATGGTGAGTTTCCTTGTACTTTACTATGATTTACATTGCAAAAAAAGTCATCTGTTACTAGAATAATATTTTCTAATAAGTTTAGGTTAAATACAAAACAAATTGTGTAGTAAGAATATATGCGTAGTTATGGAAAGAAAACAGTCTTTGTCTAAAAAAGAAAGCAAGTTTTCTTCCTAATTATTCAGGGTTTTTTGTGTGTTGCTGGAATACGTATTGGTAAACATGAACTGACACATTTCTAGCAACCAAATTATAAATGAGTGGGAGACCTAAAAATGTCAGTTTCTTCCTTAGAAGCACTTCAGCTTTTTCTCCTCTTATTCCCTCCTTTATTTTGTGTCTCATTCCTTTATCTTGTATACTTCTTTATTCCCTTAGGCAAATGAGTGTCTTTAAATGTTTGTCTCTTTGCTTCAATATTTTACTTATCTCTTTGTATCTTTTTGACACAAATCTTCAAGGTATATCTATGTACACGCGCACACACACGCACTATATATGTAATAATTATAAAAATTAAAAAATAACCCCAACCTTAATGCTTGGTTTTTGGAATGATCTAGAAAGTGATTTGTGCCCTTTTCAAATTTATTCATAGACTAAATGAATCTCTTAATAAATCCTAAGTATTAATGGAAAAATGCGTATACCCTAAACTGCAGAAACCATTTCAGATGATATTCAGTGGATAACATGTCAGTTTAAAGCATAGGATGAAATAATTGCCTCAATGAAATACACTGATTATGAAGTTGTTAATACTGTTGCAGTCTCATCCTCTACCCTTGATGCCAGTGGATACTCTGAGAATGGATCAAAAGACACATGTGCCTTAAATTTAATCCCCAAAAGTTCTCTGATGTAAATGACACTGGGATTTTAAAACTGGAAAAACAAAAGAGGTTATTCAATGATATTTTGTATTCTTGAACATGCTGTCTTATAAATACCTTATGTTATTGTAAGAACACAATATTCATCTATTGTCCTTTTTTATTTACCAGAAGATAAACCGAAAACAATAAAAAGTCATGTATACCTCATTTATATGTACTTGTGTTGTACTCTGGGATCCTTTTTTTTTTTTTTTTTTTTTTTTTTTCAGTGTTTAATTTTGGCCAACTGGATTTTTTTCCCCCTAATTTTAGTCTCTGAAAGTTAGCCTAGAAGAGCATGGAAGCAGTGCTTCAGTTAAGAGTTATTTTTTATGGCTGAAATAGGGATTTCTCTAAGTGGAGGTTTTTAATGAAAATCCTAAGAGAAATTTTCCGCTACACTAAGGTGCTAGCTAATGATGACACCACATTGTGGTCCTGATTCAGAAAAGCATCTCTTTTCAGGTCGCCGCTTAAGTCCCATTGAAGTCAGTTTATTTAAGCACATGTTTAAGTAGTTTCCTGAATCTGTGCCTCTATCATCTGTCATTTTCAAATCTGTTCGATACTTTTATCCTACCGTCAAGGCAATATTTGTACTGGAAATCAGTGTCAGCCATATTTTAAGTATAAACTGTAATATCTTTTGTTTTACAGCTGATTGCTGTGTACGATGAACAAGAATTACACAATAAGATTGACAGCACCAGTGGCAGTTTGACAGACACACACAGCCCAGACCCTTTTGAGATGGAGGTGGCTGCCCAGCTGGCTGCCTTTCAGCCAATTGGTGGTGAGATTGAGGTGACTCCTACTGCACTGAAATTGGGTATGTGCGCATTATCTTCCAATTTTTAAAATGATTACTGATCATCATCTAGGAGGGGATATGTGCCATAGCCTCTCTACGTTGCTGGTGTCTTGCCTCTTTATTTTCATCCTTCCTGTTGGTGTGTGTTTGTTGCATGTCTTCACTGGTGATGATGCTGTGGTGAGGCCACACAGAATCTTTCAGAAACAGGTGACTCCCATTCCGGTGAGCCCTCAAAGCAGCAGCACTGCCTGACAGGTATCCAGAAAATTAATGACAGTAAGGGATGTTTTCCTGTTTTCTACTAGAGATCACTAGTAACATTCTGAATAGAGAGGTCTCCTTAATAAACCAAGTATGAGGCTTAGAACACAAAATGTAAGAAGTAAGGCTACTACCCTGCCTTACTTTACCCTAATGTGACTATGTATTGTAGGGGTCTCAGAACAGTGTGTGATTAAAATTCCTGAGCACAAGTGGGTGGGTTAAGGATGGAATTTAAGTCTTGGATCTGAAATGTTTGTGCCTTTGTTGGTTTAAAGTTAGACCACTTATGACTTTTGAAATTGCATGTTTTGCATTCTGTTTGCTTTGGTTTAATTTCGCTTTTAAAAAAGGAAAAGACTGATAAATAAACATTCCACCAACATTTTAGTGAAAAGAAAGTTAATGCTGTGAACAGAACTCTTAGTGTTCTAGTTTGTGCCTGTCGGGGAAAGCATTCAATTTTACTGAAGTCAATGAAACCTTCCAGACTAAGGTTTACATTATAATAGGTCATTTAGAGTGTTTGTAATTTCAACCTTCTGCAGGATTTCTTCCGGCCTGTAGTCTTGGGAAATGATGTGTTCTTGCTATAACTTCCATATATTTAAGAATGTTATGAACTGTATTCTTGATATGTATGGAAAGGATTCATCTGTCTGAAGGACCTCTAATTGAATGAGTTAATATTCTATGTTACACACACAAGATCTAGCATGAAATGTAAAAGATATCTTAACATGTTTTGAAAAATAAATGCTATTTAGATAATCACCATGATACATATTTTAATGGACTAGTAAACATGCCTCGTCTTATCTCAATATTGTAGTCACATCTTGGGAGAAGGACGGAATTATATTTCATATTTTAGCCTTATGCAAACTTATGTAAAACAACTAAATTGAATTTTTGTTCATAATGGCAATGCCAGTAGACCTTTAATTTTAGCAGTGCTGGAGGTCACCACTATGTCATTCACCAGACAGTTTCATTTTCATAACGGAAATGATGCTAGGATGTTCTGGAGTATTAAGGAGAATGAAGATAGTGTAAAAAGATCATCCAATTATGGTCCCAGTTAATTTCCAATCTATACACATGTTTCTCTGGAAATAAAAGTGAATATCTCCTCTAAAAATGGAATATGTAAAAATGAGGATGTTGGGATTCCATGTTTGTCTCAATGATTGCATTTCAAATTGGTTTCATTTAAATGAAGGGTTTTCTAACTGTCTGCTCTAAAAACTCAATATGAGTTCTGAAAGTCCACCTGTTTTCTTTCTGGCTATTGTATCTCATTAATGACAAAAATTCTGCAAAGCTAATTTTGCCCTTATTATCATCTCTGCTAGTCTATTGTTTTCTGTCCTCCGTTACACTAGATCCAAATCCAAAGACAAATTCAATTAAAAATGCAAACAAAACATAGTTATCGATACTATTGATGTATGAGCCAGGTTAGAATATGGTGCATCCTCTTGATTCTGCATTGGCTACCAGCAACAAAAAGTAGTAAAGTGTTTTCACTGAAGAAAGATATGACTCTGAATATACATAGTGAGCAAATTCCTGGAGTAAGTCACTTTTCAGGGTAGGAGTGTACTTTAAGCATGTGCCAGAGTTCTCAGACTTTGAAAGAGTCTCTGAATGTACAAAAGATCTCTGAATTTACTTAAATAGGGGTTATATCTATGTGGTTCAAATGGACAAAATATATAGTTATTGTGTGCTTTAAAAATTCATTGAAGAATCTATACTTTAGAAGTCTGGGTCCACCATATTGTCCATATGATGGATGTGTTTTTAGTGATGTCCCCAGAAGAATACCTAGCATATGGGGCTGAATAAACAGAAGATACTAAATTATTTCTTTTACAAACATAAGGGAATCCATATAAAATTTAAGAAACTATATCGTAAGTGTTGGCTGATCAGTCTTTATACTAGATATGTTACAAGATATATCTCTTTTGTTATTTTTCCTCTTTATCTTAGAATTACTTATTTCATATCCTTTGTGGTTGATGCATTCCAGATATTAACCAGTCCTACTAATACTACGATTTTAGTTTTCCCGTTACCAAGTTAGTTATTCTTGGTTTTCTGTTAGCAAGTCACTTGAACTTTTGAAAATGATCCAATACTTATTTCAAAAACAACCCTATATTTAACTTTAAAGCTAAAAGTACCTCAACCCCTATATTCTTTCCATATGTGCGTTAACAAAAAAATTTAAAATAGTATTTGGACCTTGGTTTTTATCTAATTGTTTTCATAATATTTAAGCACTTATCTCTTTTCAGCAGTTTACAGATAATTATATAACTTGATTATTGTCAAATTTAATAACTTTTTCTGTTAAATCAAAATTATTGCATAGAGAAACACATGGAAGTATTTGCATGCACTGTTATAAAAAGCTAAACCTCTCTTCTGGTGTTGCCTTTAAGAAAATGAAGGGGAATGTGATGCCTTTAATTAGGCCACAGCGTCTAAGTATCTGACATGCCCAAAATATGAGGTTAACTATTGGCATCTGATCCTAGACAAACATACTTGCACCACACGCACAGCAGAACTGAAGCAGGGTATCTGGTATTGCTGCTGACAGTGTCTGAATTCAGACTACAAAGCAAGTAAGTTTGTAATGGTTTCTTATTGCTAGAAGGGCTTTGCTGAAGTCTTTGGAATTCAGGACTGAAATTTACTGAGGGAACTGGAGTCATTTGCTTCAGTTAGATCCGTAAGTCATAATTTGGTCCTAGGCTTTAATCTTACTGGTTTCTTTTTAGGCCTGATTACCAAACAATTAACACTGAGGACGAGGCCTTTTTCTTAGTCTAATGTCTTATCCATGCAGTAGAGGAATGATCTAGTAATTAGCTATGGCAACTTTGTACTTTTCTTTCATTCAGGTACAGATACATATGTATCTATATCTATATACAGATGTATGAAGATCTGACATACTTTCATGTGACCAATTTCCTTGTTTCTTCAAGAAGAGTAGCAATGTTATTTCCATTCTGTTGGGCGGGGATAGGACTGTAACAGGAAAATTGTGGTGGGACTGAATTCATTCTCCCTGTTTCTTGCCTCTCTTTGTTTTGTGAAATGGAAAGCACTCCAGTATACTGCAGGGCGCTTGCCCCTTCAATTCATAACTCAAATATACTTCATAAGAATATCAGGGCTGCCGAGAATCACTGGCTACACTGAGTTGCCCTAAAACAAAACCTGCCTTTTAAAACTCATATTGAAAATATTAATTGCAAAGGTAATGTCAAAAGTTAAGTAAATTTAAATCAGACTTTCAGAAATAAGTTTCATACCCATTTTCCAGTTATTATTCAGGAGGTGAGAGTGGGAGAGTGAAGAATTTTATCTCCTCCTCTTCCTCCTCCCTCCCCGCACAAACCCACTTCCTGACCCCTCTTCAGGGACCGCTGTCATGAGGAAATCCTCCATCAGGAGGTGGACCCTTCCCTCTAGTGAGGGCTATAGAGCAGAGGTCCCCAAACTGTTGGGCACAGAGGAACATTTTGAGGGAGGGAAGTTGTTGCCCAGTCCAGCCCCACCTGGGGGTGGGGAAGATGCGCCATCCAGCTCCACTCCTGGACCTGACCCCAGCTGTCCACCCTGCCCTTCATCCCAGGTGTGGCCCCAGCCTCAGCCTCCCTTACTCCTGTCCATGTCTCCCGGCTCCAGCTGAGGGGGGGCGGCGGACAGGAGTAAAGGGGTGTGTGTGACCCCAAAACATTTGGGGACTACTGCTCTAGAGCAAGTGCAACCTCAGCATCAAGGGAAAAGGGTTTTTTCTCCCCATATTTCATAGTTTCAAAGAGAAGAGGAGGGTGGAGACCCATTCTTCATCTACACCAGTTGAATCTTTATTTGCAAATCTAAATTTCACTTGCTAACATGGGCATCAATAATTCCTTCCCTGGAGAAGGACAGATGGTTCGTGACTCTTGACATGAAAGATACTTACTTTCATGTGCATATTCATCCATCCTGCAGAATGTTCATCAGATTCATAGTGGGACAAGACCACTACTAGTATACTTCTAGTGTACTTCTTGTTCAAGCTGGCAACAGCACCTGGGGTCTTCTCGAAGGTTCTCTCCATGACGGTGGCCCAGATGAGACAAAAGGCTAGACTGTCTTCCTATAACTTGGATGATTGTCTCCCAATGGGCAGATCCAACCAAGAAGTTCAGTCAGCAACATTATCCTTTATCCATCTTCCAGCATCATTGGGAATCTGTGTAAACAGAAAAAAAAAGCCTCCTTTGACTCCCACAAATACTGTAGACTGTATAGAAGCAGCCCTAGACTCAACCTCAGCAAAAGTCTACCTCCCCATGAACAGATTCCAGGCCATGAGCAGCCTAATAAAACAAGTAATCCTCTGACCTCCAACCACAGTCAAGATCTGCTTCTCCCATTTTAGGTCACGTGTCCTCGTGTACCTGCATAACACTGTTCAGCAGGCTTCACCTCCATTGCTTACAGGCCTGGCTCTAGTCTGTTTACTCTAGAGGTAGAGACAACATGAATACCAAGGTAACAACTCCTGCCAAGGTAATGGCTTCTCTTGTATGGTGGATGAACCCAGAACAAGTGCGTGCAGGAGTCCCTTTCTTTCCACCCACACCTGACACAACCATAATCAGAGGTGTATCCCTTGTAGTCTGGGGAGCACACGGGGTAGTCATGCTGTGCAAGACACATGTTCTCTTGTCAATCTCCTAGAGTTACGGGCAGTCTGCATAGTCTGCAATGCATTCCTCCCACTTAGAGTCCTGTCGCATCCAGATAATGTCAGACAACATGGCAACCGTCTTCTATATAAACAAACATGGTGGGGCAAAATTTCTTCCTCTCTCTATATATAGAGGCAGTCAATTTATGGAACTGGTGCATCAGAAACCACAACACACTTAGCTACCAGGTATTCATAGCTCTCTAGCAGACAGTCTCAGCAGTCACTTTCCCACAGGCCAGTGGGAGATACACAAATCCACTGTAAACAAAAATCAGCCCCTCCCTCCCTCCCCTCCCCACACACAGTGGGAAACACCACCTGGGACCTTTTCAATTCCCAGATGAACAAGAAGTTCAGCTTATACTGCCCACAGAGCAGCACTTGGTTGGGGCTCCAGGGGCAATGCCCTTCTGTTATCCTGGACAGAGCACTTGAGATACACCTTTTCTCCAATGACACTGCTACCACAGATCCTGAAAATTATTCATCACAACAAAGCTTAGGCCATTCTCATTGCACCAGCTGGCCCAGACAGTTTTGGTTTTTTCACGTTTTATGAATGTCAACCTGTTCTCCAATCAAAATTCGTCCCTTCCTGTATCTATTAATTTCAGAGATTGACAAGATCAAGCATCTCAACCCAGACCCTCACCACCTCACAGTCTAGTATTTGGAGGGGCATGAGACCTAGAACATTCAGAATCAGACACCATTCAATCTATTTTCAATCAAAGCAGAGAATACTCCACTGGAAAATGCTGTCTCATTAAATGGAGGCATTTGTCTACCTGGACGCAATAGAACCAGTTATCCCCAGAAACAGTGGGTACTCCTGCTATTTTAGATTACTTCGTCAACCTCAAGGTATCAGGGCTTTCCATTTGCTTCCTGTATGCCTATCTAGCCGCAGTCAGTGCCTTCCATCCTCTGGTTGAAGACTATTTTATTTTTAAATACCCCACAACAGTCACATTCCTGAAAGGTCATCTTTGGACCTTTCCACCATGATGAAATGAACATTGCAATTGGACCTCATTCTTGTACTCTATTTACCAGCCCATGCTTTGAACCACTGGCCAATTTCCCACCTGTCCATGAAGGTTGCCTTCCTAGTTGCCATCATGTCAGCCAGAAAGGTGAGCAAATTGGGAGCATTCATGGTTGCCTTCCATATACCATATTTCATAAGAAGGTTATGCTATTTCATTCATTGAATGCAGAATGTCTTTAACAAAATAATACTGGTAAAACCCTGGACAAATTCAACAGGTTTAACAAATTTATTCCACTAAAATTAGTACCATTTTCGTTTTGAAAGGGCACTTCATTTCCTGTAGAAACTATTTTTCTCTTCAAAACTAAGAAAAAAATATTGATGCAGAACTACAAAATGTCTGTGAAACTCCCTCCCCCCCCCCCCCCCCCACTTTTCCCAGAGATGAACATTTTCTCACAGATCTTTACTAAAGACTGCTGAAAGTTTGTAAAGCACTCTCAAAATGCTTGTCTAAAGAAGTCCTTTTAAAATGAAGTTACTACCATATAACAGCTCTATGTAGCCAGGTGCAGGAGAAGCACAATTTGAAAAATATCATACAAAGGCAACAAAGATTTAAAAGAAAAAAAGATTGTTTGAAACCTGTGACGTTATTATTTTATACTTCAGCCAAGTTTTTTTTTTTTTTTTTTTTTTTGCCAGTCAGTCACAGGGGGAAAAATGTGTTGATTGGTTCTGAAGCTAGAATATATTTATAATAAATGTATGCACTTGTGCACAATATGTCTCCAACTTTTAGACGAAATGACACATTTTTCAGTAATGTGGGTGTCAGTTACAGGGCGAGCTGTGCTTTGACCCCTTTTAGTCCCCCTCGAGTGCATCCATCGGGTAACAGGCTTAGCTTCTTTAACCTCTCTCAAAGGGTAAAACCCCATGAACCAATTACTGTTGGACTAGATCTGGTTTCTTAACCATGTTAACACAACAGGCCTAACTGTGTCTGGCAACTGTAAGCCCTTTCACTCCAGGGACCAGCAAGCTGATTAAAGTGACTCAAAAGCAACTTCTTCAAAACATTCTTTATTTTTCCACTCACAGGTATATAGCATTCAGAGGGAATGGTTAAAACAATAAAAACCATATTTCCCGTACTTGATCCCTGATCTTTTCTTGCAAATTTTGGTAAGTTCCATTCAGCTCAGTTACCTCCATCTCTGGATTTAGAGAAGCAGACTGCTGCTGTAGAATGCTGTTTCTCTCAGAGACTAACCTCAAGTTGATGGCTGATCATCCTCCTTCCTGCTTAGTCTAGGATCTTTTTTTTGTATCCCCTTGGATCCTAAATTCTGCATGGGAAGAATAAACCTTGCCAGATTAATTGGAGCCAAGTTGGAGCTACCCTGTTGTTTCCCCACGGCCCCTAAAATAGTACCTCATCTTTGCCATTGCTGTTGGTTTCCCTCTCACAGCCTCCTTTAATGTTAAAAGGTAAACTGAGGTACACATTATATTTACAAAACATAATACAGACATTACCCTCATTTTCCGCAACAGGTATTCATTTTGGTGTCCTGGCCAAATTTCTATTTGGCTGATTAAAAATAACAGTAGTTAGGTATAATGGGGTGTGTGTGTGTTTCCTTCCCAGGTATCCAACATACTAACAAACATTCAGAATTGATAAACACAGCGGGAATCAGAAACAACCTGTACAAAGCATTGTAAATGTGGAATTAGTTATGAGTTTTATCAGCTCTCTGAATTTTTACATAATTTTTTTTCTATTTATTGAGTTAGTGTTTGATTTTTCAGTTTTCCATTTAGTGATGCTTCTTTTTGGCTAGTGGTGGTTTTCCAAAGACTTTATAGAAAAGGAACTAAATTTCTTTTGTAGATTTAATTGACTGGTACTCTTCAATCCTTGTTCTAAGCTATTGTTGTAGTGGTATTAGACACTTAGTATTGTCATGTTTCACCTTAGAGGTAGGTTCCCTTAGCAAACTATATACATGCATTTCATCCATTACTTAAATGCTTTTCTATAGCTCAAGATGAAAGGGGTTGTATAAATGTAATAGATACTAAAAATAAATAATCTACAGTACTATCAGAGTATTTTTTATGCTAATAGATTGAGATGTTAAAGTAGATAAGCACTTAATCTCAGGACTATTAAAAAAATGAACCACTGACACAGGAGGGGGAAGATGTGCTTTCATTAGTAAAGAGGGGTCTAATGTCTTATATATCAATTGATTCCAGTACCACAAAAATATTGTCAACTCTTTTTTTCTTTGAGCTGCTTACCAGTATTGGACCCATATTGAGTCACTCTCTACAAATCTCTTCCAAAAGAAAGGCCAATCACATACAATACTGTGCTCATAATAGTACAGAGTGTTCGTGAATTTTTTAAATCTCTATTGCATGTTGTTGCTAATCTAATATCTAGTGAAAATATGCTTGCTAAACACTCAGCTATAAGTATGGGGAATACTTTCAGTGTGATCATCAGCTTCATCCACCAGGTGAAGCTTCCTGCTGTTCACAGGAAACTGATAGTGTTACCAGAAACCCCTCAGCACCTAACATTTCACTATATTTGCAATTGTCCTCTGCTTTCTAAATATTGTTACGTATTACTTAGAGTATAGTAAGGTTTAGCATTTCTATTTCTCAATGTAGCCACTCTTAAGCAGAGGAATATCATATATGTCTGAGGATCTAACATTTGTAATTTATTCTGATCCCATAACCTTGCCTTGTAATTAGACATGTACCCACAAATGAAGTCATCATGAGCACCCTCCCAGTTTCCTCTTGTAGTTTTTATTTAAGTATTCTCAGCTAGTATTTTCTTCTGCAGCGTGAATATTGGAGCTGAAAAGGTGAGTTAAAAAGTTTAGCTTTTTGTTTTTTTCTGATGTCAATTGGTTATTTTCCCTTTCAGTCCAGTTGGGCAGAAAAGAGAGCGCTAATATAATTATTTATGGAAGATCCATCTTATGGATATGTCACTTTGAGTGAGACATGCCTTCGTGATTTGCTCAGGGTTTTCTCATTTGCTTTATCTAATAGATGATGGTCCACTGTGCACGAATGTAGTTGTTTCCTTTCTACTTTGCTTCTCCTTTGCATTAAGAATCATGATTTTGCCCAAATTGAGAGAGAACTAGCTAATACTTGACATGCCTGCATTCTGAGGTGGGAAGATAAAGTAATGTGTGCTTAGGTGCCATCATGAGATTTCTACAAATGGGCCTTTCCCATTCTTCTTTCCTCTTCCTCCCTTTTTTTTCTAATCAAACCCAAACAGGTACCACAATCAATTAATCGCATGCTATCTGATTTGCTGGAAAACAAATAAAGTTGGGTTTTCTCTTACAATAAGTTCTTAGTATATTGTTAAATGTACGCATTTATAAGTAATATTAGTATTTGGCAAAATAGAGTCCAGACAAAGATGAATCATAGGACAGGAAGGCACCTCGAGAGGTAATCTTGTCCAGTCCCCTGCACTCATGGCAGGACTAAGTATTATCTAGACTATGAAGCAGCCACACTAATCTTTTATGAGGCATCAGCAGCTCTTGATCCCATGAAGTTTTGTTGACTTATTTGTACCAGTGTGCATTCTCCTGCGAGGTCCTACAGAGATTTGTTTTGTCAACTAATTCTGTATGTGAGATAGATGGGGGAAATAGTGAGACTGCTGATTGCACTCTTTTACTCTTAGGCCTGTTCTACACTACACAGCTAGATTGATGTAAGGCATTTTACGTCGACCTAATTATGTCAGTAGACACACTACAGCCTTGTCCCACCAATGCAAGTGCCCTCCTTTACCGACATAAGTCCTACACCTCTTGTGGAGGTGGAGTCATTATGTCAGTGTAGTTAGGGTGATGCTGTGTCCCTGTAGACACTGTGTTACTTACATTGGCTATTGGTTGTCTTGTCAATTTCAGGCCTTCATGCTGGAGCCCTAAAATTGAGAAGAAAGCCAAGCAGCTAGAGCCCAGCTGCCCCTGGTTCCCCGCTCCCAGCCAGGCTTCACCCACCAGGCTCCTCACTCCCCGCTCAGGGAGGTGGAAAGCCCGGCTGGGAGTGGGGAGCCGAGAGCCCAGGGTTCATCTGGCTCTCAGCCCCTCACATTGCCCAGTTTACTGTACAGCTTGAACATTGTTTCAGATAGACTAAGAAATATCTTGCATGTAGGGAAAACTGTTGTATTCACCTTTTACTTTGGAACAATCTTTTTCTGCAATTTTTACTTGCTGCCTGAGTACTGTCTCTTATATGCACTTAGTAATGACTCCTCTTCTGATTCAAGGAAATGTGCACATGCAAATCTTTTCTTAGAAGCTAGTTGGTTTTAATACAAATGTATTACAAAAGCATGAAACATTGTTTACTCTTTCTTTAAGAAAATATTACTTCGATCACTTTCTCTGCCTCTGGAAGCTTCTTAGTAGTGGTATCATTCCTGTGCATTGTTTGTTTAGAGGATTTATGTGGATGACAGCATGCTTGATAGCTCTTCTGCTCTGCAGGATTGTTTAATTTGGTTTTAAATAATTGTGATGATCAATTAAAGCCTACTAGTGCTTTTTAAAACAAATGGTGCCTGTTTCTGGAGATCTGAAGGTTTGACGATAAGTTCTCTTTTCAGTCATTGTGTAGGCATGATGTACTTTGAGTTTGTGACTTAAGGTTGAGCGTGAATCATGGAGTTAAAGTTTGTACTAGCACAGGTGAAGTTTACCCTCTCGATAGAACTGGAGTAGTATTGCAGTGCTTTTATAAAGAGACATAGGAACAAGTAATGTGTATGTCTTCTGGAACATTAAGTAAGGAGTATATGACTTTCTGTCCTGACTTCTATCTCCTATCCAAAAGTGGTGCCATATCTGAAATGTCCAGGTTTCAGATCTTATAGGGTTTTTTTAAAGATATGATTATTTTTCTGTGGAAACTACAATGCATTTTCTGGGTATTAGGCTCCTTTTAAACGTACGTTTTCTGTGCGGATTTTAACCTCACACAGATTGTGTTTCTTGATTCTCTCTTTTAATGAGTATTATTGCATCTCTTGCTATGAAAATTGACAACTGTTTTTTTTAAATACGAAGAAAAGCTATATTTTAGATTAATAATTTTAATTTTAATATTGATTAATAATTTTTCTGCTGTTCTAGTCAAATTAAGACTGTCTTAGCAAAATAAAAACCCCTAAATAAGGCCAAAAAAATATAATCCTGGCCTCATGGTAGCAACCCCCTTTTTTTCTTTTTTAAATCTGAATCCAGATTCATAAATTTTCATGTATATATTTAATTTGTATTAACTTATGTCTGTTTGCTATAGACATCAACATACCCATTGTACAGTTTGACCAAAATAAAATACAATTAAGGGATTCAGACAGTTTGCCCACTGCCATATAATCCTTACTCACTTTCTATCACCCACTGTAACTTTAGCACTTTCAGACCCTCACGTGTTTAATTTTTGTTAGCCATTGTCTTTGGAAGAAGCATCCCTTCGTATCTTGTTGGTTTTCAGGACAGACATTTAGCGGCTTACCCAGAACTGGAGAAAGAATCATTTAATTTATTCTATTTTGGAGTACTTGGTTTTCCTTTTCCTTGATTCAGTCCACGGTTTCCCCTAGATGCACTGTGAGCTGACCTTTATTTTGTTTTCTTCATAACTCTGTTACCCTAGTACCGAGAACTCTGTTTTCAGTAGACATTAAGCAAATGAAGAATGCAACTGCAGGCAAAGATGTCTCTCTTTCATGCCAAGGAGCTCTCTGCATATGCTTAATGAGATCGGTGACAAGATGAAACCACACAGAATATTTGGATGGAAAGCATAAGCGCTCTTATTACCCTTTGAGACTTGTTTGAAAGGGAGTAATAAATCCCTTCCCACACACTCCTTCACAAAGCCCACTGGTATTGCCAGGAGGAGTTCTGAAGCTATTGGGTCTGTTATCATTGCCATACTACATCCATGCCTAAAGCCAGTCCATAAGGTTCAAGTATGCCTATGAGATTGTGAATTGATTAGAGCAGCTCCAATACCAATTTAACCTTCCCTGAGAAATGGGAGATTAGACAAAGTGTAGCAACAGGTGAGGTTAAAAATGAGATTGGTTCGGGCAGGTGTTTGACCTGATTAAGGATAACTGGTACCCTGCCTTCACAAAGGGAAGTGGTTATTCTTGTCAATAATGGGCCCAGAACCTCCTTAGCCACAAGGAGGCAAGGGTCTCATTCAAGCTATGTGGAGCAAAACAGGATGAAACCCATCTGGAGACAACAGTTTGTTTGATCTGACATTCATGGTTTCATCCAAATAATCTTGGATGCAATCTGTGTTTTCAGAAAAATCCATGGCAAATTTCTTATAGTAAGAAGCTTGATATTCTAATAAAGTTAAGGCAACTTGTTGGTGACATAAATGCAGACAAAAAATTATTTCCGTTCTCTCAACATTTCTCTCACACAGAAATGTGTAAATTTTCTATACCCAACTGATAGCACTCGGAGTGAGGTTTTTCACAACTAGCACTCTAGCCTCTTTCCTTGCCACTTCATTAACCATCGGTGTTCTATAACTGCTTGCCTACACATGAAATTTGTTGCAGGATAACTTGAATTATGTAATGTTTAAGTGCCTTATTTCCACAACCACATTTTTTTGTTACAAATCATCTGGCTTTTTAATATGGGTTATTAAAGTGGGGTTATGAGATGTGGGATGAGTTTATCTGCAGCAGAGTAGAGGTGGATGTACCCCTACCCCGGAACAACTGTTGCACATCTGCCAAGACCTCCCACTGTTGTTCCACACAGTGTTTCTGGCTACCTGGGTTGGCCTGTCTGTTTACCTGTGTGGGCTATACTGTTCCAGGGTCATCCTGACCAGATGTCACCTCTCCGTTTAAATGCTTATGTGTAGCCAGGTGTTGCCCTTTGCAATTCCAGAAAGTGGAGAGTTTAGATACCTGTGTTATACTCCTATTTATTGATCAGGATGCCTCATGCTTCATCATGGTCTGATGCAGAGGTCCTGGACTTCATTGCCCTTTGCAAGAGGAGCATGTACAGGCCCATCTAAATTATAGCCACTGGAATGCACAACTATAAAGCAGCTGTCTGAGTAAATGAAGGAAAGGGGGAATAACTGGGACCCAAACCAGTGGCTCAGTGTGACAGCCTGTATTCCTATCATCACCTTTTTTAACAAAATGGTAGTGTATTTGGAAACAAAATATGCCTTGTGAGGTATTATTTGAAAACTCCTAATTCGCTGATCATTATTGTCCTGGTACGATATGTGTGGCAACATTGTATGTAAAGTTATAAGATTCTACTGTATGACATTAGTGAGAGATGATATAAGTCTGCAAAAATAGCAACAAACCAGAAACAAAAGGCAAACCGACACCTCAGCCAAGTGTCAACAAGATCAAATAGATTATCACCTGGTCAAGTGACCTCAGGTGGAGATGATTTTCAAAGAAAGCGAACTATAAGAATGGGGAACAGACACCCCAAAATAGCTCTCCCTTCATCTCTACTCTTGGCATCGACAACACTTGAAGGACAAAGGAAGCATCATGGGACTGGCGAGGGATCCTGTCTGAAAGATTCAGCTAGTAACACTGCTAGAATATGAGGTGAGAGACCTTTTGCTTTGAATTCATTTAGCTTGTTACATTAGATATTAATTGCGTTTACCTTTGATTTTCTTGTAACCAATTCTGACTTTTATGCATCATTTTCTGTAGTCACTTAAAATCTATCTTTCTGTAGATAATAAATTGTTTTATTGTTTTATCAAAACCAGTGTGCTTGGATTAAAGCGTTTGGGAAACTTCATTTGTGATAACAAGATTTGTGCATATCATTTCCCAATTATAAAATGACAGACTTCATATGAGCTTGTATTGTCCAGGAGGGTGCTGGCGAGTACAAGATGTACATTTCTGGGGGAAAGTCTGGGGCTGGGAGTTTTCTGGTGTTGCCCTGCAGTGTAATTAATGAGTGGCTGGTTATAGCACTCATGCAGTATAGCTGTGAGTAATTTACATGCTGGAGGCTGTGTGTGGGCAGACCAGGAGTGGTTGCTCTCACAGCGAAGCAGTGTAAAAAGTCAGCCCCTGCTGGAGAATTGAGGGGGGACAGCTGTTTCACAGTCCAGATTGTACCCTGGGTAATGTGTCACTCAGTAAGGGAAAGAAGCTCAGTCTGGGTTATAAGAATGTGAAGGATAATGATAGGGAGAGCTGTAAATTATATATAGTTTATATATATAAAAAAGAAGTTCAAGGGTTGAGATTTTTATGAACTCTTGTGTGCATCCCAGGGGAGGGATAGAAAGACAGAGGAGTGGAGGCAGGGGTTCCTGGAACAAGACAAAGAGAAAAGGACAGGAAAATGGCTAGATCCTCACAGGCGCATCTGCTGAGGATGGTATTGAGGCAGACGCTCCTCTGGGCTGTTTTCTGATCAAGGGCTGCACCGCAGCTGAGGCATTCCATGTAGCCTTCTACTTCTGAAATCTCCGTATTCTAGGACACACCATTCACTGCAACAGTGCCCGGGAAAAGGGCCTTTTGGAGGCATTCTACACCACAGAACAACAAAGGAAAACAGGAGACAATGGACGTTCTCACCTACAAGAGAGAAGCTCTTCTATTGCCATTCCAGGATGCAGAGAGCAGTTTTAAGTGCCCTGTGTGCACACATTTGTGACCTCAGAAGTGCAAAATTGTTTTCACGCTACTCTTTATGACTTCTTAAGGTTTTGTTTTTTTCAATTTGCACATTATGTATGTGTAATAATATTTTTGTAGTGCTCTTAGAATGACTAGGGGAATGGCAATGCCATGAATGTCTATAGAGACTATGGGAGAAGAAGTCCGACTTGTAATGACAACAAACAGTCCAGAGTTTCTAAAGGTCCTGGTATCCTGTATCTTTCCAGATCACCATGCATTAATAGTGCTGAACCTTCTGCAGTGATCAACCAGGTCTTGCTGCATCATGGAGAAATAGCTGTTTCTGATTCTGAACTCTGAGGCGTGGTGTGGGGGGGCGGGGCAGGCAAAGAATAGCCATGTGTCCCCCCCTCAATGACCCCAGTGCAACTTGGGGACCCCAACAATGCCAACCTATTCATAAACTCCTGTGCATTGTCCAGCCTTATGACCTTTATGGGACAGCACCTTGTAGACAAGAGTGCACTCTTCCTGGACAACAGCCTTGATGGTTGATCTGCTAACACTGAACTGGTTAGCTACTGACTGGTAGTGTTCAGCTGTGGCAAGCTTCCAGATGACGATGGACATTTGCTTCTCCGTGTTGAGGAGAGTTCTCTCATAGGTGTTCTGCTGCCGCAGCTCCCGGACAAACGCTGCATAGATTTCCAGGAAAGTGTCTTTTGATACCTTGCAGAACTGCCATCACTGCTGGTCATCCCAGGCTTTCATCATTATCCCATCCCACTAGTCAAGCCCCAAAACAGCAGTCCATCAAGTGAAACCGCTTCAGGAAAAGATGTAGGAAAAGTGTCATCTGCTCAACTTCAGCCTCTTCCTCAGGTGCCCTCATTGCCCTGGTTCTGATGTCATTGCACAACTTCAGATATGCTTGCAACAGCCTGTTGATATTTGATCACCATGAAGCTTGCAGCTCTTGCCAGTGTTTCCTCCAGGCTGCCTGACAGTGCTTTAAAAATGGTGCTGGCTCGCAAACTCCGGATGGATGATGGGAGGAAAGGAGAGTAATCAGGGGAATTATTTAGTTTGAGCTGAAGCCACTGAGTTCCATTGCCTTCTGGGAGGAATACCACAATGCGCAGAGAGAAAAGTCCCAGCATTTATGAAGCACAATGACAGAGCAATGCACTATGGGATGTCTGACCAGAATGCTAAGTGTTGATTTTGAACCATCGCTGTGCTTTGTGGCTGCAATCATATGAGACAAATATATTTTACTTGCGAAATGATGTGATGTGTATGCATTGCTTGTGCAACAGGTGTTGCAGATCACATGACATAACATGGATACACCAAACAAGAAGTTTCAAGTTTAGACAACTGCCTATGATCAGCAGTGATTCAATGAAGAAGAATTGTCCCTCAGAGGCACCTGGAATTCAATTCAATCTATACACTTCCTCGGAGGAGCATTAAAAACAGCTGCTCCACTTTGACAGAGGTGATCATAGGCCTTGATATCAATCTGCATCTGGCAAATGTAGTGATTTAAACCAGAATCTATTCAAACTCCAAATTTTGGTCCTGAAGATAAGATCTCTTTTAAGCATGATACATTAGGGAGAAAAATGTCTACAAGCAGCACAGTTATTGGTAATTCTTCTGTAAATGTGTAATGCCATAAGATAAGGAGGCATTAACTTCTTTACATGCTGATATTTCAGTTCTGAAGTTTAAGGGTCTGGATTAACTGTACTACTGAAAATTTAACATCCAAGATTCTTGTACTAGTAGGTAAATGTGTGAACCCAAGATGCTATATTTTAAAACTTTCAATCCCTTAATAGTTCTATGATGTGCCACTCTAAACAGTGAGAACCCCAAAGCAGTTTGGCTGTGGACATATAAAGCATAGGTGCAATTACTGTGTTTTAAAAAATGTAATAAATGAAAATAAGTAGGTGTTTTATAATGTATGCGACAGGAAAAGATCATGCTGTTGAAGCTTCTTTGGGCATCCTTAAAACAATATATAAATAAAAGGCAGCATTTGTTAAAGCCTCTTTAAGATTTTACTTGCACTTGCTTTTTCCTAATATGAACCCCCCCCCCACTATTTCACTTGATGGGGGTAGGGTTGCTTTATGAATTAATCCAAACTGGAGCATACAAAAGGGTTCATACTACAGAAAAGGATTTACTTCCATTTGGAGGATTGGATTGAGTCAATTGCCTGATTGTTTGTTTGTCTAGTTCCAGTCTGTTAATCTAATTCTTGTACCCATGAGAATTTAAACATCACTGTGATAGGCACTCTAAAAATACCTAGGACAGATAGTCAAACATCTTAAATTATATAGATAGCTGCTATTATGAGTAATTAAAATTGGCTTTAACCTAAAAAGAAGAGGCGCATTACATAAGAGAAAGTGGCATAGCTTTGTAATGAGGCTAGCATGGACTGCCTACTGAGAGTTACATTTTAAGTACATGTTAGGACAAATGCACATTGCCTCAGGTGATATTAAGTAATGAGACTGAAGGCTGAGTGAATTTAACCATCCTAGTTAATATGTGCTGTCTTAAAATGCACTGACTGGCTGGAGTATCTCTTTGGTTGTAACATGAAATTTCTGTAGAAAACTAAGGAAAATAGACCTATTTACTGGCTACTAACGGTATAATATGTCACAGACAATCAAACTGGAGTTCTAATTGTATCTCGGGTTCTTAGGATATTATATAAGTTGTAGTAATGTGCTTTCCTGGATTAAAAGAAAATGTTATTTTGTAATGCTTGCTTCGTTTAGTGGCTAGATTGATTAATTATAAAACCAGTTTAAAAAGCCAGTGTCAGCCCCGGTTTGAATGGTTGTTATTGTCTGTTTAGTACGCCAGATATTTTTCAGCCAATAATTATCCAACTACACTGAGACTGCAATTTCAGACTTATACGGTGTTTTGTATTTTTGTGTACATTCAACACTGGATAAAAGTTTTGAGATTTGAGCAAAGGCAGTTGTAAAATTTCTAGGGGTGTGTGTGAGAGAGAATTTTTGTTGCCTGCTGGAGAATATGTAATGCAGAGCCAGTCAAAAGAGTAGTTGTCATTGGAATGACCTCTCCAATTGACAATTGTATACACACTTGATGGGCAGCTTTTTCCCATCACAGTCAGCCTTTTAGTGTGCAGGAACAAAATTTGAAATTATGACTTTAATTTTGTAGATGGTTTATTACAAATCTCCTTTCATCCAGTTTATGGTACTCAATCCAAGCATGTATGCTTACTTCTATAGACATTTTTCCTTTTTATTTGAACAAACCAAGGCATAGGCGCCGAGTCCATGGGTGCTCTGGGGCTCAAGCCAGCACCAAAAACAAGTAGGGGGTGCTCAGCACTCACCAGCCACAGCTGTTTGGCAGGGCTGCTGATCAGCTGCTTGTGGGAGGGCGGAGAGCTGTGCGGGAGCGGGGGGCTAAGAAGGGGCGCGCTTCAGGGCAGGGGGCAGAGCGGGATGGGAAGAGGCGGAACAAGGGCAGGGATATTGGGCGGGGGGGAAGACGGATCTGGGGGAAAGGGAGCAGTGGGGGTGGAGCACCCACTGGGAAAAATAAGTCTGTGCCTATGAACCAAGACACAATGTTTTAGAGAGTTAAGACCTGCTAACATGATTTAACCATAGTATTAGTATTTTGTACATTTAACATTACTTCTCTGGGCTGTTTCATCCCAAACTAGCGGCGTAGCCACTTGGTTGTATTCACAATAACCAACAACGACAAAACTCACTTTCAAATTCACCATATGTGATTTGATATTCACCTATCCAGCACTGTGTTTATGTGGTGGAGGTGGACAAATGCCACAGTGGACCAATACAGGAACTGGCTAATGATCTCTTCTGGGGACAAGGCCCCACAACACCTACCTGCAACACCAAGCCTAGAGGAAATAAAAAGGGAGGAATCGGATTTCAGAGTTGATGCAGAGAGAAACTAGACATTCTGCTGAGTAGTCGAGAGCAAAGAACTCTAAGGGTATGTCTACACTGGCAGAGTTACCGCACTGCTCAGAGAGTGCTGAAGGGAAACCGCTGTTGTGTGTTCACACTGACAGCTGCCTGCGCAACAGCATGTTCACACTTGCGGCACTTGCAGCGGTGTTCGGAGCGGTGCACTCTGGGCAGCTATCCCACTGAGCACCTCTTCCTCTTCTGCTGCTAAGAGTTGTGGGAAGACGGAGGGGGTCGTGGGGCATCCTGGGTCCTGTCCCAATGCCCCATGATGCATTGCTTTGTATCCCAGCAATCCCTGTACTTTCGTCCACATTTGGCGCCATCTTTCAACGGTTTGTGTACTGCGCGCTCTGCCTCTTCGAGCTGCAGGAATGGATCCCGCACTGGTGACCAGTATGCTGCTCGCTCTCACTAGCATGCCACGAGTGGCAGAGGGGTTATTCCTTAAACTATGAAGGCAAGAGGAGTTCGACATTAATCTCTCCACGCATAGTAGCTACGACACAAGATTGCTTGTGGCATTCACGGAGGAGCTGACCACAATGGAATGCCACTTTTGGGCTCAGGAAACAAGCACTGAGTGGTGGGATCACATCGTGATGCACGTCTGGGATGACAAGCAGTGGCTGCAGAACTTTTGGATAAGGAAAGCCACATTCCTGGGACTGTGCGATGAGCTCGCCCCAGCCCTGCAGCTCAAGGACACGAGAATGAGAGCCGCCCTGCCATTGGAGAAGCGCGTGGTGATTTCACAGTGGAAGCTGGCCACTCCAGACTGCTACCAATTGGTCGCTAACCAGTTTGGAGTGGGAAAGTCGACCACTGGACTTGTGTTGACAGAAGTGTGCAGGGCCTTAATTGCATCCTGCTCTGAAAGACTGAGACTCTGGGCAACGTACGTGACATTGTGGATCGCTTTGCACAAATGGGCTTCCCTAACTGCAGAGGGTGATAGATGGCACGCATATTCCAATTCTGGCACCAGACCACCTAGCCACTGAGTACATTAATCAGAAGGGCATTTCTCAATGGTTCTCCAGGCGCTTGTGGATCACCATGGGTGTTTCACGGACATTAACCCAGGTTGGTCCGGAAAGGTGCATGACGCACGCATCTTTCTGAACACTGGCCTGGTCAGGAAGCTTCAAGCAGGGACTTTCTTCCTGGACCAGAAGATCACCGTAGGGGAATTCAAAATGCATTGTGATCCTGGAAGACCCTGCCAACCCATTAATGCCGTGGCTTATGAAGCCATACATGGGGCAACTTGACAGCAGCAAGGAGCAGCTCAACAACAGGCTGAGCAAGTGCAGAATGACTGTTTGTGCTTTTGGCCATTTAAAGGCCCAGTGGCACTCCAGGGCTTTGTTCTGGGGTGCCATGTTCTCCTTTCGGTCCCTCTTCTCGCTGTCCCGCCACTCCTTCAATTCTTGGTTTTCGGCCACGGAATGCATCATGATCTCACGCAGAAAGGCCTCTCTAGTTCTTCGTGGCTGCTTTCTAATTCTGTGCAGCTGTTCAGCCAGCAATAACAAAGCAGGAGGCTGGGCTCCCATGGTCATATCTGGGAAGTCAAAATGCAACATTTTACGGAAGCAGTATTGTTTGTAACACACAGACCACTGATTCAGTGATTTGAAACACAGCCACTATTCACATACATGTCACTAACTGGCTGACCCCAGGCAAACACACATGAGCCACAAGACCCCCAAAATGGTGAGTAACCGCAGGGGCAGGGGAAATCAGTGTTCCAGGACTATGCTGTACACTGGGCACGTGGCTCTTGGGGAAAGCCAGCATTGTAGGGGGGGCTTTATAGTCATTACTGTCCCCACATCTTCCACAGGCTCTGTTCATTATGGAAGATATCTTGCTGCTGAGGGTGAGCAGAGAATCAAGGGAGGGTCTTCTCCAAGCCTGTGGCTTCCGCCCTGGCCCTTATGTGGCTCACCTGTGTATAACAATGTTGAAGGAGAAGGCTTGGAATAGACTGTTGTGTTATTGCTCACTTATGTTCTCTAAAGTCAGACACCAAGAAAAGTGTTGAGTTTGAGCCTACACAGAGCATGTGAATTGTGTCTTAGAGCAGAGGGGAAAGTAACCTGTTTAGTGTATGCATTCATATCTCATAAAAACATTTATGAACTTTTTTCTGAAATAAAAATAAAGTAGTGCTTCAGTGTATTCTGTATGGAGATGTTTCCTCTGACATTGTATTTATCCAAATGTTTCAGTTATTAATTGGGCTCAAATAGCAGAACTACTCTCCTCTATTTTCCATAATGTAATTAATTTAAAATCTACGTGTAAAAAGGGCTGTGGTTTATAACATATGCTTGTTTCAACTATTATTTCAGTTTAAAAAAATATTCTTTCCAAAACATAAGGGTTAGTGGAAAATGTATTGTTAACAGTGAATCTCTGTAGATACTAATCCTTTGGCAATGTGGTGCTAGATAAATTGAATATGGTGGATCTACATTAGTTGAAACTAGATAATACACAGTTTACTTTAAGGGAGAAAGATTGCAGGGTGTTTTCTTATCAGCTTTGTCAAAGTTTAAATATATAATAATAATGTTGACACAGCCAAGTGTACATTACAGCATTTAATGTCCAATAGGATGCTGAATTTTTGGTTCTACATTAAAACTATAGAGTAGGCGGAAAATCCCTGCATTAATTGAGGTTATAAAATATGGTCACAAGGGGGCATTTGCAATTTTAGAGGTACATTTGAATTTGTCATCTGGAATTTGTGAATCTCACAGAAGATGAGATAATACTTTCAGTTCTTGAACATAAGTTTGGGGGGTTTACAATACCACCAAATACTTTACCTGCAAACAATAGTGTATCAAGATAATCTGATTACTTGACCTGCCCAGAAAAGGATGTTGTGTTTTGGCATTCAAAGAAAGAACTGCATTGTGTATCTGATCTTACATGGATTATTATAATAAATATTCAAAGCCAATGCCACAGCATAAGTAGAATAATATAGAAACATAAGGTATAAAAGGAGAGTAAGGAGGAGGAACTCTCCACCCCCTTAAATAAGACTCAATAAACCAACAAGATCACTTTGTTCCCTAATTGAGGTAAGGAAAAAGATGATAGAACTGCCTGTCTTTATTTAAAAAAAAAAAAAAGTGTCCAATTATCTAAACTAGTTCTGCACTGTATGGAAAAAGAATGATGGTGCTCAGTATGTATTATCCGTGTTCTCAGGGGGGATAGTAGTGAATACATTCAAGATAGGTATGTGTAATGGGCACATGCCATGCTTTTACTGAATGTATTATCAAGGTACCATTATCTATGTGTACTGTAGAGCTAGGTTTGGAAGGATTCAGTTTTTATTGGTAACTGTTGGTAAACATCGATTTCACCACACACACACACACCCCTACCTATGAAAACATATTTCCATCAGTAATAATCAAAATTTACAGATAGGCAAAGTAAGAAAAATGCTGCTTGAGAATTTATAAAAATTTTATGTAAAGATATTTACTTTGTATATGTTAAAAATTTGTTGTAACAGTAATAAAGCTTTAACTTTTTGAATCTCAGCATTTACCGTCATTAAATAATTGTCTAACCTTTCCCCCATAAGTTTGGGGAACTGTGAAAATTTAAATGGATGAAAATCTAAAAATAGCTTTAAAATAAACATGGATCTTATCCATCAAAATTATAAAAAAACATTGAATTCTTCCAAGCCTATGTACGTCCTTATTACAGTTCTTTAATTCTTGTTAGCTTTCTCAAATGGATTTTTTAGGTATATCATGTAAAGTGACAGTAGACCCTTGATTTCCACACTATTTTCTCTTTCACAGGGTAGTAGCCAGTGACTTAGTAGGAAAGTATTTTTATGAAATACCTGAAACAGTAAATGACATACCAAAATAGTATCTGGTTTTCCCCTGGCTAGCCATTTAATTGCAGAAAACAAATGGCCTTGGCTTAGTTTATTGCAATAAGATAAGCTTAAATAAATGCCACTCACTGGGTTCTGATTACTTTCTGTGGCTTTGTTTGCATGCTACTTAGCTGGGAAATAGTTTTTCAGATACAACTGATCCTAGCATATGACCGAGGTCCCCAAACTGTGGGGCGCACTCCTCTCGGGAGGTGCAGAGGAATGTCCAGGGGGTGCAGTGGGGCCTGGGCCAGCCCCCACGGGAGGTGGGATGGGAGCACCACCCAGCCCCTACCCGCCCCCAGCTCTGCTCTGGCCTGGCCCTGCCCCCAGCCACGTCCCCAGCCCTGCCTCTGTCCCCATCCCCAGCCTCGGTGCAGCTCGTTCCTGCCCCCAGCTTGTTCCTGGCCCAGGGCCAAGGCTGGGGGTGGGGCTGGGAGCAGACCACACCTGGCCCCGGGCCCAGTTTCCAGCCCCGGGCCCACCCGCAGCTGCAGCCCCTCCCAGCCCTTGCTCCAGAGGGGTGCGGGGGCATGGACAGGGTAAGGAGAGGTGCAACCCTCAAAAGATTGGGGACCACTGGCATATGATGCACGGACAGTGTGTGGCACTGAACTGTTAGGACTATAGTTATCTCTCTCTCACACACACACACACACGCTTCAGATTCTTTACCACTTACGTGTACTGTAGCTTTGCTTGATCTTTAACCTTTTATTCCGTGAAATGAAGAAGAAAATGGAACACAGCCAGTACAGCAATCAGTTTTTGACTGTTTTTTCTTAGGTTCATAATCAAGGTTAAAACTGAAAACTTTTATGGGAGCTATTCTTATTACTGGACCAAATGATCCAGGCCATAGAGGCAGCAAAAGTATAAATGATGTATCTTCCTCTAGTTTAAGTATGGTTTGTGAACCATGAGAAAATGCAGTTTGAGAGAGTGGGAACCACAGAATTGACTGGGTTTATTTCTCTGTTGCAAGTTTCCTTTCTCATTTTGTTGGATTCAGTTTGAGGTTGATGATGTTCACCAACCTTTATAATGTTGGGACTGGTTGATGAGAGTTCAGTGGGAAATTTGCCCAAGTAAGTAGAAATATAAGCTAAATGTTGAGTTGATGCAAATTGGTGATATGCTTAGTGTATGAAAGGAAGAAAACAAAGTAGTAACTGCAGTAGTAATGGAATAGTCGTAGAGCTGGGTGGGAATGTTCTGCCAAAAAACTCTAGAGTTGGAAAATGCTGATTCGTCAAACTGAAACTATTTGCAGGAAATGGTTGGCTTTAACAAATCTCCCAATTTGACATAAAAAAAAAATCATTTAAATGTCCCGTTTTGATGTTTTCGAAGCCAAGTGTTGTTTTTTGGTTCAAAATCACTTTTTTTTGTTTTGGAATTTCATGCCAAGGAAGGTAAACATTTTTAAAAGATCAAAATTAAATGAAATGTTTCAGAATTATCAAAACAAAAATGTTTTAATTCACACAATCCAAATTTTTTTTGGATTCTCAGTTTGTGAAAAATTTTGAGATTTTTTTGACTCTGTCCCAATTCAGGACTGGAAAAATGTTTGAAATCTTGAAAATTTTTGCAGAATGGGAAAACCATTTCCCTCCCAGTTCTTGAGCAATGGGCCTATTAGACTGTTATGACATGAGTCATGCGCCAGATGGCACTGTTACAAAGTATTTTCATTTAAGATGGGAGCACGTGAGAGCACCACTCAACCTTTTGAAGGAATCCTTTGTATTGTTAGTTTTGTTGATGGGGTTTCTTTTTGGGGGTAGCTGTTGCAAGCAGCAGGAAAGTTTGCCTTCTGCCTTAATATCACCAATTCTTGGGGGCAGAGCTGTTCCTGGAGAACCTAGCACTGGTGTCTGAGCTGAGATTTCTGAAGTATTTTAATGGGAAGAGGTCTCAAAAACAGAAGCTGTGGCTTGAGTAGAGTAGGGGAGACCACCTGGCAGCAGCCGAAAAGTTAAGGGAAAGGTAGAATAACAAACACACATTGATTCATCCTATTAGCCAAGAAGCTCTTGGATGAAAGAGAGAATGCCCCTTCTCCCAGCAGTCTTGGGAGAGTAGAAACTTCAAATATGTAAGTTACTATCCAGAGACTGATATGGAAGATGGAGCCCCTGAGCAGGGGTCCAGCTACAGCAACTTGGTAGGGACACTAGCACCTTCTACTTTTGGAGCACTTAGGTTTAAAGGGGGTGGTGTTGGCTCCTTTATGTGTGCATTGTTTTTGGACAGTAGGCCAGCCCATCTTTTGTGCATGTCTTTTGGCTGATAGGTCATCTAGCTATTAATTTTCAGATAAACTTTCTAAGGCTTGTATGTGATTAGATAAGTGGGAGGGGATGGCTGAAATCCAACAGAAAAGCGAGAGACAGAAGTAATAACAGAAAACAGCCAGTTAAAATATGGGGGTAGGAAAGCGCATACAATATAGGAAAAGATATGAGAAGATGATGGGATGACAAGGAAAAGACGAAGCAGTCACAGAAACCAATACAAAAAAGGGAAACGTTTTTAAATTGCAGGAGGTGTGGTTTTGGAAGGGGGCGTGACCTAGGGGGCTGGGACTGATGTTTTTCTCCCCTACTAATAGGTGTTGGGTAAATTCTTCCCTCCCTGCAAATCTTGATTTGTGACCCTGAGAGGAGGGAGTCATGAAGTTGGGATAGTGGCCTTTAAAGTATAATTGTGTTTTTAGCTTTCCTTTTAAAAAGTGTTTTGGGTGGAGTTAGAGTAAGAATCACTGAGTTTTGGAAGATACTAACAAAAATACCAATCTGACACTAGCCTTGGTAGTTTAGAGATATAGATCTTTCTTCTATGGTGTTTGCATTACATGAAAAGGGAATGGGCAATTATAAGACACCAACTGATTCAATTTTAGTGTCTCAAGAGTTGTTTTGAAATCATTACGGAAGAGAAGAGAAAAAGGAAATTGTAGACAGCTCTTTCGAAACTGCCTGTTCCTACAAGGCAAAATTTTCTTTTAAAGAATAGGTAGCATATCTGAGCAATCAAGAAGTGGCTTGTTTGTTCAAGTCTGAGTGCTTTGAAGCTGTTGGCTTGTCTATAAAATAAATGTTTCACACATAATTTTATCAAGACCGTTAGTTAATCTACAGTTAGGTTTCAGCTGGCATTTCCATTATGAATCCCAAGTTTCAGGTTTAATATTTCACTGTCATCTAACAAACTATCAATATACAAATGATCAACCACCATATTTTTATCATTCAGATGATTATCTAGTTAACTATTGTTGTGGTTCTTGAGGTTTAATATATTTTTGAATCCAGATCCGCTATTTTACTGAGTGAGAGTTAATGCCCCAATGAGTGACTAGATAAGTGACCTTATGTCCTGCAGGATTCCAGAATGTTGACTGGCAGGGCTTGCTAACAATAGTTTCACTTTGAATAGCCTGACAACAAAGTTACCGCTACACAGCCAAATAATACTTGTAGAGAGAGTAAGAGAGAAAATGAGACATAGGCAAAGGAGGAAGATAATTTCAGCTGAGATTTGAAATAAATTGAGTCAGTGGGGCAAAGTGACATAGTAAGGCTAGTCCCGACATCCAAGGCTTTTGAGGAGAGCGCGGTATGCTCACGATGGTGAGACTGAATGAAGGGACAAAGAGGTTAATGCTGGGTCACCAAGAAAGGGTATGAAGAGAGACTGGGTCAATGAGAGAAGCTGAAGTGTATCTATGGAGGGCTTTTTGAAAAAAGAGGGCCAGTTTGACTTGGCAGTGAAGTTGTTTGAGGATGGGAGGGATGTGGACATATATACTTCTCTGCACATGGGAGGAGGCAGGCAATTGCATTTGGCACATGATACAGGTTAGCTGTCATTTGGAGAGGCCACAGAAAAGGTACTGCAGTAGTTGAAGTGAGAGGAAATTAAGACATGAGAGATGTGGGAGATTGAGAGACTATCAGAGTCCAGGATGATGCCAGGGTTACGGACTGTGCAGTTAAATGGAAGGTTAAAATCAAGGGAGATGAGAGTTTTTATGTAAGATTGAGGATGTTTCTTATGCCCACTACAAGCTCTTTTATTTTGAGATATCTAGCTAAAGGAAGTTGAGATGAAAATGTAGTTTGATTTAGTTTGTAGAAGATGTAGTTTGTAGTTTGAAGGCAGGCAGAGAAAGTGGATGGATTAGAGTTGGGGGTCAAAATTTGTAAACGTAATATCGTTGGTATTAAAATATGAGTTAAGGGGAAAAATAAAGACAGATGACCAAAAAGGTAAATGTGCCTATGGATAAAATAGAGCAGTGTTCTGAAATTTATGCAGTGCAATAGAAGAGGGGTCTTGAAACATACGTGGACTTGTCATTGAAGGTAGGTAGGAATTAAACCTTCACAGGAAAGAAACAAACATGGAGTCTGTCCAAAAGGACTGAATTGGCCAATTGCAGTAACTATGCTTAGGTCAAGGTTAGATGAGGAAGGAAAAGTAACTTTTATAAGCAGAAAGGTGTGTGACTAATTTTGTGGAATCAAGCAGATTCTGTGCTATTGTTAGACCTGAAATTGGTCCAGAATGTTACTGTCAAAGGTGTCTAGAGAGAGGAGGAAAGCCTACTGTCTCAAGCACTAGGTATCTGGCTGGTGAATCTTGCCCATATGCTCAGGGTTTAGCTGATCGCCATATTTGGGGTCGGGAAGGAATTTTCCTCCAGGGAATTTTCCTCCAGATTGGAAGAGGCCCTGGACGTTTTTCACCTTCCTCTGTAGCATGGGGCATGGGTCACTTGCTGGAGGATTCTCTGCTCCTTGAAGTCTTTAAACCACGATTTGAGGACTGAGAGGTTTTTCGCAGGAGTGGGCGGGTGAGATTCTGTGGCCTGCATTGTGCAGGAGGTCGGACTAGATGATCATAATGGTCCCTTCTAACCTTAGTATCTATGAATATATTTGAGATATGACAGGTTAAAGAAAAGTGGTAAAGTTACAGGACAGATGTGAACAGGATGTTTGGAATAAACATCAGTTCGGATGGAATTTAATGTCACAAAAATATGTGTACTGATATCATCTTGGTCTTCCGGGGTAACCCCAGATAGAGTGCACTGGCAGTCATAAAGGCGTGAATAACTTTGGTGAGATCCAAATCAGAGAGAAGTGGCTGCGATAGGTGAGCCAAGTGCGTGCATAGATAGATAAATAAACTGCATTTGGCCACAGATGCTACCTTAGAATCCAGGCACAAGACAGGGATCAAGAAGAACGGCCAAGGCTGTGAAACTTGTTGACAGAGGGACTAGGCATGCTCAGTAATGTGGAACAGATACTGCTACTACTACAATAGATGTAGATGCTTGCTTCTGCCTAACACCACCACCTCTGTTTTGTCTGGACTGTGTGAGCCTCAGGCCCCTCCTGAGTCAGGCACTGGGAAAGCAGAAAGATGTGCCATTTACGTCTTGTGGAAAAGAGACTTAGAAAAGTAAATTATTTCTCTGCTTGTGGCATTGCAGCCCAAATGGCCTCACGTGCATGTTGAATAGGGGACTATATTCTTTCAGAGCATTGCATAAAAGGCTTGAGACAGATGAGTAATTGCCCATACTGCTTTGGGATACCTTTGATGAGAGGAGAGAACTACTGGAATGTGATCCTGAGATCCCATTTTACTAAGCTAGTGACTGTAGTAAAACAATAAAATAAAAGCTGGCCTGAGACATGAAAGGCTGTTGGTACATCTGAAAATGTCAGCCTGGACACCTAACCACTATTTATCACTAGAAACTAACAAAACTAGCAGAGTCTTTGTACCCTACGGGATTATTCCTTAAAGTGGGCATATGGTTTGCATATTGGAATGTGGTTATACATATGGCCTTAAAGCTCTGCAGTGGTTATTTTATTGGCTTTGAAAGAATGTCACTTACCCCTGCTTTCCAGCATTTTTTTATTTTAGCATATGTTTGGTCAATTTAGCATTGCCATTGTGGAGGATTGTGCAGTTGGGTCTACAGCTTTTGTCATGTCTACATGTCAGTGGATAATAAATGACAGAATGCTATCAGATCTAATAATTTACAGGCACCTATTGAAAAAATTAGATTGTGTGAAAAAGTAATCTGTACGTCTTTTGAATTAGATTGCACAGAGCTTTACCGTGAAGCTCTTTTGACTCTTGACCTTTTATTTTGTCTTTTAGGCACACCGCTGCTAGTGAGGAGGAGCAGTGACCCAGCGCTGGGCCCACCTGCTGGCTTCCACCCAGGTGCTGCACACCCCACCGACAATAGTCTGAAATCCGTTGTGGCTGTAAGTATCATGTCATTTATATTTTTAAGAAGCGTGAAATTGTTTTAACTGGCGCGCGCACACACACACACACACACACACACACACACACACACACACGTATAGCTTTGCTTTGTGAACTAAATTAATTTGTCCTTGAAAAAGGGGTGTCCAGCTCATTCTGTGGAGAGGGCTGAATTCTATTTACGCTCTGTTAGATAGAGTATAATTTTTGGATTATATAATATCCTTAATTCACAGTGAATCTCTTCTCTTATTAGTGGAAGATTTAAGTAAAGAGTGTGACTAGACTATAACTTTTGTGCAGTACCTGAACTTTTAGTAATTATCCTCATTCATTATTTGTTCAATACCATATAGTCCAATTCAGCGTCACTCAGTGGCAAAATTCTCTTTTTTAGGACCACCGCTGTTTGTATCCTTTGTTTATTTTTCTTCATCCTCCTTTCTTTCTGCGCTTTCTTTCCTCCTGCAGCATCCAGTCACCATTCTCTGAGGCCTTCACTTCCACCCACTTCCTGATTTTACAGACTATTTAATTGCTGATCACTTTAATGTTGATATGGCTGTTCTCATTAGGCATTAGTGCTAACATACAAATAAGATGGCGAGGGAGTTTATACCTCACAGGACCATTGTTTCAGGCTGTGTGCAGTTTCATGAAAGCACCACAGTTCAGTTACAGTTGGGTCACCTTTGGAAGGTTTTATTTGCAAATGTAAGGTAAAAAACTAAGACTAGATTCTGCAGAATTTGAATGTCAGATGGGTCATATAAACATATCATGCAGGAGAGAGAGAGAGAGTGTGGGCTTGGTTTTTGCTCAAAAAGCTCAATGCGCCTGATTCGGCACTCCTTTACTTTCTTTATATGCTGGTGTAACTAATGAGTTACAGCATTATATAACTGAAATGATGGAGTAGAGAGTCAGAATACAGATGTAGTAATGCTATGTATACTAGTCTTAATTTGGCAAATGCTGCAGAATAACACTGTATTATCTCTTTTCCTGGATATTATTTAGCTGTCCATCGATCCTGTTCATGACTCACTCTTTTTACATCCTATTTTCTCATATGCATCCTAGTTTATAGAATTGTTGTGCTGATTATTTGCAAAGTAGTATGGTTAGTGTGTGCCAGAGAGCCTCATGTGTATAACATCTCATTCAACACTCTAGGTCCATGTCCTAATTCAGTTGTCAGTTCTTTTTAAGCTGAGAGTTAGATTTTCCTTGTCAGATGCCCATTGCCAACAACAATGAACTAAAAAGGGTCAACTTTAGGTGACACAAGAATTCTCAGTGCTTTAAAACACCTGGTTTTGTTTGAGTCCTTGAGTGGCCTGCAAAATAGGTACAGTGATACATAGTACAATCCGCACTATAGATAGTTGTCAGGGGCAAGCTGGTAGTTCTGGCAGCTGAGTAGGGGCAGTCATCGCTTTTGGCACATGCGGAGCCGTGGGAGACCATTTTAGATTGTGAGGTAAGCACATTTTTGAATATTTCTGTTAAAATGACCATCAATGAAATATTTGAAAATGTTAGGATTCAAATTATCATCTTTTGGGTTGAAGATTCAACACCCAGTTGAGGTGAATGGAGCAGCTCACACCCCTCAACTATTCTGTAGACTCAGAAAGGGTTTAACTCTACCATACCTCGCTATATCGCTCAGGGGTGTGAAAAATCTCTGGTATGTACTTAGGTTGATCTAACTCCCACTGTAGATGTAGCTAGGTGGAAGTATTCTTCTGTTGACTTAGCTACTGCTTCTCGGTGAATTTACTGGAGTGACAGAGCCCCCCCCCCCCCCCCCCATGGTATAGCTGGAGCTGTGCTGCTGTGGCGCTTGTAATGTAGCCATACCTCTGTCCGTTCATATTGTCAGGGTTTTCTTTGCAACCATGAGGGCTAGAAAGTTAATTTTTTAAAAACTTAAAGATGAGATTCTGGGGTAAAGCTTTGCAGCAAATGTGAATTTCATGGCATTAAAGAATACATGGACTCCTACTTCCCAACTTTCTATGGATGGGAGAGGCAGAATGGTAAAGTGACTTGAATCAGGTCACACAAGATGCCTCTGTGCCCCAAACACAGGACAATCACTCCCATTGTGCAATGAGAAAAACCAAACACCTAAGAATAGTGGGGAAGGGCATCAGATTTTTGAATATCATCTAATTATTGCTTAAAATCTCTTCTGGTGTCAAGAAGACAGACAGGATAAAGGTAACTGTTTTGTGATATAAAAAATGTTCTGGTATAGTACTTAGTGCAGCCTCTTTTTGTTGCAGCAGCACGAACAAACCCCATTCCTAGAACTTGCATAGTTAATAGTGCTGATGCACAGGAAGATGCTTTGTCAAAAAAGTTATTGAATTAAAAATCGTTATTAGCTAAAGATTGTTTTAGAACACAGGGAGAAAAAAAACAATCTATGGCAAACTAAAAAATGCAGTGTCAAAAACTTACTTTGAACATCTATAAGATCTTTCAAATGTATGCTTAAAATTATTTTAACAAAAATTACATTGTTCTGTCTTCTGCTGTTGGAAATCCAAATAATCTCTCCCCCCATGTAACATTAATTTAATTTAAATTACCTTCATGAATGCAGAGTCAAAGGTAAGTTACATCTGGTTATCCCTAGCAGATAGATGATGCCAAATTAGAACACCTGTGTGTAATGCAAATAAGTATACATGTTCATGGCGCAGTTGACTTTCCTTAAAGCTTTACATTTATAATTGTGGTTGACTTTTATAATTAGCTTGGTTTATGCTGACATTTGGACTAAGAGTAGAGAGAAATAAAAGTTAGTGTAGAATATATAGTTCAAAAAATTGTATTCATTTGTTATATGGATATGTATTTCCTAACACAACATTCTGTCTGTTAGTACTGTTATATTGGCATACAAATATATTTCCAGAACTTGAGAGGTGTATTATCATCTGAGTCCCAATGGAAGTGAATGCTGATTTGGCTTACAAAGGATACAAACAGATATGAGAGGATATTAAAGAAAATAAAATAACTAAGGTTGTCAATTAATCGCAGTTAACTCACAAGATTAACTCAAAAAAATTAATTGCGATTAATTGCAGTTTTAATCACAATCACAGTTTTGTGATTGCAGTTTTAATCACAGTTAAACAATAGAATACTAATTGGAATTTATTAAATATTTTGGATGTTTTTGTACTCTTTCAAATATATTGATTTAAATTACAATACAGAATACAAAGTGTACAGTGCTCACTTTATATTATTTTTATTACAAATCTTTGCAGTGTAAAAATGATAAACAAAATTAGTATTTTTCCATTCACCTCATACAAGTACTGTAGTGCAATCTATTGTGAACGTGCAACTTACAAATGTAGGGGTTTTTTTGTTACGTACTGCACTCAAAAACAAAATAATGTAAAACTTTAGAGCCTACTAGTCCACTCAGTCCTACTTCTTGTTCAGCCAATCCCTAAGACAAACAAGTTTGTTTACATTTACAGGAGATAATGCTGTCTGCTTCTTATTTACAATGTCATCAGAAAGTGAGAACAGGCATTTGCATGGCACTTTTATAGCAGGCATTGCAAGGTATATACCTGCCGATATGCTAAACATTCATATGCCCCTTCGTGCTTCAGCCACCATTCCAGAGGACTTGTATTAGGTGAATTGAAAAATACTATTTCTTTTGTTTTTTGTAGTGCAAATATTTGTAGTAAAAATAAATATAAAGTGAGCATTGTACACTTTGTATAGTGTTTTGTAATTGAAAACAATATATGTGAAAATGTAGAAATCATTCAAAAATGTTTACAGGTATTTTACAGTATTATTGTTGAACATTGTGATTAATCGCGATTAATTTTTTTAATCGCTAGACAGCCCTAAAACTAACACACATTCCGTAGTTTAATAAAAGGAAGTTCTATCTTGGAGTTCTTGTGACAAATCACATGACAAGCTCCATGTTTGCTGTTTATATTGCCCGCAGGACCTAAATGGAAGTATTTGTATTACATGGTTGTTTGTAACACATATATAGAAATGAGTAAATCACAATATGTGATAACTGAAAGAATATTACAACTAATGTTTAAGCAAGAAGTAATCACACAGGTTACAACAACTTAATCTAAAATATATTTTTCTTGAAATTCACAAGCTGCAGGTCAGAAGCTTCTATGTGATATCACATAAATATCACTGCTATAATGATGTTAAGTGTCATAACTTTCAAAGAGATGCCAACAGATATGTTAATATAAATTGTTGGAAGTGGTAGTAAAGGAATACTGAATACGTGTGAGTTTGCAATAGAATGCCTCAATGTGGGTATGGATTACATTTGGTGTAGCCAGTAGGCTTTACAGCAGTGGTGGCCAACCTGCGGCCCATGGTCCACACACAGCCTGTCAGGGTAATCTGCTGGCAGGCTGCCAGACAGTTTGTTTACATTTGCATAATTGCCCACAGCTCCCAGTGGCTAGGGTTTGCTGTTCTGGCTAATCTGAATCTGAAATCATTCTAAAAATATTGATGGATGAACTGTTCCAACCAAAGTCTGAATCCAAAATCATAACCCCATGGTATCTGGCATAAGATATCATAGTTTGATAAACCCACAAACAAGGTTCACTTTGAGAAATCCTGTCCCCAATGAAATTAATGGGAGTTTTTCCATTGACTTCAGTGACACCAGGATTCCACCCACAGTGAACTCTCTGGCCTGATCTGGGGGCACATTATGACTTCCTTTATGTTGTCTTGGTCCCTGAGAAGACGTTTAGCTGACCTCTGAGTTAATCAATGGGCTGCTTAAATTGCATTTAATCCATATTTTAAAGTTTAAGGAGTCAGATCAATTTAAGAGCTGCTCCCGTGGCTCAACCTAGTCTCAATTTTTTGCTAAACATGTCAAAACTGGTTTCATTTTATATATTGTGGACATGTAATTTGCCATTTTGGATAAGGTTCATATTTAATCGGAACCTTTTCATGTTTCAAGCCCTTGTTAAAAAGGGTCAAAACCTCCTCCAGTTCTTCCACTGTTAACTGTGATTTTATCAGCCCTTGTGATCAAGTGTCTGAAGATTAGCATAAAGCCTGTGTGTGTGTGTGTGTGTGTGCACCAGCCCAACTCAATTGTTTGTTCCCTTTACATATACTTCTATATAGATGTGCAAACACAGATGTAAATTAATGCTGCAATTCAAAGCTTTTATTTGAGGTAAAGATTTATCAATAGTTTTTTCCAAAATAAAAAGACATAAATATTGTAAGAAAAAATGGGCAAATACTATGTTGTTTAATCTCATTATTTACAAGCACTGCAGGACAGGAAAGGTCTTTTTGATGCAATGATTTTAATAATACTGTAGACTTTGTAAATGCAGCAGTTCAAGCTGGATTCTGATAAGACTAGAGCTAGGAGCCTGCATTGCAATGAGGCTTTTTCATATAGCTTTGTTTTTAAAAGATGAAACCTCTGTCCAATATGTTTAGCGGGGCCAAACATTTACTCATGCTGGTCCGTTCAGGCAGTTTTAATTTCTGGTGTCTTTATACATGATAGAATTTAAAGCTGAAATTCTTCCACGACTCCAGGAGCTGTGGCTTTAGGAAAGACACTAAATATCATGAGTCTTGTAATAAAATTGCAAGAGTTGGCAACGCTGGCAGGGTCGTCCACTTGATTTATTTCATGAAAGAAGGGAGAGGGAGGATCATATTTTGAGGATTTGTGCAATCAACTATGAGTGACACCTCACTTTACGATTACAAATGGGACAAGGACATAATGCCTTCCACTTCCCTGTTCTTCCCTGGGTCAAGAAGGAGCCTAGAAGGGCCCAATGGGGTATCTGAGGTTCCCTTTGCCTTGCACCCCCAATAGGGAAACTAAGGTTAAAAAGGACAGTGGGGCATATGAGCCTCAGTGGGGGAAAGCCAAGCACAGGCAGCCCAGGAGACCCCACTGAGTGCCAAACCCAAGGAGTTCAGAGACCATGTGTAATTGTATTTTCAACTGCTGCAAATTCTACTTTAAGTGGCATCTCCTGTAGGCTGAGCCTATTGCATGGACAGAGTTTGAAAGCATATCACTAAGTTTTTTCACCTGCAATCTGCCTTCTGATCAGATATGACAGTATTAGAGACATAGATGGAAAGTAAGCAAAAGTGGGGGATATCTTTTTTGTGTAAACTGTGTTTTGAATGCCAGTCTGTTTTCTGCCAGGAAATCTAGTGGGGTGCTTATACTTACGTATGAAAGAAATGCAGCCAGGAACATTTCTTATTTCTTAGATCCCACCTCCCTGGTACAACAACAAACAAAAAACTAAGTGGAACAATTGAATTGGGACAATCTGACACACAAAGCCTGGATCTGTGTGACCTGGGTCTGCAAGCTAGTGTTTCCAACCCCATGCTTGAGCATCCATTAGTGTCATAAATACTAATTTCATTTCATAAAGCACCCTTTCACGTTATCGTACAGGTCTATTAAAAAAAGTACCAATTGTAGCAGCTAAAATAACACTGCACAAACATTTTAGGAAATCCTAATACCCACTGATTGTGTGACACCTCCTGCTCTTCCCAATTCGCATGGGCTCCAGGATGAAGAGAACAGGGCTCATGGGTGCTGGGTTCACAGGAAGGGAGCAGGGCCTCTCTAGTGCAGGCGGAGCCCCCAGGCAGGCGGCAGACCAGGGGGTTCAGAGTGAGGCACTCATGAGTCCACCAGCACTTTGAGGTCTGTGTCAGCCTGGTGCAGCAGGAAGTTGATGACAATGTTGTGCAACCTCCTCCAGGGTGGGGGGAGGCCAGGTCGAGGCAAGGTCACCCCCAGCTGGGACCAGCTGCTCTACTTAGACTCCAGCTGTACATTATGCTATGGGGGAAGCAGCACATCACTTGGGCAGGAACCACGTGAGGCCCAGCTCCTTGCCCCAGGAGGAGCTCTGATTCCCTCTGCCCCTACCCCATGCTGAGTGGAGCTCTGGTTATGCTCCAGCATCACTATGTCCCTGGCCAAAAGACAGGCTACTGAAACTTCCCGGTGCATTCCCGTGCCTCATAGTTTGAGAACCCCTGCTGTATTGTAATCCTCCAAGAGAAACCCTCCGAGGTACCCAAGAAGCATGGTAGAACTCTTTCTTAGGCAGGACAGTAAGGTTGGTATGAGTATAGAGGAGGCAAGATTCTGGTACACTGAAGTACTGCAGCACCCAGTCCTCTCCACAGAGAATGGCAAGGTTATTAGAAGTTTATAAGACATGAAAAAATTTCAGTATCAAGTTCTCCTATTTAACTGCTACTCTTGAAACATTTGCCATTGCAGTGTACAGAATATTTTGGGGAGGTTTAAAAGATTTTTCTGTTACTCAGAAGGTAGAGAATTTCTTCTCTAAACTGCTCATGTGTTTTAAAATAGAATTCTGATTTAGATGAATTCCATTTTTAAAGTAGCAACACTGTGTGTGCATGTGTGTGTGTTTATGCTGTGGAAACATATATAGAATACTTATAATCAGTGTGAGAGCTTGTCAGTGTACTGTGTTTGATGTCTGATTAGATGATCATAGGGACATCTGGAGTGAGTTAGTTTTGAAGTTGTTGGCGTGAGGCACTGCAGAAGCCAAAGCTGTCTGGCAGTTTTAAACCACAAAAAATGCTACTTTTAAAAGAATCTTTGATAAAGCATAGCATGCAACTAGCTGAGGACTGTCAAGTTAACAAAAGCTGCTCTTTCTTCCTGATTTTTCTCTTGTTTCTCAATCCTGTACTAGTTTTCCTTCTAGCTTTATTGTGCAGTGTGCTATGCTATATGTACTAAAAGGAAACCATATGTACTTCAGAAGAAAGGCTAGGAGATTTTAAAAATTATATTCAAATATTCAACAAGATTTCAGTACAACAAATTGATTAATTGAAAAAGGAGGTGAAAGTGTCCTGTGCTAGGGACGGGGGGTAGGCGGAGCGATGCTTTTAGTTCTTTGTGATTGCTTGCACTATTTGAACATCAGATTTTACTGTTTTTTCTATGCTTTTGAGTACCAACTAGGGATTAGTGGAGATAAAAAGGCAAAAATAAATACATTTACATATGTTTCCTATTTGGAATGGGCAGCTAGACCTTTTTGTGACATTTAATAAAAGCTAGTAATTAACAGTTACTTTAATAATTTTACTAAAAAAGCAATGTGTATGTTTACTCACACTTTAAATGTATACATCCAGTAGAAGCAACGGGCATTATCCATCACGAACATGCTACTTTCCATAGTTTGAGAGTTCCCAATGCGAGAAACGTAGTTGGTTTTTAAGAACATGTATGAACAAAAATATGTAATACATAAAAGCTTTCAAAGATAGATGTTTGCTTGGTGCTGGAGCTGTACTTATTGTTAGTTTTTTTTTTTTTTTTTTTTTCCTGTTGTAAAATACTCATTGGATCTTCGCTCTTCCTTCCGAGTCCTAGGACCTGATTTATTACCACCTTCTACCTTGTGCAGTTGTTTGATTGTACAAATAGAAGACAGTGGAGAATCAGGCTCCGTGCAAAAAAGAAGAGAGCATGTTTTGGAGAGAAAAGAATAAAAAAGCAGATGAGGGAGGTGAGACCTGGCTGACCAAAAGCATGACTGGCTTTCGATGCTGTTTACACATTCCATCTCTCCCCACATCTTAGAGGTCCTACCAGATATTATTCCATCTAGGAAAGGTTTTTATAGGCAGCTTAGTTAATAGTGAGTTTCATAAACTGCACCATCACTGGCTTATTGCACAGATGTTAAAGTAAAACTTTAGTAAGTTACTTCACTGACAAGCTTGACAGTAAAATTTAAAAACTGAAGTGGAGAACAGTCAACATGTCTCATGCAGTACTCTCGCCTACAAGCTCTAGAAACATTTTGTTAAAATAAAGTGGAATCTTACATGAGTCTGACCTAATAAAATGTATACTTGTCCATCTGCTAGTCCACTCTGAGAGTAGTGGCAGAGGTCTTACTGAGTGATGCATTGGTAACCTCTAAGAAATAAATGGAATTTAAGAAAAACAGCTCAAACGTTTTAATATAACATAACTTAGTTTACTGAAATATGATGCTTATCTCTCAGATTCTATGTCATTTCTGTATGCCATTGCAAATGGTTTCAGTGGCTTTTTTCAGTCTCTAATTGACAAGTGTACAGATACTCAGTGTTTAATTTGGCTCAATTAGCTGTGTGTGTTTGGGAGAGTGAGAATGGATTCATAATGACCTGTCCTTAGAGATTTTTCAAGTCTGAGGTTCAGTCATCATGGGTACCCAATGTCTCCCCTAGCCTGTAGTTACATCTCTTGAAATTATCGTGTTGGCCTGCCACTGTTCAACACATACATGAGCACTGGAAAAATCCTGATTCTTGGCAGTCATAACTTACTGTAAGTTCATAGAGCAATTTAGTAAAAACTGAAATTGGAATATTCCTCTGAAGATTCCAGTTTTTACATACCGTTTATACTTTTGATGTCACTTGCATTTATACTAGTGACATACCAAAGCTGGAATTAATAATCTTAGACACCTTTAAATTTGGAAGGCAGGTGGTGAGAAAGAATCAACAATCAGGATTTAAAGCCAAATGTATGGCTTTGCTTGCATGTCAGATCCAAAACAAGGAGGGGCCTATTTTCCAATTCCAGTTTAACTGCAGTTAAAATGTCACAGGAGAATACAAATTTTGGCCCAAAATAGGAGAATCTTGCCATAACAGCTGATATAATCAGGAGATTTCTGCAACTTTGGTTGAAAAATCAACTGGGAATAACTATGAGATGTTGGTGGTACCAAACATTGTGTTGACTCAGCCCATAAACCTCAACTTAATCTGTTAATCTAGATCTGAATCCAAACACCTCGATCCCCATCTCTGATTTTTATTAGTAAAACATACAGATATGTAGGATCGTTTTCCTACTTGAATTAGTCATTGATCATACAATCATTTGTGAGTAATGTTTTAAATGCATAAATTGCAAAACATAAGGGAATTTGAAGGAGTTTCGGGAGACCTAAAATAGTTCCATATTACTCTTCCGGCTAGTCAATAATTGTTGGCATCCAAACTGTTGTCTATTAAGCAATTGGCTGAGACAGGGTAACATGACCCTGTAACCTACAATAAAAGAGCCTCTGCACAAGGTAGGTCTGCTACAGCTCATCGAAGGCTAAATAACCCCATATTTGACACAATCACCCTAGTTCTACATTTAATACTCTTAGAGGTAAATTGGGCTCTTTTCTTTCCTCTTCTGCTGCTTTTTAGTATATTACTAAAAAATTAAATAAAAATGGCATGAAAATAGCATACATGTTAGTTTTTCTGAAAGAAAGGTAGGTCCTCCATTTCTGCTGGCCTAATGTAAATCTAGGAAATACGATGACTGCTCTTCCAGTTTGGAGTTGGGGGTTGGAGGGGAAGACTGCAAGATCTGCTGTTCTTCAGACAGCAGAACAGACATCAAATGGAAAATGCTGCCTTTGGGTGAGTGCGGTTCTGTGATCAGCAATGCTGAGCAAGGGCCAGCTGTTCTCCATCTTCCTCATCTTTTGACATTTTCCACAGGAGCCAACATTTAATTATTTGCTTCTGACCCAGGAGAGGCGTATTCCAAGGGGGATTTTATGAAACATTTTTTTAGAAAAGTTGCAAGGACATTGGGGGAAGAGGAAGGTCAAAGAACAAGACAAAGATTAAGTAGTTTCTAAAATCATGAAGGAGAAATATTTCCATTTACCAGTAAAAGAAATGATGTTATTCCCTTCTACTTGGTCTGAAAGTCGACCCAAAACTTGAATGTGCCAGCAAGAAAGATGCCAAACAGCCAGTATTCTTAGTAACAAATGTAATTATAGTGGTCTGTCAAAAATTCATATTCCCCTTTGTGGCGGATTGGGTCACAGAGGCTCCCTTGGGACTGCCACCTGATGTGCTGAGACTACCTCTGAGCCCGTTTTCCTGCCAGCTTGGGACTTCAGTACCCTGCCTTGTTGAGCCAGACATGCTAGCCTGCTGCAACACAGACCCAGCTCTGAACCACATCCCCCACAAGCTTCAGACTTAACTGAAAACAGCTTAAGAAGTACTCCTGTCTCCAGCACCCAGACACCCAGCTCCCAATGGGATCCAAACCCCAAATAAACCTGTTTTACTCTGTATAAAGCTTACACAGGGTAAACTCGTAAATTGTCCATCCTCTATAACACTGATACAGAGAGAGACACAGCTGTTTGCTCCTCCAGTATTAGTCACTAACTCTGGGTTCAATAGTAAGTAAAAGTGATTTTATTAAATATAAAAAGTAGGATTTAAGTGGTTCCAAGTAATAAGACAGAACAAAGTAAGTTACCAAGCAAAATAAAACAAAAACACGCAAGTCTAAGGATACATTATTAGGATACATTAAGAAACTGATTACAGATGAAATCTCACCCCCAGAGACCTCTTAAGCCAGCTGAAGACAAAATGGAGAGGCTTCCAGGGCCTTTTATATTTTCTCTCTTGTGGGTGGAAACCCCTTTGTTCTTCTGTACAAAGTCACAGCAATAAGACGGAGTTTGTAGCCACCTGGGCAAGTCACATATCTATGAATGATTCAGCTTTTTGCAGGTCAACACCGTTGTTTACATGTTAGTTTGAACGTTCCCAGGAAAGCTCAGATGTGGATTGGCATCTCCCAAAGTCCATTGTCAATTAAGTGTTTCTTGATTGGGCACTTATTGAGAATAGTCCTTTCTCAAGAATCGCCATTTAAAAAACCAGTAGTTTGAAAGACAAATTACTGCAGTATTCCACAAGATAAACCAAACAGGCATTTGTTATTGACAAGTAAAGTAAGAGACATTTCTAATACTAATAAACCTTTGCAAGCAAAAACCATTGTGCTGTTGCTTAATGCTCCCTTTGGTTTTTACTGAGGTGCCATGTACATAGATTACTCCAATTTTTGAGCTTTTACTCTGACTATAATATGTACTTAAAAATAAGATGGTAAATATACAAAATATCAAATTATAGGTCTCTGGCCTGCTAACACTTATTACTCTATATAGCGCTTACTGCCGCAAGTGGTCTCATTTACCTATTTTTATGAGTTTCCCAAATATAAGTTTCACACACAGGGTTTTATATGTAAATGGTTTGTTTTATTAATACCTTGTTGGTGGCATCATTATACCCCGACCATGGAAACACTTTTTGATTATTTCTTTAATGTATTAATTATTCATACTGAGTTTGAATCTGATTGTTCTTGCTATGAGCTCAGCCAGAAGGCTCCATGTTTGGGGCTAGTTTGCAACTTGGAGGAAGTGTAGGGATAATACCCAAAGACACATGGTTAGTAAGTGAAAATTAAACCTCAGAAACTATATTTGTTGTTTTGATATGTACAGTTCACTGTTGATTTATTTTGCATTTTGAATAAGATTAAATAGTTTTGGCTTTTGGCTGGTGTGTATTAACTATCTCAAACATTGTTTGCAAGAGGAACATTTTTAAGTGGTATAATATAGATTAACCAGGAATACAAGTCCTAGCACTTATTGGATTCTGGAAACAAATCAGAGTCTAATAAAAATTAAAAGAAGACACTAAGAGCTCTGTTTATTGGTGAAGACATGCTACATCACTGGAAAACAATTCTAAGCGGTGCTGTCCTGTGACTTGTATCTATCAAGTGTGCATTCACCTAATACATTGTATTACCGAGATATATTGTAAATTCAGTTATTTTCTTATCTCATATTTTGTTTGACAAGAGTGGACTAAATGTATATATTTAGATTTAAAAATATTAGAAGATGGTAACCAACGCTGTAGGCATCCCAGTGCCTTCATTAGTTATAAAATATAATTGTTTTCTAGCAGCATTGAAATGATCATTCCAGCAGGAAATCAGACAGCCAGACACTAACCAAAACTCTTTCCCACCCCTTCTTCATCTAGGAAGCATTCCCTCAGCCCTCTCCAAACACTGTTTCAAACTGGGGCCATTTGCAGTGTGCCTGAAGATCACCAAACATGGGCTATTTGGGGACAAGGGTGGGGGGGACAAATTCCAGGGTCCCAGAGCCCTCACAGAGATCAATTGAACAGCCGCCCTCTCTCTTATAGTGAGGAGGATCCAGCTCAGGTGTCCCTGCTGACCTGCAGGTGTGTCATGGTGCGAGAGGCAATCCCTCAGGCAGACCTGTCCCAGGCCATATAGGACTTTTATGTTCTAGTCAACACTTTGAACTCCACCCAGACACCATCAAAGACCATTTAAAAACTGTAAAGGCTTTTTGTGATGTGGAATCACTTTGGCCCTGATGCAGCGAGGTATTTTTGCATATGCCTAACTTTGAGCATGTTAGTGGTCTAACTGGCACATGCTTAAATACCTTGCTGAATTGAGACCTTAATAATTTTTTGTGGTGGGTTTTCAGTTAATTCCAGTAAACAAGGGGGACTAAAATTTGGGACTAAACTTTTTTGAGCTCTCCCTGTTGGTAATTCTAACCAGAATGAGAGTGTGAAAAGCTTGCTGTATTCTACATATAACTGGCATAGGAGAACAGAAGACTCCTGCAAAATAAGACAAATGGTACTGAAAGTGTTTAGCTTCTACTCTAATATGTTTTTCCCACTGCAAATGGCACTCCTGGGTTCATTATAGTGTGTGCTCTCGTAAATAGTCTTTTCTTACTCAAGGCTGTTGTGCCTTGCAATTTAAAGCAGATAGAAGCTGGCACATTTTTTCTGTTTTAATTTTACAAAGATGTCAGATACTGAAACTGTTCCTCCTACTGGAAGTGCTTTGAAGTGGGGAGATAAACAAAGAGCTAAAATAAAATTAAAAGGAACACAAACAACTTTTCATCTTAGTGCTTTTTGAATTAATCTGAATGGATGTAGTAGCCTTGTGCCACTGTAGTAAGTCTGCAGACGTTATCGGATCAATCTAAATTGAGTTAGTGTATATGCAGTAAGCAGAAACAGGTGGAAATTAGTTTATCTGTGCCAGACTCTTTCTATTTACTTTGAACAGTGCAACATAAACTAGTTTTTAGACCTGATTAGTTTTGTTTATTTTCAGAGATGGGTGGAGGCAGAGCATGTGCTAGATCTATACTAGCTATTAGGACAGGAAACCATTATAAAGTCATAGCTGCAAGTGCGACATCTGTAGATAAGAGGAAGGTCTTTCTATAGCTAAGTTTGAAATGAAGCCATGACCCTGGTCTTCCCAAGTCTCATTTTTATAAACAACTGGATTTCTCTGCTCCTTCCTTCATGGTATACTAACAAGGGGAAGAGAACACCCCCACCACCACCCCTCCACCCCTGGGATCTGGAAACATTAAGCAACTGTAGCCTGGAAAAAGGTAAAAATCACCTATGCCAGTTGTGCAGGTTTGCTTTTCTCCTCCATCCTCCACAGCAACCAACACAGGAAAGAACATGTTTAGCATAAGCAAATGGTGTCTGAGCATCAACTCTTATGTATATTTGTATACATATGTATATTTGTATGTATAACACAAATTTTTCAGCTTAATGGGATTTAGGGATCCAAATCCCTTAGACATCTTAGAAAATCTTAGCTATCCATATATAACCTCTCTCCAGCAATGAGAAGTACTCACCAGACTGAGCATCACAGACCTCCCAGAAACAGTGGAGTGGGTCACCTCCATGCTACCAGGAACTAATTTCACTTCCCGGGTCTGATAGTGTCATTAAAATTAGTAATTCGCACTTCTCCTTCACAGCAGGCAGCAGAGCACCTTCTCCTGCTCAGGCGAGAATCAGCACCACCATGGGACATAGGCTAAGTCTCCTGCTACTCTGAACCTAAGGTGTGAAAAAACACCCCCAGAGCGACAAAAGTTTTGGCGCTGAAAAGAGCCACTAGAGACTGTGCTTTATTGCCGGGAGAGGCTTATCATTCGAGGTGGTTATTTTTTATCACCGGGAGAGCTATCCACCTAAAATCTCCAAACTATCCACCTTAGCTGCTCATAGGTAAACTTCAGACTTCATGCATTGCCATCTCTACCCTGGCCTGTATGTGTTCATAAGAAACTCAAGAATTGTGTCTCCTTCTCCCCCTCCCTCCCCTTTCGGATTAGACCAATTCCTCCTTCAGGTGGAAATAGAAATTCCTCCCATTGCAAGACAAGAAGAAATCACCACCGTGTTCTTCCCCTGAAACGTCTTGGGCTATGTCTACAGACTATGCGAGTATGAATTGCAGAGTGCACCAGAGTTGCTCTGACTGCCCCATGTTGGCACTGCTGGCACAAACTAAAAGATACCTAACTTGCATTAATGTAGTCCTGTTTTATTTCGCATCAGTGGTGTTCACGCAGGGCAGTTTGAGCACAGCAATTTAATGCGCTCTGCAATTCGCACTCATGTAGTCTACACTGTGGTGCAGTGTAGACAAGCTCTAGGACTCCTAAATTACAAAACTTTGCCCATTCTAGAGGCAGAGGAATGAGCAAGCAGTAGAATTTCTGGACTGCCTCCACTCAGCCCCTGAACTCCACATTTCTTAGAGTGAAGAATTATTTTATTCTGCACAGATTAGATCTGTCAGATCCAGGATGGCTTCATGGGCCACCCAAGAACAAGCTGAACATAGGACAAGAAGCACCATGTCCTTCTTTAAAGAATTCAGCTCACTCTCACAAATAGTAGTCTTGAAGCAGTGATGGCATTTGGGTTCTCCACTGATGACTTTGACACCTGTTTATCTTAGATAGCAAAAGCAAATAATCTTACTAGCTGAGAGAATCAATGCTTCCTTTGGCAAAGGTGATCTATCACCACCCTAAAATGTGCAATAGACTGAAAAGTATTAATTGCTTGGCACTAATTACTTCCCAAACTACTACTTGCTACCAGCCTCCATTTTAGGAGCAAGCTAATTGCAGACTGGTTTTTGCTAGCTTCTCAACACCAGCAGTCAATATACAGACTCCTGTTTAATCAGGCTTCCAACAAGACTATGGTACAGATACAGTCCGTGTTGTTCTTATGGATGACCACCTCCTGTCTACAGAGGAGGGAGGGACATTCATGCTCATTGTGTTCTCTGGCATGTGGTACCATTGATTATCAAATACTCCTGCCCTGCCTTCAAGTGGTTGGGAAGGTGAACAGGAAATAACTTGCAGTGGCTCAGGTCTTTCCCATCAGACTGAACCTAGAGGTGTATTATGGGCAACTGTTCCTCCACCTCTAAAGCCCTCACCTGCAGAGTCCCATAAGGCTGTGTTCTTTCCTCCTTTATATTATTCATCATCTGTATGAAGCCAATGGAAGGGCTGGTGAGGCCTTTGGAAGTGGAGGAACAGTTGTCCATAATGCATCTCTAGGTTCAGTTTGATGGGAAGGACCTCTGCCACTTTGGGTTATTGGGCTGAAGTTGCAGGTGAGACAGAGGTCAACATCTTTATGTCCAATGTAAGCAACATTATCTCCCAACTATCTCATTATCAAGACAAAATCAGGCAAGATTGAGGTGTTGCTACAAGCAGAGAGAAGAACTTAAAGAATTTGGCTGCCTCTTTATTATCCCTCACTTTCAACAGCATCTGTGTTCAGACTTTTAAGTTGGTCCGCTGTATTGGTGTCTTATTGGACTGCTTGTTGCTGTTGATGTGTGAATAGCCATGATGACACAAAGATCCACTTAAGTCTGATTTGCTAGAAGATTGTGCCCCTTGATATGGGGCTCAGACATAGCCATGCGTTCATGACCTCCAGGCTTGTTTATTGCAATTTATATCTAGGAGTGAAACCACATACCCTCAAAAAGATCCAGTTGGTACAAAATGCAGCAGTCTGTCTACTTTAGCCACACAGGTCAGCATGATCACATTGCCTTAATTCTCTGTATTAGCTATTCCCTATTGAATACAGAGTCCCATACTAGGTTTCTGTGCTGAATTTCAAAGCATTCAGTGGGATTATACCCAACTACTTGAGATTAGTGCCTTTCCCTCCGTGACTGTGACTTCCACTGGATGTTACGTTGCCCTAGAAATATGAAACTCCTGCACTCTCGAACCTTGATTGAGAGAGAGAGAACTTTGACTAGGGACCTGGACTGTGGAGTGAGTGACTACTATCCCTTGCCCCATTCAGAAGTAAAAATGCAAAACAAAATCCTTTGTCTTGGCTTTTGTTAAATAAGGGGTGTGTGTGTTAAATACACACATACGAAGTATTTAAGTTGTTTCTCCTACACACTGGGAAGAAAGCATGAGAGATAATATTTTTACTTACAGTTTTTAAATACATGGAAGGCATTCACGTACTACAGTGACTTTTGTAGGCTATTATTTATGCAGATAAATAGAAACTATAGTGTTCACTATAAGCAAAACTGCAAGCAAAGTACAATAGCCCGAAATCAATTGTTCATACTATTAAAAAGATCTGTGGGAAATGCCGTACAATTCCATGAGGCAAAGTGGGGAAGCTTTAATGTGTGACCTCAGTGCACAAAACATTCTACTAGCTAATTTATTTTTACCAGGTGTTTGTTTCAATTAGTTTAGCATAGATATTCTTGTTTTCCAATAGGTGCATAGACATGTTGTTCTTTCAGCAGTTCTGCCTGTGAAGTATTTCTAATTATAATCAGACCTGGATAATTCATGTTTGGTTTATCTGTAAGTAATAATATTTGAAATAATCAAGTGATAAACAAAACTGCACTATGTGCTGTGTATAAGCTTATTAATCTGAAGTTTTAAAACCTAAATAATTCACACACACACAAACTTTAACTTAAGCAACCTTAAATATAAGTTAATTTCCTATCAAAATAGTCATTACAAATCAAGGAAATCACCAGTTATGGCAACTTTAATAGTTAAGATGAACTTCAATCCACATTCTAAGCATCATAAGTACCCAGTCTCAGACTCCTTGTCACTTCCAACATCCACCCATCATATTCCTCCAACTCAGTCACAGGCAAAACTTAAACTCTGACTGTGAAACTTTTTAAGGTGGTACTAGATTACAGGCTTCTGAAGTAAAAGTTTAGCAGTAAGATTTTGAGGAACTGGAAGGGTGTGCACTACATTTGGGTTGCATGTTGAAAGTGAGGAGTGTGGGGTTTTTTGGATGGATTTTAACTTCTGTATGAAGATGTGCTCGTTATATCATGTCATTACTTCCTCTGTGCAAAACAAATCTTTCAGTCAACCCTACCTTTCCCTGGTTTCCCTGGCACACCTGCACTAAGTGACCATACTTAGGTTCTAGGAGCTACTTTGAACTTTAAGCTGCCATGCTTTCTTCTCTCTTCTGCTATTGCCAGGAATGAACTGATTTTAAAAATATAAACAAGCAGACAAACAGTATAAAAAAACCCACCTCAGACCAAGGTAGTTTGCCATTAATATCCACTAGTTTGCATACTCTTCTTCCATTCACTTCAGTAACACTTTGATTTTCGTCTGCAGCAGGGAAATGAAATTGTCACTGGACTAGGGTTGCCAACTTTCTAATTGCACGAAACTGAACACCCTTGACCCGCCCACTGCTTCGCCCCTTCTCTGAGGCCTCACCCCTGCTCACTCCAGCCCGCCTCCCTCCCACCGTCACTAGTTCTCCCTCACCTCCACTCATTTTTACTGGCTGGGGCAGGCAGTGGGGGTGTAAGCTCCAACTGGGGGTGTGGGCTCTGGGGTGGGGCCAGAAATGAGGGGTTCAGGGTGTAGGAGGCGGGTTCTGACCTGGGGCAGGGAGTGTTTGGGGTGCAGGCTCCAGTTGGGTGGTGCTTACCTCAGGCGTCTCCCAGTCGGTGGCGCAGCGGGCTGAGGCAGGCTTCCTGCCTGTCCTGACTCCGCGCTGCTCCCAAAAGCGGCCGGCATTGCTGGCCCCTAGGCGGAGGGACCAGGTAGCTCTGTGTGATGCATGCTGCCCGCGCCCGTAGCTTCCATTGGTCACTGTTCCCATGCAATGGGAGCTGTGAAGGTGGTGTTCGGGGTGGGGGCAGTGTGCAGAGCTTACCTGATTGCCCCTGTGCCTAGGGGCCAGACATGCTGGCTGCTTCCAGGAGCTGCGCAGAGCCAGGGCAGGCAGGGAGCTTGCCTTAGCCCCGCTGTGCCACTGACTGGACTTTTAACAACCCGGTCAGCAGTGGTGACCAGAGCCGCCAGGGTCCCTTTTCGACTGTGTGTTGCGGTCGAAAACCAGATGCCTGGCAACCCTACACTGGACTACAGCATTCGTTATGCTGAACACAGCCCAACGTCTTAGGTACATTTAGTGGGCAGTCAGTGGAATTTCTCAGATGTGGCCTAAGAAGCTGACCAAAATATAGCTACCTGCATCTAGTTAAAAAAATGTCATAGCACTTCATGGAAACCTGAACAGAAAATCACAAACATGTTAACACGAGCAGCAGTCTTATATGCTACTCAGATATAAGGATTTTTTTTATTATACATTCAGTGCATTAGTTAAGGTGATCCTAACATGGAATTTGACTGACTGTCATGAAGTGATTTGTTTCGACTGAGATTTAAGTGTGGAAAGACCAAGTTGATAGAATGACAATTTAGTCAACACCTACTAACCTCATATTAGGAATTTGGTTTGATGATGTTATATGGAGCCAGAATGTTGGTAATGGAGGCTGTACTATGAAGTTTATTGCGTCTCTGAGATATGACTATCCCTTATTTGAAGGAAGCAAAGAAAAGAGGGTTACTCTGTCACAGTGGATGTGTTTCCATTGAAATTGAAACCAGCTTGAAGATCTCCTACAGAGGCGTGGGGAGATGATGGAACGAGTTAATGGCACTAGCGGAGATAGATTAGATGTTGTCTTTCACTTTGTATCACAGACGTCTGTACTAAACATGCTTCTGGGGATATCTTCTTTACAGGAAACCACCACTATAAGTGGTAACATTTACTTAAAAAACAGATACTGCTGCTGGAAGCCCATTTTATTACTAACTATCCTGACAGCTCTCTTATTTCCCTGTCTGACCAATGGGAGACCAGTGCGCCATAGAACTTTGCATGTTTGTGTAGGGAGGTACTTAAGAAATAGGAGATCTAATAACCTGTTCTATTGTCTCTCATATCGAATAGTACTCATTTGCTCATGTCACTTGTCATGCTTACCTAAGCAGCCACTATCTACTCCCTGACCCTTGCTCTTGCAATTAAGGATGCAGCTCTATTAGTTTAGAGCTATAATGCAATTAAACCCTTCTATAATCCCAAAGAAGTGATTTCAGTCAATAAACATACCTGTATGATATAAAAATGAAGTTAGCGATGGGGATCATGTTGTTATTTTCCCAAAATTAATTAGAAATCAGGCGCATTAGTACCAGGTCTTGCAGTACTTGTGATTGGTCCCTTTGTATTTATAATGTTTACCAGTAGGAGATATTATGCAAGACTCTGCTTGTTATAGTATTTCAACCCTAATTAATCTATGTGGCTTTATTATTGCTGTGCTGGTTTGTTCCCAGTGAATTTCCATCTGATGATCTGTCTTTGCTTAAAAAATTTCAATGCACCTTAGCTTCTCTCAATCATTTTTTTCATAAAATAATTATTTTGCTTTTTCCATTGCAATTTATACCACCATGCTGTCAAATTATTTACTCACCCAGGTTGTTACTTCAAAAAGCAGTTAATAATTAACATAACCTTTTGTAAAATACCTTTGGTTTTATTTTCTAGTGTATTTTTAAATCCTGAGAGAGGTTGAAAATACCTTCATGAAGTCAAAAGGATTTGTTAGAAATTTTCTCTCAGGTGATTGCTCTTTGTGTTTTAAATTACCTTGTGGATTTAAGATAAGCCAGTGGTATTAATGTCTTTGTCATGTGAGTCAACTCCTATGGATTTATTATAAATATCCACTCCTAAATGTAGTGTAACACCACAGCTGCAATTTCAGATCTTAAAATGAGGTTTAGAATATTGCACGTTTGTATACAGAATTGTACAAAATTAAAATGCTAAAATTGAATTGTACAGAATTAAAATGATACAAAGTTGCCTTCGTTCCCATTGAGGATTAGGATCAAGATCAAGAGCTCTGTCTAGGGCAGTATGTTTTCTTATGTATAAATGGCAATCCTTAATTCTTCAAAGGGATTCAGGCTTTCATTTAACCCTTATTATACCTGTATTGTGTTGGCTGTCTTAAACTCCCCTCCTTCCTCCACTCTAACCAAGGAGAATGTTTGATTGGACTTGCAGGGGGGAGAGACCCACAGGAGTCTTGAAAAGAGGGGCATGACTGTCTACTCTAGGGCTTCTCTCTCTCTCCCTGAGTAGCTATAGATGGATATCTTGCCTAAGTGGTGGTAAGCGGTGAGTATTCTCTACCTCTCTCCACTGCCATTGTTTAGGCTGGGGGTAGCTGATTGTCTCCCATACCTTTCCCTTTCCTGTACATGAAGTCCATAAGGCGTGCAGCATGCATTCTGCTGCGGTTGCTTGTTGCTGCCCCACCCTCACACTTTTATGGTGGAGGAGTAGCTTGAGCTGGTGCTGCGGATCTGACTGCCAGCTTTTGGGATCAGGAAGGAAGTTTTCTCTCAGTGCAGGATTGGCAAGATGTCCGTCCAGTGGACTTTTTTGCCTTCCTCGCCACATTTTGGAGGCCCAGATTTAGGTTAATAAAGAGTAAGAACAGGATTTAAATGTTGTAAGTTTGTAAGTGAGTTAATAATTAAAACACGGCTTATAGCTGGGGTCCTATGTGGGTGAGAGGCTCAAACCTCCCAGCGCTAAATGTGAGACCCAGGAGATCAACTGGTGGACACTATTAGACTGGAGGAAGAGCATAAGTTTTCGCAGACTGATGTACCCACATTCCATCTCATAAAATGGGCAGAATGCTGTGGGTTAGGTTGACGAGGGCTAACCTTGAATTTGTGATTTGATATGGAGGCTATTTAACACTGCTCTGGACTTAAATAAATGTTTTATTGGTTGTTTTCTTTATTTAGCCCCAGTAAGGCTAAAAGTGAATTGTGTCCTTCCACTTCAAAAATTTATCCCTATGTTTATGTCCTGTTCTCCTGCAAGTTTTGCTCAATACCCAGTTACCCGTGTGCACACTAGGCTAGGAAGATCACATTTGGTGAATTTCTTTTTTGAGGATTCACGTGTCTTTGAGGATAGATTCTGCAAATATGAACGTGTTCAATATATTAGCGTTTAACAGGAAATACTTTTTTTTAACAAGCAATGTACATCCACAAAGTTAACGGAGGTATTGGCTGGCTTTACATTTCCCATATCCTGGTGCAGAATAAAGAAAAGCTTGGGACCCTGGGGATTTGTGTACTGTACTGGGAAATGTTGTGAAGCTTTTTTTTGTCCTTATGTCCAGATATAACTTCGGGGGGCTTTTTTAGCTCTAGTTTTCTAATTTCTTGTGAGACTGAAGCCTCTTCTATAATTGGGAGGTAAGGGCTAAACTGTAAATGTCTGTGGGGATCATGTTTAATGTGTTACAAATAAGCTACTTGAGTTGAAGTGAGTTGATAAATCTTTCATTAACTCAGTGCCTGAATCTACTGAAGAGCAAATAAGTTTGCAGTCTTACCTCCTTCCCCCCCCAAAGTGAATACTTATGAGGTAGGCATGAGAGGAAGGATGATCCAGTGGTTGGGACCTTGGATTCAATTCCCTGCTCCATGACAGACTTCCTGTGTGGCACTGAGCAATTCACTTAGGCTCGGGTCCACAAAACTCTTCCTTTAGTAATGTTTTCAATATTGCTTCCCTAAAGTGAGAGTGGGTGCCATACACTAGCTCAGAGAAATGTTGAGTGACTGACATTAATTGGGGGACAGTCAGACCGATGGTTTGAGCCTCAAGTGTTCTGAAAAGAAGTTATGAAAACCTGTTGATTTTCGTTGCTCCAATGACTCAAAATTTTCCTCACTAACACTACGAAGTACCCCCAGGAGGCACAGGAAATTTCAAGACAATCCAAGTAAGCATGCAAATTTTAGAGACTTAGAAAACCTGACCTTTAAATAGAAAGCCATTCTCAACCTTAACCCGAGAGGCTGATACTGCAGCCAGGGGTCAGTGGTGTACAGGGACACATTGGCTGTGCCTTGTTCCCTAGGCCACAATTCCTACATTAGTGACGGGGAAGAACAGATGGTATAGGAGCTATGGCATCAGAGTTAGATAAACCTATACACTGAGTTTATCCTTCCATGGCCAGGTATAGGACCATAATCTGCTGGCGATATAACGTAAAATAGCCTCTCTATACTGGAAGATCAGAGCCATGCTGTCTGCTTCTTATCATTTCCAAGTTTTATCTGCTGAGTTTATTGACAGTTGGCCACGTCACTTCCTTACCAACTGAACCTAAAACAATATAAGGGACTTTTAAAACAAAGTAAAGGCATCCCCAACCAGGGGATTGTGCTGATTTAACTAAGGATACATCTTCACTACCTGCTGGATCGGGGATCGATTTATCGCATCTCATCTAGACGCGATAAATCAATCCCCGAATCGATGCCGGTACTCCACCTTGGCAGGAGGAGTAAGCAGAGTCAATGGGGAAGCCGCCACAGTTGACTCTCCGCTGTGCGGATGGCCAGGTAAGTCTAGCTAAGATACTTCAACTTCAGCTACGCGAATAGCATAGCTGAAGTTGCATATCTTCGTTTGGGACCCAACCCCCATCCCCTGTGTAGCCCTGGCCTAACGTAGCTTCTAAACCAATTTAGCTAAATCAGCACAATTTTCTCATGTAGTCAGGGCCTAACTTTTGCCCTCCTTCGCTATAGGATATTAGGTGTTGAAGACATGATGTGCCTGAAAGACGAGATATTCTTCTTCTCAGCAATGCAGAACTAACAGAACAGTAGAAAAGCGGTCCACGCTATTTTGTGCGTCACAAGCGTTAAGCTGTGTCTGATTTTAGAATTGAAATAATTGGTGTGAAGTGCAAAGAAAAAAAATACATACCTTGAAATTTTAATAATGGGCAAAACTGGTGCTGGTTTGGATTTTGACATTTGAAAACCAAGTTCACTGCAGTTTATGGTGAGGGGGTGGTTTCAGATAAATGCTTTTAGCACCATCACTATTGATTTTCAGATACCAGAATAAGCTTGTGAGTGTGTCATTTTTAAAAAAAAAAAAAAGGGAAAAAAGGAATTTGTTTGTTTGACTGTGAAATTCAGCTAAATTTGATAATAGGTTAACGGAAGGGAAGAAAGATATAACGCTAAGCTGTCATTTGTACAATCAGTTTTCAGAATATAAGTGTACTTTCAGGCATTTCAGATTGCAGTGAATGCACATTGGTTGCTGTTAAAGGGTTTAGATTTTAATTTGTTACTACTAACTAAATTTGTAAAGATTTTTCCATGTAACTGTATGTAATTTTGAAAATATTCCTTCTTTAGTCTCATATGGTGGTACTAAAATTTGGACTCAATTTTTCAGTGATTGGAGATGTGCAATAGCATGCATGATTGCACAGATGCAATTTAGAACATTAACTAGATTAAATAAAATTTTCATAAAGAAATAATCCTGATTTGATTTGTATAGTGCTTTTAGTGATTATTTTTAAAAGGTTTCAGAGTAACAGCCGTGTTAGTCTGTATTCGCAAAAAGAAAAGGAGTACTTGTGGCACCTTAGAGACTAACCAATTTATTTGAGCATGAGCTTTCGTGAGCTACAGCTCACTTCATCGGATGCATACCGTGGAAACTGTAGCAGACTTTATATACATACAGAGATCATAAAACAATACCTCCTCCCACCCCACTGTCCTGCTGGTAATAGCTTATCTAAAGTGATCATCAAGTTGGGCCATTTCCAGCACAAATCCAGGTTTTCTCACCCTCCACCCCCCCACACACAAACTCACTCTCCTGCTGGTAATAGCCCATCCAAAGTGACAACTCTCTACACAATGTGCATGATGATCAAGGGAGGGAGGAGGTATTGTTTTATGATCTCTGTGTGTATATAAAGTCTGCTGCAGTTTCCACGGTATGCATCCGATGAAGTGAGCTGTAGCTCACGAAAGCTCATGCTCAAATAAATTGGTTAGTCTCTAAGGTGCCACAAGTCCTCCTTTTATTTTTAAAAAGGATGTGATCTATTACTCTTTGCACAACTGACAAAGAAACCAAACTGTAGACTTGTTTTCAAATCTTGTCTATACATAATGGCGCAGCTGCACGGTGTATGGTAAAGATGTTCCATGCCGACGGGAGAGAGCTCTCCTGTTAACATCATAAAACCACCTCTGTGCGTGGCTGTAGCTTCTCCTGCCAACATAACACTGTCTACACCGGTGCTTATATTGGCGTAACTCATATCCCTGAGTGACATAAATTATACTGACATAAGCAGTAGTGTAGACATAGCCCAGGAATCAACTTTCCCCCACCCTCCAAATCCTATAGAGCCAAAGAAAAGTACCATTCCCAAATAGTGCCATTTAGTGGTGTTTTCTGCTGCTTGTGGCAGAAATACAAAGAAAAAAGTACAATAACTCCTCACGTAAAGCCGTCCTGGTTAATGTTGTTTTGTTATTACGTTGCTGATCAGTTAAGGAACGTGCTCGTTTAAAGTTGTGGAATGCTCCCTTATAATGTCGTTTGGCAGCCGCCTGCTTTGTCCACTGCTTGCAGGAAGAGCAGCCCATTGCAGCTAGCTGGTGGGGGCTTGGAACCAGGGTGGACTGGCAGCCCCCCTGTCAGCTCCCCATTTCCCTAAGTTCCCTGTGTGGCAGCCGCCCAGCAGGCTATCAATTGCCGGCAATTCAGCTATCCTTCCTCCCACTGCCATGTGCTGCTCCTGCCCTCTGCCTTGGAGCTGCTCCCTGGAGCCTTCTGCTTGCTGTGCAGGACAGGGGGGAGAGGAGGAGGAAGAGGGAGGCTAATGTCAGGGTGTCCCTCTCCCCCCTGCTTCTGCACCCCACTTACCCCATTTCCATAGAGCAGATGGGGACAGGACAGGGCTCAGGACAGAGGAAGCTTCCTGGCAGCAGCTTCTGTCTCAACTTGCTGATTTACTTAAAAAGGCAATGTACTTAGAGTGGGGTTAGTGTACTTAAAGGGGCAATGCGCATCTCTCTCTCACACATGGAGTGGGTCTCTGTCTGCCATGCTGGCTCCCCTTCCTCCATTCGTGCTGCCTTGTAGAGTGTGAGGCTACATTAACAACAATGGGTTAACCCTTGAGGGCTCACCCCAGTGCTAGTTCATCATTTAGCAGTAAGGCATCCCCTGGGAAATATCCCACCCTCTGACTCCACCACCTCAACCAAGCTTCACAATCATCATCACTGTGTACCAGTATTAAATTGTTTGTTTAAAACTTACTGTGTGTATATACACACACACACACACATATATAGTCTCTTGTCCAGTGAAAAAAGTTTCCCTGGAACCTTTCCCCCGCCCCTCCTTATTTACATTTAATTCTTATGGGGAAATTGGATTCGCTTAACATCGTTTTGCTTAAAGTTGCATTTTTCAGGAACATAAATACCACAAGGAGTTACTGTATATCTGAAGTGCAGGAAATAAAATAAACTTATTATTTTTTGGTAAGTCATGTTGTATGCATACATATTGTTAATGTAAACCATTCAATTGCAAATATACTAGTTGTAAATATACTAGATAGATAAAATATAGATTTCTAGTGTGAATATTCTGAGCACCCTTCCACTAATTTTCATTGCTAAAGTCTTACAAGCAAATTTATTTGCAGTTTGTGCAAATGCTGAAAATGAACTAAGGTTGTCTTAGTGCCAAGATGCAAATAATAATAAACAAAAGTGGAGGATAAAAACTACCAAGTTTAGTTCTGTTGTTTAATGGACAGATGTCACAAACTGGAAATAGACTATCCACCCTCTCTAACTGATATGTCTCTAGATGTATTATACATATGTTTTTTCTCAAATAACGTGCTCCATTCTATGCCTTTAAATTCAAAGACACTGCTTTATATTACAGTGGGGAGCAAAGGAAAATGAGCACAAAGTACCCAAAACTAATACAAGCGCAGAGTGGGCAACATGACAGAATAATTTCCTGTTTCTTCTCCAACATGCACTCAGCGGGAAAGTCCTTCATGTAAACAGTGTTTGGGGCTCTGGATTTTGAGGGGCTGGAGGTGGCATGTCAGGCTGGAAGGCGATGACATTAAGTTTTGTTCATTTGCTCTGAGACCAATTGGTGGATTTCCTGGCAGAAATATATGTGAGTTTTAATGCTAATTTTTGCACTTATTTATTGCCCCAAGGGAATTCCCATCCAGCTGGGAAAGAGGTAAGTGTTTTTGGAGCCAACGTAGTTTCGGAATGATCTTTGTTCCCATGTGAATGCTCCAAAACGACTCTGGTGGGAACTCAAATGTCCAAGGGTTATGCACCATACTTGAATACAAACCTCTCATGTCCAAAAGCGGGAAGCAGTGGGAACGGTAAATTTAAACTCATAATACCTGGTTCTTCACTGTCTTGCACTGTTTAGTGTTGGTACATATTTTCCATAAATTAAATTAAGTCATGGATTTGCAGGGCTGTTAATCTAGCACATTTCTACTAAATCCACTTCAAATTAATTAAAAGACCAAAAGGTAAATAAGGTATTAAAATTAAAAAAGTACATTTGCACAGCTGGAACCATCCACAGTGCCTGCCCATGTGATATCTGGCTCTTAGCAGTGTTTTCAGTGCTTTATTTACACAAGCTCGAAAATCTACAAAGTAAAATCTATGTTGCTCAAAGATAGAGCAGTTTTTATTATCCATAAGACTTCTGCCTTAAGTCTTATTTTTATTCTTTCTTGAAGCACTTAAGGTAAGTGATTGATTATAGATTTATACATTTTGAATAATTACTTAATTTTTCTTCTACTTTCTCTGTTAGCATGCATCCCATTTAAAAAAAAACAAAACAATTCTTTCTGCAGTTAGTTTGCTGATCTAGTATATGATATAGTGCAGGCTTCTAACTGTGGAAAGATAGTCTTATTTAAAAAAATTCTGTAGGTCTAATTACACATCTCTGCTTATTAGCCCTTGTCTACACTAGGACTTTAGGTCGAATTTAGCAGCGTTAAATCGATGTAAACCTGCACCCATCCACACGATGAAGCCCTTTTTTCGACTTAAAGGGCTCTTAAAATCGATTTCCTTACACCACCCCTGACAAGTGGATTAGCGCTTAAATCAGCCTTGCCGGGTCGAATTTGGGGTACTGTGGACACAAGTCGACGGTATTGGCCTCCGGGAGCTATCCCAGAGTGCTCCATTGTGACTGCTCTGGACAGCACTCTCAACTCAGATGCACTGGCCAGGTAGACAGGAAAAGAACCACAAACTTTTGAATCTCATTTCTGGAGATTGTGGGAACTGTGGGATAGCTACCCACAGTGCAACACTCTGGAAGTCGACGCTTGCCTCGGTACTGTGGAAGCGCTCCGCCAAGTTAATGCACTTAATGCACTTAGAGCATTTTCTGTAGGGACACACACACTCGAATATATAAAAACGATTTCTAAAAAACCGACTTCTATAAATTCGACCTAATTTCATAGTGTAGACATACCCTTAGATTCATATAATCACATGACTGGCCCATTCTATCTTCCAAATCCCTGAGCAACTTCAAACAGCCGCTATGTTTTTTTCTTTCCGTGTTTCCTTTTCTTCACCCTTTCTTTCCATGTTTCCTTTTCTTTCCAATGTTTCCTTTTCTTCATCCCAGGCCGGGGGGGGGGGGGGGTTGGGATGTGTGTGGGGGAGGTATGGGCTCTGGGCTGGGGGTGCAGATTCCAGGTGGGGCCAGAAATGAGAGGTTCAGGGTGTGGGAGAGGGCTTCGGGATGGGGCAGGGGGTTCGGGTGCAGGGGGGGTCAGGGCTCTGGGGCGGGGGATGAGGGATTTGGGGTGCAGGAGAGGACAGGGTATTGGGGTGGGAGTGTGGGCTCTGGGAGGACGTTTGGATGCGGGGGGGACTTGAAGCTGGGAGCAGGTGTGGGGTCCCGGAGGCGCTTACTGTAGTACCCGGAAGCGGCCGCCAGGTCCCTGCAGCCCCTAGATGCATGGGCAGCCAGGGAGGTGCCACGAGCTGCCCTCACGCCTGCATCTAGGGGCTGCAGGGACCTGGCGGCCGCTTCCGGCCACCATGCGGAGATAGGGCAGGCAGGGAGCCTGTCTTAGCGCCAGGCCCCCGCTGTGCTGCTAACCGGACATTTAATGGTACGGTTGGCAGTGCCAGCCGGAGCCACCAGGGTTTCTTTTCGACCAGGCGTTCTGGTCAAAAACCAGAAGCCTGGCAACCCTAAATTATGCTGACCTAATTTTCTAGTGTAGACCTGGCCTTAAACCAGTAATGGCTTCAAATCCCAATATCTTGTATCCTTTGCAAGGCTTATAAAAGGCAGCTTTTATACCACCCTGGAGACTGCTCATGTGTAGCCCTGGAAGCTCTCAAGTCTTAAGCCCTGTACTTAAGTCATGACATGTTTTATGTACAGAGGAGTGATGTGACGACATTTCTGAAGATGTTCAAGAATATTAGTATTGATTTTTCTCTTCCTTTGAGCCCTGCGCTTAATTACACTAGGATTTGCTCTGTCTGTTCTTCCTAGCCTCCCTCAGAAAGCAACTGACTAAAAAAGGTGTGAACCCTAATACTATTACAGCTAATGGAGAATTTCCTTTACCTTAAGTGTTAAGAGGCCTTTGATTTTGGTGCTGAGGCCTTGTGTTTCATTGCCCTGGCAGCTTTTATACAGTTTGATGGCAGACCAATGCTGTGTGTACTAGTTACAATTCTCCAGGCCTGAAATGATCCCTGCTCTACTTAAATCTGTTTAAATGCATAATTTACTCTTCACTTGCATCATAATCCCTTTCCTTTGAAGGAGCTCAAATATTATTATTTCTACACCATCTCAGATTTTGTATAGTTCTGTACAAAGATCTTTAAAATACACATTGTTATACTACATTCAAATGTACACAGAACAGTATTTCTCTGGCCTTCAGTATTTTAGGGTGAGATATAAGGCAGCCTCTATCCAGCTTTTCATGTTATGATTATTTCTGCAAGTGTCATGATGCAATGCCTGAATTTTCAAATATTTACATTGGCCCTTGTGCAGTATAGCTGTGTACATATTTTACTGTAGCAGAAACTTTCCAATGACAGCATGGTTTAATTTTAAAAGATATCTAACATACTGTATATTGTGACAAAGCTCTGTCCTTGTGTCCATGGGTCCCACATGTCCTGGCAGATTTCACTAGCCTCAGAGGCTCGCTGTGACCCTCCCCATGTAACTCTTCTCTGTCTAGAGACAAGGGTCATAGTCTACTGAGCCATTTTCATCATAAACCAGCAAGGGAGGTGAGAGAAGCTATCCTTCCTTGCACAGTCTCTGTTGTCTCCCAGTCTCCATGACTAATTGTGTGGGGGGGGGGGCGGAGGGAACAGGGGAGCCCAGGCCCACCCTCTACTCTGGGCCCCAGTCCAGGGACCCTACAATAGTATCAGCTATGGTAGCTGACCTTTTAGAAACATGACATGTACAATTCCCTGGGCTACTTCCCCACAGCAGCCCCCCCTTCCTCAGGCTCCACTTCACCCTTACCTCAGGGCTTCCTTCCTTGTGCTTGATATAGCGTGTACTGCTCAGTCTCTCCAACAGCACAACTTCCTCCCACAGCTCCTGACATCCACACCCACCTTACTAACTGGGAGGCTTTTAACTAGTTTCAGTCAGCCCCTGATTGGCTTCAGGTGTCCCAATCAACCTAGCCTTCTCCCTGCCTTCTGGAAAGTTCTTAATTGGCCCCAGGTGTCTTAATTGACTTGGAGCAGCTGCCATTTAATTTATCCTGGTACCAGGGATTTGTTTAGCCTGGAGATAATATATCTATCTCCTGCTACTTTTCTATAGCCATCTGGCCTTGTCCTGTCACAATATGTGTAATTTTATTAATTTAGAATTTAAAAATTACTGACCATAGTGATTAATACTCATAATAGAGAAAACTCACAAAGAACGTGTGCAAACCCAAACTAATAACTGATAACTAAACTCAGATTAAGATATTTTAAAATAAATAAGGGCAGGATTTTTTTCCGGTTTTTTTGCATCCAGTAAGTTTTTTTTTCATTTGAATTTTTGTTTCCTCTCCCCTTGCCCCCTTTTGTCAAGTTTTCCAGTGTTATTTTGATGATGGTACCATAACAGGTGTTCCTAACCATTACCTCTTTCCTTCCCTTTCCCAATTCTTATCCTGGCACCAATTCAACAAGGTACTTAAGCACATGCTTAACTTTAAGCACATGAGTAGTCCCACTGATTACCTAAGCAGATGCTTAGGAACTATCTTATTGAATTGGAGCCTCTAGTGGCACATGCAGACATTCAGGAAATCCCTGTGTAGTCGTGGGGGGGAAATGTTGCTGTCACCATTTCTCGACTTACCACGTGTTGCTGGAAGTCAAAATATATATGGCCTAAACATAGTTACTAAACATCAGATCACTTCTGTTAAGAACATCTGAAGAAGTACATTTTTTCTTCTTTTTTAAAATGAGCCCTTTGTTTAATCAATCTACCAACTGGCCTCATTCCCAAATCATATCAAGTAGTCCAGTGGAATACATTTCAATTGACAAAAGTGAAAGAAGCTTTAAGATTCATGTTTTCATATTTGTTGCCTATGCCTGCCCTAAAATCATCTTCATCAAGTGATTAATTGCATTTGTAGACACTGCACAATTCCATCAGTTATCCATTTCAAATTAATTTTATTCTGAATGGTTAAGAGGATGATATAGTTTAATCAGTAAGTGAAATGGAAGTATTGCGGGCTGTTTAAAAATACATATCACGTTTTATGGTGGCAGAATCATCTACATTAAGCACACTTCTGGAAAGATTGGAAGAGTCCAGTAGAAAATATTGCCATCTTTTCCTTCGGTTTAGCAGTATTTTATTGACTGGCATGTACATTAGTTTGACTAATTTAAAAAAGAGTCTGGTTGATGTTTTGATGGTAGTTATGATATGGAGCTCCTAGACGAATGGATGTTGTACAATTAGGAATGTTTCATTCTTTTAAAAATATATATTTACAGTTCTAAAAATATTAGTTAAAATATGGCAGATTAGATGTCCATCAGTCAACATCTTCCTCTTTAAGATGGACTTTGCAATTAAGAGCATGCTCAGAAATACATTTTTCTCTGACTGTCTGTTTTTCAAGAGTCTAGTTTCATGTTTGAATTTAGTGGAAGAAATAAATAGCAAGGTGTTAAAATGAAGCCAGAGTTCTCTTGAAGCCTCTTTTAGCTCTACATATGTAGTACTAAACATTCTGCTTGCAAACATCTATTTCAGACAGCTTTTTTCTCCTTTTATTTGTTACTGTGTGGGTAGAGACAGACAGGGTTGTGATAGCCTAATGTTGAAAGATTTGCTGAACAGATGAAATGCTGATCTTGACTTCAATAGTTTTTGTTTCTGGTACCTAAATGAGTTTAATCTTTTGTGTAGTCCGCCAAAAGTATTTAATACACAGCAGGCTTGTGTTTTTTCTTTGCTGTTTAAAAATGTCTTCTTTTTTTAGTTGATCCATCCTTTCTTCTACAGAGATGGCAAAGAACAGATTGCTGATAACTGACTGCTTATTTTGTAAAATACATCATCAGTCAATATATTGTCTAGCTTTAAAATATCCTTACTCTGTAGAAGAAGAAATAGCTAATGGTTAATTTAATTTAAAGTAAATGTCTGTTTAATGTTCATAGATATTAGCTTTACCTGTGGTGCTTTCTTAATAACCAGTTAAAATTTACTCGGAGTTAGGCAACTGGTAATATTTAACTGTAAGCTACTTCATACAGACTTTTATGTTGTTAAACTATTTACCTAAATGCTACTGGATTAGGGCTGGACCTATAAAGCTAAAATACCAGTAGAAGTTTTGTAGTAATAATGCTGCAGTAGTTAGAAATGAGCCTGAGATCAGTTATTTAGATTGGAGTCCTGAGTTTGAATACCTCCTCCCAATTATCTTTCCCACCCTAAAACTGAGAAGTGTTGGCATCCAAGGTTTAGATTAGGCCCATTGTAGAATTAGGGACACTAAATGTGCAGCAGGACAACACAGGTAAGGTTTGGATTCTGAACCCTTTCCAATATTTCTAGGGTTTTTGGATCTGATACCTGTAGTAGTAATGTAATAATAAAAGACACTGGTTATTGTAATTCAACAAGGAGTGCTTCCTTTGATTTTTATACACACACACACACACACACACACACACACGGTGAAAAAATGTTACATTTTTCTGAGGAAATGCATTAAGACGTGGAATCATACTATCAAAATCTTAAAAGCTGTACAACAGGTGTCTTTGAACAGTTCTCAGTGGCACGTGTGTCTCTGTGGTTCAACTGATTTACATTAAGGTTAAGTTAACATATTTTAAAATTAAACAGGGTAAATTTGTAGTCACCCCTTGATAGTAGATTGGGCTTGTGCTCTTTTGTTTCTTATGTGCAGTCTGTAAATTGTTGGGTCTAGTCCTAACTAAATGTAAACACCTTTACTTTCTAGCTGCTGCTAATTGGTTTGGGAATATTTATGAAAGTGTTTATTTTTAAAGCTAAAAATAGTGCTGCGGTGTTTAAACTCATTCTGGCTGTCAGAAATGCTCTCCTGATCCTGAAAGTGTTGCTAAAAATGTTCACTTTTTAAATGTGGTAATTAAACTTGTCTGTGAGAGCAACAGATGATACATTTCCTGCATTTGTAAACTAAGTATCCCTTTAAGCCCACAAATTTCCTTGCATGTTTCTGTTTGTTAGGTTGGTAAGATCTGAACTCCTGCTGAACTTTCTTGAAAGGAGGGCTGTTATTGGCCAAATAAGGAAATAAAGAGCTATAACCTGCTGCTGCTGCTTTGTGACCTTTTACTTTTAGGATTAGGATTTTCTGGTACTGCGTTTCCTTTGTTAATAAAAGCCTGTGTCCTCAAGGGATGCAGCACTGTAAGCTTGAACTTCAAATAACTATTTTCATTTTTAACTCTTTCAATTAAAATTACGTTCCAAATCAAGATATTTCACTTTGGGCTTTGTCTATATGTACATAAACTTCCCTAGTTGATGCATATATTCATTTGCATTCTTCAGATTGATAAAAGATAATGTTAAATGCACACCTTATGCTTTAGGTGCAAGGTGTTCCTGCTGCAGGGCTGCCACCTGGGGTTTTCTTCAGACATTTATACAGCACTACTCTCTCAACTCAGCATCTGATTCTGAGACTTGTTTTGGAACCATCATCATCATGGCAAATCCCAACGGAATGTGGCTGCCTAGCAGACTGAGCAGCTCCCAGATTGATCTCTAGATAGCTTCTTACGGTAGTCTGGCTGGATATTCAGTTTGTCCATCCCTGGAAATCTTATCGCACCTCTGAAGCTTTTGGTGACCACCTGATCTCCAGCTGTGTAGCGGCATTCTTTGGTAAAGACGCTTCAGAATTAGTTGGACTTCCATTCTAATAACATATCCATACCAAGAAAGCTGCCTAAGCCGACCCAGTGCTGATGATGGAGGCAATTGCTGTGTTTGGCTTAGAACATCCTCATTTCTGATCTCGTCCTGACACTTAATGTGGAGCAGTTGGCAAACACAACAAGAATTGAAAATGTCAATCCAATGCTCTTCAGACTTCGTCAGTGCCATGTTTTGCTGCTATGCAACAAAGTTGGTATAACCAACGTTCTATTGATCTGCAACTTTGTAGCAAGCTTTGATGTTGTGTCATTGCCACAGAGGTTGCCGAAAGGCCAAAAATATGGTGGCAGCTGCTGCTATACAGGTGTCTACATCTCTTGAGCATCCTCCAGTACTGTCTATGATGCTGCCCAAGTCCTCAACAGTTACCACTTTCCCGATGTCCTGTCCGGACAGGTTAATACTGAGCTGGTTATAATCTGGAGCTGGAGGCTGCATGATAGTGATGGTCAAGGTCTTTGTTTTATCCTGATAAATAACCAGACCTATGCGTACTGCTTCTTGCCCGTCAAGATTGACCTGTCCGTGCAGCAATTCACCAAACTGAGCCAACAAGAAATGTCATTGGCTTATTCAAGATCGCAAAACAGAATAATGCTCAGCTCAGCAGCATCGGCAGCTGCCTCCTTGAGCTTATCCATCACCCACTCAATGCTAATATTGAAAACAATGGTGGCAGAACTCCTGTGGAGGTAGGAAACCACGCTGTGTCTCTGCCATTGCTGGAACACAAGAAGAAAATTATGGCTACTTGTCATAACTGTAGCTTTTCAAGAGTGATGTATGAGCATTTTCACACTGTCTGCCCATCTTCCCCATTGCCTGTAACTACTAATCTTACAGCATTATTGGTTTACCAGGAGGAATTGAGATAGTTGGGGGTCCTTTTATAACCTGAGCTCTGAATATTTCTGAAGTTGACCATTGCTGGGTTGGGGACACATTCCTCTCTGGTGTGACTATGCAGACACAATGCTGTTGAAGAATCACAATAAAAGGTAAGTAGCCATTTTATCATGCTAACGCTGTAATGGAACATTTTTACACCTGTTTGCCTGGTTATCTCTAACATCTTTTCAGTATTGTGTGTAATGTACAACAAATCTAAACATGGTATTTTTTGTTGAGAAGGAAAGATAAGGGTTTCTGATATATCTCAGTCAATGGTTTACACGCACACACTCTCTCTCTCAGGCACATGCAGTCATGCACAATTTGAGAGCTGTAGCAAAAGGAATACAAGAAATTTTCAAGCACTTGGGTTATATGTGTTTGTACAGGACTGGCCAAGAGGATAGGTTTCAAAGTTGACTATATTACAAAAGTCTTGTTTTCTCCCTTCTGGTTCTAATTTGAAAGACATGGTTTTTAACAGCATTTTCTTTAAATTTCTTAAATTGAAAGTAAAAATATTTTCCCTGTTTTTAGATATGTGCAGTTTCGTGACTTTCCTTTCACCACGTGATTTAGCATGTTATACTCCTTATTTGCAAAATAAAACCTGTAGTGCTTTTGTATTATGCTGTCAGTTGACTCTGAGTAAATTATATGGTGACACAGTTATTACTTCTGCTGCTGTTGAAAAATCTAAAGTCAGCTCTGGAAGCATTATTGTGGGATTATTTATTATTTTTTAATGGTTCTCATGTTGCCATAAGCTCATGCGCTAGCATTCTCTCATTTGGGCCAGAAGGTGATGGGATTAAACCTAGTACAGTTCTACAGGTTAGCTGAGGTATTATGTGGAATTCCCTTCTGCCCATTTCTGATGATTATCGCCCTGAAACAAGAGATTCCATGCCACTTCTCAGATTGTAAACTCAGTGTTCTGGTCCACCTTCCCTCTGTCAATAAGAGGTTTTAATATGTAAGGCTGCGTTTGTACTATTTTTCAGCTCCTAATGATGACTGTTGTGATTGAGTGCCTTATGTCTTTGAGTTGAGAGTACAGCTTAAACAGAAGTACTGGGTTTGATGTAGAAATTACAGGGTGAGGTTCTAAGGTCTTTGTTATGCTGGAGATCAGGTGATCCAAAAGGTCCTTTATGTCTTCAAATCTAGGAATACTTGTGAGTAAAAGGTGCAGTATGAGATCAAATTCTGATATTTCTATTTGTGTTACTATTGCCAACCCTATACAAAGGCAAGAGCGTCTTCAGCACCAGTATTACCATGTTGTTATAGGGTTTGCTTTACTAGTGAGTTGCTAGATCTCATACATTCCTGTTAATTAAGTTTGTGTGCTTGTGGACCTTATTGCCGTCAAGGCTGGATTTGCTAGGAAGTAGAAGTCATCGCTTGGAGACTGTGCGTCAGATTTGCATCACTTACCCTTTGTTTGAGATTGCTTTGTTGATTTATGAGATAATACAGAGTAGAAAGAAAAGGAGTACTTGTGGCACCTTAGAGACTAACCAATTTATTTGAGCATGAGCTTTCGTGAGCTACAGCTCACTTCATCAGATGCATACCGTGGAAACTGCAGCAGACTTTATATATACACAGAGAATATGAAACAATACCTCCTCCCACCCCACTGTCCTGCTGTATTCTCTGTGTATATATAAAGTCTGCTGCAGTTTCCACGGTATGCATCTGATGAAGTGAGCTGTAGCTCACGAAAGCTCATGCTCAAATAAATTGGTTAGTCTCTAAGGTGCCACAAGTACTCCTTTTCTTTTTGCGAATACAGACTAACACGGCTGTTACTCTGAAACCTGAATACAGAGTAGGGAATTCTCAGAGTTTATCAGAGAATTGTCCCTTGAAGAGTGGTTCCACTATGAAAATGACTGCAAAATATCTGCCTCCTCTGTGTACTCAGTCTTATTTACTTACTTTAATTACAAAAAAATAGCTTTTATTCTTATTAGCTGTATTGGTTTTGCTATTCTACATTGGAGTGAGCTGACTTCTATTCAGATTGGGCAATAATTCTGTCACTATGTTAGATTCCACTTAAAGAATAGTTCATGAACAAGATAAAACCCAGTTTGATCTACCAATTCCAAGCTTAGCTTGCAAGAAAAATCCATCTTTTTTTCCCTTGTTACTTATAAACTGAACAACTTGTCATAGAAATCATCAAGACACTATAATATATATATATATATATATATATATATATATATATAGACCTCAACAATACCAGTCTTACAAAATCATATTTCTGAGAGAAATGGAAAGTTATAACATAGTTTCTTCTTAGGCCGTAAGCTCTTATTATTGAGGAAATAGAATAACCAGTCCAGCTGCTATTGTTTTTAGATTTGGCATACAACCTTGCCACTCTGGTTATCTGAAGACAACTTGGTAACAGTAAGAATATACACTGGACGAATGTGTTCCATTGGTGAAAAAAATTAACTTTAGTTTTTATCTGGTTAAGATCAAACAATGAATTGAATTCTCTTTGTGTGCTGACATCTGAAGATTTATATCTTCCAGCTATATTCCTGTTACAAGAGCTGGCAGAAGTGACCTCTCCAAGGAAGGTCTTTGTTATGGATTTTGCTCTGTTTACATTATTGCCATGAGGGTCACAGTGAAGTACAGTACATTAAAGCTAATACATCACAAGCTGACAGTGGTCTTATCTCTTTGGTACCTCTTCCCCTTCCCAATAAAGAAGAAAGCAAACACAAAGAAGATGAGGTTCTGGAACAGAAAGTTAAATGATAGTTTCCAAAGTGCTTTGGCGTTAATGCCAGGTCCCTGTGTGCAACATATTTTGTATCTGGTCAAATGGCTGCGTAACATTCTTTTCTGTGAGGTTGTTGCAAAAAACTGCTTTTACCACATAAATATTCTCCCTGCTGTAGCACTATTGCAAAAGCAGATACTGAAGAGCCAAAGCTACTGGGTTTCTTCAAAGCCAGCCAGCTGATCATTAGCTGAGGAGGTGGCTCTGGATCAGAAAAAGTGAGAGTTTCAGGCCAGATCTGTACCTCTGTGGAGCTCAGAAGCACCAGAAAAATTCAGCTTCAAGTACTTTCTTTCTTGCAGAGTTTTGGTGATTCTTCACAACCCTTTCCCTCCAGCCATTCCCCCTCATCCTCTGGCAAATAGCATTGGGGAAGCCAGAAGGCTTTTTCTGTTCCCAAGGAGCTTTTTGGGTATGCAAGCTCTAGTCTGCAGCTTCTGCACTATCTCTTTAACTTGGAGAGCGCTGTGGGGGCCACATGAGTATGTTATGCCTCTGTCCGACTAATGAGGGTAGAGGAGATCTAGACTTGTGGGGCAAGATGGCCAAGTGAGTTGGGCACCAACAGAATCAGTTTTCCTCCTCTCTGATCCCCTTCCATTCTGACTTGGCAGGCACTGAGCATATCTGAGTCACCAATGGACCATGTAAATTTGGGGAGGAAATGAGCCACTCAGGGAAGGGGAAGAAAATGAAGAATTAGGGCACAACCACAAGATGAAAGGGGAGGCACCTCACCAAATCCCTCAACAAGCCAAATAAGTTTGGGCAGGGGAGATTGCTGCTATATAATAAAGACCTAATGTACTGTAGAATACATGTGGCCTTGATTACTGTACAGTATGTTAGCATTTGAGTTCTGAAAGCAAATAATGATGGACTTCCCAGAGTATTAAACCAGAAAGTCATTGTAAGCGCGAAGGACTCTGTTCAATAAGGAAAGCACCTCAGATACAAAGTGCTTAGAGAAACAGCAGAGTGCCTTACGTTCTATATATAGAACAGAACCTCTCATTTCCACTGCCAACTGGAATGCTGAGATACTTCTGCTTGTTCTTGTTTTCCATTTCAAGCGGAGATTCAAATATCATACAACTATTGTTTCAAACCCATCAAAATATATTTTATTTCAAAATGTGACTCTCTCAATAGGGTGCAACACAGTTATCTTTTGAAGATGGAGAAATGGATCTCACTGGGCACACTGAACAGCTGACATCTCAGAAGGCCAAGTTCACTTTCAGGTATGAGTATTAAACCTTCTGTTTAATATAGATTCATGAATATGTTTCCCAGCATACAGGACAAGAAGACTATGTCATTTTTATTTTAAGTACATGTGCCCATCGTCATAGTGACTTCCTCCTTTTTTCCTTTCCACCCTGAAAATTCACTCCACTGTATCTTTTACCTTGGATGATGAATGTTAGTGACTTTGACCTGTATTGTATGTTCTGACTGATGATGGGTTATGGGGGAAGGAAGAAATATGCTGCTCTTTTATATGTTTGTGTTTTGCTTTTTTAATCAATTTCACAAGCAGCTTAAAGACTAAGATAAGTGGAGTGCATGTGTCTAAACAAATAAGCACTCCTCTGATCCTTAATGTCCCACAAAAAGTAAATAATTTTCTTGGTTAAACTGTCATCTCTGTTTTTATTATTAAGGTTATTTCTTCAGTTGCTTTTTAGACTTTTATTATATTTGTAGATGCACTTTTATAACCGGTAAAATGCTATATCTAGATCATCCATTGTGCAGGATAGGCAAATTTGCATAGGCACCTTTTGTGAGACCTGTTCTTCTAGGACAATCAGATGAGTAACTCCTCTTTCCTTCAGTTATAGTAGGCAGGAGATAGCTGGTGCTGAAGTCTAACACGGTTGTTGTGATCTAAGTTGTCTGTTAGTTTTTCTGACTGCTTGGGAAAGACTGCTGAAAGGGTGAACTTAGGCCAAGTTTTGAGTGAAATAAAGATGATTTACAATTTGGGTTGGAAACCATGCAAGATTTGGTATGAAACTTGGGGAAAGTAGGTGGTGTTTCACTTTGAGTTTCTGGGTTTCTTCCAATCTGAAATTCTAAGCAAAACTCAGAATGTGAACCAAAACAAAAAATAACCTTTGTGTAAACCCACTGAACCAAAGTCATCAAGTTTCAAGGTGGGTCAGATCATCCACTAATATAACTGATGGCAGGCTGAATTTCATTAAGGACTTAGCCTAGTGAGTTCAGAGCAAAATGATTCCATGCTAGTGTTCACCTGTCCTTATGACAGGTTAAATCTTAATGAGAAGTTGAGAAGTTATTTGTATAAATCACAGTACTGTGAAGTCACTTTTTAGAATGTGAAATAATCTGGTGTCCATTAATATTCTTTGTTGTAGAAAACTAGTTATGACAGTACATTGCCTAACTGTGAACTAAAAGATGTACTTTGGAAAACTAAACATGACTGCTAAGATATCATAGTCAAACTAACAACTCAATTTTGGTGAAGGCAAATAATCCTTTACTATAATTTTGCATTTTCTAGTCAGTTGTCAAAACTGTATGAACTAAAAGCCCTGAGCAGTATGTGTAAAACTCTATCCCCACATATATTTTTGCTTTCATTTTGTTCTTCTCTCTCTTGCTCATTCCACTCCGTGCCATCTCATTCATCTTTGCCTTCCTTCAGTCTGCACCTATGCTTGGAATCACCTACTATTTCTGTGTACTAAGCACCTTCCATTTTCTACTTTTAAATACCTCCTTAAAATCTACTTCTTTCATGTAAGCTTATTACACTGATTCACTCTGAAATTGTCTCCAACTTCTTGTGACTAAATTGTTGTCCTGTGTTTCACACTTTAGCAGAGTTGGATAATAAGCTATTAGAAGCAGTAAACTTGTTTTTCTCCACGTTTGTTTTGTACCATCTTCTGTACCATCTTATGGTGCTCTAAATCTAAATAAAGATTTCCCCATCACTATCCTCCTTACAGAGTAGATGTATATTCATGTAAATGACACAGGATGCCACAGGGATATTTAACCACTGTTTCACACTCTTTTTAGGACTCTTCTGGACATATGACAGCCTGTTTATGGAATACTTTTTCCTCCTTATTGAGTAGTCTTTGTTTTGAAATCTGTTTTCTAATCACAGTATTGCCAACTTCTCTGATTTTTATCATGTCTAGCAATTTCGGGGTATTGTTTAACCTGTCTCATGAAAACATGATGAAAGGCTGCCAATTCACAAATTTTCTCTTATTCAGAATGGTCACCATCTTCTATGACTGTCAATGGGGCTGAAGCTAGTAAGATAGCCACCAATCTCTCATGATTTCTTAGAGTCTGACTCATGATTTCTGAGCTCTTGAAATTTGCCTTACTGTAATCAGCATTGTCATGAAGATTTCTTATCTAATTTATCTGTCATGCTTAGATGGTCCCCATCACTCTAGTACCTGAGCCTATTGCAGGGTTTAAGGTGTTGTTCTTACAACTCCCATGTGAAGTAGGGAAGCACTATTATCCCCATTTTACAGGTGGGGAACTGAGACAGATCACACAGTAAGGACTTGCCCAGATCACACAGGAAGTCTGTTGCCTGGCAGGGAATTGAACCCAGGTCTCACAAGCGCCAGGCTATCAGGTCATCTTTCCTTTTAGGGCACATCACCAATTTCTTTTTCCCTATCAATACAGATGCTTCTCTGTCTTTGTCATTTCATGTTGTGTCTGGCTTTCTCCTCTTCAAGGAACATTGGGGAAGGCCATGGTCTTTAACCCATCTGTCTGATTTGTTTTGTTTGTTTGTTTAGCCACCCACTTTGGGGCCCTGGTCATCACCTGGATGGTATGGCAATTTCCAGTTTCTTTTTAAATCCTTTCTGACATCAGTCTATTTGTAGAATGGTAACGTTGTTGTGAAGCGGTATCAAAGTTTTTTTCCAGCTTGCTATGCACCTGCCAGGTCTCCAAGCTATATGCTTGCTGTTTTGCGTTCATCAAACATGTATTGAACCTAGTCAGCTTGGTTGCCAATGTTTTTTATAAAATTTAATGAAAGGCTGCTACAGCCTGTTTCACCTGCTGTAATTATTATGCATCGCCAAATCTGTGCATTCATTTGTTTCTTTAATGTCTCTTGATCCCATTGATTTGTAATTGGGATTAATCAAGCCCTGCTCACGATATATTCATGATTATTCTTGTCCTTATGCTTGTACCCAGTGTGTTTTTGATAATGTCACTTCTTCCCTGAGTCATATTGTTCTTATTTGACAACATGTTGTTTATCAAGATAACCAAGACCCTGCCTCTACTCAGGGTTCTTCATAATTGTCTGCATCTCCAGCTATCAATCACTTTTCTTTTTGTATTATTGAGGTGCTTCCTGAGTAAATTAGACTTACAAGGTGAGGTCTCTAGTTCATGGAGTCTTCTCCACTTCTCTTTCCCCCAAGTAAAGGAGGCTATATTGTTTGTTTTCATTTAATCTCTGTATCCTGCACCCCATTCTGGCTGTGGTGTGAAGACTTTCACACATAGCAGGGTCTTATAGCATGCCCATAAACTGGTCAAACTCTGAATTAGTCTGACTTTGTCTGGAAGCTCATTTCACAGCCATTGAATGAGAATAGCTGATCTCCAGATCTTATATGATGCATCTTGAGTTTTGTAAACTCTCTGGCAGTTCATGGATGGAGAGATGCAATATGAGATGTAGTTGGGTCTTGATCCGTTGAGGGCTTTGAACATTGAAATCAAAGCTTGAACAGGCAGGGGAAGCAGATTAGGAGCCAATGGAGGGGCCAGAACAAAGGGATGATATGTTTGTAACAAACTCTTTCTGTGTTGCTTCTTCCTACAGTCACACATACAGTGAGCTACCATATCCAGTCTGGGACTGACGAATTCAAGGATCATGGTGGCCAGATTTGAAAGCGGGGAGTAGGAAAGGGATCCTAATCAGATAAAATGCTGCAGTAAATTAATCTTCTGGCAGAAAATACCTTGTTCTTGCATATCACAATTTTAAACTTGTTTAAATGCAAGAGATTTCATGTATTTAAAAACAATACTTTCCCCCTTCCCCAAAATATTAAAATGAGGAGTCTCAAACTCTTCTCCCCATAGTTTGGAAATATGTACTGGGGTAATTTCCTGAGTTTTAGTGGATTTAAAGTAAATTCAAGACAAAGATTTAATTCTGAAAAAACAAAGGTGCCCTGCAATTTCTGTGGAATTCAGCCAGATGTGGGTTATAATCTATTAAAAACTCTGAGCAAAATTTCAGTTCTTAAATTTCAAGGGCTTTCCTTTGTTTTCATACATGCTTTACCTTAGTAAAGAAGGGGAAGACTACCTGAAAAAATTAAGTCTTTGCTCTCTAAACAACTGACTTCTAAAGAAAATAGTGAGAAGAGTACTGAAGATAAACTGTCCACCTCAAATTGACTGGCTGAATATATTAAAAATATTAGCAATATTTGTAATAATAACAGTTCTTGCAGAAATTAGCAAAATAGTTTTGTCTTTTATTAAGTTTCAAATTAGATCATTTTACTGTTATTTCTGGAACAATTATTTTCCTGTATATGCAAGTATTATTTCTTTTTATGTTTTGCTGTCTTCTCTTTTTTTCTCTTGTCTAAATGTATCTCATGTTTTTCTTGAGGACTTTCTAAATGTTCAAGACTCTAAATTGTTCCTGTCAGATGAGAATGATGTATCTGGAAATAACATGTTCAAAACAAACCCCACAAACAGTTGCCAAAGCCACTAGAACCCAAACCTTGTTGAATGCTGTTCACCATATTCGCAAATGGCTTTTTTTTTTTTTCCAACTGTGGCAAAATTGTTTGTGATTTTGAGTCATGCAAATGTAAAAATAAATAAATAAAAGTCTTTATGCATATGTTATGATTGAAATTTTATGACTTTGTAACTCAATCAGGTTAAAAGCTTCAGACAACTTGTTTTATACTCTTCATTGAGGTAGGAAAAACTATTCCATTTGAGGGAAAGCTGTTCGTTTACTGAAAGCTATGAACATTTATGTGGCATCTCATGAAAATAGAAATAGAAGGTGCTGAGCACGTTCAGGTGGTGCTAAGAACCATATAGGATGAGGCATTATCTGCCTAGACTGTCCAAGCACTTGCCCTGTAAAGGTGCTTTGATACCCTGTGGACCTTATCCTGTAGGGTTCTGAAACTTTTGAGAATTGAAAGTGTTCGGCACCTTGCAGGAGGAGAACCTGTATTCTATTACTAACACTTGCTAGTTTTTCTGTTTGTTTGGGTGGCAGTGGGGTGTTTGGTTTTTTTTAACTTACACTATGAAGGGTAGAGTTTGTTACAATTCACTGTAGGTCTATTTTTTTGCAATTTTTGAAGGTGTCATTTTTATTTTGGATCTGCTACCAGGGAAAGAAGGGGGTGTTTTGTTTGTATACAAGGTGGGGAAAATAATGGTCAAAGGGGAAGGAACAAATTGCATTGTTCAGTAATAAATGCTCATATAAACATGTATAAAATAAAAGAAACACTTATTAAAATCAAATCCATATTTTTCTACTTAGAATGCAGATCACAATTTTATTGATTGTTATACAAGAACAATAATACATTTGTGCAGAAGAAATATGGTATTTTTCCTCACTACCATTCCTCTTTCCTGGCTGGATCTACTTGAGTGAAGCGGTTTACAGCTAACAGTAGGATCTCTGGACTCTACAGTAGTTCAGCAGGAATTTATCGCCAGCCCTGAAATTCCACCCGCTTGGCACACCATGTGGAAACAGAAGTGTTGTTTTTGCAGACCTCATTTAAAAAAGTTTTTCCACAGTAAAAATAACCCTGTTAACAAAAAATAAACCTAATCTATTTGAAAGTAGATATTTAGTTTATTAACATTGGATTACTTGGAATTCAGAGAATATTTCATACATGGATAATTCATTAAGTGTTTAATTACACTTGTTCCCTCTGGCCTTCCACTTCTTTTCAGCAGAGGCGAGGGTCACAGTTCCTTGACCCACTTGATTTAAACGCAGTGAATATATAAATAAAGCATATCTGTAGCACCTTCCTTCTCCTCCTCTGTTCACTTTGCTTATGTTCTTCTTTGTCTTGCTGTATCCTGACAGCCTGGAAAGCAGAGGTGGAGCATTGTTAAAACCTGGTGCCTTCAAGCTGTATGATATATTTCTGCATTTTTAGGTAGTTGATCTAATGTGAATTAAGCAAAAAACAGGTTTTTAGTGGACAGATTCTTGATTTTGGTGCTCAGTATTTTGAGTGTCTCCTAGATAAATACATTTAAGTTACATAAATGAGGTGGGGAAGGTAAGGGTTCTTTTTAAAACTATTTTTAAAAAATAGACCTACAGTGAATTGTAACAAACTCTACCCTTCATAGTGTAAGTTAAAAAAAACCAAACACCCCACTGCCACCCAAACAAACAGAAAAACTAGCAAGTGTTAGTAATAGAATACAGGTTCTCCTCCTGCAAGGTGCTGAACACTTTCAATTCTCAAAAGTTTCAGAACCCTACAGGATAAGGTCCACAGGGTATCAAAGCACAGGGTATTAAAACTGATTTTGGAGGTTTCTTAAATTCTTTCACATTTAATCTATTTATTTTTCCTTTTTTTGGAGGCAATTAATTTGTAGGGTGGGGTGACTGGAGCACTTCTCTCCTCTTTTGTAGGGAGAGTCTGTGGTCCTCTCTCTGGCTGCAACTCCCACAACATCCTCTGAATGTTCAGCTGCCTTCTTCATCTCACGACAGTGTATTCTCCACTACTTTCTACTGTTGTTAAGATCTTTCCCTTTACCTTCCACAGCACTCATCCCATCTAGCATCGCCATCTACAGTCTCTCCTTTTGGGTCCTACGTCATTTTGGTTTGATTCTGACCATCCTTGCTTTAAAAAAAAATCAGTTTGTCTTCCGACTGAGTCTGTTGGAACCACTACTAGAAGCAGATGCTGACCATCCTGGGGGCAGTTTACTCTCTCACCCAGTGAGTCTCAGCTGGCAGCTTTTAAAAATTCCAGGATTGGTGTAGAAATTGAATTAGCATATGCAAATACATTAGTATAATATGTAAATAAAATATTGGGTCAGAACCATGTACATTCCCTATATGGATAAAATATTTATGCTTCCTCTGAAATTCCCATTAGTAATTGGGCACAGAGCATTTTTTTTTGCCCGTGAAAAAGCACAACCCAGCACATGCCAAACAAACAGCACAGCCAGTGTTTGTGGGTGCTTTACCTTGTGGATGTTTTCCCTTATCGAATGCTTACAGCAGCTGATATGGCTGGATATGCTTGTGTAATGCAAACAAGGGATGAAAAGCACAGTTCCGTAAGTACATTTAACCTCCCTGTCTTTAGGAGTAAACATTTCCTTTGCTTCTCATTTGTCTATGGTCACTGTAGACCCCACCGGGTATGCTCAGGATTGCAGCTCTGCTTTCCTACTTGTTCTGGAGCATTCCATTCCAGAGGCAGCAATTTCATAATCTGCATTTTTTTCCTCTTACAAATTTTCATGGAATTTACAGTTATCAGCCCAAGAAATGCTGCCTCACCAAGTTCGGCCTGTGCTAAGGATTACTTGGCACACAGCCTGGACAAGGCTGTAACAGTACGCAAACTGAAGGAATAAGTAAATAGCATGGTAGGTATTTGACTTTTACCTTATTTATTCGGTTTGTTGCTGCTTGTTGGGTTACACGCAATCTCAGATATGGTTGAATGAGAGGTTTTCTACTGTCCTCAGTCTGGAGGGGAGCTTCTTCCAGCTGAGATTGGGGATACTTCCCCAGCATGTCCTGAGGCAAACAGTCCAATATGGGTCCAATCCATCATACTCCCCAGGAGAAATGGAATTCTATCACGGCACGGTTCCTCACATTAACTTTATGAAAGTCAAAAAGAACAGGCTTCATTAGTTGTCTCCGAACAAATCCCATACAGCATTCCAGATCAGTTCTCTGTGTTCTTCTGAAAAGTTTGTGTAGAATGCCTTAGCTTAAGAACGCATCAAATTAATTTTCCCATTTTAAATTTCACAAAACATTAATTCCTAATATAGTATTTTGGGGGGTGGGGGTGGGCGGACGGAAAGGTTCAGGTATCTGGCTACAAAGGCACTGAAGGTGCACAGCAACTCTGAAGATCAGGCTATGTACTTAGGCACCTAACATTAGGCCTTAACTTTGAAAATTTTGCCCTCGGTGTTTCAAATGAACTATTGGGCATGCATGCTACTACATTTTTTTTAAAACAATACTCATCAGCACTTTTAACAACGTGCCTGGAAGCCCATCCTTGTGATAGACTGTAAAGGATCTGGCAGAGATCAATAAATATAGAGCAATGAAGAATTTAAATAGTAAATGATAATAGCACCTTTGGTCCATGGTCGGTCAGACTGTGGTCTCAGCTACCACAATATGGTAGCATCAGGGAGATATTCTCTTTTTAATATAGACCACCGTAGTAGATTTAGCACAATAGACTTAGAGACACACAAGCACATTCTTAAATTATCCTAAATATGATTTTAATAGTCAGGGGCAAACCTTGGAAGGCTGGCAACTTTGATTCAAATAAACATCTAAAAAAGTGCTTGTTAAATTCTCATACGATGCAAAATAATCTGTCCTTTTTTGTGTAGAAATTATTTTGAAAGTCTGATAAGGACTGTAATAGGCCTAACTGGTGCTATGGAACCTAGAAAGAACCTTCCATGCATCATTTGTGTAGGGACTAAATGCTCCAAAGTTCCCATCTGTAGCTGGAAGGCAGACTCAGTGTCTTGCTGTTCTGACTTACTGGGCCAGACCTGCTCTTTCAATTACAAATATATTAAAATGCTCAAGATATGTAGGATGGGTTTAAAACATGGTTAAGGCAAAACAATCAAACATCACAAACATTTTGTGAGGGTGTGTTCCCTGTGGCTCCACTGAGATGGAAGTGCTTGCTTACCTGTTTTCCGAGCCTTCACCCTTCTGTATACACTGGGTGGCACAGAGTCTATAAAGAGCCTCTCCTGTAGGTCCCACTCCTGGGTTCTTGTTTTGTGGGAAAACTTTTTCTCTCTGAATTTTTAAACTTCAGCTGTCAAGAATTTATAAGGCCTGTGAGCACATTGTCAGCAGAGCTTGTAATTGCTGTGAGCCCCACGGTCTACTATATGTAACTGTGCCTGTGGAATTCATTAATTTCTGAGGCCTGAAATTTGGGGCTTATTCATGTGATCATAAGCTCCAAAAGCTATTTCAGCAAAATTTCTAACTATTGCTTTCTACCTTCCCTCAGGTTATTCACCAGTGATATGACATAATCTGCAGGGGCAGAGATACACCTATTTCATCTTTTTTTTCCCTCCTCAGTATCAGCTTGTGTACTGCTTGTTGACAAAACTGTGATCCCTTTTCAATCAAGGGCCTGAATGTGAAGGCTGTAAGCACCCGTCTTTAAAGTAACCAAAGATCCCTTCTATCCAATGTGGGCTGACTGGACGTGTAGAAGAGTAAACTGTTGTAATTCATATACTCTAAGGCAGTGGTTTTCAAATCTTTTTTCTGGGGACCCTGTTGAAGAAAATTGTTGATCCTACAACCCAGCAGAGCTGGAGATGAGGGGTTTGGGGTATGGGAGGGGCTCAGGGCTGGGGCAGAGTGTTGGGGTGAGGGCTGCAGGGTGGGACTGGAATGAGGGGTTCAGGGTGTTGGAGGGGGCTCTGGGCTGTGGGAGGGGGTCAGGGCTCTGGGGTGGCGGTGCAGGCTCTGGGTGGGGCTAGGGATGAGGGGTTTGGTGTGAAGGAAGGGGTTCCAGGTTTGGGGGGTGGGGCTCAGGGCTGGGACAGGGGATTGGAGTGTGGGATTGGGTGCAGACTTACGTCTGGTGGCTCCCGGTCAGCAGCACAACGGGGTGCAGAGCCAGGCTTCCTGCCTCTCCTGGCAAAATGGCCCGCGCTGTGCCCCGGAAACGGCCAGCAACAGGGCCGGCTCCTAGGCAGAGAAGTGTAAGCGGTTTCGCGTGACACTTGCCCGCAGGCACCGCCCCCCCTCCGCCCTCCCATAGCTCCCACTGGCCAGTGCTTGGGGCAGGGGCAGCGCACGGAGCCCCGTGGCCCCTCTGTGTAGAAGTCTGATCCATTGCTGGCCGCTTCCAGGGTGCAGCACAGTATCAGAACGGGTAGGCACTAGCCTGCATTAGCTGGGTAGCACTGCCCATGGGACTTCTAATGTCCCGGTCGGCGGTGCTGACCAGAGCAAGGCGACCCAGTGCCTTACATGCCGCGACCCAGTACTGGGTCGCGACCCATAGTTTAAAAAACACTGCTCTAAGGGACAGACTAAAGTGACAGCTAGCTACTCCAGACTGTGCGTACAGGATGCACACTTATATAGGGAAGATGTTGGAAGTTTAACTACAAATTTCTTGAGTGTCTGCTCTTCAGGATTTTTAAACCTATAAAGAACTATTTTCTGTTCTTGCACTGTAGCATTTTCATAGGTTGAATGAAAAGTAGAATTTGGTACTAATAGTCTATTAATGTTGTTCTAAAGGGTAATATCTTCTCCTCTTTAACTTTCTCTTAACCAAACTGTATATCTGGGGGTAAAAATTGATTTAGATAAGGACTAGTGATCATTTTTTGGATTAAAATAGGTTTAAAGTATTTTTTCCTAGTGCATATATGAAATGTGCTCTTCCTGGTTTAGGCCTCAATATTGCAAATACTCAGCACATGGGTAACTGTTAAGCACATGCTTAAGTGTTTGCAGAATGGTGACATTAATATATTAATTGTCCATCTCCTGTTTTAAAAACCTTGTATTTCTGTTAATTTGTTTTTATGTTCGACTTAAAAATAAACTTGTATGTTTTCATTGGCCTTGAGCCTAAGTTTTTAATGGTAAATATATTAATTTAAGGTGACAGAGAACCTATTTATCATGATTACCCTCACAGCGTTCCTCTATAATACATAGAAGGAACAGGAAGACAACTCCTAGCCCACAGAACTTAAACAAAATAGGAGTTACTTGGAGAAAGCTGTAATTCTTGCTAATTTTCCCTCTACAAATCAAACACCAAAGTCACTTCTTGTGGTTGTCTTTTTTGGGTCTGTAGGAGTTAGCAGCTTAATTTCTTGGTATTCTTTGGTTCTGAACAAGTCTAGAATATCAGAAAAAGTAGTCGTCTTGTATTCTGGTGTTTCCACTTCTATCTGAAAGCAGGAATTGGAGGAAAGTCTGAATGGAACTGAAAAAAATTAACCAAACTTTTTCACACACAAGATTTTTATCTGAGTTTTTGACAATAGTTCTGATCAGACCTTAATTTTTCTGAACAATTTAATCAGTTAAATTCAGTCTATTAATTACCTAGAAATCTACATGAATTTATACTAATACTTTACCAGTCCACCCCTCCCCCTCTAAATCTTGAAGGTGAGGTAAAGAAAAAGAGAGAAAATATGTAGCAAAATAAAGCAGATATTTTGAAAGTGTATTGCTTGCGACTGCTATAGGAATAAAATTTCGCATAAGATAAAAGTAGTTCATAGAAGACATTTATTTTTGGGACTGATTGTTTTAAGTGCTCTCCATTCTATTTTTAGAGAGTATACATTTTTTAAAACAGAAATATTTTAGCAGTAGCTATATTGAAAAACAAAGTTGCAAAAGATTGTTACAAGGCTACATTAATTAGCTTTTCATTTCCGCATTATCTTTAGCAAACCAGCCTAATTTCTAAATCAAGTTGCTTCCAAGTCATCATTATGCAATTGAATAAAGAATCTTAACCAGGAAATTTACTTCATTAAGGGAAAAGAAATGCCTAAATCTGTCAACGGTCACTTGCAATCATTGTCCTCTTCCTGGTCAAAGAGGGTGGATGACTAACTCTTGGCAATATGTGAAGTGGCCCCCTTGTTTTAGCTTCACACTTTCTCTAAACAGTGGATTAACATCCATTGGTTTATGTAACTTCTTGTAGTGTGATTAAATTTGGATCTGCTTACGGCTGAAGAAACATCCAGCAGACTTTTGTTAGATGGCGAGCCTTCCCTTCTGCTCTTTTCAACACTGTTTCTGGAGGTTCCAACACCCTAAATGACATAAGGAAATGGAAATCAGACTGGCAAAGAGAGTGGGAATTTTTTTCTACCTGATTATTTTTCTTGAGATTTTTACGTCAATCCAGATGTCTTCTTTTTTCAGATTAGCAACTGCTGATGTATAGTTTACATTTTAATGCCTACAGAGAAGCCATGTGTTTCAAGATATTCTGTAAGCAGGTTTCATATGACCCTCATTGAGCCAGCAAGCAGCAAAAAAATATTAGCATCATCTCCAGCAGCTAGCAGGGAGGTACTATATTCCACGTCTGAACCATCATAGAGGATCTCAAAAATTTTCAGGAAGGAAATATTTCCCATTTAAGTGGGTCAAATTGTGTCTTCAGAGGTGCTCATTGTGCCTTTCTAACTCAGTAGGGTTGCATGCATCTAATTGGTGGCACAGTGTATGGACCACTTTGTTGTAATTATATGTTGACTGTTTTTGATATTGGTTTGATATCCTTAAAATATGGTGTGCATAGGGAAATTGATTGAAATAGCTATTGCAGTCAAAGCTATTCCGCACTAGTTCCCTGTGTGGATATCCTGTTCTGAAATAAGTCACTTTATTTTGAAACAAAAATTATCCTGCAATAAAACAACTTTTATTCCAGAATAGAGTGTTCACACGGGGAGGCATAGCTCATTCTACAATAGCTGCTCCAGTCAGTTTCCCCATGTAGACAAGCTCTTGGGTAAATGACTACTAATGTAATGTCTTCCTTTCTCATTCAAAACATATAAATTCTCATCCAAAGATATGTCAGCCATTTCCAGTTGCAACATCTCTTATGTACATTATTGAGTTCTCCACTTAAATTCCTTTGACTGCCTTTCTTGTCTGTCTTAATGTGTTTTTTATAGATATTCCTCATGTATTCCTTAGTACAGGTTCATGTGTGTTTTTGCTCCCTCTTTCTTAGTGATGTGACAAGAACAGTAGAGATTTCTGGGGAAGGTGGCCCTCTGGGGATACATGTAGTACCCTTCTTTTCATCTCTGAGTGGAAGGTAAGATGTTTTCCATATTTTAGAGAAGCATGTTAATGAAAAAGGCATCGATGTGTTTGTTTATCTTAAAATATCTCTACCGTGAAAACATGAGGGGGAACTAAAACTGTTTTTTTAACAGCGGATAACCAAGCTCAGTATACCGTATCCCTTCACTGACATCTATGTTGTTGTGTGTGTATATTCAGAGAACAAAACCCATTTCTGTTATATGTTCATAATGTTTGTACTTTCAAGGATCTCTGAATTTTTTTCTGAATGAAAACATGGTAACATGGTCTTTAGTTAAGATTATTGTACTTCTTGAAAGGTGTTTTTTTTTTGTCCAGATGGATTTTTCTCCCCTACCCCTTATTGCCAAATAGCAGAGTAGACATAGAAAAGTCAAAATGACTTGCTTGCTTAATTTTTTTTTTCAAGTCACCTTTCAAATTAGGTTCTTTAGCATTTATAAAATGTGCACTATACCGTGGACTTTTCTTTTGCATGGTAAGATTATTTTAATTGTCAATTATTTAACACAGTTTATTGAGATCACAAAAGACTACCATAGTGGAAATTTCATATTGATGTACTGTAGTCGAGTATATGTCAGCATTTTCATTATAACTCCCTATTTTCCAAGTTATGTAACTCGGATGTAAAAATTTTCTCTAGACTGAAATTTAACAGATGAGGTCTCTGCCAAAGAACTAATTTGTAGTGCTGGCAGTATAAGAGCCCTGTGACAGGGATGGAAAATTGCTAGTGTCATAAATGGCATCACTTTATAGTAAAATGGCTGCTTCTAGTATAAGGCCAATTATAATTACAAACTTTAAAAAAGGTCACAGTCTAATCATGAAGAGAAATGTTTCTTAACTTACCAATTTTCAGACTGTTGAAGTGAGGAGGAAAAGTGTTTTGTGTTTTTTTCTTTTTTCTTTTTCTTTTCAGGTAGTATATTGTTTGCGAATGTTTTCTCAGCGGGATCTGAGACTTCAGATGGACTCAAATTAAACTGGGGTATTTTAGTTGCCAGATCAAAAAGCAGGTTGACCATCTGCTACTGCTTGAAAAAATGCCATCACCTTATTTCAGGAGCAAGGGTTGGCAGTCAGGAGTTCTGAGTTCCATCATTGGCTCTGTCTCAGACTTCCTGTTTTACCTTGGGCAAGCCACTCTGTTCCCCCATCTCTAAAATATAGGCAATACTTCCTTATGTTATAGGGGCATCTTGAGTCTTAATGTGCTAATTCTTCTTAAGTACTTTGAGACCCTGAGGTGGAAGGCACCATAAAATTGCAAAATATTATCAGGTTTCAGAGTAACAGCCGTGTTAGTCTGTATTCGCAGAAAGAAAAGGAGTACTTGTGGCACCTTAGAGACTAACGAATTTATTTGAGCATGAGCTTTCGTGAGCTACAGCTCACTTCATCAGATGCATACCGTGGAAACTGCAGCAGACTCTATATATACACAGAGAATATGAAACAATACCTCCTCCCACCCCACTGTCCTGCTGGTAATAGCTTATCTAAAAGCCATTTCCAGCACAAATCCAGGTTTTCTCACCCTCCACCCCACCACACAAATTCACTCTCCTGCTGGTGATAGCCCATCCAAAGTGACAACTCTTTACACAATGTGCATGATAATGAAGTTAGGCCATTTCCTGCACAAATCCAGGTTCTCTCACTCCCTCACCCCCCTCCAAAAACCCACCCCCATACACACACAAACTCACTCTCCTGCTGGTAATAGCTCATCCAAACTGGCCACTCTCCAAGTTTAAATCCAAGTTAAACCAGAACATCGGGGGGGGGGGGGGTAGGAAAAAACAAGAGGAAATAGGCTACCTTGCATAATGACTTAGCCACTCCCAGTCTCTATTTAAGCCTAAATTAATAGTATCCAATTTGCAAATGAATTCCAATTCAGCAGTTTCTCGCTGGAGTCTGGATTTGAAGTTTTTTTGTTTTAAGATAGCGACCTTCATGTCTGTGATTGCGTGACCAGAGAGATTGAAGTGTTCTCCGACTGGTTTATGAATGTTATAATTCTTGACATCTGATTTGTGTCCATTTATTCTTTTACGTAGAGACTGTCCAGTTTGACCAATGTACATGGCAGAGGGGCATTGCTGGCACATGATGGCATAAATCACATTGGTGGATGTGCAGGTGAACGAGCCTCTGATAGTGTGGCTGATGTTATTAGGCCCTGTGATGGTGTCCCCTGAATAGATATGTGGGCACAATTGGCAACGGGCTTTGTTGCAAGGATAAGTTCCTGGGTTAGTGGTTCTGTTGTGTGGTATGTGGTTGTTGGTGAGTATTTGCTTCAGGTTGCGGGGCTGTCTGTAGGCAAGGACTGGCCTGTCTCCCAAGATTTGTGAGAGTGTTGGGTCATCCTTTAGGATAGGTTGTAGATCCTTAATAATGCGTTGGAGGGGTTTTAGTTGGGGGCTGAAGGTGACGGCTAGTGGCGTTCTGTTATTTTCTTTGTTAGGCCTGTCCTGTAGTAGGTAACTTCTGGGAACTCTTCTGGCTCTATCAATCTGTTTCTTTACTTCCGCAGGTGGGTATTGTAGTTGTAAGAAAGCTTGACAGAGATCTTGTAGGTGTTTGTCTCTGTCTGAGGGGTTGGAGCAAATGCGGTTGTATCGCAGAGCTTGGCTGTAGACGATGGATCGTGTGGTGTGGTCAGGGTGAAAGCTGGAGGCATGCAGGTAGGAATAGCGGTCAGTAGGTTTCCGGTATAGGGTGGTGTTTATGTGACCATTGTTTATTAGCACTGTAGTGTCCAGGAAGTGTATCTCTTGTGTGGACTGGACCAGGCTGAGGTTGGTGGTGGGATGGAAATTGTTGAAATCATGGTGGAATTCCTCAAGGGCTTCTTTTCCATGGGTCCAGATGATGAAGATGTCATCAATATAGCGCAAGTAGAGTAGGGGCTTTAGGGGACGAGAGCTGAGGAAGCGTTGTTCTAAATCAGCCATAAAAATGTTGGCATACTGTGGGGCCATGCGGGTACCCATAGCAGTGCCGCTGATCTGAAGGTATACATTGTCCCCAAATGTGAAATAGTTATGGGTAAGGACAAAGTCACAAAGTTCAGCCACCAGGTTAGCCGTGACATTATCGGGGATAGTGTTCCTGACGGCTTGTAGTCCATCTTTGTGTGGAATGTTGGTGTAGAGGGCTTCTACATCCATAGTGGCCAGGATGGTGTTATCAGGAAGATCACCGATGGATTGAAGTTTCCTCAGGAAGTCAGTGGTGTCTCGAAATGGCTTTTAGATAAGCTATTACCAGCAGGACAGTGGGGTGGGAGGAGGTATTGTTTCATATTCTCTGTGTATATATAGAGTCTGCTGCAGTTTCCACGGTATGCATCTGATGAAGTGAGCTGTAGCTCACGAAAGCTCATGCTCAAATAAATTCGTTAGTCTCTAAGGTGCCACAAGTACTCCTTTTCTTTCTGCGAATACAGACTAACACGGCTGTTACTCTGAAACCTGTCATTATGCAAGGCACTGCATTTAGCCGTATGGAGTGGAAATCTATCAACTGCATGAAAAAACTTGCACAGATACAGACAGACATCATCTTCCTTTCCAAATGCAAACAGATGGACATCGTACCAAAAGGACTGAAGGTAAAAAATCCATTACAATCTACATACCACACAGACTATGCTGACAGCTTGTGCCACACGCTCTCAAAGAAACTGCGGAATCACCTGATCAACATCCTCTACAGCAAACAGGGACAGATTAAGAATGAGCTCTCAAAAATGGATACTCTCATAAAAAACCAACCTTCCACACAAACTTCCTCGTGGCTGGATTTTACTAAAACTAGACAAGCCATTTACAACGCACACTTTGCTTCTCTACAAAAGAAAAAGGACACTAAACTTTCTAAACTACTACATGCTACAAGGGGCCACAGCAATGGTTCCCTCAACCCACCTAGCAATATTGTTAACCTATCCAACTATACTCTCAGCCCAGCAGAAGCAGCTGTTCTATCCCGGGGCCTCTCCTTCTGCCCCTCCACCCCTACGAACATGATACAGTTCTGTGGTGACCTAGAATCCTATTTTCGACGTCTCCGACTCAAGGAATATTTCCAAAATACCTCTGAACAACATACTAATCCACAGAGGTCTCCCTACCAACACTACAGAAAGAAGGATTCTAGGTGGACTCCTCCTGAAGGTCGAAACAGCAGACTGGACTTCTACATAGAGTGCTTCCGCCGACGTGCACGGGCTGAAATTGTGGAAAAGCAGCATCACTTGCCCCATAATCTCAGCCATGCGGAACGCAATGCCATCCACAGCCTCAGAAACAACTCTGACATCATAATCAAAAAGGCTGACAAAGGAGGTGCTGTTGTCATCATGAATAGGTCGGAATATGAACAAGAGGCTGCTCGGCAGCTCTCCAACACGAGTTTCTACAAGCCATTACCCTCTGATCCCACTGAGAGTTACCACAAGCAACTACAGCATTTGCTCAAGAAACTTCCTGAAAAAGCACAGGATCAAATCCGCACAGACACACCCCTGGAACCCCGACCTGGGATATTCTATCTACTACCCAAGATCCATAAACCTGGAACTCCTGGGCGCCCCATCATCTCAGGCATTGGCACCCTGACAGCAGGATTGTCTGGCTATGTAGACTCCCTCCTCAGGCCCTACGCTACCAGCACTCCCAGCTACCTTCGAGACACCACTGACTTCCTGAGGAAACTTCAATCCATCGGTGATCTTCCTGATAACACCATCCTGGCCACTATGGATGTAGAAGCCCTCTACACCAACATTCCACACAAAGATGGACTACAAGCCGTCAGGAACACTATCCCCGATAATGTCACGGCTAACCTGGTGGCTGAACTTTGTGACTTTGTCCTTACCCATAACTATTTCACATTTGGGGACAATGTATACCTTCAGATCAGCGGCACTGCTATGGGTACCCGCATGGCCCCACAGTATGCCAACATTTTTATGGCTGATTTAGAACAACGCTTCCTCAGCTCTCGTCCCCTAAAGCCCCTACTCTACTTGCGCTATATTGATGACATCTTCATCATCTGGACCCATGGAAAAGAAGCCCTTGAGGAATTCCACCATGATTTCAACAATTTCCATCCCACCACCAACCTCAGCCTGGTCCAGTCCACACAAGAGATACACTTCCTGGACACTACAGTGCTAATAAACAATGGTCACATAAACACCACCCTATACCGGAAACCTACTGACCGCTATTCCTACCTGCATGCCTCCAGCTTTCACCCTGACCACACCACACGATCCATCGTCTACAGCCAAGCTCTGCGATACAACCGCATTTGCTCCAACCCCTCAGACAGAGACAAACACCTACAAGATCTCTGTCAAGCTTTCTTACAACTACAATACCCACCTGCGGAAGTAAAGAAACAGATTGATAGAGCCAGAAGAGTTCCCAGAAGTTACCTACTACAGGACAGGCCTAACAAAGAAAATAACAGAACGCCACTAGCCGTCACCTTCAGCCCCCAACTAAAACCCCTCCAACGCATTATTAAGGATCTACAACCTATCCTAAAGGATGACCCAACACTCTCACAAATCTTGGGAGACAGGCCAGTCCTTGCCTACAGACAGCCCCGCAACCTGAAGCAAATACTCACCAACAACCACATACCACACAACAGAACCACTAACCCAGGAACTTATCCTTGCAACAAAGCCCGTTGCCAATTGTGCCCACATATCTATTCAGGGGACACCATCACAGGGCCTAATAACATCAGCCACACTATCAGAGGCTCGTTCACCTGCACATCCACCAATGTGATTTATGCCATCATGTGCCAGCAATGCCCCTCTGCCATGTACATTGGTCAAACTGGACAGTCTCTACGTAAAAGAATAAATGGACACAAATCAGATGTCAAGAATTATAACATTCATAAACCAGTCGGAGAACACTTCAATCTCTCTGGTCACGCAATCACAGACATGAAGGTCGCTATCTTAAAACAAAAAAACTTCAAATCCAGACTCCAGCGAGAAACTGCTGAATTGGAATTCATTTGCAAATTGGATACTATTAATTTAGGCTTAAATAGAGACTGGGAGTGGCTAAGTCATTATGCAAGGTAGCCTATTTCCTCTTGTTTTTTCCTACCCCCCCCCCCCCCGATGTTCTGGTTTAACTTGGATTTAAACTTGGAGAGTGGCCAGTTTGGATGAGCTATTACCAGCAGGAGAGTGAGTTTGTGTGTGTATGGGGGTGGGTTTTTGGAGGGGGGTGAGGGAGTGAGAGAACCTGGATTTGTGCAGGAAATGGCCTAACTTCATTATCATGCACATTGTGTAAAGAGTTGTCACTTTGGATGGGCTATCACCAGCAGGAGAGTGAATTTGTGTGGTGGGGTGGAGGGTGAGAAAACCTGGATTTGTGCTGGAAATGGCTTTTAGATAAGCTATTACCAGCAGGACAGTGGGGTGGGAGGAGGTATTGTTTCATATTCTCTGTGTATATATAGAGTCTGCTGCAGTTTCCACGGTATGCATCTGATGAAGTGAGCTGTAGCTCACGAAAGCTCATGCTCAAATAAATTCGTTAGTCTCTAAGGTGCCACAAGTACTCCTTTTCTTTCTGAAAATATTATCAGTAATTTAATATTGCTGCAATACATGTGATAATGGATTCTAACGGCTTAGGGTTCATTTTTAAAAGAATTCACTGAATAACCAGCAGAGCTCTTTGGCCTACTTTCTGTGCATGTTAATATTCTTGTTTACAAATGCTGTGGAGCATGGCTTACAGCAAGCTATTTTTTGACAGACAGGCTGAGTGTTTACCCAGTTGTCTCGAGAAATTCTAATGACACTTAGCAGAATTATACTGGTGTCTTTATAAAATATCAGAATGGTTTAACCACTTGTTCCTGTTATTTAATCAAACAGAGACTAGTGCATACATTTTATAATTCATCAAAACACAAGAAAGAACAGAAGAAGCGTTTTCCGTTTCTGTTAATGACAGGGCAGGTTTTATCAAGCATATTGGCCATCCACCATGACTGGTATTTTTGTTGTAACAGTTTGTAGAAAACTGGTATTTTCTAATAAGAATAGTATTAATATTACACTAATACAGGTATACATCTTGAGTGAATAACGTTTAGGCATTTTCACTGTAATCCTGTTCTGTTTGTTTTTTCAGAAACAGTTTAAGCAAAATGCTTGGTGCTTAGGCTTTAGTATACAAGTGAACAACAATAACTAGTAGAAATAATTTCTTTCATTTTCTTTGCACTTAGACTTACCATAAAAGAAAGGAAATTAAATTTAAAAATCACATTAACGTAATGTTAAAGTTGAGACTGCATACAATAAAAGTAATGACAGGTTTCAGAGTAGCAGCCATGTTAGTCTGTATTCGCAAAAAGAAAAGGAGTACTTGTGGCACCTTAGAGACTAACAAATTTATTTGAGCATAAGCTTTCGTGAGCTGTATTTAATAAAAGTAATGAGGTTAGGTTGTCACACCATATTTAACTCAACCCACGTGTCCAGATAATGCAGCACATATGGGGAATATCAGGCCAGTCGGTGATCATATAGTTCGATGCGGCTGCAGAGTCTGGGCACAGTGGGATTAGTTAAAATCACAGCAACAGACTTAATTTTCAATTTCTTTAATTTCATTATTTTTACTAGATTGAATCTTAATGTAATTATTTGAAATTAAATTGTAACATTTAACTCCTTGGCTGCAGCTAATTGGCTTTTTCTATTGGTATTCATGGAAATTGTCAATTTTTGCCTGTCCCCAAATAAAAAGCTTTCTTTATCACAATACAATGTTATAAGGGGATCTTCTACATGACAAATTTATTACAATGCAAAATTCCAATCTAGTAATGCTCATTAATGGAAAATGCACCCTTTAAAAAAAAATAGGTTTATAGATAAACAAAACTCACATCTTTTTGCCGAACCGTGAAGTTGAAAATTACATATTGGTGCTTTACTGAGTGAAACCAAACTTGATTGTCAAAAGGAAGCGAAAGTTGTTCCATGGGATTGTGGGATCCATTTAGTGATCTCCAGTGCACAAGTCTACTAAGGCTGCGTATATACTACAGAGCAATAGGGCTTGGACCCTGGGTCTGGCTTGACTCAGGTTTGGACCCACCACCCCTGTGGGGTCCTATGACCTGAGTCCAGGCCCTGGATTAGCACAGTTTTGTGTGTAGATGGAGGACAAAGGTAGGCTTGAGCCTGGTTCGAACCCTGATCTTACATTGCAGTGAAGACATATCCTCAATGTCATCTATGTTTTATGCTTATATGGCAGGTGTAGGTTAATGCATAAAAACAGGATTATAAGGGGTTTGTGTATACACAAAGTCTTCAGTTACATGGAATGTTAGACTAGTCTTGGTGACACCCCAGGTTTTTAATCCAGTCTCTTGCAAGTACAGTTTTCTATCTGAAATCCTTCCCATTTGCTGATTTAATGCTTAGCATGCTATGAGAAGGACATCAGCTTCTCTAAGGCAGAAGTCTGACTCTTCTTTATATAATTTACTTTGCACTTCTACAACACTTTCTGTTTGAGCTTCTGAAAGCACTTTACAGATATTAATGTAGTAAACCTCACAATACCCCTGTGAGGTAGGAAATTAATATTGATCTCATTTGTCAGGGAAATGAGGAAACTGTGGGTCAGTGGGGATTTAATTAACTCAAGAAACGATATGTAGGAAGTCCACAGGAATATAACCCAGATCCTGACTAGGGCTTTTCAAAATTTCAAAAATGCACACTGCCCCTCCACCTGGATCACTGTGGTTTGCAGAGGTTCAAGGAATCCTAGGCCGCAATAGAAGCAAGATTAGCCTAATTTCTTGGTTTCTTTGGACTTGACTATAAAGAGATTGTTCCTTGCGCACGTCATCCTTTCCTCAGCAGAAATGGGCTTCCAATTTCTTGTAGCAATGCCTCTGTATTTTGATTTAGTATAAATAGAACCACTGTTTTGCACTTAACTTTAACCTTTTCCTTGTAATTGATTCCATCTTATTTGTTAACATGTACCAATCCTGCATAAATTCTATCCTAACATTTTGTCTGAAAGGATGGGGCTGGTTTCCCACTCCCTTTCTCCAACCCCTGATTAATATGGTTAGCACTTTCTGAAGTGTTAGGAAGGGTTACCAACAGTGTCAGCAGACTAAAATTATACTGGCTGGTTTCATATTCTTTTTGGAGTTCTTGTTCATTAATGGAAAATAGATTTTGGAAATCTCTCCTTTAGACTAATGACTTAATATGGTGTGATTAGTAGACAATAAGAAGAACTTTGTTCCTTCCTTAGTAGAGACCAATATCTATTTGTAATTATTATAAATGTCTTGTTTGCAAATCTAATACAGAATAATCATCAGCTTTATTGCTTTTCAGGATTCTAGGACTCTTTATCCGTGGTATTGAGGAGAACAGCAGATCTAGGCGTGATGGTCTTCTCCATGAAAATGAGTGTATTGTGAAAATTAACAGTGTGGACCTCGTAGATAAAACTTTTGCACAGTGAGTGCTACTTAATTACTTAATTGATTCTGTTAACCACCAGAATTTTATATAATATTGTACTTATTGAGGTGATTAATGTAGCATGTTGCGAGTAAAATACCATAAAATATGTATATAACTAAAGAATCCTAATTCTCTTTCTGAAACTTCCAAATGCAGTAATATAGTTCCCACCGTAGACGCAAATCATAGAAATTATAATATTGGAAAAACCTTCACCTGCCAGTGAAGTAGAACTTCCTACAATATATTCTAAATTGTTTTGTCCACTCCAGTTTTAAAGAATTCCAACAATGGAACACTACTTCCTATGAGATACTATTCAGTGTTAGGAAATTTTTCCTTGCATCAGTGCTATTGTATTTCATTACTCCTTATTGCATGCCTTTGGAACATCCTAAATAAATCCTCTCCCTCCTTTGCGTTTACACTTCATAAAGTTATTGGCTTTACATTATTACCTACTAGTAATTGTTTAGCCAAACAATACTGTGCAGATTTAGTTTGCCTAACTTTTAAAAATAAGTCAGTCCCTTTACTCCCACTTACTTTTTTTCTCATCTTTATTTCCTTCCAATTTTTTGAGATATTTCTAGTATTAAGGTATCCAAAACTGAACATATAGTAGTTTTGGTGGTGCCCACAACTTCTGAGTATGATGTTTCTGTAAATAGTTAAGAAGAAAGAGAGAATCTCTTGTGCTACAACTTTTCAGGTGTCTAAAAATGGTTAACAATTAATGTTTTCTAACACAAAGTGTAAAGCAGTTGAACTAAGTTGCAAGGCTAACTTTGGGTTAAAAGCATAAGGTAATAGATTTTGTAGTTTTGACTTAAAATCTGTTGAAGTTATTATTCATCCCTAATTGGCTTATGTAACAGAGAATACTTTGGCTAATCTGTGCATTCAAGAAGACTTTGTTGCTGGAATGAATAGTCACAAATACTTGCTTAAAAATTAAACAGTAATTTATTTTTATTTTTAATCCCTGTATTAAAAGACATGAGTGATATTCATCAGACAGTAAAATCTATTGAGGGCTCAGGGGAGTTGATGCTTAACATTTTAAACCAGAAGCCAAATGCTCAGTGTTTATGCTCAATGCAAAATTTCAGTGTTACATATGAATATGTGCAGATCTACAGTACAGTAACTCTGCACTTAACGTTGTAGTTATGTTCCTGAAAAATGCTTCTTTAAGCAAAACGATGTTAGGTGAATCCAATTTCCCCATAAGTATTAATGTAAATAGGGGGGGTTAGGTTCCAGGGAATTTTTTTTTTTTTTGTGAGTCAAAAGACTATACACACACACAGTTTTAAACAATTTAATACTGTACACAGCAATGATGATTGTGAAGTTTGGTTGAGGTGGTGAAGTCAGAGGGTGGGATATTTCCCAAGGAATGCCTTACTGCTAAATGATGAACTAGCACTCAGCTGAGCCCTCAGGGGTTAACATGTTGTTAATGTAGCCTCACACTCTACAAGACAGCATGAATGGAGGGAGGGGAGACAGCATAGCAGAGAGAGACAGAGACACATACTGTGGAGAGAGATGCACATTGCCCCTTCAAGTACACTGACCGCACTCCAAGTACATTGCCTTTTTAAGTAGATCAGTAAGCTGGGACAGCAGCTGCTGCCAGCAAGCTCCATCCTGAGCCCTGTTGTGTCCTCCCCCAGCTCTAGAGAAATGGGGTAAAGTAGCGTGGGGGGGACGGGGACACCCTGACATTAACATTCCTCTTCCCCCTCCCCCCCCACTCCTTGCACAGCAAGCAGGAGGCTCATGGGAGCAGCTCCAAGGCAGAGGGCAGGAGCTGCACGTGGCAGTGGGGGGAGGGACAGCTGAACTGCTGGCAATTGATAGCCTGCTGGGCTGCTGCCGCACAGGGAGCTGATAGGGCGGCTGCCAGTCCACCCTGGTTCCAAGGCCCCACCAGCTAGCTTCAACGGGCTGCTCTTCCTGCAAGCAGTGGACAAAGCAGGCAGCTGCCAAACAACGTTATAAGGGAGCATTGCGTAACTTTAAACGAGCATGTTTCCTAATTGATCAGCAGTGTAACAATGAAAAAACATTAAGTGGTACGACTTTAAGTGAGGAGTTACTGTAGTTTGATGAAAATAGTGCTGATCTTATGCTTTAGTGGTTAAGGTGTTTGGGGGGGGGTCCCCCTTTTTCCCTGGCTGTACTTCGAACATGTTCAAAATATCTGAAGATAAACCTATTCCATGGTAAAAAGTTTCATTTTCATTTTGGTGATTGTTTAGGTTCTGACACTTATCAATCTTTTCTCCCCTGCAGTGGAAAATAGTTTCCACGTTATAACAGAGATCACTAGGGAGTTCTCTCGCCCCATGCATCCCCTGCTGCCACCTGCCAAATGTTCACAGATGACGCTAGGAAAACCTGGTTACTTCAGCTTCACATCAGCAAAGTGTATGCTTAAGAAAAATCCTTATTCAACATGTTTAAGCACATGCTTAGCTAGAAGTATGTACTCACGTGCTACTGTAGTTAGTGGGATTTGGCATGTGCTTAATTTTAAGGACCTTCTTAAGCACTTTGCTGAATGGCTATGGACTGCTAAATCAAGGCATTGTCTCATAAAACTGAAATGCCGAAAAAGGTTTTAATGCTACATTTGAATGCCTTCTGCATTTCTAATCCATGCCAGAAAAGTGAAATTTTGAGAAACATGAAATTTAGGCAAGAAAAACAATAGATTTAAATGTGATGTGTAAGTTTAAACATAAAACCCCATCAACCTATATTGTTTGTATTTTCATATGGATATTTTTAGCCTACTGCATAGGTAGATATGTTTGGTGTGGTATTAAACAGGTAAGAATGCAAGTATACAGATGTGTAGCAGTATGAATGTAAATGTGGTCCAGCATTGTTGTACACAGGTAAACATATTGGGATTTGGTGCAGTATTGTTATACGCTAGTAATAAGTCAATAAGTAATTGATGTAAAGCTTTTATATATAAATAACGTAGGTATTTGTTGCAGATTAGTTTTTGCAAAATCAATCCCTTTTACTTATTTAGTTATCAATTATACCACAAAATAATTTGATCCCTTGTCAAATGAATTTTAAGTTATGGGGTTGTAACATAAAGGCCAATGGTTTCACCTAGCAGCTAGTGTTTTGTTAAGAAAATAAAATACATCTTTCTCAAGTGATTATCAAATTATTTTTTGAAATTTTGAATGACGGTGTAGAAGTTTGTAGTCCCCTTCCTGTCTCCTCTGGAACATACTGTAGATTTTGAATGCCTCTGGGCCTGTAGCAATGTGGAGAATTTCACCCTCTGATTTCTCTGCAATACTGCTTGCTTTCTGGAATACTTGGAAGCACTGCAGTAACTGCCAGTTCTCTGTCAGTTTCCCTTTTAAACTGAGAGATTCAGGAGAGTTCACTTGCTCAGTTTTTGCCAACGATTTAATTTTCTTCTGACACTGTAACCTACAAGAGTAAGATAATAGTCTTTACTTCCTGGCCCCATCACCTGAAATGAATCGGGGGTACAAATTTTGATGCCTCTGTCAAATGACAGGGGTTTATAGCCACATGTTCCAATGGCTACTGATACAGAAAGAGTAATCAGTTTGACTGTATTAGTGGTAAGGTCATGGTTCCTCCTGCTGATTGCAAAGGGTCCTTTAATAGTTAGCAAGACTGTAGTGATTACATGTTTTTTCAGTTTGTCTGTTTTAGATGGAAGTTTTTGAATACTGCTCTGAAAGGTTGCTTTTCCTCAGCTGGAACACTAGAAGGCAATTTGTTGTTGTTTCATGTTCATAATGCTTTTATACATCTCTACTGTGAGTTTCCTTTTTCATTTAGTGTTAATAAATTCAGTTATATTCTGCTGTGTTTTGGAGATTGGAGCACTTCTTTTGGTTGAGTCTTTGTCTTTTATTTCTTTAAGTGTACATTTGGGGGCTCAAAGAATTTGACTTTCACTGCCCGTTACATTTTTCTTTTATTAAAAAAATTGTCCTGGCAGTTATTTCCCCCTCAGGTACTGCTTTTAGGTTTCCTACAGATTTACTGGTGTTCTCACTGTTATTTTTAGTTTGTGAGAGATCTCCTATTTCTATCTCTCTGATATGTTTAAAATATGCATCTCCTAAGAATGAGCTTTTAAGCCGCCATATAGTGTATTGTCAAGTGGCTGCTTGCAATTATATGAGAATGGGGAGTGATCTGAGATAAATTAAGTGAGGATTTTACATTCTTAAATATCTATTAGCTGGTGGTTTAGGGATGAGAAAGAAGTGTGTTTTGAAATAAACAATGTACGATACAGAAGCAGACATAACCTACAACGCTGATGTCTGTGGAGAATATGGACTGAGGGGCATAGTTCTTTCACTACTGTACTTAAAGCATTTTTGAGCTTTATCTTGTGTGTATAATAGACTTGGGGCACTTTTAAACTCTTCTGCCCAGATTAATCTAGAGAGAATTTGGTTCAGAGATCCAATTCAACATGTCTTTGAAAAATTGTGAAGGGATTTTTCTCACTGAATATGTAAAGTATACAGTGGTTGTGCTTAAAAAACTTTCCAAATTTTCCTTAAATAACTTGACTTTAAAAGCAGCAGAGAGTCCTATAGCACCTTATAGACTAACAGACATAGTGGAGCATAAGCTTTCGTGGGTGAATACTCACTTCTTCAGATGCATGAAGTGGAATTTTCCAGAGGCAGGTATAAATATGCAAGCAAGAATCAGGCTAGGGATAACGGGGTTAGTTCAATCAGAGAGGGCGAGGCCCTCTTCTAGCAGTTGAGGTGTGAACACAATGGGAGGAGAAACTGCTTTTGTAGTTGGCGAGCCTTTCACAGTCTATAAGGTGCCACAGGACTCTTTGCCTCTTTTACAGATCAAGACTAACACGGCTACCCCTCTGAAACTTGACTTTAGTGTTTTTTTTTATTTTCTTATTATTATAGGATATATTATCAATACTGAAATAAGATTATCTAAGTAAATTGACAAGTTTCTAATTGTGGCCATGCTGTTTAAAATCGGCAACTGTCTATCATTAGTTTTTCCTCATACTAGGATTGTTATCTAATTGCAAGCATTGGCTTGGAGTAGTAGGTTTTTGTTAATGAGATAGTCTGCTCTTCTTTTCTTGCTTTTACATTTAGCAAGAGTAGGACATTTCTTTTACTCAGGGCCCATTTGAGTTTTTCTTGCATGCCCATGCCCTGATTTGTGCTGCTGCTACAGGGTTCTGCTCTTCAATATTTGTTTTGGAAGCAGCTATGCACTTTCCTCTTCCAGTCCTCTGGAGAACCCTGTGGTAAAAATGCTACGCCCCACCATCTTTCCCACTACAGTTCCTCTCCGGTTGTGAGATAACTGTTTTAGTCAGTGTTCTCCTTTAGAGCCTTGCTTCCTACTCCTCCTCACCCATGTTTATGTTAACTGTCTTCCCTGCATTGACTCAAACTTAGGAGTTTGCAAGTGGGCATCATTCATAGCAGCCCAGAGATCTTGCCAGCTTCACAAATCCCAGTTCCTATTCAAAGCATAGGAAAATATTGTGATGTAGCAAATCTTATTGCATGTTTACTGTTGACTTTTGAAAGAGCGTCACTTTATTTTGAAATGTATAGTTATTTCTGTAGGTAGAATAAATTCATAGCTGTAAACAGTTTCTAAGTATGCAGCAAGACGTGTAGAAATATTGCACAGTGTGACCCTAAGCACCCCTGTATTCAGACCTTAAACACTATTGTAGTAATCTTTGTACAAAATATGACTTATGAGGTACCATTTGAAAACTAATAACTCTCTGATCATTAATATTCTTGTGTGGTGTATGCACGTAGTGTGTATTAAGAGTTTTGAATATACACTGCAATTAAAGTGTGTTTAAACTGGGCAACACAAGTATGTAGGGACAGAATTAGAAAGCCCAGGGCACAAAACAAGATTAAACTAGCTAGAGACATAAAAGGTAAAAAGAAAACATTCTACAAATACATTAGCAGCAAGAGGGAAGACCAAGGACAGGGTACGCCCATTACTCAGTGAAAGGGGTGGGAGGAGGCGTGGAAACAATAACAGAAAATGTGGAAATGGCAGAAGTGCTAAATGATATTTTTGTGTCAGTTTTCACCAAAAGGTTTATTAGCAATTGGACATCTACCTTAATGAATGCCAGTGAAAATGAGGTAGTATCCTAAACTAAAATAAAGAAAGAACAAGTTAAAAATTACTTAGACAAGTTAGATGTTTTCAAGTCACTGGTGCCTGATGAAATATATTCTAGAATATTCAAGTTGCTGACTGAGGAGATATCTGAACCATTAGTGATTATCTTCTAAAAGTCATGGAAGATGGATGAGATTCCAGAGGACTGGAAAAGGGCAAATATAGTGCCAATCTGTAAAAAGTGGAATAAGGACAACCAGGGAAGTTACAGACCAGTCAGTTTAAGTTCAGTACCAGGAAAGATAATGGAGCAAATAATTAAGCAATCAGTTTGCAGAAATGTAGAAGATAATAAGGTGATAAGTAACAAATTGTGTCAAACCACCCTAATAGCTTTCTTTGACAGAGTAACAAACCTCATGGATGGGGGGAAGCAGTAGACATGGTATATCTTGACTTTAGTAAGACTTTTGATACTCTCTTATATGACCGTCTGATAAACAAATTAGGGAAATACAACCTAGATGGAACTACTATAAGGTGGATGCATAACTGATTGGAAAACCTTTCCTAGAGGGTAGTTATCAGTGGTTCACAATTGAGCTGGAAGGGCATATCAAGTGGGGTCCCACAGGGATCAGTTCTGGTTCCGGTTCTGTTCAATGTCTTCATCAATGATTTAGATAATGGCATAGAGGATAATACCAAGCTGGGAGAAGTTGCAAATGCTTTGGAGGATAAAATTAAAATTCAAAAAGACCTGGACAAACTGGAGAAATAGTTTGAAGTAAATAGGATGAAATTCAATAAAGACAAATGCAATATATTCCACTTAGGAAGGAACAGTCAGTTGCACACACAAAATGGGAAATGACTGTGTGTAGGAAGGAGTACTGCAGAAAGGGATCTGAACGTCATAGTGGTTCATAAGCTAAACATGAGTTAACAGTGTAACATTGTTGCAAAAAAAGCAAACATCATTCTGGGATGTATTAGCAGTGTTGTAAGCAAGACACAAGAATTAATTCTTCTGCTCTACTCTGCGCTGATTAGGCCTCAACTGGAGTACTGTGTCCTGTTCTGGGTGCTACATTTCAGGAAAGATGTGGACAAATTGGAGAAAGTTCACCAATGAGCAACAAAAATTATGAAAGGTCTAGAAAACATGACCTATGAGGGAAGATGGAAAATTTGGGTTTGTTAAGTCTGGAGAAGAGAAGACTAAGAGGGGACATAACTGTTTCCTCGTACATAAAAGGTTGCTACAAGGAGGCGGGAGAGAAATTATTCTCTTTAACCTCTGAGGATAGGACAAGAAGCAATGGTCTTAAATTGCAGCAAGGGTGATTGAGTTTGGACATTAGCAAAAACTTCCTAACTGTCAGGGTGGTTAAGCACTGGAATAAATTGCCTTGGGAGGTTGTGGAATCTGCATCATTGGAGATTCTTAAGAGCAGGTTAGACAAACACCTGTCAGGGATGGTCTAGATAATGCTTAGCCCTGCCTTGAGTGCAGGGGACTGAACTAAGAATGGTCATCCCAGAATGACCTCTTGAGGCCTCTTCTAGTCCTGCAATTCTATGATCTGTTTCAGTGGGACTGGGTAAACAGGTCTGCTTTAGACAAAGGAATGTATATTTGATTCTCTGACCAGCCTGTGTTTCAGGCAAAGACAATGAATATCAATTTTTACACATTAGGTAAATCGAGTTAAGATAACAAATAGGGGGAAGAGAGTATAGAGCTTCCTTCACCACCAGACTCCATGTCACCTTACTCACAGCTTGAATAAACTTTACATTGTAGGTAACATTTAGAAGAACCCATTTTAAAGTTTTATTGGTCTGTGAGGACTGGGGAAGAGGGACTGAACATAAGGTGACAAGCAACTGAATCAACTGATTTATACAATACTATTGTATTATAAAAGTATACAGAGTGAGGTCTTTTCTGAAATAACACACTGGGGGTTAATATTATTGTGAAATGTATGGATTAACACTATATGAGGAAATATGGATAATTAATGATATTATGCTTTAAAGTCTGTGGCCAAACAGGGAGAAACTGGTTCCCTCTCAGACAGGAGAGAAGGCAGCTATTTACCTGTCTCCTATATATATTAAGCATGGTGAAATGAAAACAGTGGAAGCCCCATTAATGTACAGGGGGATGGGAAATCCAAAGGAAGGGAAAAACAGAATGAGGTCATCATGCCTCTTGAAATAAAGGCACTGAACTTTGGAAGATATAAGCAAAAATAGAAGCCATCTTTGTCATCCCTCACTGGATGGACACTGGAGGCCAGAGCTCTTGCAAGCTGAGAAATATGAGTCCTTCAACTATGGAAGGATTGAAGTTTCTGGAAACTGAATATAGTTGAGACACTTAGGAAGAAAAGGGAAGCCAGTGCCTTGTCTTCTGTGGCTGTTCCTGACTGAGAGAAAGTCAACCATGGTTGGAAAGAAGGAAGACTGATGAAGGAAACCATCTAGAACAAAATGTATACCTTGCTATATTAAGTTTTAGACTTTTAGTTTTGTGTTTTGTTTGTATGTAGCCCTGTCTAGCTTTATTCCTTTAAATTGGTATCACTTAACCTATGTCCAATTGTTAATAAATTTGTTTCATTTTCACTATAAACCAGCTCAGTTCTGTGTTTGTAGAGAAGAGTGTATTTACCCTAGTTAAGTTAATAAGCTGCAATGTGCTTTTGTCTTTAGAGGAACAACAAACCTATTGTTTCTCTGAACTGTCCTGGAGAGGGCTGGACATTGCAGAACACATGGTTTTGGGAAAATTCAGTACTGGGAGTGTGTTGGGGTCACCCTGCAAGTAGTAACTGATTCCGGTAGAAGTCGATGTGGGGCTGCAGACAAGCAGCTAAGGTCAGAGCTGCAGAACTAAGTGTGACTTGCATGCTGGTAGGCTAGCTGTGAGTGGCCCAGGCTGGAAGCTGCAGCAGCAAAGCATGGTAAGGCACTCAGGCTTGCAGGCAGGCTGTGACTCAACCCCTTACTGGTCTGCATTGCACCCTGAACCCCATAACACGTAGATTTTCTGGTTTTTTATGTATTTGTTTTCATGCTTTTTCTTCAAAGGGCTCAGGATATCTTCCGTCAGGCAATGAAATCTCCAACTGTCTTCTTGGAAGTGGTTCCTCCATATAATCGTGAACAATATGAAAAGTCTGCCATTGCTCCCCTTTGTTTGCTCGATAATGATGATGGAGTTCCAAAAACAAAGGTTCCACCTCCTGTTCTTATGAAACCAGCTGTGAAAACGGTAGATCTCTCTGGAATGAACAGCCTGGAGACAGATCTGCAGGCAACGCTACAACATGCTAAGAGCCCCAATCTCCCAAGGTTGGGTAAGAAACCATCTTCACCATCCCTGTCTCCTGTGATGGGCTTCAGCAACAAGAAAAATGCAAAGAGAATAAAGATAGACCTTAAGAAAGGTAAAGGTTCAACAATCAGCAGTGATGCACTGTAACAACTACATGTTCTCTGTATTGGTACCTTAACTTTTAACTGAACTGGTGACATGGGGCCAGCTGAGTGTTTAAACAACTTAGTTATTGATACTTTACTAAAAGATAAACAAAATGTTCTGAATATGTCACTGGGGACTATTGCCAAGTTTTTCCTGCCCTGTTTTGTTTTTACATGTTGGTGTGACATCATTGTGGGAGGAAGTTCATATGAAGTGATGCTGTTGCATTCTGCACTTAAGGAAAAATGAGCAGAACAGGAAAAACAAATCCAAAATTTCCATGGCTTTGTCGTTAGAAGATCCAGAGGCAACCTAATCTGAACTGAAGAAGAAGCTGTGTAGAGTGTGCAAGGGGGATAGTTTAAAAGAATGATAAAGTAGAGCAAGTACATGGGATGTAGCAATTAAATTTGAGAATGCGCAGTGCAGCCCCACAAATTAATTGGAGTGGAGCTTTCAGGAACTTCCCTGTAATTCATGGATTTTGAAGCCAGAAAAGACCATTATGATCATTTGGTCTGACTTGAGAAGTGATTCTTGATATGTAACACAGGCCAGAGGAGTTCCTGTTATGAATGCATGGATCAAGAGCACATCTTTTATAAAAACATCCGGTCTAGATTTTAAAATTTCTGGTGATCGAGAATCTCCCACAACCCTTGATAAATTGTTTCAATGTTTAATTACTCTCACTGTTACAGTCAGCCCCTTATTTCTAGTCTGAATTTGTCTAGCTCCATCTCCCAACCATTGGCTCTTGTTATACCTTTGTTTAACCGAATAATTCTTTATTCTCCCCGTGCAGATACTTATGGGCTGTGATCAGGTTACCTCTTAACTTTCTCTTTGATAAGCTTGCGTCTCTCACTTTAAGGCATGTTTTCGAGTCCCTTAATCATTCTTTTGACTTTTCTCTGCATTTCCTCCAATGTAACATCCTTCTTGAAATGTGAATACCGGAACTGGACAGAGTGTTCCAGTCGTGGTTGCACTAATGCCCAATATAGAGATAATATTACTTCCCTATTCCTGCTTGATATTCCTCGGTTTATATATCATGACCCCCTAAGTCCTTTTCAGTTTCACTGCTTCGCAGGATAGTGTCCCACATCCTGTAAGTATGGCCTCCGTTCTTTGTTCCTAGATGGTATGACCTTATATTCGGCTATATTGAAATCTGCCTGCACTCTCCTTGCTAAGCAATCCACGTCTATCACCTTCATTATTTACCACTCCCACAATCTCTGTATCCTCTGCAAACTTCATCAGTAGTGATTTTATGTTTTCTTCCAGAGCATTGACAAAAATAGTAAATAGCTTAGAGACAAGAACCAATCCCTGCAGGACCTTGCTGGAAACACACCCTTTTGATGATGGTTCCCTATTTACAATTATATTTTGCTATCAGTACTCTAGTTTTTAATCCATTTAATATGTGCCATGTTATTTTTTGTAGTATTCTAGTTTTTTAATCAAAATGTCATGTGATACCAAGCCAAATGCCTTCCAGAAGTCTAAGTGTATTTATGAACCAAACCTATTATCTCATCAAAAAATGATACTAACTTAGTTTGACAAGATTTATTTTCCATAAACCTGTGCTAATTGGCATTATAAAACATTAATTCTTTATTAATTAAGTCCCGCATCAGCAATTCTATTATTTTACCTGGGATTACTGTCAGGCTGGCAGGCCTATAGTTACTCAGGTCATCCTATTTACTCTTTTTAAATATTGGTAAAAAGTTATCTTTTTCTGGTCCTCTAGAACATCCCCAGTGTTCCAAGTCTTACTGAACAGAAGCAGTTAACGCTCAAGAGAGTTCCTCAGTCAGCTCTTTTAAAACTCTGCTGATTTAAAGATGTGTGACTTTAGCTGCTATTTAACATTCTGTGTAGTTATTGTTGGAATGGAAAGAATTCCATCATTGTGTGATGGGAATACATCATCTGACTTTTCCCTAAATACAGAACAGAAATATCTGTTGAACACTTATGTCTTTTTGTTGTTATTACTGACAATTCTACCATTTCCATCGAGTAAAGGACCCTGATACTTGACATCATTGTTAAGGTTTCTTTTATTTGGGACGTTTTCAAAAAAACACAAAACCCTTTTTTTATTGTGCGGTCTCTGCTGGCCATATATTTCTGCTTGTGTTCTTTTGCGTCCCTTATCAATTTTCCACAATTCCTAGCATCTGACTTCTATTTATTGTTATTAGTGTCCCTTTTTTCCATTTATTATATATGGGGTTGTTTTTGTTCTGTTTATGTTGCTGCTTTTTTGCTTCTCTTTTGAACCAGGCTGAGGTTTATTTTTTGTTTGTTTTTAAACTATCATAGCCTGCTTTCTCAATTTGTGGCTTTGTGGGCATTGAGTAAAATGTTCTTAAACAGTTCCCAATTATCATTTATATTTTTATTTAATTTTTTTCTCCAAGCTGATTTGGTTCATAATTGTTTTCAGCTTTGAAATATTGACTCTTTTAAATTCTGTTTACACATAACAAATGTAAGAAAGTCATGATCACTTGTACTAAACAACTGCTAATTTTTAGTTCTGTGATATATTCTTCTTTAGCTGTCAAGCTGAGGTTCAATATAGAATTCCCCTGTTATAGCTGTCACACTTTTTGTGTTAGGAAATAGTCATATATGGCTTTTAGAAATTACAAGGATGTTGTTGTACTGGCAGCATGAGAACTCTAGTATATGTCACCCAAATTGAAATCGCTCGTGAGTTTTCGCTGTACATTACAGATGGGTGCTTAAGGAGACAGTTGTCGTCTTCTCTCTTGATTTGGTGGTCTAGAGCAGACATGCATTAGCAGCTATCTTGTGCTTTAGCTGTTAAAACATTGATCCATAAGCATTCAAGATTGTTTGCTTCCAACGTTGTCAGTTACTTGGAAATAGGCAATGCCATCATGACACACAGTGCTACTCCTCATCCCCTTTTGCCCACTTGATCCTTCCTTAAATAGGTTATAACCAGTGATGTTGACATTCCAATCATGCACATTTTTCCACCATGTTTCAGTAATGTCAACAAGGTTGAATTTATGCTCATAAATGAGCAATTCTGATTGCTCGTTTATTACCCACACTCTTAGGACTGGTGTACAGGCAATTAAAAATCTTCTTCTCTTGGTGCCTTGATTAATTTGGTTCATGGCATCTTGATTTTGTGCTAAATAAATGCTCACTTGTACATCCTCCCCTCGCTTCACTCGTTCCTTTTGTTGTTAAACATCCTGCTGTCCCCTAGAAGCTTGGTTCCCCTTCTGCTAAAATGGAGGTTATCCAATCTATACAACCATTCTCCCCATAAGAGGTAGGTTAATGTTCCTCACAATAAAAACCTGCTACCTTACGCTACTTAGTCAGCAGTTCTCTACCAGAATCTCCTTCTTTCCGTCTTCCTTCACTTTTGGGGCAGAAAGGATCTCAAGAAAAGTCACTTGAACATAGCTCCTTCAGCACTCTTCCAAGTTCTCTGAAGTTGTCTGTAACTTGTGAGATATCATGTGAAGCAATGTCTTTAATGCCAATGTGCACGGCTGGCTTTGATAACCTCAATCTCCCAGACCCTTGCCAGACAGATGAAAACCTGTGTGTGCATAGATTTCTGCTTAAGATAATATTGAGTCATTCCACATTACTAAGACTTAAGTGGCGTTTTCCGTATGCTTTGAATGGTATAAAGTTTCTGTGCTCTTCATCACTGTCACCATATTTCTTCCTTTAACTTAATTTTGAGCATATTTTGGGTAACAATCATGCCATTGATTATAGGCACACAATATGGTGTCAGTCAGTCCCCCTTCCTGTATCTGTGCTGCTTTGCCTAATTTTTTTACCATAATTTTCTTTGCTTTACACCACTATATGCAAATATTTTATGAGATGATTTGACTCTAAAGGATTAATATCTAAAGAAGTCCCAAAACTACCTGGGAAAGAGGCATTATATTTAGAGTGAGCCCTCCATTTAGTTTCTGATTGGAGCATGGGTAATTCAAAACTATTTTAGTTCATGCATATTAACAGCAGGGTCTGAACCTATCTCTTCTGACAGTGTCATAATACTTACTCTTCTGGTCCTCCATGAAATCATGCTCAATGGCTGAAGCAGCTCTCATTGAGAGCTAATCTAAATGCTTGCTCTTGATACTTATGTTTTTAAATTTTACTGTTCCATTATTTTAATTAATATCATTTTCTTGTTGAAATTTACAATAAACCTTCTCTGTCTGCACTCTAGGTCCTGAAGGACTTGGTTTCACTGTGGTTACCAGAGACTCTTCGGTTCATGGCCCTGGTCCTATTTTTGTGAAGAATATTTTGCCAAAGGGGGCAGCAGTCAAAGATGGTCGTTTGCAATCAGGCGACCGAATACTGGAGGTTAGCAGAACTGGGAATATCAAACATCCTGTCCTTTCTCACCACTAAATATTGTTTATCGACTTTTCAAATTTATATTTTATATTTATTTGTATTTTCTGAAATTACTAGTGACCAAAATAGCATAGCATGTTTCTAATTTAAACCCCATATTGTAGGTTGTTGGGGTTTTGTTTTTTTTAAACACAGTGCTTTCATACTGCTTGTTGACTTAAATACACAGTTCAGAATCAGGTGCCTGTGAAAACAGTCTTGCAAGGCATTCAAACAAGGGAGAGCTGATAAAATGGCTGCCCGATTTTGAAAGTAGATACATCAATTGAAAAAAACCAGTCTCTGAAATAATATCCATGGATCTGTGTTTTCACTGTGAATGTTTTTCTAATGCACATTTTAAATCAGTTGCATTGTATTTTCTCGGTTTTAAATGTTCATATTTGTCTGACTTACGAACTCATTATCTATGGGGCTATTTTTACTTGCTAACCTCAAAGAGCTCTAATGTAAACAATATTAACTCTTGTTTAGTGGTTTTCACTTTCAAAGTGCTTTACAAACTGATTAATCTTCACAAAACCCCTGCCAGGTAGGTGTTATAAACCCCCATTAACAGATGGTGAAAAGTAGCAAAGAGGATAAGTGATTTGTGCAAGCCTGAGAGAAAACTCACTGTAGCAACCAAATTAAGGGCTTGGGTACATGGCTCTGCAGCACAGATTATGGGGGTGTGAATTCCAACACACACTGAGGTGTTGCTCTGTAACTGCCCCATGTAAACCTTGCTAACATGAACTAGCAGGTATCTAATTTGTAGTAACGTAGTCCCAGAAGACTACGTCAATGCAAGCTAGGTACTTTGTGGTTCCAGCTAGTAGGGTCTACACGGGCAGTCACAGCTTAACACTTCAGTGTGTGCTGTAATTCACGGTCCCGTGGTCTGTGCTACAGGACCATGTAGACCGCCCTTAAAACTCAACCTTTCTTGGTTCTCAGACCTCTGAACCACACCTCTCCCAGTTTAGAAAATCAAAGACAGCACTTGTTAGTCAGAGTTATTTTGTTTGTTTCCTAATTACATCGATTAGGTGAATGGCAGAGATGTCACTGGCAGGACCCAAGAAGAACTAGTGGCTATGTTGAGAAGCACTAAGCAAGGGGAGACTGTCTCTCTGATCGTGGCTCGGCAAGAGGAAGCCTTTCTGCCTCGAGAGCTGGTAATGTTTTTTCCGCTATGCCGAATCAGACTAGTTCTCTGTTTAAAAATTGACCTAAGAAATACAAGTAAACTGTTGCTAGATGAGAAACCAGTGAAGGGCAATTATTTAAAGCTGGTCTTGGAGAAGTATTTATATTTCATTTTACCCATTATTTAATACAATTCTTTGACATTTGATTTTCATCCCAGAAGTGACATCATAGGCATAATTTGCAAGGGAATACTGTAAATTAATTATGTAATGATGAGATTGAGAATGCCTGAAAATAAAGTACTCTTTTTTTAGGCTTAGGGTTTTGTTTTAAGTGTACATGGTGAATTTCATTGCTTGTGAAAGTAATGGACTAATGACACTGGTTGCTGACAGGCTCTGAAGCTTCCCTACACAATTCTGACAATGCCTCTAAAACAGGCATTGTTCAGTACTGGGCATCTCCTAAACTGGGAATACCAATTCTGGCAAATTATGTGGAGGTTATATGAGCTGAAGGGAAAATTCCATAGTAGTTCTCAGGGCTAATAGGGGAGAACCTTGCTTTCTTGGCAAACATTCTTTGATTTTAACAGAAAAAGTTCTAATATGTGTGAACTGTTCTTAAACTGTTTAACAGATTTCACATTCATTTAATAATAAAGCAGTGCTTTGGGAAACCTTGAATGTGAAATCATATTCCTTCCCACCCTAAATATACATAGGAGGAGTCCATTAATGTAGAGATACATACTTGTTTCCTCTCAAAGAAGACCATCTCTTTTCCCTTATCTTGACTGATGCATATATTTGTCTTTTCAGTGAGAGCTCTGCACGATAAAGGAAGGACAGCACTTCCTGCCTTTGTCTCATTCTATTTTCTTTAAAGAAAACAAATGGCCTTTCTTGTTTTCTTACTTGAAGAATGAGCTTTCTCCCTTTTGTCAGGACTTCGCTTTTCCTTTTGCTTTACCCCCTGTTAGCACCATCTCCTTCTGCAATCCACTTTGGTATGTTTTCTCATACTTTTCCTCTTGTTTCCTTGTTATCACTTAGTCCTTGTTGAGCAAAGTGTGTGTGTTGCCTGCACTCCTATCGGAAGCCCTGGAATAGGTTAGTTGCTGTGATATGACCCTCTGTCTTTCTGCCACTGCTTCCTGTACATGTACTACTGATCCAGAGCCAAAATGAAGTGTGCTGAGCTACTCTATTTTTGTTTTAATTTTCCTTTTTGCTTGAGCAATTATGTAAGGGGAAAAATTAGTGATGGAATGCTATCAAACCCATCCCAGGTTTATTAAAGATATAATAACATTGCTAATTAGTGGTTCCCAGAGCTGCCAACCATGCTGACCTTGGTGAGGCCCTATTTAGAAAGATCCTGAGCTCTAAATTCACTGTATGTATGGGCATGAAGGGGAGAGTTTCTACATAAATGTACAAACCTGTCCATCATATTTAGGATCGGAACTCAAACGTAATTCTCCTTCCTCTCCCCAATTTTTTTAAACAATAAAGGGGAAAAAAGCAAACAGTTTTGTTATGTAAGTTAGAAAGTACCATTGCTTGAGAAGTGTATGTTTTTTTTTTTAAGTGTGCCATACTTTTTTTTTTTAAACCATTTCTGTGTCGATGTCTTTCCCACCTAGCGTTATGTTTTCTGCTTTGCTGTTTTATGCCAGATTATCCTGGAAATTACAGCAACCGTTTTTGGGTAAAAGAAGCTGTCCAAATTTTTAATGTATTTATAATTTCTATCTGCCAAGCTTGCTTGCTATTCAATTCTAGACCCTATAGCAAGGATTAGCTATATTTCACGAGTTACTCCTGACTGGCAAGATTGAGACCTAGAAGGTAGCCACATTTATCCTTCTGGTTTGGCCTTCACTTAAATTGCTTTCTCTGTGAAAGAGTGATGCTCATATGGCCCTCAGAGCAATAGCGATGACATGTGAATTCTAATACAGTAGCGTAGGCCTTGTAAACCCATTGACCTGCCATATAACATATTTTAGTAGCTGAAATTTGTGTTGGATGCTTTTAAGGAACATGTCCTTCATGTTCTTTTAAGGAACATGTCCTTTCAGTAATATCTACTTGGTAACTTGCTATAGAAATATGGCTTACAATACTGCCAGGCTACCAGATGTTCAGATTAATGTGATGTTTGATGGAAGTCATGTGGCATCTGAAAATAGTCTCAGCAGAGATTTGAAAGGAATCAAAAACTAGCTGATGTGCCTTTGTTGTTGTTTTTAATTTTAAGATTGAATTAGAGTAATCCTCTGCCACCAACAATACATATTTGATAAAGGAGAAGAAAACACAAACCAACAAAATAGCTTAGAATGTTTGTTTTTAGGAGGAAAGTAGATGGTTAATCCAATATTTTCTAAGGATGATGTTAGCTACAGGCTGAGGCCCTATGTACTGCATGTAGAATATGACCCAAAAGTTTGTTGTGGTTGTGATTTTAACAGTAGGGTAGGGTAAATGCTGCTACAGCAAACCTGTTCTTCGTTTGAGCAGTGCTCTGAATATATGAGTTCAGTTCAAGATGTTGTTGGTGATCTCAAAAGATCTGAAGGGTTTGGCAACCTTGCTGTTGAAAGGTCCAATTCAAACACTCTGTGTCCTCGTGGCAGACTGTCTTTCACAGTCTCCAAGGCCTGGTGCAAAACACCTTTATTTTGTTTATTATTCCATTGTTTAAATAAACATATCGGCTGCTTCAGCACTAATCCCAATAGAAGTGAGTAAAATAACACAGGGTGACATTCTGTTAAGTGCCTGCACCCTAACAGTAGGAGAGTTTGTTATAAGGTAAGGTAAGTAATAGGGAGGGTAAAACAAAGCCTCTTTTTATGAAAGCTTGCCTTCAGTAACATTTCAACTGAATTAGATTGCACAGGAGCACTGTTCGAGGGTTTTGCCATTCTGATCTTATGCTGATAATTTGCTATCAAATATAAAAGTTAGATATTGAGAGTAGTAAACCTTTATCCTGAGTGTCTCTTGCTGCTTGTATACGTAAGGGGATGTTGTGAAAAGGGGATATTATTGGATTGCAGAGGATTGGAATTTAGTTATACTAACCCTGTCAAAGTTAACATCTGAGAGCTGCATGGTTACACTGTTTGTACGTTGGAAACATTAAATAAAACCGAAAGCAAGCTCTTTGAGTTATTGTCATTACTCAAAAAGAGAATAAGGGGCTTTTATGAGATTTTCTTATTGAAGCAGATGAGGAGAGTAGAATTTGGACCAACCACAGACTGTCCAGTTAGCCAAAAGGTACTAGGAATTCCTGCCAGTTGTTAACAATGTAATAGCTGAGTAAGGAGCTGGTTACAAACTCAGGATGAACTTGAATTGCTTAATTACCCCCGACTACAGACTAGCCGGTGATTAGTGCATACTACGGGTGCAGTTTGGATTTAAGCTATGCAGTAGTGTGTACATTTTCTAAAGCATGTTTAAAGGTTAGAGAAAAAATGACTCACTGATCAGGGTTGGATTTTCCAGCTATTATCAAAATAAATAAAACATACATCAAATGAAGGCTACTGTTCCATCCTATTCTGAAAATATACCCACAGTTTTGATCATGTATTTATCTGTCTCTCTCTCTTCTCTCATTTTCCCCAGGAAAAAATGTGTGATCTTAAGGTGGCACTCTCTTTTTTTAAATGATTTAAAGATCGTTTTCCTTTTTCTCCAAGTTGGTAAAATACAAAGCCACTTAAATTAGAATCAGCTAAAACTTAACCCTTCTATGGCATGGCGCTGTTCATTCCCGGGACAGTGGCTTTTACAAGTGTTCTTGTTACTTTTAATGAGTGTTCAAGCTACAGGATGTGTGTGCACAGAGGTGGAGAAGTGCCCTTCCACCAAACTTGTCACAAATAATAAAGCATTGAAAAGGTTAATATGTATTTTTATGTATTTTAAGCCTTGGCAGGCACATTACTGTAAGCTTTGCATCTCTGTCATTTTAAAGATGGTTTTGAACAATCAGGTCTAGTTGTGATCATTATTTGTCTTGTTACTGCACACATTACTTCATCCCTTGGGGGGAAAAACAAAGCACAACAAAAACAGTCGCACTGGTGTTTTTATAACAAATCCTATCGGAGAAGAACCTGTGTAATTTAACTGTTGATCTTTAAATCTAGAATTCTCTCTTTTTACATATTTACTACACAGTGTGGAAGGAAACACAGTTAGAGGCAAGTTCAGTTATGCCTTTTCTTCCTCTTGCTCTGTTGTGATTAACTTTTACGTTTTAGCTTTTTCCTAATTAATTCTTTGCACTACCCTGGAATTCTTCACCTAAAGGAAGATTTCTTGCTTGTCTGAAATGTTGTCCTTTTTAATTTAGGTATTCTAAGTTTGATTTCTTTATTGTTTCTTACCTGTTAATCTGCAGGAACGACAGCACCAAATTTCAATGCAGACTTAACCATTATTCGCAAAAAGAAAAGGAGTGCGAATACAGACTAACACGGCTGCTACTCTGAAATTTAACCTTTATTGTATCTCCAATTGGTTGTACTCACAATTTCAATAATTTATGTTTAAAATCCCTGATTAGTACATTAAATTAGGAACTCCTCTCATATACAAGTATACTAAATTATGGTTCAAATAAATTAGTCACCTCAGCAATTAACTGTTCTCTCTCTAAAATGAAATTTAGCTTTTGAAAATCTGGCCCATGATACACATCAAATTTTAATGCTTTTAAAGAATATATAATACAATTCTTTACAAACATTTTTGGACCTTATATAAATACAGGGAAGAAAAATCTTAAATGTATATAGAACTTTTCATTCCAAGGTGCTTTATAAACTATATACATACCAAAATCACATCTCCCTCAAGAATTTCTTGTGCAGAGAGTCTCCCCTAGGCTGGAACAATCTAAAAAGTATTGACAGAGGGGACCATGCACATGCATCTTTGTACATTAGAACGTTTTGCACAAGGGTATAGTAGTCAACCTTTAAACTCTAGAGTTTACATGAACTAAATTTATACACTTACCTCAGTATTTGCAGTATTAGCTATCCTTACTATAGGTAACCGCTAGAGTACAAGAAATATTGTACTGAGGCAAAGTTATGTAGTTATCTTGTTCATTATCTAAAATGACTATCCTGTTTTTATGCAGGGGATCACAGCATGAAGTATGGAGAGTAGGTCTTGGTATCATCTACCTGTTTATTTCTGCTGCCTCTGTTTTGTTTTGTTTTCCTCCTTAGCTTAGGATAATTTGTTTGAGTTGTTGAGTTTTTTTGTTAACACATTTTTTTTTGTCAAGCGGGTGGGTTTTTTGCACCATTTTGCAGTAGCAGAGTGAGGTTTTGGCAATGCTGTTGTGTATCAGTCTAGCTCCCATGAAAACAAAGAATTTCAGTTCGTTCCCAATCTTTCTCAAGGAGGGTCAGCAATATCTCTGTTGAGAGCTGCAGGGGAACTGACTTCATTTGGAAACTGGCATTGCTTTGGACCCAAATCCTTTAAAGATGATTTAGGGTGGCTCTCTTGAACTTTGAATCAGGATAGTCTGTCTGTTTCCAAACACTTATGGAAAAAACCCTTGAAGATCTGCAGATAAGATCAGTGTATTTGGCATCATATACACTGGAGAGCTCAGAAGTCTTAGTTGGCATCACACTTGAATCCATGAAATTAGAAACCAGAAAGACTTAAGAATAGGAGTGGGGACACTATAACATATGGTTCTCAACAGAAACTTAGTCTTTGTGTGCCTCAACTCCCAGCTATCTGGGCTACAATATTTATTTGCTGTAAAATCAAGATTTGCTTTGCCATTACTTAAATCCACTTGGCAGCTATAGGAGGTTACCATCTGAAAGCATCATCAGATCTGATTCATCTACCCATCAGAAATGATGATAATAATTCCTTCTGGCCCAAAGATCTGTGAACGTATCTATGAAAAAGTTCTTCTAGCACAGCGGTTTTCCAACGTTTTTTCTGGCGATCCAGGTGAAGAAATTTATTGATGCCTGTGACCCAATGGAGCTGGGGATGAGGGATTTGGGGTGTGGGGCCAGGAATGAGGGGTGCAGAGTATGGGAGGGGGGGTCTTTGGGCTGGGGCAGGGGGTTGAGGTGTGGGGCGGGGCTCAGGGCTGGGGCAGGGGGTTGAAGCTCAGGGATGCGGCTCTGCACAGCTCTTGCCCACAGGCACTGCCCTGCCCCCACGAGCTCCCATTGGTCGGTTCCTAGCAAATGGGAGTGTGGAGCCGGGTCTCGGGGTGGGGGCAGCACGTGGAGTCCTGTGGCTCCCCCGCCTAGGAGCCAGACCTACTGCTGGCCGCTTCCGGGGCGCAGCACGGTGTCAGAACAGGTAGGAACTAGCCTGCCTTAGCCGGGCAGCACTGCCAACGGGACTTTTAATGGCCCGGTCCGCAGTGCTGACCAGAGCCGCTGTGGCCCACTGCCTTACATTCCAAGACCCAGTACGGGCTTGTGACCAACAGTTTGAAAAACACTGTTCTAGGATATGACTTCTTATTGTGAACCTCTCTGGGATTTGAAGTGGGTAGACAAAACTATCTCTTCACCATCCCTACTTTAAAACTATAGCTATTAAGTCCGTTAGAAAAATTAATGAGATTCGTATGTGGCTGACCATCTAATAACAGTATTCCCATAGAGCCTGGATAATATCTCAGCATTTTGCTAAACTCTTCTTGAAGGTAGTGTGCAAATTTAGGCCCTGATTCAACAAGGTCTTCAACCACATGCTTGCCTTCAAGTATGTTAGATGTTAGTGGGATTACTTGCATGATCAAATGCCTGGCTGAAATGGGGCTTTAGTCTTAACTAGTTAATGTGCCTCCCAGTCTACTTCCCAGAGTCTCATCAAAAGGAAGTGAGGCTGGATAGTTAGGTGTTAAGAGTGCAGTTAGGTACTGAGTTATTACTTATGACAAAACTCTTTCACAAAGGGAGACCATTTTCTCTCATAACAATTACCGTGAGGTTTTGAATAAGTACACAAAAGAGGTTGAAGAATCTTGTTTTTGAAGTCTCCTCTGACGGAGTCTCACATGGTAAAATGTGAAATGCAATTCATCATCCTTGGAGGATTGAAGTGCTGAATCTGATTTGGTCAGTATTCAAAGCTGTGGTTCCAAGGCATCTAGGTATTTCAAACTAAAGCCTTTCTATCCAACATGACATGAACTTGCAGTGCACTACATTAATGTGCAAAATATCCAAGCACAATATAACATTCACCTCTGGCCTTTTAACAGGAGGTACCATTAGTGACTATTTTTATCACAATATGGTAGGTAGATAAATGCAGATAAAAAGCTTCTGTAAAAGTGTGGTAAGGGATACATGCAACAGTGACTTCAGTTATTTACCACATTGTGACATTACATCAGACCATTACCTTGCAGCATTGTTTTCAGAAACATTACAGTATATCTGCCACAACATATAGTGTTGGTTTTTATGGTAACTCACTAAATAATCAGCCACCAAAAGTGTGTGTATGTGTTTTTAAACTGTATCTAAGTTCTTATTGGAAGGAAGGTAAAGAATGGTGTAAACAATACGGCATGTTTTTTTCAAACCTTTCTGTCAAATAATAGTCAGTGTTCAGAGAGTGCTCTTTAACCTATAAGGTTTCTTGCAGAAAATAGTAGTGAAAGCATGTAAATGTCTTATTTCCTTCATAAGCCTTTTAAAATAATCCTCATGGGTACATTGCCTCTAACTGTGAGCTCTGAATGGCACTCAAGGGAGTTGGCATCTCTTATCAGAACTGAGCAGCCAGGCAAGGGGCAGCCAGCACATTGAGAGGCCATGATAGTGTGCTGGTCAAGGGCATCAGTCAGGTAGTGAAAGGCCTCTTGTTGTGTTAAACAAATGCTGTTTCCTTCCTGGCTTCAGTGAGAACTAGGGTTTGTTTTTTTTTTTGGAAGCTTCTTTTGGCAAAAGAACAATTGAGATAAATAAGGCAGCCCTTCCAGTCAGGGAGATGTGCATTAGATTATCATGAATCCATAGATAAAAAGTGCAGTGGTCAATGAGAACAGGCGTTCTTAGATTAAATAAGAGGTTTAATTGAAAGTGGTATCTCGGGAGATGGGGGATTGAGCATAATGTTTAGTAGATACCATGGACCATATTGAGAAGAAATAACAGAATGAACAGTGCTTATTTTTAAAACCTTCCTGTTCTGTTTCTGTTGTAGATAAAAGACAGTTTCTAGTGTAGACAGTGGAGAAGACTGAAGATGCATTTTGACTGTGTCCTGTAGGTGTGGAAAGATATTAGACGTATATAAATAGATATTACACTGTTTGAAGGATTACATATAGCTTTTTAATTAACAATGCAGAGATCTGTAACACAGATGCACTCTTTAAAGCTAAGTAAAAACCAATGGTAACACTTACTTGAGAACACTGCTAGCTAACTAAGTCTCCCGAAACTCTCAATTGAAGATTTTCCGTCTACTGCATTGACCATTGGTTTGCTATAGTTATAAGTTTTTCTGCTATTATGTCTAACAAGTTTACACAGTCCTCTCATCTGTTTTTGAAGTGCAGTCCTTTATGAACTTTGCTGGCCATTTTCTGACTAATTTGACTAATAAGTAAGAGTTTGCAGGAGAGAGGGCTTTGGGGTGTTTTTGTTTTGCTGTGTTATCAAATTCCAGTCTTCAATCCCAGGTTTGGGAGCAAAACTTCTCAAACAAGAGCCTTGGTTTTATTGATATAACAGTGAAGTCATTTGTATTTTGAGACTATTGATTCTATTGTTCAGTCATATCAGACAAATTATAAAATTGCTGCAGATTGCCCATATCCAATATATATTGAATTTTCAGAGGTCTGCGATAAGATTTAAGAGATTTGATTACAGCAAGTGTTTAATTTTTGGAAAATTACTGTTTTCACTTATTTCAAATCCTGTAGTTGCCAAGTAATACCAGCTGTCGTAACAATCTATGTATGAATATCAGTGAATGCCTACCCCCACTGGAAAACTTTTGAAAAGGATGCTGCAATCAGATCTTACTGGAGATCCCAGGGACACTTTTCAGTTCTTCGTTTACATGGCCCAAAAATTAAAAATTGATGAATTTATAGATGGAGAGACATGCATTAAGGATGTCTGTTCTTTTCCATGATACGGCCCTCTTTTCAGATGCTTATGTCCCCACACCCCCAATTTTTTTCTTATTGGGAAGTCTTTAACCAGATGAGCTCAGACCAGTGAGTCCTGGAAATAGTGAACAAAAGTTGTTTATCCAATTCCAACCCCTCCCTACTCTTTTTCTTTCCTCTTCTGGGACTGCCTCACAAGATATTGCTCAGAAACAAAGTGGACTCCCTTCCGCAACTCAGAGCCATGGAAGGAATGCCCATGAAAGTCCTGGGCAGGGGGGTTGTTCTCATTATTTCCTAGCCCTAAATAAGAAAAGAAATTGAAATCACATTTTGGATCTCTGACAACTCAACAAATTCATCCATTGTTTCAAATTCATGGATGATAAATTCAAATTCCTACCTGAGATCCTGAAGACTGTTCACAGCTCCTGACTTGCAAGATGCCTAGTTCCATATTGTAATTCATATCACTCACAGGAACTACTTCTAGTTTCTTGTGGGAAAGTCTCATTACTAATTCACAGTGGTTCCCTTTGGCATCTCCACAGCCCTAAGAGACTTCACCAAGTGCTAGCAGTCTTGGCTGCACATCCAAGAAGGCAATGGAATCAAGTACCATAGTGATGACTGGCTCACAGAGGGTCAATCATCACATGAGCAGCTCAGCCAGGCAGTCCTGGATCTTTTTGCTGCTCTTGGCCTCAAAGTCAAGATAGCAGAGTCCACTCTCACCTCTATTGAGTTGATTGACCTACCACTTTTCTCCCCCAAATCTCATACCACTCGGAGGTGGGGAGGCCAAACTTCACACCTTAGATGTTATCAGATCTGTCTCAGTAATTCTGCCATACCATTTCTAGTGTTCACCAACAAAATGAAGGGTCAACCAGTCTTCACCCAAAGAGTGTTGAAATGGACTGTATCAGAACATGTTATACAGTAGCGCGGTGGACCCACCTCAGTAGCTTAGGACCTGTTTCATCAGGGCTCAGTTTGCCTCTATAAATTATCCCAATCTCAGAGATTTATATAGCATCTACCTGTAGTTCAACTCATACCTTTACTCAGCATTACTCCTTGGTAAAGGGCTCCATATCCAATGCCTGCTCTGCCAAAGCTGCCCTACAGTCATTGTTTCAGTAGGTTCTAAGTACCCATCTCCAGGACGTGAGTTACTGCTTCAGCCACCAGAAGTGGAATACATGGGGACAATCATTCAAAGAAAGGCTGGTTAATTTACAGTACAGTATCTTTGTCTTCAAGATGTCAGAGTGTATTCCATAATCTCCATTCCTTCTCTGCTACTATGGAGTCATTGACAATCTGGATTCTGTTTTAGTTAAGAAACTGGAGAGCGGTTGTGGTTGCCCTTTCCTTTGTACCCTCAGCTACAGGGTGCTAGAGGGCCCCACAGATACTACTATTGAAAAGATTCCAGTTTCATAATCATGGAGCACATGTGCACCAGAAGAGGAAAATCTATGGACAACACATCTCGAAGAACCACAATTACTGTAGGCTAAGTAACCATTCTTTACTCAAGCACATCCCTGAAGTAAGTTTGTTTCCTTTAGGTTCATGAATATATCTAGGCAGAATTAAAATTCAACACCTTTTGATTCCCCATACTTGTAATTTAATATATATATAAAGGGTTACTAGGGATCATCTTGTGACAGATGCATGATGTCGGGAGCATGAAAACTTCAAAAGATTATTATATTGAAATGTGCCAAATACCGTAGGCATTGGGAGTAGTAATACATTTTTGTATCTATAAATGTTATATATATCCTTGTGAACTAAGGATTATATACTAACTCTATTGGGGAGGGTTACTGAGTTCCCCCAAGAAGTAAAATCAGTGGGGGATAATTACTGCAGACCCTAGGACTGCGAAACAACTCCAGAGAAGTACCACCTCTTGAGGTGACTTACATTTACTGGTTCAGACTGTGTTCAAGAGGTCCACCGACAAAGAGCTTGTGGTATAAAGGGCCAGACTGAACTGGCTGAGAAGGGCCCTCATTTTGATCCAAAAATGACATGGGATTGTAACCAAGAAGGAAAAACCCTGCTGGAAGGGTTTGAGGGACTGGAAACCTACCAGCGTCTCCATGTGGAAGATGAGTGACCCTTATTAAGCTTAGCATTCATATGGACTGTTTTTTCTTTGTAATACTTTTGTCCTAAAATAGACTGTATTTTGAGAAAGCTGGCTGGCCACTGGTAACTCAGGCATTGTTTCTGAGAGAACAATCTGCAGATGTTGGACTGATGTCAAACCTGCTGGGATAGTCGCAGTGAATCGCAGGGGACTGCACCTAAATCCCAGATCTGGAGGGAGACACGCAGGTCCTTTCCCATAGAGAGGTGAGGCCTAAGACCTAAAGGGCACCCTTGAGGATACTGTGGAGGGAGCAGAGGTGCAGTTAAACATAGAACTGACACCCCCCGTGCCACTGAATTGCTTACGTGGCTCTGTGGTGGAATGCAACTTCAACACAACACTACACTTTAAGAGATGTGGATGTATATTATATAGATTGTGGAGGAAATGTCACCTTAATTACTGCCTGGAGTAATTCTAAAATATTGGTTGTGTTCAGAGAAACCCTAAGGTGATCCAGCAGAAACTCACATTTGTATCATTTTTGACACTCACTGTACTCTTTCTGGAACAGAAACTTGTTAGTGTGGCAGCTCATTTCATTCACACCATCCTCAAGTGAACTAGGATTATAGGATGATACCAATTTTGAAGTAAAGAACTGAGAGCAAAGGTATTTCTAATAGAATTGAAGACTTAGTGCATCAGGGTGGAGTTGCTTTACCAGACCATAAGTCTTTCAGTCAAGGATTACTGCTCTGCTGTAAAATATTGATGCACTGGGATAGCATTCTAGCAATGTACGGGAAATTTAGGATTTGGGAAAGTTGTTAGTAACAATGAATAGTCATGATGTATGAGACTGGTTTCCCAAAAAAGGCAGTTAGCTGGACAAATTCCCTTACTTTTAGGAAGGTTGCAGCTGTTTATGGTCACCAGTGAAGGGACATCTATTATGAAGAACAGAAGGAGTATGAGGATGAGAATTTAAAGTTACTGGTATATTGAAAGGTTCAGAGTAGCAGCCGTATTAGTCTGTATTCGCAAAAAGAAAAGGAGGACTTGTGGCACCTTAGAGACTAACCGATTTATTTGAGCATAAGCTTTCGTGAGCTACAGCTCACTTCATTGGATGCATCCGATGAAGTGAGCTGTAGCTCACGAAAGCTTATGCTCAAATAAATCGGTTAGTCTCTAAGGTGCCACTAGTACTCCTTTTCTTTTTGGTATATTGAAGGAAACCAAACTTTTAGGAAATGTATTTGTATTTCTTCCTCTGCCAACAGAAATTTTCAGTAGGTTTTTCATTGCTGTAGTTGTCTGTGATGAATTAATTGCTACTTGCTATGTTGAGCATCCAAGCATTTGTGGTTAGATTCCATGGAATAGGTAAGGAATGATATGTCTTAAGTTAAGAGATAAGGACAGGGCTACCGTAGTTTCATGCTGAGCTGTGGAATTGACTTTTACATCTGAAGCAGCTTTCCTTTCACCTATCCTGTAAAGAGTTCTGGTCAGTGGGGTTTCACTTCATGGCTAGCTAGTGTGTGACATTACAGTTAAAACAAACCAGACTTAGTTTGGTTTTAAGTCACATTTAGCTGGATCTTAGTGTAAACATCACTTCATTTTTTGACTTCTTTTCCAATTTACAGTGGATCAGAGGTACCCAAAATTCTTTGCCACTCCTTCCAGTCCATGGCATGGGTTCGTAGGTCTTGGAGTTCAATTCCTTTTCTCTTCAAACTTCTCTTAAGAGTCTTTCCACCGTATCCTTGGACTTCCATGTCCTTTTTTGCTGTCTTCTTCCTCTCATGCTTTCTTTCCTGGTCATTATCACATGTGCCGCGCACCTCAAACATGTGCTCCCCAGGCTTTCCATCACTAAGGGTATGTCTACACTGCAATTAGACATACCCTGTCTGGCTGGCTGGCCTGTGTCAACTGACTCGGACTCGTGGGGCTTGGGCTAAGGAGCTGTTTGATTGTGGTGTAGACATTTGGACTTGGGCTCTAGACCTTCCCCCTTCGTGAGGTCCCAGAGCTCACTCTCCAGCCCAAGCCCAAGCCCAAACATCTACACCGCAATTAAACAGCCCCGTAGTACAAGTCAGCTGACATGGGCCAGCTGTGGGTTTTTTATTTGCAGTGTAGACATACCCGAAGAGTTCCAAGTTAATCTCCCCACTGATTTCTTCCATGTGCCCTCTAACCTCTGCTTGTCTTCCATTCTCCTCAGTATGTTGTTTTCCACTACCTGTATGTTTTTTTTTTTTCTTCCCTTTCTATCAGATCCACCCTTTCCAAACCGTAGAGCAGGCAGGGACAAACACATGCATTGTACATTTTTCCTTTCAATTTGTTACTTAATTGCTGGTCCCACAGTACTCCTGCCACCTTTTTCACTGCTGCCCATGCATGCTGGGTTCTTCTTTTCAATTCTCCAGATTTCTCTCCGATGGCAGTAAGTGTATTTCCCAATACAAAATTCTTTCTTCTGATTCAGCTTCTCTCCTGAAACTCCTATCAACAGCTCTTTGTCCACCTTTGTTACTTGCATAACTTCAGTTGGCTTTGCATCTACCTTCAAACACAGATGCCCACTCTGATACCATATTTAACACTTCCTTTTAGCTATCAGCCAAAAGGGCCAGATTGTCAACATTCATTGGCTGGATCTTAGGGTAAAGCTGAATGTAAATATGCACCCAAGAAGGGGCAGTTTTTCAACCAATTTAGTTCTACTGGATAAGGAGCAGTTGTGAAAGGTATTAGGGGGGATTGTCTGGAGAGTTCCTTGAGTAATAGGTACAAGCAGCTGTTGTTTTCATTGAACTTTAATTTACTGTGGTTTTCTTATAATAAAATTACTCGATTCTTAGAGTGCTGCAGTGAAAGGGTTGTGAAAACTATAAGGATTCCAAACTGGGTATTGAAGGAGAGCTGAAAGAAACCTAATACTGAAAAAAATTAGTATTTATATCTCACTGAACATATTTTTAAGATCTCATTTGTTACAGATAGCATGTCTAGGCACTCAGATGATAACCCAATGGATTGGTGAAAAGCACTAATGCAAAGAATACGTTTATTAAATCAAAGTAAAAATGTTACACAAAACTTGAAGAGTTTGGTTAGCTTTTCACATGTTTTTAGCAGTCTACTTGTATGGGAATCTAGTGTAAAACTGAACTCACTTATATTTAGAAACAATGATATAAAGCATGTGTTTGTAGTTATTATTTATAGTATATAAATGTACAATAATTGTCTAGTTATTGTTGTCCACTAGAATTAACATCATTTTGTAGCTTCTGTTATAAAATATTTTATCATTTGTAGGGACATGGCAAAAAAAGAAAAAACACTTGACAGAGCAGTTCAGGAATGAACAGTCTGTTTTATCCATGCTGTCTCTCCTGTCATCATTTGAGGACATGAGCAATTTTCCAACTTCTTCACTATAAAGATCTGTCTTACAGCCAGACTTTCTTGCACTGTGCTGAGGGGGCAAAAAGGTTTCAGTTGTACTGGCTTGGTATGATTATAGGGAGTTGTTTTATGTTTTGTGGTATTTCAGCAACCATTTATTTTGTGATCCAAAAGGATACTGACAGAAAATCCCAGAGAATATATAAGTGAATGATGTCAGCAAGTGCACCCAATATTCATGATGTGAAATGATGTGATTATATGAGGTGGTATGGATATTACCTGTCCATTTCCTATGCTGTTAGTTGAAAATAAAGCTCCTATTTGGTGCAGCAAGCAAGTAGCAGGCAGAAATGTAGGTGATCCCATTTATATAAGGCGTTTGGGGTGCTATCGTTGCATTAGGAGATAGTTAAGAAGTTTGCTGTGGTTGGGGTATATATTTCAGTGAGAAGTCATATTTTTTGGTTGGTATTTTATTTTGGGTCCAAAATTTAGTGCCACTCCTCCCTTCCCTCCTTCCCACCCCCCATTTCAAATGCTATCAATAGAAGATCTGGTAATCTCTGTCTTCTCCCCCTCCCCCTCCCTCATTTATTTATTTATTTATTTAGTGCCCCTATCTCCATAATATCTGAGAATTTATGCTAAAACTCATCCTCCCTCACACTGATCCTGCGATTGTCAGATCTGGGCTGCAGTTCATTCCATATCTAAGATTTCTTATGGCTAGGTAAGATACATCTTAGATGAAGGATTCCCTCTTTTGAGCCATGTTGTGGGATACATACCTTAGCAGTAGATTCCTAGCAGCCCCATTGTGGTAATATATTTCATAACTACAAATCATTAATCAGTAAGATCGAGTCTAATGAACTTCAGCTAGAGGGGAGGCTGTGGTGCTGCTCGTGGGCCATGTGATTAAGTGACTTGACCGAACTCCTATGATGAGTCATTGTCACAGGCGACAATACAAATCCAGACATCCAACCGTATTCTCTAACCACTCTAGCTCAGTTTCCCTTATTTATTTTAATTCATTGGCTTTGGGAACTTTTACAGGACTGTTGCCTCCATGTTATAATTTTGTTAATTACTTATGTAAGGAAAAAATGTCATAGAAAGTTGTGTACTTCAGGTGAAAAAAAGCAAGTGCACAGAAATGGAGCAAAAGTAGTGGAGATAAGCTAATGACATCAAGACAGTAATTATCAGTGTCAACACCGTGCCATTTTTGTGTTTTCCAATTAAATGAAATGAATTGACTTCCATGCAATTAATTTTTAATAAATATTTGTATTTGGTACATATTAGAATCAAGGTTTATACTTCTAGCTCACTGAATAGTGTGACCCCTCCCTCAGACAGTAGTTACTTTCCATCAGCAATAGTGGCGTCTTAGATAAATGTAAGTGAATCATGTATTCAATTGACACTATTTCAATGATTGACATTCACTTACATTTAGTTTTTACCCTTATTGGTTTTGATCACACCTCTTGCTGCCCATGTAGGGTGTTAAATGTATTGTATAGTGGTCTCAGTCCACTGCCAGTTGGACAGAATAATAAACTTTAAGGTCATTAAGGAACCATTATGATTATCCAGAAGCCAGCCCCACAACTGGCACACGTTGATGCTGTGTGGACAATCTCAGCAGAGACGGCAAGGATGTGGGGCGTGAACTTCCTTGTACCCATGGACGTGGTATAGGAGAACCTCAGAGTTACAAACCCCTCGGGAATGGTTTGTAACTCTGAACAAAACATTATGGTTGTTCATTCAAAAGTTTACAGTTGAACATTGACTTAATACAACTTTGAAACTGTACTGTGCAGAAGAAAAATGCTGCTTTGATGCCATCTTAATTTAAATGAAACAAGCATGGAAACAGTTTCCTTACTTTGCCAAATATATTTTTTAAACTTTCCCTTTATTTTTTTAGTACTGTGCTGTATTTGTTTTTTTGGTCTCTGCTGCTGCCCGATTGTGTACTTCCGGTTCCAAATGGTTGATTGGTCAGTTCCTAATTTTGGTGTTTGTAACTCTGAGGTTCCACTATACCTCCAAGTTAGGTTTGAGGAATGTTGGCAGGACAGTGTTGAGAAGTTTCCACTGCCACTTCCTGTGTGGTGCCCATTCTGTGGATTAACAGAGGACTTCAGTCCAGCACCTTTGAGAAATGCTAACTTCACGTTCTGCTTTTTAAAATGGTATTTTTCTGCATATACCATTTTTCTATTAATTTTGTTTCTTACACTGCTGCTCCAAACTTTAAAAGAGATCCAAAGCATGCACCAATTCATCCACTAAGGGTGCAATAATTTTTTAAGGATTTAGCTTAGAATGGTATGGAATTGAACCACACAACTCTATTAAAATCAGTGAGCGTACATGTAAAGGCAGTATGAATTATGAGAGTACGTTTTTAATGTAGCTGTTTGTATAAGTTTGAAATGCAGAGTCCTTCACCTTAAACTGTAGTATCAGACTTGTAGTACCTTGTGCTAAAGTGTTTCCATATTCCATGTAATCATATTTATAAATATTTTAATAATATATATTCGGTCACAGAATCATGTGACCAAATCATAGGCAATAGCCTAAAAGCTGTTGACTAGATAAAGGAAAGATATGGTCAAAACTATTTTTAGTTACATGAACCTGTCCAAAGAATTAGATCTGGGAAACCTAGAATGTACTGTGTGTGTAATATTCTCTTTTTTTCCTCCACTGTTTTCATCTTTCAATTTCTCCAACAGAAAGGAGAGCCCAACTGCAGTATTCTTTCACTGGAGACCACAGAACAGCTGACCTTTGAGATACCTCTGAATGATTCAGGTTCTGCTGGACTTGGTGTTAGCTTGAAAGGCAACAAATCTCGGGAGACCGGGGCTGACCTTGGGATTTTCATCAAATCCATTATCCATGGAGGTGCAGCTTTTAAGGTATGGAAGAACTGTATTAGCTCTTGTCTGGTAGTATTCAGATGTTTACATGCTCTTCTAGGAGTTTTTCGTGAGAGAGTTCTTGTCTTCTCACTTCCAGAAAATTACTGGAATGCTCTTCTAAACTGTGCTAATTCCAGCACATCACATAATAATATCCTATGTACATTAACATATATAAATATATATATTTAGCTCACACACCAATATTTACCTCATAGTTAAGATTGCTCAAGTGTTTCTTTATTCTATAAAGAGATCTTACAAAGATGCATACTTGTACTGAAAAAAATGTATACTTTTTTCCTTTTTTTTAAAGTGATGTCAGAGTTAAGGCTGTACATTTGAGTGAACTTTTGCAGAATTGACTCTGAGCTTTGTGGTTTAGAGTATTTTGGAGTGAAAAAGGCTTTGGGTAGAATTTCCAAAAACGCCTAAGTGAAGGGGACTTAGGCCTCCTTCATCACATAGGCATTTTTTAAAAGTCTACCCTATGTCTTAGAGTTGAGGAGTCTGTGATTATATTTGGTGGGGGTAAGAGATGTGAATTGAGGTTGGTTTGGATGTTAGTGTTTGCCTAAACTGGTGATTTCCTTGATTTTTAATTTGTGCTGATAGGAAATACACTTGAGCAACTTTAACTGTACGTTAATGGCATCTTTGGTGTGAGAATTTCCTTGGTGTGGTGGTGGGGGTTTTTTTAACAACAAAAGTTTTAAGTAGGCTTGGTGAGTAAGGACTGAAGGAGGAAAACTAAGCTCTGGTAGATGCCATGAGGTACACCATAGCAATGGTGATTACTGCAGTGGGACTCTTCTGCTTGTAGATTTTTATGTACGGAGTGTGTGTATTGGGGCGGGATTTATAGTTTTGTGGAATGTGAAGGAAGGAAGATAATAAGGGCAAGCCTTTTTTCCAAGCTGAAAGTGCTAAACTTTACATGCTTAAAATGTCTAACATGGAGAAAGGTGTTTCTCTGTTTCTGTGCCTCCTATGCCTTCTTTTCATTCCATGTCTGTCCCTGACCCCTACAGGTGGCCTCTGTACCCTCTGAAGCTGAGGCTTCCTTGTTATCTGTCATCCTCTAAATCACCCATTCCCCTTAGTTTTCTGTAGACTTGCTAGAGTTTGTGACAGAAAGCCCTGAACTCTCATACCTAGCAAGGTCTGTCAGAATGAATGCCACTCTGGAAGGTGTTGAGACTCCACAGTGCAGTGGTGCAGTGTAAGAACCTGGATAGCATTGTCAGATGGGGAGGTGGCCTTCCTCGTGACCTGAGAAGCAACCAAAGCTGGCTGTGAACATTCAGTGCTCTGCCAGGCTCCATGGTGCAAGAAAACAAACTAAAACAAAAGTTATAACAGAAAAGCCAAATCACATTTTTATTTTTATTTTTCCTCACAAATAGCTCCATGCTGGGCTTTAATGTAAGTTGAAACCCTTGTGAAATTGTACATTTGTAACTTGAGTTTGTGATGTTATGTGACCCTGGAAAAAAAAATCGGTGAAACCTGAAAAAAGCGTTTTTTAAACCACCTTGAACTGTACCACAAAGGCACTTAAAAGTGTGAAGTGCCATAGATTACAGTTCTTGCAAAAGCCCATTTTTGAGAATGATTTCTGTGAATTTTCCAGTTTTAATTAAAGGATTCATACCTTGCTTTAAGTGGAGAACTCAAAATAGCCTTAACTACTGAACCATTAGGGTAATGATGCCCAAACTGTGGTGCATGACCCACTAGGGGGGCATGGAGGAATGTTTTTTGGGGGGGGCGGGGGAGTGGTGAGGCCTAGGCCAGCCCCTATGGGAAGTGGGGATCGCTGCCCCGAAGCCCCGCTCTGCCCCTGTCCACTGCCAGGCCATCTCCGCCTCGAGCCCCAGCTCCTCCCCCATTTCCAGTTCAGCCCCCAGTTTATTGCATGTAGCATTCTCTCTGGGCTGCTTTTAGTCTGTCCAGAGTTCCAAGGGTGACACAGCTGGACCCATAAAGCAGTGTAAAGACAATGAAATTACAAAGTCATTTAGCGTTTACAAGAATAAAAATTCAGCAAGCCTGTGAGATGGAGAATAATGTATTCAATCTGAACTGTCAATGGAAACCTAGTTTGTCATATTCTTTTTACTTGCCAATCAAAATATTGTTAGTATTATGGACAAAGCGTGCCTTAGTTGAGGTTAACAACAGTTGCACAGAACTGATGTCTGAGCTGAACACAAACTGATAAATCACAACATTATGACTTGTTCATCTCTCTCATGGAAGTAAGGACACTTGTTCACTTTTTTGATTAAAAAGCACTTGAATAACTTGCTAATGTTTACGAAATTTATTGGCAGCAAGTTCACCAAATAAAATTTGAATAGAGATAGCTTTAGTGAAATTAAAAACAAGAGTCTTAATCATCTTGTCATGTAATACATTTAGCTGTTTTGGATCTATAATGTAATATTTTCTTTTGTGTTATCTCAGCAGATCCTAACAATTCTGTTTTCTGTAGAAACACCTTTAATTCAGTCTGTGTAATTTCCTCTACTGACGCTAACATACTGAGTAAGACAATTCACAACATTAAAAACTACACAACCACATATTTACAGATGGTGTTAAATGCCAGATGGCATCAATCAAGGCTTTAGCCTTTATATGACTGTTTAATACTTAGTTGTCTTTATTTACCTTTCTAAAAAAGGAAGGGAGTTGTTTTTGTGACAGCAAGAAAGTTGGTTAACCAAGAAACAAAGTTTATTTCACTGTTGTTTTATTCTTTGCTGGGGTTTTAAGCATCAAAATTTTACCCACATGACCTACTCCCATTTTACCAACAATAGGATGAGCATTTTCCCCTATTCTCCAGTTCTAGAATTGTGTGAGGGTTTTAAACTGTTTATTGTAGTACTGAGAATCCATGTATAGTTAGAAACATACATAACAGATTTAAACTCAAATATTAACAATTAACATGTCTGCCAAATTCCTCCAACCATCTCCCCAACTCTTTCCATTGCTGTTGTTTATCACAGTACATTTCCCTTTGTAGAGGGTGAAATTATAAAGAACAAAAGGGAAAGAATACATATAATTTCTAGGGTCACTGTTTCTTTCTTTTTCCATCTGTATAGTTGCGAGTGCAATACTTTGGGATAGATAGCTATATCAGAAATGTATCTATGGAGGTGGTACTAAATTGTATGTTAAAAATTTTTCATAGATTTTAATCTATGATAGTGCAGCCTGACTATGGTGCTATTTTCCTCATTTTATAAATGGGTCACTGAGAGACACAGTAACTTGGCCACGATCACAAAGTGTAGGGAATCCAGGTTTCCCAAATCCTAGGCCAATCACTGGACCATCCTTCCTCTCACTGTACTTATATATGCGTGCACTATTAACTATTGAGAAAAATCTGCTTACATTGCTCTAGGAGTGAACCACCCAAATGACTTGTTAACAAAAGTTCCATTTCACAAGTTGCTACGTTAGGGCCAGTACAGCCCTTAAAAACAGACCAGATACAAAATGTCCTTTCACAAGGAGGAATAACATGCCGCAATGGAAAGGGGCAGTCCAAAAAGAGGTTGCTCATTGTCCACACCTGCTTGGAATGGAATGATAGATGAGTTTGACAAAGCAAACGTGGTAAGATAATGTAAAGGATATCAGAACTTATAGAGCTGTTAATATAAGGAACAAAGAAGCCAGGTTTTCCTATAAAGCCTAGGGACTTCCTCAGACACACACACACACACGCTGCTGCTGGACATACAATCCAAGCTCTCTGACTACCAAGGGGACAGCTCCTCTTTCCTGTGTAAAGCAAAGACTGTGGGAACTTTCTAGGTACTATGAAAACAGCCTTCTACTGGCACAGATAGCAAGTCCCACAGTCATTCCCAAGTCTGGATCGTCTTCGAAGTAGCTCAGTACAATACAGCCAAGTCACCACACCAATCTGAATTGTGTTATGTAAATAAAGCCTACTCTTTCTGGGTTTCCAATTCTCTGTATTCCTGTGGTTGGCTATCTTGCACAGCACAGTTGTCACCCAACTGTGAACAACTATAAAATTCCTTGCATCAATTTAAAGTGTGTGTGTGTGTAAATCAGGACTTCTAACATTTATGTTAAAAGCCTTGTGTATTGGGAATTTTAAATTCAAAGCTTTTATTTGCACTTATTCTGAGCATTTGCCCCTGCAGTTTATTGTACTAGATTCTAGAACCAAAAACACTTGGATTTAAGCACATGTATTTCTTTTCAGTGAACCTAGGTTCTTTTGTGATATCGTGACTACTGAAAAATCAAGAAGTTCATAACCCTTTAGGCATGAGGATGATCTCACAGTATCTCACTTTTGTGGCTGGAATGGAAAAATGAATCTGGTCTTTGTTATATTGTTAGATGTTACAGTTTTGAAAAACAACCTCCTCCCACAAAATCACAATTTGTCTTCAGAAGAGCATGAATACAAGATTTGCAGATCAGCTTGAAGTCATCAGATTATTTCTTACCCTTTTACAGATCACATATACCAGCAAGAGACCAACGAATTTGTCTCAGCATTGCAATAGATGTAGTGCTACAAATTGGATATTTATTCACGGAAAGTGCCTTTTTATGCTGTCCAAATGTCTTTAATGTGTCAGAGTTTGAAAGACTTCTTTCACCGATGTCTCTTTTCCAGAATGAAAAGAATGTATTAGGTTATGTACAAAATGCAAACAATTTTACAAAATGCAAACAATTGCTTAGTTAGTATTATCTCTTATCAGTCTGGACAGAAGGTCTGAAGACAGGCCAACATTTTTCAGTGACTTCTGAAATTTTAACACAGTGATTTAACTCACTTGTTTTAGCAGGCAGTGAAGAAACCCAGTAAAGAAGTTGTGAAAAATGTAGGGGGAAATTGAAATCTTTAGGCTAATTTTTATGTAGAAAATTGAAGTGTATGTTGTAGATTTTAGAGAATTGCAACTCCTCCAGTTTACCCACAAAAACCAGCAGAATACGTAGTGATCATTGGATAACTTAACTCCTTCGGCAGTTAATAGCTTACATTTTTCCATTGCACTATTTATTTATTTTTTAAGAATCCTAATAAGAATACTAATGAATTTAAAGAACTGTACAAGATTAAACCACTATTATACTTGATGATTGCTCCTTGAAGACCCACATCAACATCCTTTTGTGATTTTTGCAAAGAATGTACTCTTTGGCTTCAATAGCTATAAGTGAGGTATTACTAATATTCATGACATTTGCAGTTATATAGCACCTTTCATCTGAGGACAAGATGCTAAAGTGCCCATTGGGATGAATGTGTTTAGATGCATCCTCTTACTCTTTAATTGTATTGTTTTCAATTTCACATGTCTTGTAGCATGTTGGCAGTGCACTTGGGATGAAATCCCACTCCTCCTACACACATCCTCCTCTGTAGCTAAAATGCAGTAGAACGACTACTGTAAGCTTTTTCAGGGCAGAGATTGTTTCTTCCTATATGTTTGTACCACACCCAGCACAATGGAGTCCAAGTCTCTTTGGAGGCTCTAGGTACAATCGTAATGGAAATATTAGTAGTTAATTGTATGGGGTGGGTCAGGGAACAGAATGGCTGCACTGAATGCCAGGAAGCAGTTTCCTCAGAGGGAAGGAGGTCAAAGGGGGTCCCAGGTAGTGGCCAGAGTGTGATTTTGAGAGGGCAAACTCCGTGTAGGAGAATACAGTGCCATAGCCACTATTACAGTCAAAATGCTAAGTGTCCTGTGGCCTGCCTACAAATAGAGGTGGCCATAAATTTACCTTTTACTTTGATTCCCCACGTAAATCACATTTACTCAGACTATGCCAGGGGACAATAATTTCATTCTTAATGATTGTGGCCCACTTGCAGGTTCAAAGATAGAATGAAAAAATACCAAATTTGTTCATACTCTAAAAGTTGTTTTCCTAATCAAAAGGCAGAAAGAAACCTTTAGAGATAAAAGGAAAAGTACAGATATGTAGCCTGTCTTGAGCCAAGCGGATTATCTTGCGGTACAGTGTACTAACAGTAGACCATAACACCAGTAATGTGAAAATCTGAGTTTGAGGGTTGTTCAAACATTTTCCCCACGCTTCAAAATCACAGAAAGTCTCTGTGCTAAATAACTTTCTCCTGATCCCCTGCAAAAACAGTATTCATCTGCTTTCCAACTGTTTGCCTTTGGTGGGATGGTTCTGTATTTATAAATGTACTGTGTTGTAAAGCATGTAGGACTACTTTGCTTTTGTTCAGTTCATCAGATATGTCATGAGCTTTGCATTTAAGCCTCATTTAAAGAGGTCAAAAAAGCTTTTAAGAACTGAGTTTATAAAAGACAGCCAACATTTACAGCAATACTAAATCTCACATGAAAGGATTTCAAAGCAAAACCAAGAAAGTACTGGCATTTCTAAGACTATACTGATTAATTTAAAATAATTTATTGGTATATTCCTGTATGTAGGCTAAAATTTGAAAATGTCTGTTGTATACTTGTACGTATTTGTACAAGCATCTTCGACAGATTTTTAAGCAAAAGGGTTTATTTGGAGATATATCCACAGAACAGGAAAGAGACTATGGGATTGTGTGAGAAGAATATGAATCTATTTTTTTTTTAAAAAAAAATCAAAATCATTAGCGACTTACAAATAGAAGGCTTTTTTCCCTCATGCTCCCGTTGAAATCAATGGAATCATTCATTTTAGTGAATTTTATTAGGGCACAAAGGAATTAAAACTGATGTGCAAGTAACAAAATGGCCCTGTCCCAAAGTGTTAACTCTTTTCTTTCCCTTCACCTTCACATATTCTCGGGCACCATTTTTTGTATGTGGTGGAAGGGTGGGGCTATATGTAAATTTATGTTGGCATAAAACACAAACAATGGAGTGTTTTCCACTATATTCCTCCCAAATGACACTACTGCTTCCTGTGCTCCTTTCCTGGTCCCTCTCTACGAAGGTCATAATCCTCCTTATTTTCTTCTGTCCTTTCACCCTCCCTCATTGTTTCACTCATCTTCCAGTCCTCTCCTTCCTCCTTTTCCCTCCCTGTTTATTTTCCTTTTCTGGCCTCTGTTGTTCCTTTTAGTACTATGTCACTGCTTTCTAATTGTACCCTGCTCTGATAACAGGGATTGATTCCCTGTTCCAGCAAAAATAATACTTAAGAAAACTGGGTTTAACATGGCTACTGTCACTCACACAAAAATCATTTAGTTAGACTTGGCAGCAATGCTACAAGAGTTAATTGAACAACAGTGTGATAGAAAAATAAAAAGAGAAAAGTATATACATTTTGGATTACACAGCTATGAGATGTATAAACAGTTCTGACGAGGACATTATGAAGGACACATGAGCTCATGAATGAACTGAATTCATGTAAAGCCAGCTAATGTTTTTTGATCCCAAGTCCTTTCCTGCTATTCTTTCAGCCCTTCTTCCCATTCATGCTAGATTTCTTCAGTCTCAGCCCCTTTCTCTTCCTTCTTTCAGAGTTCTGACACCAACTTGATAGTTGTGAACTCTATGGGTATGTCTTCACTACCAATGTTAAAGCGCTGCTGTGGCAGCTCTTTAATGTGGCTGTGTAGTCGCGGGACCAGTGCTGGGAGAGAGCTCCCAGCGCTGTAAAAGAACCCACCTCCGCGAGGGGAGTAGCCACCAGCACTGGGAGCACGGCTACCAGCGCTGGTGTTTTTCACCCCCCTGAGCGAGAAAATGTCAGCGCTTTAAAGTGACAGTGTAGACAAGGCCTAACAGAAACCTTCAATTCTTGATCAGAGGAATTTCTCTGTGTTTTTATTTCCCTGTGTTCTCTGCATACAGAAACGAAAAAATCATTCACAGATATTAATAAAAACAACAATATGCCTACTAAAGGCAGAAAATAAGTGTCCATACGTTTATTATGCCTACAGCTGTCAGCAAACCCTGGCAATGAAAGTGAATGGATTTCTTCAAAAACACAAACCGCTCTAGATGGCACAACTTCAATTTTGTTATTGGCAGCAGGGTTAGCTGTTAAAATACATGAAGAGCTTTTCGTTATGATATGGATGCTTTCGTCTTAGTGACCTTTCTGTATGAGAACACTTCCTTATATGGTGGCATATTCACTATGGCATGATGAGCACTGTAGGACAGAGTCATTTGTGGAGCTGTATCGTTTCTTAGCAGATTCTGACAACAGAAGCACAGAATTTTAAAATGTGCTGCAATGTTCATTCTTGGTTGTACAACGGATCTTGACAGGTGTGGTGGATGTTCTCTAACCCAGAGTCCATATTCCCATTTTCTCCTCTTTAGGACTCGTACAAAGTACAGTGTGGACGAAGAGGTGCCTGTTTTTGTAAATGTCTTGTGAACCATATTTCTCAAATACTGGGAATTGGCCAGCTTGAGCGATCTAGACTTTTTATGTAGACTTGGTGATATTTACAACTGGATTGTATGTAGCTTCTAAGAAAGAAACACATGACTGTATCTTGCTCTCCTATATATGTTGCCCCTACATGGTATTACTTTAATATTTTTGGTTGCCTTCTAGGATGGCCGCCTGCGAATAAATGACCAGCTGATTGCAGTGAATGGAGAGTCTCTTCTGGCGAAATCCAACCATGAAGCCATGGAGACACTGAGGCGTTCCATGTCTATGGAAGGGAACATTCGCGGGATGATTCAGTTAGTGGTTCTCAGGAGACTAGATAGACAAATGCAGGTAATGCAAAAAACTTATTCATGAGTTAGACCTCCTTGTGGTAAGCAAAGAATTGTATTCACAGTTCCATTAAGAATAGTTATTGGGGCAATTCTCCAACCACCATTTTGAAAATATCTTCCTATTTCTAAGTGTGTGTTAAAGATACTGGGTGAAATCCTGGCCTCATTGCAGTCAGTGGCAAAACCCTTAATTGATTTCAATGGGGTTACAATTTCACTCACCATATGGCTTTAACTAACACTTAAAAAAACTCATTAAAATTATAGTTCTGACTCCATAAATATGGCACGTCCCTGCACTGATTCAGTATTGCATTAAACAAAGCCACTTTTTAAAAAATTTACTACAGTTTTGAGTTCTTGAATTTTTTGAACTCGGCTCTAGGAAATGAGTTAAGCGATCTGTCTGTGTGACTCTACTTGCTTGTAAAGAAATGTGCTGTCTGCCCTTGGCTTCTGGAGGTGCGTATCCACCCATCACACTAATTTTTACTTTCACTTTTAAATAACTATTTTTTACTGGATTTTCAATATGTATACTGCTCACAAGAAACAGCTACAACTGTGATTAAGAATAAAAAGAAAAAAGGGCCTTTAGAAATCACATGATAGTACTCTGGGTGAATGTTTGAGAATAATATTTTTTGTGTGTATTTATACTTAAAAGATGAGAGAGAATGGTTGTTCTGGGGAAGGGAAGCTGTCTTCCCTTAAGCTGTGGATAGTTAACTCTATATGGTAGATTCCACTTCACTAGTTATATTTAAACTTGCTTTACCTCCCACCTGGACTGACATAAAAAAAACAAAAAAAACAAAAAACCCAAACTTGCTAAATTTTATACTGTAACTGCACTGGGAAGTTGCTTTTCACAAAGGCTTTACACTGTGACATAGCAGAGAGGGAGACATGGAAAGCAAGTGTGTAGTTTCCCTGGGGCATTTTCTAAGATTATTGGCTAACATTTTCAAATCTTTTCCTGTAGGAGACAGACCCTTTATAGTCTTATTACCACAATTAGACAATCAATGGTGATACCACTCTAGACAGGTTGAAAGCATGTTCTAGGGTTATTATTCTTAAATTTAAGAAAGCAAATTGATTCAACTGCTGTTATCTTTCATGGTCTGTACCTTATGTAAAACTAGTATTACGCATTTATATTTATTCTGTGCTCTGATGAGGTATGAATGATAACTCACCTACAGCGAAAACTAGAAAGAAAGCTTATCATTGCTAGCTTCTATTTTTAAAAAGTCAACTTTGGCAAAAATACTACAACTGAATTATTGATGTAATAAAAATACAAGAAGCTGCTTTTCATCGTCAAAGTATATAGTTTTATACATTATCCAGATGTATGAAACACACAAACAATTCTGACACATGCCCTGTGAAGAATACATAATGAGCTCTTGATTGAATCAAATTCATTTTAAACAGAAATTAATTTTTATAGAATGTGCTCGAGGTTCAATTGTAATTCCATTTGAGGCTGGAGACTATAGGAAAATGAGCCATGACCCATTCTTTCCCTTCCCCAAAACCGTTTCCTACCTGCTACGTTCCAGCTTGGTATAAGCAGAATATGTTTTAAAATCCATTATTTGTTTTATTGGCCAGGACAGTAATGGAGGCCTTCCATGACAGCTCTGTTTTACAAGCTGAATACTCTAATTAAGCTGGTTACTGATCAGTTGTTGGGATATTGATTGTGTCATTTATCAAAGAGCTGGAAAAGCAGATTTTTTTTTGGTGGTTGTTGTTAATTTAAGGCTGCCTCTCCCAGTGGGTCCCCATCTTTAATTTAGTAGTAGTAGTTTGTATCAGTGCAGGGCTTGATTTAGCCGACAATATACTTCCAAAAGGTAATAGATGTGGATCACGTGGCATAAGGAATAAGTGGTAAATCTTCCCAATGTAACTTGAAGAATTCTGGTACACCAGAGGCACATATAATTGTTAACAATGGGTCTTCCCCATAATAAAGAGCCTCTGAATGTACTATTTAACTGGCTGTGAATAGAGCATTGAAATGAGGAGGAGTGGAAAACAGTCAACATGTTATTTGGTCAGGGGCTACTGAAAGAAAAGAAGAAGCTTATGAGACTAGGTCTGTAGCTATCTCTGTGTTGTCACCAGTAGACTCTCACCATTGATGAAGTGGTCTTAGTTAATCTGGCCTTATGGCCAGCCTGTCTTTCTCTGGGAAATCACTAGTCTTATAAGGCAAAAGAAGAACCATATAATGATCAATGGCAAATGGCGAAGCTCACTTACAGATGTGAAAGTGAGAAGGGGTGCAGATGTTGGCAGCGACCACAACCTTGTGACAGCCTCAATCAAGCTAAAACTGAGAGGTGTGGGTCCACCAAACAAGGGACATAAGCATTATGATATTGACAAGCTAAAGTCCCTTGAAATACAGAACACCTTCATTCTGCAGTTAAAGAACAGGTTTCAAGCGCTTGCAGACCTTGATGAAGAGGAGGGGAATGCAGATGACGAGATGAACAAGGAGTCAGACAAAGGAACAACAATTTATAAACAGAGCAGTAAAGCCTGTCTAGGCCACAGGCAGAAGAGAAGGAAGGGAGTGGATTACACCCAGCACATGGAATACCATAGAAACCAGACCAGTCCTGAAGAAGAAAGTTTTAGACACAAAATCCCAGAAACTAAAGGACAAATACCACAAGCATAATGCAAGGCACACCGGGAGGTCAAATGCCTTGTGAGAGCGGACAAATGGCATTATATTGATAATCTGGCAACACAAGCAGAGGATGCAGCTGCTTGTGGTGAACAAGGAACTGTCTACAAAATGATGCGGCTTATCAGTGATAAAAGGCAGACACCAACAAACACTCTCATCAGGAACAAACAAGGACACTTACTAACAACCGAAAAAGAACAAGAAATGCGCTGGACAGAGCACTTCAAATAATTGTTGAACAGGGAGCCACCTAAAGAGGAAGCAAACATCCAGGAGGCAGAAGAAGATCTTGAGATCAACACAGACACCCCAACTAAAGAAGAAATTATTCAAGCTATCAAATCCTTAAAAAATGGGAAATTTCCTGGCAAGGATAACTTGAATGCAGAATTGTTCAAGGTAAATCCTAAATTAGCAACATCTATCCTGACCCCTCTATTTACATCAGTCTGGGAAAGGGAAAAAGCCCCAGATGAATGGGGTTATAGTGAAGATACCAAAGAAAGAAACTCTCAGTAATTGTAATAACTGGTGTAGTATCACACTAGTATTATCTGTGCCAAGCAAAGTATTGTGTAAGATCTTAGTCCATCGTATATCGGAGGCAATTGATTGCATTCTGAGAAAAGGGCAAGCTGGTTTTCGGAAAGGGCATGGATGCACAGACCAGATCTTCAATATATGAAACATAATAGAACAGTGCTTAGAACGGCAACTCTACATAAATTTCATAGACTTTGTGAAGGCTTTTGATAGCATTCACAGGACCAGCCTATGGCACATTCTGCAGGCATATGGAATTCCTTTCTGTATAATAAATGTTACCAAAAGCTTCTATTTCAACTTTACATGCAGTGTTAATCACGGTGAGCTCAGTTTTGAAGTCAAAACAGGAGTATGTCAGGGGTGTGTCATGTCTGCAATCCTCTTCAGCATTACCCATTGACTGGGTAATGCGGCATACAACAGAAGATATGCCAAGAGTCATTAAATGGACACTCTTCTCATCCCTTGAAGACCTGGACTTCGCAGATGATGTTGCTCTCCTATCACATACCCAACACCATATACAAGAAAAAAACAACTCGACTCAATACTTTCAGCCAGCAAATTGGACTGAAAATCAACTGCGATAAGACAGATATCATGACCTTTAATGTTGCCTCACCATCACCAGTATGGATAGAGGATTATGTTCTCACCAACGTCGAAACATTCACATACTTGGGCAGCACCATCAGCCAGGAAGATGGAACAAGCCAGGACATCTGGAACAAAATCAATAAAGTCAGGAACATCTTCAGGAGCTTAAATACAGTCTGGAAATCATCAAAATACAACACCAAAACCAAACTCAAGATTTATCAGAGCTGTGTACTTTCAACACTGCTTTATAGTGCAGAATGCTGGGGAATGAGGAAGTCTGACATGTCCAAACTGTCTTCATTCCATACAACCTGTCTCAGAAAAATCCTCCATATCTTTTGGTCCAGAACAATCTCAAACCAAGATCTATTGGCGCAGTGCAGCGAAGAGGATCTGAGCACCATCATTGCCAGGAGGTGTTGGAAATGGATCGGTCATGTGCTTCGGGTGGAAACTGATTCCGTCACCAGAGTAGCAATAAGATGGACACCTGAAGGCAAGCAAAAACGAGGCCACCCAAAAACAACAGACAGGAGTGGAAGAGCTTCATCACTGCCCTAAACACCAGAGGTGTAATAGGAGCATGATGATGATGATGATGAAACGTTTCAAAGGCCTCACCCATGATGATGATGATGATGATGAAACGTTTCAAAGGCAATAGTCTCTATTGCTTTGAGCATAACTTTGCAGGCATGCTCACATGCATGCAATTTTCAGTACTATCAGTTGTGCGCATAGAAGATAAAAGTTATAAACACATCATCTGTGTGCACAAGTGATAGTACCTAAAAAGGGATGCATAAGTGTTGGTGCCTGTGTTACACACTCAGGACCAGACATGCTGTTTAAAACGGAAACATTTTATTAAAACTGTAATCAGAATCAGGCAAACACAGAGCTTGCAAAAGTCCACTGCAATAGTCTTCCAGGAGTGCTAGACTCTTCTGTCACCACACCCTACTCCCTTTGACCTTTTCAGCACAGTTCCTTGCCTTAAAGGGACAGGGTATAGGGAAATATAGCCTTGGCATTCCATCCACTTCTTACAAAAACTTACAGTGACACTAAAAGATTCTAACATACGTGTTCTAAAATTTATAAGTGCTACACCTGTAATATGAAATCCACTGGCCCGGGTGAAGCCAGCTTTGTAAAATGGAGGCCAAGTGGAGGCTTCTTTCTTGTTATGTATTGGCTTTTCAAAGAAACTACAATGTTAAGAATATCATTCTACCTTTTAATAATTAGCCAAAGCATTTTACTGTCTATATTAATAATTTCCCCTGTACAACGACGACAGACGTGCCTTTTGGGGTTTGTCTCAGTTTGATAAATTGTGCATTTTTTAACAGCAACTGTCAGGAGAATAAATTAGGAGCTGCAATATGGATATGGGGGGAGGGGAAAATATCTCAAAAGAAAAACAGACTAGAGGTGTGGCAAAAGTTTGTTCAGCTGCCAGCCAGAAGACCTGGGTTTAGAGGTTACAAGTCTGCTTTAGTGTATGATCATCAGAGCATACGCACTCAGTCTCTGAGCGAAGGGAACCAGCTGGCTGGCAAAGAAATATCACTGGCATTGCCTGTGCCCTTATGTTGACAATGCCACAAGCTGCCCTCACAGATGGAGGAATAACATGAAGCCAGTTGTGGGTCAGAAAAAAGAAGTCCTTTTCTCTGTTTATCATCCTTAATGATCATTTCTAATGTAAGGGTACTCTCTTGTTTCATGGTCAGCAGTGGTCTGAGGACATCTTTCATGTTTCTCATTGCAGAGTTAATAATGTGCAATAAAAGCCTGACAAATAATGCACAAACCCCAGTGTGATTTAGCTATTACTGTTCCTTGGCTTTGTTGGACATTTATTTTCTCAATTAAAACATGATTCTGTTTCTTCTTAGGAACGCTCAGATCATGGGTTTTTTCAAAAATCAGCACTTGAGGGCAGTCAGACCTTTACCACTATCTCCAGGCGCAATGATGCTATCCTGCAGCAATTTGTAACTTACAGTCCTCAGGAAAGACTAAAAGGTATGTACTGTACATCCTTCTTCATGCCCCCTCCCCCCCAAAAAGTGCTCTTTTTGTTGTCAGAAATCCACATCAACTAGAAAAACAGTTAATTAGAGTAAGTGCAGGCTCTGTTACTTTGAAGCTTGAAGATCCAGGGAGGGTGGGAGAGCTGACTCAGAAGTTGTGAATTAAATTCCTGGCACACGTTCCAGTTTAAGTAACAGTTTCTAGCTCACTGCCCAACACGTAAGTTTGGATAAAAAACAAATGATGGTTGCAAAATATATATTGTCAAAATGTTTATTTTCTATACATCCTTGATGGGTACAGTAATTATTTTAAAAAGCAAATTGTCTAGTTTGTGTCCTGTTTTATAATCCAGTAGGAATTTACACTATACCCTAATATTCGTAAGATTTGCTGTTTTAGTTTACTGAGACTTAAAATGTTTTAAGGTTAGAAACAGACCCTTAGTGTAAATAGAATTAGGACATCATATTTACATTCCCCATTCCAGACTTTGAAACTTTTTTAGTAACTATAATATTCTTAGTCTGTAAATAGCTGACTAAACACCCAGCTTTAACACTGACACTTTATCTTCCTACCTCCTCCCCTTACCAGCAGAAAAATCCCACTGGCTGCTATGTATGGCCCTGATTCCACCAGGTATTTAAGCACATGCCTAATTTTAAGCATTTGAGAAGTCTCATTAAGTGTTGTCACCCATTCAGTGGGACTGCTCATGTTCCTAATCAGGCACTTTTTAAAGTACTTAGATAAGAATCAGAATAAGGCCTGTTTGGAAGAGCTATACTTTCTGAGGGATCCTAGCAGCAGAGGCTGCTAGTGTATGTCTTTTTGTTTTGCTCGTTCTTTGTTTTACATTTTTGAGGGGCAAAAGGAAGGAGACAACCCACCACAGTGTGAGGGGTGAATGGATGTTAGATGTTGAGAAGACACCACAGATGTAGGGCAGAGAGAGAGAGAGAGACCCCTTTATGAGGGAAAAAAGAGAGAGACAAAAACCAAGGCCTGGGGAGATATGGGTGGTGTCAGTCAAAGGGCTAAGGAAAAACATTTTTAAATTTTACTGAGAAACTAAGTGAAGTATCTTTGTATTGTGACTTATGTTTAAAAAAAGACTTATTTAGTGAAATCAAATAGAATGCCAGCTGTGTGGGGCAGGCGGAAGAATGGGACATGTATTTGCCCAGCAAAAGACCTAGTAGAGGGCTCTGTATAGCAAAGCTGAAATCGTTCAGGTACATGTGAGCAAAGAATATGTCCCTAAAATAATACAGTGCACATACATGTAGCATGTATTTTGCTGTAAAAATATTTGTTTAGTTCTGAACATTTAACCTATTTTAACCCACATTCCTATCAGCGTTACCCTTTTCTCCACCCCCACCCCCATATCATTTGTTACACTTTTTGCATTTTCTTTTATAATAGACTCCGATCCTACAATGGTATCTGCACACGTGAAACCATGCACCCGCACAGGGCCCCAGTGAACCCAAAAGTGCTTATGTGTCTTCCCACAATGAACAAGTTGCAGGATTACAGTCTTATATCAGATACAGGGATTGTCTCTTGATATATGTTTTCATGGTGTCTTGCCCATTGGGATTCCAGTCCTGATCTGAAGCTTTGGGTGCTACCATAATGTAAACAGTAATAAAAGACAGCAGAGATGTCAGTACAATACTGTGCCCAATGCAAAAAATTAGTGGCAGAAGTTGAATTATGTTTAATAAAATGTCATACTCTCAGTTAGTGTTTTCCAATAAGTTAGTCCTAAGGCTAGTCACTGCTCTACACATAAGACTGTTCTAGAAGCCCAACAAAAATAGATTGAAAAAAATAATTGGCTTATTAATACTATATTTTTTTAAAAAGGATCTTTTTTATTATACATGAGCAAGACCAAATGTAATGTCTGGGGAAAAGCTGTTATAGCCAAAACATTACATTTTGTCTTGCCTGTGGATATTTCAATAAAGGAGGGTTTTTAAGCCAATATTGAAATGCCAATGTTCAGTCTATTTTTTGCATGAATAATGCTTGCCACCCACAGGTTCCTGCTTTTTTTTCTTGCCAAGCTGTTGTGCAGAAATAGCAGTTTTAGAACAACCTCTTCAAGAAGCAATACTTCAGTGCCAGCAACTTCACATTTCTGGTGCTGAAAGATTACTGGAATCTGCCTCATCAGAAGCTCTTTTACATCCAAAAAATGATCAGGGCTGTAAGGGAATTGCTGTCATCTCTCTGGTTAAGAAATATTGTAAAGATAAAGTATCTACTCTACAATAGCGTGGCATGCTGAATCTCCATGGATGTACAAGTATCTACATTTAGAAGTGTAGCATGTGCTCATGAAAAGATTAATTGATATAGAAAATGACTATAGATGAATACATTAATTCAGGAAAGTCTAATAGCCCAATATACTGTAACTTCACCTCATTGACCAGTTCAAATGTATCAATTTTATGAATATTATATCAGTATTAATAGATTATTACATGGCAGCTCAGCATCAGCCACACCAACCCTTAGATGTACTGAGTACGCACCATTCCCATTGAATTTCAGTGGAGTAAAGTCAGTGGGAATTGAAGGGCACTCACTATATTGCAAAATGCACTTGGTAACTCACAGGATCAGGGCCTTTAGGGAGGGAACCAAAGTTGTGGATTAGCTAGGAAGGAAAAAGGACAGGTTGGAAGGATGAGGGAGTGAGAACATGCAGTAGAAGAAGTCAGTATAGTCACTAGTTTTTCTCCAGAGATGCTCAGTCATGTGAGACCGGAATGGAGGGAGCACAGAATAGGAAGGTCACGGATGGGGTTTACGGGAGCATTCAGAATGGCGTGAGAGGGAATGAGGAATTACGGGGGGAGGGACAGAGTTGAAAGTGGCAATCATGATGCTGATGGCAGTTAGTGATGACAAGGAGAAAAGGTGAAGGCCAGGAGAAAGAAAAGTCAGAGATGTTCATAGACTGGTGATCACAAAGGGAGTAAGTGATAGGAAAGTACAGAGCACAAGGAAGAAATGATGGTGAAGAGGAGCTTGTCCATCTTCATGGTCGTAGACAGGGACTTTAGGAGAGAGGGAAGAACAGTGTTTTTTTGACAAGTTAGGATGGTGACTGAAGTTATGAGTTGGGTTTCATGGTTCAGGACAAGCTGCACCTTTCAGCCCTCTCAAATCTCTGAGTGCACCCCTTCAGGTGACCGTCCTCTTGCCTTCAACTATTTTGTGTTAGAACCCTCTGAATTATCCCACTCTTAGACCAGGTCCCCAGGGTGTAGCACCATGTATACCAACCATGATTACTCAACAGATCGAACTGAATTTGGCTACCTGCAAGATTTGCCTTTGGTAGGTGACTGGTGTGTGAATTGGCATAGAACAGCCTTTCCAAACAAAGTATTGTTTAATCTCAAGGAACAAAGAGCAGAGAGGTTGTAACACAGCAAACAGTCTGCACATGTATCTGATCTGTCTAACCTGAAAGCTAGACAGGCCTGGCTTATGCCAAAGACCCCAGCCTCGGGGAGCTCAGGGAAGAAGGGCAGAATTGGTCAGCACCCCAGCAATCCCTGTGTCTCTCCCTCCATCTTCAGGAGCAGACATTTTATCAGTCCCCTTGTCTGTGCTGCCTGTATCTCTTGAAGCTGGTCAAACTAGTTTATGCAGCGCACTTGGGTGGGTCAGGGATAGACTTCCAAGCAATTCGTTGTCCTATAATTATCAGTAAACAGGTCATTATCAGAAGTTTGCCCACTTTTCTATCTAGATGCAAATTAACCCACATAGCAAAAAACACAATAACAATCAAACACATAGATATACATGCAGTATTAATAAAATAGTATGAGCATCTTCCTCCTCTGTCATATTGGGTCAAATTGAAGCTTGGAAAGAATGAGGAAGTTAATGAGATAATCCAGAAACAGTAGAATTAGAGGTGCTGGCAGTGTAGAAACTGAAGAAACATGGTATGAATATAGAGTGAAGAGCTGAGAGTAGTTGGAGGCTGATATCAGATGAAGAAAGTGAGCCTCTCTGCGGGAGATGAAAAGGACCTCAGAAGAGGCAAAGGGGTAGAAAGTTGAAGGGATGGAATTGAGAGGTGGAGGGTGAAAGGTTGGAGCATACTGCAGTCATGAGATCGGGGCTACAATAGGAGGAGATGCAGCAATACATGGTGAGCTGCAAGGAGAAAGCTAGGTTTCAGTGTGTGTGAGGAGGTGCAAGGGCCTGGGGGATAGTCACAGATCTCGGCAAGCATGAAACATGGAGGGGAGACTAGAAGGAAATAGAAGGAGAGAAGATGGGGACTTAGATGGAGAGAGTTTTTGGCTGGCAGGGTTAGAGCTTGATGAGTGAGGGAGAACGTATAGGAGGAAGAGTGTGAAGAATGGAAGGAAGAGATAAAGACACTGAGGTGAAGATGAGAAGAGGATATTTGTTAGTAGCAAAGAGTGTGTGAGATGGAGAGGAAGTGGTGATAGAAAAGAGGAAAAGAACCAGAACAAAACTTGTGAGTAATTGTGAAAGTGTGAATGTTGAGATGGCAGGGGTGAAGTGGAGGTGTACCATTTCCATTGACACAATGAAATGAAGTTGCTGGCAACTGGGAGAAGGCAGTATGTTTGAGAGAGGTGATGTCCCACTGAAGAGTAGAAAGGGGAGAAGAAAAACCGCGATTTGACCTTAGACTCTGAAGGTACCACTCTGGCTTCCACTCTTTGCTGCTGTTGAGTATACTGTGCAGTACTTCTTCCTAAATGAAGGAGACATTGACTCAGCCTCAATTATCATGTACTCTAACATCCACAACAATTCTATTAAATATGTATTTGTTGTAATAATGGTTCATTCAAGCATGATGACTACTTTGACACATGTTTCGGGGCCAAACTCATCCTGGTGTAAATTGATTGCCTTGAATGGCATGATAGGAGGAATTTAGACTGTGATCCAGGGCTTCTTGGTTAGCCCTCCTGTCATGGGACAGCAGCAACTTTTCTTTTCTCCTATTAAGAATGGGAAAGGAGGCGATGTCTGCAGGTTAAGGTGCCTTACTCCCTATCTGGGAGGTAATAAATGTTGCAAACCAAAAAAATTAAACCAGTTGAACTTACTATTAGTTACGTTAAAACTATATGAGGGAAGTCAATATCCATTCAAATGCATTCAGGACTTGCACTGCACTTCACTATCAGCAGAGTTTCACTAATTATGCATCTTTAAAACAGCAAATCAACTCTTTTGGAATTCCCAAGGCATGTACTTTCTGCTTGTTATGATTTTAATTCTTGTTTAGTTTAGGTATTTGTATAATTTGTGGATCACGTCAGGCCTCCCTGTCCAGGTATGGATCAGTGAACTGGTGTCATGTAATCGCTGCTACTACTTTTGTTTAACCCTTTTTAGGTTCAGAGCTGACTATGTCTGATCGTGGTCATGCTGAGACTGAAGTTCCACCTCCTCTGCCCCCACACCCCAGTGAGGAGCTGCTTTCTGAAGATTATAATCATAGGTTCGGATGTACTTTTTATTGCAGTTATTTTTGTTATTTATGGCTAGAATGGCTCAGTTCTCACTGATCATTGTGATGTTATTTTCTCATTGATTAAAAGCACTGTTGTTGTGTATGTAAATAGAAGTGGAATCTGCACCACAATAGCTATGGTCAAGTTGACATTTCTGCAATATAAATCATGGTTGGTTATTTTTGCAATTTAATATCTTGTCTATTTCAGTAGTTTTCAAATGATGGCACATTTGTCACTGGTGATATGTGAACTGTCCTCATTGGTACACAGATTTTTAAAAAATAAATTATTTTCATAATCATGTACTAGTTTTCTAAGAAAATGGTATATCATACAATTTTTTCTATAACCTTAAACCAGTGGTAGACATCCTGCGGGCCGCACTTGGACCGTCAGGGTAATATGCTGGCAGGCCGTGAGACCGTTTCTTTACAGTGACTGTCCACAGGCATGGCTGCCCGCAGCTCCCAGTGGCCGCGGTTTGCCATTCTCTTTTTAAATATTTGAGATATGCTTATCTGACATAATGATTGAGGCTATGAGTAGAGCTGGTCAGAAAAACTTGGAACCATTTTCTGTCAGAAAATGCAGTTGTAACTGAATTGAAATGCTTTGCAAAACTGTGTCTGTCTTGCTGAAATTCCCTTTGGGGAAAAAATGGGCCGGGGGGGAAATCAAATTCTTGAAACATCCTTTTTTAACACTTTTTGAATGAAATTTTCCAGTCTTTCATTTTGAAATGACTTTTGTTTAAAATAATCTTAAATTTTGAATGATATGTTTTAATATAAAATCAAAAACCAAAATGAAAACGAAAAGTTTTCATTGAGCCAAAATTACTTTGCGGGTGGGGGGCATGGGGAGAGAGATTTTCCCTTCATAGAGAATTTTGAAATTTTCAGGTTTCATTCCAATTCTAAACTGAACCAAATTTCAAATCTCAGTCCTTTGTGAAACAGAACTTTGCTCCTCCATGCAGGTTTATTTATGGGGAGCTTCTGTGAAACGGTGATGGGTAGTGGTGCCATCATTCACATAGATTGTTGACATGTCAGGGAGAGTGAACCAGGTGCAGGGGCTGCATTTTGTGCAACCTATTTGGTAAACAATTCAGACAGGAGGTAGTTAAATAGAGCTCAGCAGAAGAGAAAACAAGACTGTTGGCACTGGATATTTCCCCTTCTGTTCTGTTAAATAAAATCATATTTAAATATTAAGCGTGTAAAAACAGCAGTTATCTTCACAAAGAATCTGTATTTAAATATATATAATTAAATACATGTGAGTAGAGGTGCGAAATCTCACAAAAGAAACGTGACAATCAGAGATTGATTTTAGATGCATGATTGCAAACAACTGGAGGGGAAAATACATTTATATTGTGAAAGTTTTAATTACTTCACTTGGTTTTGCATTAGTGCCTAAATGTTTTGCATGGCTTTTTCCATAGCTCTGTAGTGGATTCAGCAGCATATTTAACAGATCAGAACATCAACTTCAGATCTTTGACACCAGCCAAGCAGCCTGAATCAATTAATCTGAAAGCCTCCAAAAGCATGGATCTTGGTAAGATGGAGGGGGGAAGGGGTCATCAGGTCATCGTTTTAGCCATAGCACATCTGCAGTATCTCCTTATTTTCTGCTTTTGTTATTTAAACAAATACATCAGCGAGCATATTCTTCAGCAGAGCTACTGTGGTAGGGACTCCTATCACATCTAATCACAATTACCATTTTTACTGAAGTTGAATTAAGGATATTTTCTCCCAAAATAGCATTTTGTGGTCCTGCATTGTCTTGAAATCTCAGCTGAAGAAAAGAGAGCTTTTGTGAAAATAAGTTAGAAGAATTGCCAGAGTTATGTCTTTAAAAAATGCATGCATGTCTAAGTCTATAGCAAAACAACAAACATATTATTTTCTGATAGAATTTAGAAGATTGCAAAACTGCATTAGACAACAGTTGACTTTCTTACGACAAGATCATTGACAATAACAAAGTTGAACAATCAAAACATCACAGTAGGTTTTCAGAGATACTTGAAAAGGAGTAAGGTTATGGTCCACTACCCATCAGAGCTGTGCAGAAAACTTTGCAATGTGGTTGAAACTGAGAGAAAATTGTTTTCACAATATTAGCAAACCATTTGTGCAAGGGGTTTTGTTGTTTTTTTGTTTGTTTGTTTTTACTCAAATACTTTTCTATGGGGAAAACTGAGTTGTATTTTAGCAGTAGCAAGAAGAAAAGTCTCCAAGCCTTTTAAAACTCAAAGAATCAGGAGCCAAGTAAAACCTTTTATATTTCTTCAGTGTGGCACCCCTCACTCTTTTTCTGGGTATTTCATATTTAGGTCCTGATCCAATAACTTTGAGTAGTTCCACTGGTGTGGCGCTAAGCACGTGCTTAGGTGCTCTTCTGGATGAGGGCCTTAAATATATCATGAATGGTTTATTTATACACACACAGAAACGCACACCCAACATATTAAAACTTCTTAAATGGTGGTCGCACTGTATTTCCTTCTAACAGTGCAGATTTGTCTTAGTATTTTGTGTTCTGATTTTTTTTATCCAGAAAATATGTGCATTTTCATAGTGGCAGGAAGTGAGCAAAGGGGGCAGAGCCTTGGAGAGGGGGGGCCCTGAGGGGAAGAAGTAGAGCGGGGGTGGGGCCTTTGGGGGAAGAGGTGGGGCACAGGGCAGAGCCTCGGGGGTCTGGTTACCAGCATTTAGAAAGGTGGCATCCCCTATAGAACTGTGGAGTAAGATTAGACATACTGAAGTCTGTGAGGAACCTTTACAAACATGCCTTGTATGCAGCTTTTTCCCTTTTAAACCAGGGGACTCCAATTTGAGTCCCTACACGGATATAATTGCTGCAGTATCACATGGTAGAGATAACCAGTCTCTTAAGTTGCAAGGTCCAAAACTATTTAAGGCTTTCACTGTCAACATTTAAATTCCATATACAAGCAGTACAGAACATGGAGCACTGGTGAAACAGTTTGAAAAGTCACTAGGTGTAGCCAAATGTACAATACGTTACAATAGCCTAATCTCAAGATGACAAAGGCGCACACAACTGCAGCAAGGTCTGCATCAGAAAGATCACCCAGCACAGAGGACATAACTATGTTGGGCACATCCTGCCTGCCATCTGGCATCCAGGAGCAACCCCAAACTGTGAACTTGTCTGACACACTCCCAAAATCCGGGGTCCCAATACTATCCTCAACACTTCTTCTAGTTGCTTCTCCCTTCCCACCAACATTGTATATCTGAAGAGACTGGGTTATTTGCTTCATTGCACAAGCCAGGTCAAGCATGGAGAACAGTGAGTTGGATGTTGCCATCGTTCAGACACACCACTGCCCATGTCCCTTCACTGTCCCTCTCAACTAACTTGCATACGTGTTGATGGGGAGGGTGACAAAATATATTTCTGAGGTATCCTGCATGACAGAGCCCTTAGAGCAGGGATGGGCAAACTACGGTCTGGGGCTGCATCTGGCCCTTCAGATGCTTTAATCCGGCCCTCAAGCTCCAGCTAGGGAGCAGGGTTGGGGGCTTGCCCCGCTCCGTGCATGCCGGGGCTCTGCGTGGCTCGCAAAAGCAGCAGCATGTCCCTCTTCTGGCTCCTACGCGTAGGGGCAGCCAGGGGGCTCCACACACTGCTTCTGCAGCTCCCATTGGCTGGCAACTGCGGCCAATGGGAGCTGCAGGGGCAGCGCCTGTGGACGGGGCAGCATGCAGAGCTGCCTGTCTGAGCCTCCGCATAGGAGCCAGAGGGGGGAACTTGTTGCTGCTTCTGGGAGCTGCTTGAGGTAAACGCTGCCTGGAGCCTGCACCCCTGACCCCCTCCTGTGCCCCAACCCTGTGCCTCCTGTCCCCCAACCCAGCCCTGATCCCCCTGGAGCACCCTCCTGCACCCCCAACCTCTCATCCCCAGCCCCACCCCAGAACCTGCACCCCCAGCCGAAGCCCTCACCCCCTCACACACCCCAACCCCCAATTTTGTGAGCATTCATGGCCCGCCATACAATTTCCATATGTAGATGTGGCCCTCGGGCCAAAAAGTTTGTCCACTCCTGCCTTAGAGCACAAGACCAGTTGTCCAAAACTATCCATTGGGATATCTCACAAAGACAATAACAGTTCTGCTTGTCCTGTTGGGGACCACAGATGAGCCCATATCTGATGATCAGAGGTATCAAAAACTGCTGACAAACAGAAGAATTGTCATGAATACTTCATCTTTATCCATTGTTAGCAGATCATCAGCCAGGCCATGTTCAGTCTTGTACCCAGGCCTGAAACTTGTGTGACTTGAAGTCAAGGAAACCTGATTGAAAAAGGATCATAGTTTCCCACCAAAAAGGGAGATTAGATCCAGATGAATAGCTGTCAAGACTGTCCCTGTCAATAATTAGTTTTCTGAATTCCCTGTCTTACAAGAACTACGTTAAAAATAAGTCACACCCTACTGCCTCTTCCATGTTTCCTCATCCCATAGGGAACAATCTTAGCCAGTACTGAGCCCAGTACTTCCCTACTTGCCTTCCTTTGCCACCAAGATGGGTGAGGGTCCAAATTACAGGTTGTAATCTGGAGCACCTCCCAGAATCAAGGTGAGCAACCCTGACTGAAACTGCAGGGGAAACACTATTTGTAATCTCAAAAAAACCTGCCTCATCTCCATAGAGGCAGGCAGCTCAGTTGTGATCTGACTAATTTTGTTTGCAAAGTATAATGAAAATTTTTCAGTGAAAAATATTCAGCTCTGATAGTGAATATTGTGCAGGCTAATCATCACTCAAAAAGATGTGTTATCTGAGAGTCTGCAGACGCTATGGGGGTAGAGACAAAGACAATCTTCTTTGCCTCCTGTACAGCAGTGACAAAGACTTCAAAAATGCTTTGTCACTATCAGTCAGGCTCATCATGGGATTTCCACCATTGGTATTCTAGCCATCTTCTCACTCATTTCATTTGTTGCAGATCATTAATAAATCATAGTGGCCTATGGCTACGGATCCAACAAATGGTCATTTAGGATCCACAATATCAAAAGTCAAGGACATATGGTTATTATAAAATTTTAGTAGTGGCTAGTGTGGTCTGTCGGCAAAATAGCATTCTTCAAAGCCAACTGGAATACGATATGCTCCATCAGTCTAGTAGGACAGACCCTCAGGTTTGTCACCATGATAGAAGAGGAGTCTTACCATTTATTAAATCATGACCCTCCCAGGGCGGCCTTTTACACAAGTTGGAGTTGAAGTGGGTACTCAGTTTTTATGTCCCAAGAAAATCAGACCTTGGTAAATCACACTCTCTCTCTTGGATATGGGGCATAGTCCAAAGTGAAATCTGTTTCTGTCCTAAGGCTGTGTAAACTGACACCTCCTGTGAAGAGACTCATGTTACAGCAACAAAAGCTCTCAAGACTCATTTTGCCAATGTTACGATAGCACAGCTACTGGGAGTTTTGTGCAGTTCTACACATCATTGCTGTTTAGCTGCAGAAGTTAGGTCAAATGCTTGCTTGTGGAATATCATTAAGTTTATTTCTCTGTCTCCCTTTGAGAGTTTACACCTCGCTAGTCATCAAGGCTGGACATCTTAGATGCAAATGTTCTGATGCTTTCAAAAGTTTACTAGAATATGCTTTTAAATGATGCTTTATCTTATCCTTGTTATGTACCAGTGCTCTCTTTGTGCAGTTTACTTACAGCAAAAGCCAGATACTGCTTAATTGAAATACCAAAGAAACTGGGACACTGACATTAGTCATCCACAGAAAGTTACATACACTTACTAAAATGTGAAAATCAGTAATAATAGTTTGGATTTCTGTGCAGTCATTGTATTAAAGTATGTTGTGTACCCACCGTTAGCTTTTATTGCATACACAGAAGTATCTCTGGAAGATAGGCTATATGTAGAAACCTGCATCTCAGTTGCACAAGGGAGACATCTTCCAGATATCAACAATAGTCTACGTCAGCTGTTTTTTGTTGTTTGTTCACTCGCCCGTTACAGCTACACAGTCTTCACTGTGGTTGCCCAGGTGTCACTGATTAGACCTGTAATCGGAAATTAGTAAACAGTTCTATTGGTGACACATGAAAGAGCAGAGCCTAGCTCACTACCTCTTATCTGGTTTGCACTGTGGAGCTAACAAGTTTATGAAATAGTAAAAACCTTTTTGTCTCTAAAATGAACCGATACATACACCAGGAGCAATTCTGTTGAGTAAGAATATGCTGCTGTTATATACTCACTTTTCCAAGAAGAATCATGTGTAAAATTATTGTTATTTTCCCTTCACTTCTACTTTCTTTTTGTAGGTCTGAAAATCTTTGTGGAAGACCAGTCTGTTTTCCAATTGTGGCTATACAAATTAAGTTAAATCATTACTAATACCTTTAGTGACTGACACTTAATAGCGGGAAATAAGAGGGAGTGATCAAATAATATAGGGGACTTAATATACAGCATCACTTTGTCATTTTCAATCTACTCTGTACAGTTGAGGGAGCTGCAGATATGAAGGTAAAGCTAGAGATTACTTACCAGTAGCTACTCATCTTTTACTGTAGTGCTGTCTCCTAATTTCTGTCTCCATCACTGATTATACACACGAGCAGGAACTAAGGGGGTTGAGCCCTGGTACCTGTTTTTGTAGATGCAGTCTTTGTAATGCACATGTGATGAATCATGTAGTCTGACACTGAGGTGCATATGGTATAGCATTTGACTTCAAAAATGAGGATCTATGGAGACTTTATATTTGGAGAAGTCCCCAGTTACTTGTAGGATACCTAGTTTTCACTGGAATACACTAGCAGTGATTGAAGTGTTTATTGTTGGAAATACTAACTAAATTTTACATCCTTGGAAGTCTGAGAAAAATCTACATAACAAGTGAGCTGACACTGTTTTTCAGGGAGGTGAGTGAAAGCGTACCTTTTCTGTGTTGGTACACAACATCCACGTGTCAGGATACTTCTAGATTGTTCTGCTATGTGTCTGGCTCACGGCCCTAGCCTCCATTATTGTCGGGTAAAAGTCAGGGGATCTCTCAAACCTTTTATTGCCACCACTATAGCGGCAGGATGCAGAATGGTTCTAAGCCACCAGCAGATCCTAGTGACATTTTGCCTGATTCTGTGGTAAAGGAGCCAGAATACCTCACACGAGAGCAGCACTACCATTTGAAAGGTGTGATATATGTTTCCTTCCCTCCCCACTCTGATTTGAGTCCAACAGCTGGTACAGGAGGAGGGTAACAGCGTGACCTTTCCCCCTTTGTGGAGTCTGCCACTCCTTGTGCTGCAGGTACACACACATTTGGTATGAGTGATGCCCCTTGCTCTGTTGTGCAAAGAGGAGGAGGGCTCCTTACACCTTGCTTGCAGACACCGCTGCAAAGCCAGCCAAAATCCGATCAGGAAGCTTGCACAATTAGATTTAGATTACTGGCCAAATTTAGACCTGTGCATTATGTACCTTTATAAACCCTAGCACAACAAATTCGGAACTGCAGAAATGAAAATGTGTTGGATCTACCACTTCACAAATAAGTCAGACACTTATCTCAAAAGATAATGGCAGATGAGAAAGGAGAGGAGGCAATCAATAATTTCTTTGCAAGTCATTGAAAGAATGATTTTTCCCTCTCCTTTAACCACCTCCTATACATGCACATTTTCCCCACACAGTTGTATAGAAGATAACTACCATAATAACTCAACAACATCCATTTACACTAGCTTTTCCCCCCCTCAACTGTATTTTTTTCCAAAAGTAATAATATATGGCAACATGGAGTTTTTTGTTGCTGTTGTTGACCTGGAGGGTGAAAATTAGTGTGCTTTAAAAGAAAAAGGAGTGGTTTATTATTTGCTTATAAACCCCTTTGATTTCCATAAATTGTTATACATAGGAATAACTTAAGCTTTGCATAAATATACTGTAAAAACTACGTCCATGGGAACTGTATGCAAAACACGAAAGTGCTCCTTGCTTTAACCTGCAGCCACATGAAATTGAAGGATATTAGTGTATAGTAATTTTGTTGTATATCAGTTCAAGCAAAATACTCTGTAGCCTCGATATTTAAAGATCTCATTTTTATGTGCAATGCAACACCCATGACCGGTATCCTATGGTGCTGCTCAGAACACCTTTCTACAAGAAGCAACAACCCACAGACCTCAGCTGGTTAGGCTGCATGGCCTGGAAAAACAGAGAGGTTTTTCACCCATTTTTAAATGTGGGTGAAGAATTAGCTGTTATAACATCATTAGGCATGCTCATAGAGTTCTTCGAGTGATAGCTCATGTGAATTCCACAATAGGTGTGCGTGCTCGCCACGTGCACCGGTGCCAGAAGTGTTTCCCCTAGCAGTACCCATAGGGGGAGCGCCCCCTGCGACCCCTGGAGTGGCGCCTGCCTGGCGCGGTATAAGGGGAGCTGCGCACTTCCCCCCCACCCTCGGTTCCTTCTTGCCGCCAGTGAAGGTGCGTCGGAACTGCGCTTTGCTGTAGCTCATCCCCAGAACTGTTCGTTCGTTCAGCGTTAGTACCTGTAGTCAGTTAGCTTTTTAGTTAGTTTAGTTAGTCAGTGAGCCTGGGCCGGGGCATGCCCCGGGGTTTAAGTCGTGCGGCTCTTGTAGGCGTTCTGTGCCAAGAAGTGACCTGCACGCAGACTGTTTGCACTGCTTGGGAGAAACCCATATCCGCGAAAGGTGCAAGCTTTGCAAGTCGTTTAAGCCTCGGACCAAAAGAGAAAGGGACATTAGGCTCCGGGCCATCCTGTTGCAGTCGGCACTGGTGCTGACCCCGACCCCAGCATGCCACTCCGAACCAGTACCCGGCACCGCGGCATCAGTATGCGGCGACCCTCCAGTGCCATCGACCAGTCGGCACCGCTCCCCTTCCATGGGGCACACCAAGAGGGCCAGGAAGACTCCCTCTTCGCAGCAACACCGAGGGAAGTCTGGGACAGAGGCTAGGCCCATGTTGGGCAGTCCTTGATCCCCACCGGGCCCCAGGCTCCGACTCACGTTGAGCGGCGTAGCCTGGCCCCTTGGGAAAGACCTCTCCAAATGTCCGGATGCCATCTACACCTGAAGCCCTCCAGTCGGCCTGGGACATTATGTCCATGCAGGTGCCCAGAGCACCGCCGAAGTCGGCCCCACATTCCAGGGCAAGCCACCACTGGGATCTCTGCAGTTGCCTCTGGCCCGGTACCTGTCTCGGTCGAGGGAATGTTCCCAACGCCAATCACCGCCCAGCAATCGCTCAGGACAGAGTCCAGGTGGATCACCCTCAATGCCGACCAGACTGGCTGGCTGGGTTCCTTCCAGCCGAGACTCATGGCACTGCTCATCCTCAAGGAGTGAATATTGGTGGGACCGCGACGGGTGTCGCCATCTGTCTCATCTCGGAGAGGGTACTGTACTTCCCGCTTGGACCCCTGCTCCAAGTCTCAGTCATGACATTGCAGCCCCGGGCATCTATCGCCGGCATTTTGCCGTCGTGGGTCCGCCCGTCAAGGCTGTTCGTGGAGCAGCTGTTACCGCCGGTACCGGTCCTCCACGTTGAGATCGCGATCCCGTGCCCATCGTAGATCCTGGCACTTCCGCTCCTCCCAGTCCAGAGACAGCAGAAGATCTTATGCCAGCCCGGTCTCCATTCGTAGCCGTCCTTCGGTGGGCCAGGCCAGCCAACCAAACAGCCAGCCCTGCCGGTGCCACAGCAGGTGCAGTAGCACCAAGCGTCGTGGCCAGCCGAATGGTACCAGTGGGCATGGCCTCCGGCGCAGCCCCCAGTGGGAGCTTGCGCGGTGGCTGGAGCATTGGAGGCACTGTTGGCCTCCCTCTCCAGACCCCCGAAAAAGGAGGCGCTGGGACATGCGTCCTCGGCATCGTGCCCGGAGTCCGACCAGGTGGTGGACCCTCTGGTGCTGGCCGACACCCAGAGCACCGCACTGGCCTCTTCACCCCACCCGGAGGAGGCAATTGCGGCCCCGCCCCCCTCCGTCCTGCAGGAAGACTTCAGGGCCCACCAAGAACTGTTAGAGGGTGGCAGTAAGCCTCCACCTCCAGGCAGAGGAGATGGAGGAGCCCTCAGACTCCCTGTTTAATGTGTTGTCCCCAATGGTAGGGTAGCCTTGCCTCTCCATGAAGGGGTGGCTAAGATTTCAAATGCCCTGTGGCAAACACCGGCCTCGTTGGCCCCCATCTCTAAAAAGGCGGAACGCAAGTACTTTGTACCCGCTAAGGGACAGGAGTACTTGTATACCCACCCGGTGCCCAACTCCCTGGTGGTCAAGTCGGTCAACCACAGGAAACGGCAGGGTCAACCAGCCCTGACCCCAGAGAACAAAAACTCTCGGAGACTGGACTCTTTTGGAAGAAAAGTTTATTCATCTTTGAGCTTCCAGTTACAAGTGGCAAACCATCAGGCTCTCCTGGGCTGGTACAAATTCAATCTATGGGGCTCCCTGCCCAAGTCTGAGGACTCCCTCCAGGAGCGCGATAGGAAGGTGTTCAAGGCGCGAGTGGAGGAAGGGGCAGCAGCCGCTAGGGCGTCCCTGCAGGCAGCCTCGGATGCTGCGGACATGGCTGTATGATCAGTGGCCTCCGCAGTGTCCATGAGACAGGCGTCCAGTGAGGCGCAGTCTTCCATGCAGGATCTCCCGTTTGACGGGAAAGCTCTGTTTGGGGAGGAAACAGATACAAGGCTGCATGGCATGAAAGACTCCCGCATGACCCTCCAGACTCTGGGCCTCTATGTCCCAGCTCCGGCAAGACCTAAGTTCAAGCCACAGCAGACTCCTGCCCAGGCCACCCTCATGAAGTACGAGGCCGCCCATAAGAAGTAGCGGGACTATAAGAGACGCGCTTGGAGGCAGTCTCGGCCTGCCTCCCAGCCTGGGTCCTCCAAGGGCAAGCAGGTGGGGAAAAGGCGTTTTTGACAGGACGCTCGGGGGCACCCCACCAGTCCTCATCAGGGATCCACCCCCAATGAAGCTTCCCTTCTCCAACTGGTTGTGTGCTTTTCTCCCGGAATGGTCACGGCTAACCTTGGACCTATGGTCCTCAACACCATCTCCTAGGGTTACACCCTCCAGTTTACTTCCTCCTCACCCAACCATGCCCCCGCCCCCCTTGGGGGACCCCTCGCACGAAGTTCTGCTCGAGCAGGAGGTGGGGCGGCTCCTAGGTCTAGGAGCGATAGCGGCGGTGCCCGAGGAGTTCATGGGCAAGGGGTATTACTCCAGTCATTGCCTTATCCTGAAGGCCAAAGGGGGGCTCAGGCCCATCCTGGACTCCGAGGTCTGAACCAGTACATGGTGAAGCTCAAGTTCCTCATGGTCTCCCTGGCATCCATCATCATCTCCCTGGATCCTGGGGACTGGTACGCTGCCCTTGATCTACAGGAAGCGTACTTCCACATCCACATATTTGAGGGGCACAGGCTCTTCCTCCATTTCGTGGTGGGACAGAATCATTACCAATTCACGGTCCTCCTGTTTGGTCTGTCCACTGCCCCCAGGGTGTTTACAAAATGCATGTTAGTGGTAGCGGCCTACCTCAGACGGCAAGGGGTCCAGATATTTCCCTATCTGGACGATTGGCTTGTCAAGGGCACCTTTTGGTCGCAGGTGAGGGATCACATGGTGCTCCTCCTGTCCAGGTGCACCATCTTGGGTCTGTTGGTAAACAACGCCAAGTCTACATTAGTCCTGGTCCAACGCAGAGTTTATCGGGGCGCTCCTGGACGCAGTGTCAGCCAGGGCCTCTCTCCCACCAAACAGATTCGAGACCCTAAAAGGTCTCATCAACTCGGTCACAAGGTTCCCGGTGACAACAGCCAGGGTTTGCCTACAACTCTTGGGTCACATGTCGGTGTGCATGTACATGGTCTGTTATGCCAGACTCAAGATAGGGCCCCTCCAGCTCTGGTTGGCCTCAAAGTTCTCCCAGGCCATGGACAGGATGGACAAGGTCCTCATCGTGCCGGACTCTGTGATCACCTCCCTACGATGGTGGTCCACCCCAAACAACATGCTCCAAGGAGGCTCAAGACCTGACCTTCCATATAAACGTCAAGGAGCTCAGAGCAGTGTGGCTGGCCTGTATGGCCTTCCGCTTGCATCTGGAGGGCAAGGTGGTCAGGGTCCTCACAGACAACACGACCTCAATGTTCTATATCAATAGGCAGGGAGGGGCCCGATCCTCTGCCGCAAAGCCCTCAGGCTGTGGACTTCTGTATAGCCCATGACATCCACCTGAAGGCCTTCCACGTACTGGGCGCCCGGAACGAGAGGGTGGATCACTTGAGCAAGGACTTTTCCTCGCAACATGAGTGGTCCCTCCATCCGGAAGTGGCCCACTGGTTCTTCTGAAGGTTGGGAACTCCCCAGGTGGACCTGTTCACGACTCGGCAGAACCGGTGATGTCCCCGGTTCTGCTCCAGGGGGGCCTGGGGATGGGTGCTATCTCCAATGCCTTTCTCCTGTCCTGGTCAGGCCAGCTTCTCTATGCTTTTCCCCCGTTCCCTCTAATCAGCAGGGTCCTGGAGAAGAGAAAGACAGACAAGGCCCGGGCCCTCCTGACTGCTCTGGCGTGGAACAGGCAGCATTGGTACAGGTCCCTCACGGGCCTGGCGGTAGCTCCGCCATGGCCATTGCTGCTCTGCCCAGACCTGCTCTCTCAGGACCAGGGCCGCCTCCTCCTCCATCCCAGACTGGTGGCTCTTCACCTCGCGGCATGGCTGCTCAGTGGTTAGGTGGAGAGGAAAGGATGTGCTCAGAGCAGGTTCAGCACATCCTCCTCGAAAGTAGACGGTCCTCCTCTCACTCCACTTATTTGGCGAAGTGTTCCCAGTTTTCTAGGTGGGCGGTGGACCAGGGTGTCTCCCCAGTGACCATCCTGATCCAGCTTATCCTTGGTTACCTTCTCCACCTGAGGGCCCAGGGCCTGGCGCCCTCGTCAGTCAAGGTGCACCTGGCAGCCATATTGGCCTTCCATCCGCCGGTGCAAGGGCACATGGTATTTTCCCATGCTATGACTGGCCGGTTCCTTAAGGGTTTGGACCGTCTTTTTCCGTATTCTGGACCCCTGGTCCTGCAGTGGGACCTAAACCTGGTTTTGGCTCATCTCACGGGGCACCCATTTGAACCACTGGCCACGTACTTCTGGTCTCACCTCTCGTGGAAGGTGGCCTTCCTGGTTGCAATCGCGTCGGCCAGGCGAGTCTCAGAGCTCAGGGTCCTGACCTCTGAGCCGCCGTACACGGTCTTTCATAAAGACAAGGTCCAGTTCAGCCCACACCCTGCATGTCTACCACATGAGTCAGGACATTTTTCTACTGGTCCTCTGCCCCAAACCTCACGCATCCAGTGAGGAGCGCCGTCTCCGCACACTCAATGTGAGGTGGGCTCTGGCTTTCTACCTTGAGCGGACCTAGCCATTCAGAAAGTCCTCGCAACAGTTCGTCGCCTTGGCTGAGTGCGTGAGGGGCCAGCCGATTTCCACTCAGCAACTTTCCAATTGGATCACTTCGTGCATCAGTTCCTGTTATGAGCTGGCGAGTGTCCCCCCACCGCCCATTGTGAGGGCACACTCGACTTGGGCTCAGGCCTTGTCGGCTGTCTTAGTGGCCCACGTCCCCATCCAGGACATTTGTAGGGCCGCCACATGGTCTTCAGTTCACACGTTCACCTCGCACTATGTGATCATCCCCCAAACCAGGGATGCCGGGTTCGGCAGGGCCGTACTCCGTCCTGGGAACTTGTGAACTCCTACCCATCTCCAACAGGTATAGCTTGGAATCACCTATTGTGGAATACGCATGAGCAATTACTCGAAGAAGATAAGATAGTTACCTTTTCCATAAGTGGTATTCTTCGTGATCTGTTGCTCATGTCTATTCCACATCCTGCCCTCCTTCCCCTCTGTCAGAGTTGTCTTGCAAGAAGGAACCAAGGGTGGGGGGAGCGCGAAGCTCCCCTTATACCGCACCAGGCAGGCGCCACTCCAGGGGTCGCGGGAGGGCGCTCCCTCCTACGGGTACTGCTAGGGGAAAAACTTCCAGCACCGGTGCACGTGGCTCACACACCTGTTGTTGAACAGACATGAGTAACGCATCTCGAAGAACACTAATTACGGAAAAGGTAACTGTCTTTTTCTTAACCTTGTGGCACGATTAGTAGAGACACCAGCCAACTCCATTTATGTATTTAGGGGCAATTATTAAATTATGTGCTAAAACACAGGGTCTGGCATGTTCTGCAAGGAGGCAAATATTTACCTAATTTAGCATTGTTCTGGAACCTTCCCTGTTACCTTACCCAGGGAAAAGGGACCTACTTAACCTGGGGCTAATATATTTGCCTTCTATTACTCTCCTGTAGCCATCTGGCCCAACCCTGTCACAGTATGTATTGATGTTGTGAACATGAAGGGACTGGTGGTAATCAAGTTTAAATTTTAGATCAGTTTCAAGATAATTACATTATAAACCTTATTCCCCACCCAGTGGCTCTAACTTATAAATGACAGATCTGATTATGAACTTTTGGATTAACTCTGGGAGCCTAGGAGAAGTGATAATGACATAGTGTAGGTTTATCGTCAAGCTAGATCAGTATTAATGTTGTAATGTGTTTCATGAGAAAGAGATTCATCTGCTTTGGTAGAGGTTAGAGAGAATTAGAAAAGGCAACTGTAGCCTTTATAATGTTGATGGTTTGATATTGCCAATGGTATGTCAAACTGTAGTAGCCTGTGCCAAAGGTTTAAGCTCCCTAAGAGCTGCGATATCTGAATTTGCGGGTGACAACCGGTAATAGAAATATCATTAGGATTGGAGACTGTAGGAGCACACGGGGAGCAATAGCAGTGACCACAAAAACATTCACAAGTTATCAATCTTCCCTTTATTAAAAACCCTAATACACAGATAATCAATGTTTTATATACATAAATGAAGATGGAGGATTACCATAAAATGTCCAGCATCATTGTTTTCAGACTCACATCCCCAATGGTACCACTGAGATGGGTAGATCTCTCATCAGATGGTCATCTGTGGCAGGTCTCCTGATGGATTTTTCCTCCCTATTGATGCTGAGGGAACCCTTTTATTCTGTGTTACACTCACACCCATAATCATTATGCAGATGCAAGATCGTTATAACCCCCTTTCCCTTATCAGGACTTTGACACCCCATAAATGTTGGGGAGCCCCCACTTTCCGTAGCCTATATTCTGAGTTCTCTGTATCATCGTTAACATTTACATCAATAAGTTCCCATGGTAACTTGCAGTCACTGCAGAATTTTCCATGATGTTACTATCGCGCAGCTTGTAGTAATGACCAGCACGTGGTCGCATATTTTCCTGAACATCACCCATTAACACATCTTTTATGATAATCTTGCAACTTTACTGGTACAGGGTTACCCTTGGGTCAGCTAATCATGTCAACTTGTTTCAGGCCTAAGGCCTGATATGGCTAAGCTGAAATTTGACACATCTCACTTTACAGTCTTACCGTACTTGTATACCTAACACACTCTTACCAATAATATATGCTTATCAATCCTATATCCCTATAATATTATCCTACATATTCCTACACTATTACCTACAACATAAATCTGTTCCTCTCACATTGATTACATATGAATTAACCCCAACAATAGAAAACAATTAAATGATTATATAAGGTATTTAGCTGCATAACAAAGGTGTGAAATAAGAGGGATGGCCTCAACTGGCAGTTTTCAGAGTAACAACCATGTTAGCCCTGGTCTACACTAGGACTTTAGGTCGAATTTAGCAGCGTTAAATCAATGTAAACCTGCACCCGTCCACACGATGAAGCCCTTTATTTTGACTTAAAGGGCTCTTAAAATCGATTTCCTTACTCCACCCCTGACAAGTGGATTAGCACTTAAATCGACCTTGCCAGGTCAAATTTGGGGTACTGTGGACACAATTCGATGGTATTGGCCTCCGGGAGCTATCCCAGAGTGCTCCATTGTGACCGCTCTGGACAGCACTCTTAACTCAGATGCACGATTGTTTGCCGTTGCTCTGATGCAGGGAGGGGCGACTGACGACACAGCTTACAGGGAGTTAAAATCAACAAAGGGGGTGGCTTTACATCAAGGATTATTTCAGGCAGGACTTCACGGAGGGTTCCAATAAGAAATGGTGCACCTAAGTTATTGTTCTTATTGGAACAAGGAGGTTAGTCTGGCCTCTGATTGATACATGGCTAGATTTACCTCACTGCACCTTCTCTGTGAGTGACTGCAGTGTGACCTAGAGGAATGAGTCCCCTGGGGCGGGGGTGGGGGGGTTGCAAATGAGTACAAAACAAATCTGGTCTATTTCTTGTTTTGATACTCTCCATCTATATTTTACATCTTTGGCTGGCAGCAGACGATGCAGAAGGACTGCATGCCATCCACATCTCAGGGCTGCTCGGCAGAAGATGGTACAATAGGACTGCTAGTGATCCTCATCTCTTGCCTGCCCGACAGAAGATGATGCAATAGGACTGCTAGCAATCTGTATCACCTGCCTGCTCACCATAAGATGGTTCAATAGGACTGACTGCAGGACTAAAGAGAATGACCTGATCAAGTCACTCCAAATTTAGTCCCTGTGCCCATGTCTGCCCAGGTGCTCCTGATTGACCTCACAGAGGCGACCAGGAGCACCTCGGACATGATGATGACGGGTACCAGTCCTATTGCACCGTCTGCTGCCACAAGGCAGTGGGTTGCTGCTGCTGTGTAGCAATGCAGTACCGCGTCTGCCAGCACCCAGGAGACATACGGTAACAGTGAGCTGAGCGGGCTCCATGCTTGCCATGGTATGGCATCTGCACAGGTAACTCAGGAAAAAAGGCGCGAAACGATTGTCTGCCCTTGCTTTCACGGAGGGAGGGAGGGAAGGGGGGCCTGACAATATGTACCCAGAACCACCCGCGACAACGTTTTAGCCCCATCAGGCATTGGGATCTCAACCCAGAATTCCAATGGGCAGCGGAGACTGCGGGAACTGTGGGATAGCTACCCACAGTGCAATGCTCCGGAAGTCGACGCTTGCCTCGGTACTGTGGAAGCGCTCCGCCGAGTTAATGCACTTAGAGCATTTTCTGTGGGGACACACACACTCGAATATATAAAACTGATTTCTAAAAAACCGACTTCTATAAATTCGACCTAATTTCGTAGTGTAGACATACCCTTAGTCTGTATTCACAAAAAGGAAAGGAGTACTTGTGGCACCTTAAAGACTAACCAATTTATTTGAGCATAAGCTTTCGTGAGCTACAGCTCACTTCATCGGGTGCATACTGTGGAAAATACAGAAGATGTTTTTATACACACAAACCATGAAAAAATGGGTGTTTAGCACTACAAAAGGTTTTCTCTCCCCCCCCACCCTACTCTCCTGCTGGTAGTAGCTTATCTAAAGTGATCACTCTCCTTACAATGTGTATGATAATCAAGGTGGGCCATTTCCAGCACAAATCCAGGTTTTCTCCCCACGCCCCCACTCCCCACAAACCCACTCTCCTGTTGGTAATAGCTTATCTAAAGTGATCACTCTCCTTACAATGTGTATGATAATCAAGGTGGGCCATTTCCAGCACAAATTCAGGATTTAACAAGAACGTCTGAGGAACAGTGGGAGGGGGGGAAGGAATAAACAAGGGGAAAATAGGTTACTTTTTATAATAAATCAACCATTCCCAGTCTCTATTCAAGCCTAAGTTAATCGTATCCAATTTGCAAATTAATTCCAATTCAGCAGTCTCTCGTTGGAGTCTGTTTTCAAAGTTTTTTTGTTGAAGGATAATCACTTTGAGATCAGAAATTGAGTGACCAGAGAGATTGAAGTGTTCAACTGGCAGTGTAACACTGAAGAATGAAGGGTTGATGTGCCACTAAAAGAAAGGGAAGAATTTGGCGACTGTGATCGTACAATGATGTTGCCAAATAAAAAGCTTTCATTTAAAAATAGAAATGTGATCCTTGTGTACTGTTCAGCACTTGAGTGTATATAGTTGGTTCTTTAGTAGTAATGGTTGGTGCAAGCAGAGGCTTGTGCCAAAGTATAGGATGTATTGCATCTACAATGTAAGGGAAGCTCTTGGAACATAACTGAATTAAGCTGTCAAATTAATTACAGTCTTTCTTAAAAGAACAGTTTAGAGCAAAGCAGTACAGCTGTGAAAAAGAATCTGAGAAGTCTTTCAGATCCTTGATGCTTCAGGCTCTAAGTAGCTCAGGTTGGGCACCCAAATATTAAGGCACTTTGGCAAATGTTGCCCTTTGTTATTACTTAAAGGCCGTACTTTATCCTGAGTCTTTGTGCAAACCTTTCATTATTCTTCATGCTGAGGGGTGTTGGGTATCTGTAACTCCCATTAAAGTGAGCAGAGCTAGCCAGTGCTCAGCATCTCTCAGGATCAGGCCACTGTTATCAGTAGGGGAAAGTGGTTATGAACTGTGGATAATTTATGTCTCTCACTTTGTAGACCTGGCCCATGATCACAATTAAAATGTAATATGGCCCTTGCCTGCTTTAGAGCATCACTAGAAACTGTAAATTCTAGAGGAAAAGAGGTATGAAATACGACCAATTAGGGAACTGATCTGAGTTTTCAGCTTGTATCCTACCATGTAACAGTAAACCATCCTCCCCAGTACAGAGGGGATGAAAGTCCACAGCACTTCTAAAATGTAGTAGGGAGATTCCAAATAAATGGAACAGCTAGCAAAACATTCAAAGGGATGGTTGGGAGCCAAAATTTGACACAATCCCTGTGAGTAATTTACCCTCACGTCTAGATTGGGAGCCACTGCACCAAAAAAATAAAAGCTGCAAGAGAGTCATGTCATTGGCACTATCATTGACTAAAATTAATTGATAGTGCTATGTCTTTATTATGCTGAAAGGGCTGTGTAAGGATAACATCCATCTGGAAAGTCAGTGACCGATTTGTTGCCTTGTTTTACTGTAATATGTTTAGATCAGAAAAAGTGATTTATTTAGATTCTAAAAAGCTTGTAAGCAGTGTTAGTGTATGTAGCTAGGGAGTAAGGTCCATGCTAATGAATTTGCTTATTATAAAAAGTTTTATGTTAGGCTTTCTCAAACAGAGAACGTTGTTTGAGGAATTAGTTTTCCAGGAAATTCCTTGATGTTTTATTGGTTTAGGTTTCCTTTTTTTATTTTTGTAATCAGAAATGCAGAACTGGTCTTCAAAAGCACGTGTAATTTTGTTCACAAGAAGTATGGTAGTATAGCCTTCACACATTTTGAAAGTTTTTTTTAAATAGATATCGGTCAGTATGCAAAAACCATGATGTAAATTAAAGAAGCACTGTAAGTTAAAATAGTAATACCCTGCCTTTGGTAAAGAAGAGCAACTTGATTTTTTTGTACAGAACAGATTTATATTAGTTTGAGAAAAGAAAGGTATGGTGCTGAAACTGATCTGCAAAAAAGGAGGAACATTGATTATCACTATTGGCAGATGCATTGATTTTGATTTTCTAAATAACTATTTGAAATTAATTTACTGACCATTAAGGAAAGTGTTATTGTATCCAGAGAAGCAAAACTCTTATGACCCTATTTAGAATATGCACTACATGCTACTCCATTGAAAAGAAAGAAATTGATGTAAAACACATAACTTGGTTGCCTTGAGCATGGCATGGAGATGCCAGTCAAAGGCTGAGTAGAAGGCAGTACACAAACATTTTTACCATCATGGCTACTTCTACTGATACTAAGCATTACATCATATTCTAGAGTGCTGCTTTACTTCAAGCATTTCAACATGAAATATTGGAAATCATACCATAATTGCATATTCATGTTATAGAGTTTTTCCACCTCTTGACACAGTGTTGGCATTGTAAAAAGAGTAATGCGAGCTGTGAGTGTTTAACTGGAGAGATTTCTGCTTATTAGCAATATGCCATCTTCTGTCATCAGAGGATGATCATGTGGGTCTTGCTAACTCCCCAAATCTGTACATTTTTATTAAGTGGTTGTAGTCCTTACTCGTCACTTACATTTCAATGAGCATTGCAGGTGCTGGCTGCAAACAAGTGGCTGGTTTCACCAACTATAATTAGGGCTACGATTTTTTCACAGAATCCATGACTTCCAGAGACCTCTGTGGCTTGAGCCCATAGTGCCTGGAAGCTGCAGGGTTCCCCCACCACCCATGGTGGCTGGGAACTGTGGGGGCCCCGAGCTCCCAGCCACCGCAGGCGGCACGGGTGCCCTGGAGCTTGGAGCAGCCGCAGGTGGCCAGGGTGCCCTGCAGTTCCCAGCTGCTGCGGGTGGTGGGGGTTCCCTGGGAGCTCCCAGCCCCCATCGGCAGAAGGGACCCTGGCAGCTCCCATCCGCTCCAGGCGGCAGGAGTGCCTCAGAGCTCAAGGGCAGCTGGGGTGCCCCAGAGCTTGAAATCACAGGCAGTGGGGAGATCCTGCAGCTCCAAGCTGGGGCCCTGGAATGGTGTGGGGACCCCGTAGCTTCCCAGGTCGTCATGCATCATGGGCTTCTGTAAATTTTTCTTTATTTTCCGTGACCTGTCTGTGACTTTTACTAAAAATATGTGTGACAAAATCTTAGCCTTAGTTATAATGTATTTCTTGAGCTGTGCAAATAACTGTCAAACAAATAAAGCATATTATGAAAATAATCATTACATTATATAGATGTATCCTACAGTGATCCAAATGTCTGTCTCTTTTTTTTTTTTTTTTTTTTTAATTCAGCAACACAAAGTATCATCTTTAATGTGCATACATTTACTCCTGGATTCTGCACCAAAAAATAAAAACTCTGCTCACAATATTTTAAAATTCTGCAAATTTTAAAGGTCAAAATAACACTGCATAATCACACCAGTTTCAATTATTTGATAATTTATTTCAAAATACGTGTCAGCAAATATGTCTGTAACAATACAGACACACACACACAAAAAAAATCCTATGACAACCCAGTCCCTGTTTCTCTGCTCCCCTCCCTGCCCCCCAGAGCCCAGCTGGGGGGGTGGGGCAGACACCCAGAATCCCTCCCCCCAAAGAGTCCAGCTATGGTCCCTCCCAGCCCCAGTCAATACACCCAAACCCCCTACCCCTCAGAGCCCAGACGCGGCACCCCCCTTGCCCAGATACCCACATCCCCGCCCCCCCCAGCCCAGACACCTGCCCCCACTTCCCCACCCAGAGCCCACGGATCTAGAGGGAGAAAAAGCCTGATTCTGGGTCCCCGGCTTGTGTGGAGTTTCCAGTGCGCTCCCATCTCCTTCCCTCAGGGCAGTACTTGGAACTGCAGCTGCCAGGAACCCTCTACTTCCCTCTCCCTCCCTCTGGCAGTGTCTTCCAAGTGCGAGCTGGGCTCTCCCAGGTCCAGAGGCCCCTAGTGGCTGCCAGCAGAACTGCAGCCCATTTTGGTAGGGAAAAGGAAATTCTGCACACACACAACGTTAATTTCTGCAAAATTCTGCATTGCGCAGTGGTGCAGAATTCCCCCAGAAGTAATACATCTTTATACTGCTCATTTCCATTTGTTTGTTTGCTCCCCATTCCTTACTTCCTGGTCCCAGAGATAAATAGATTTTTTGTAGTTCATTTAACTTTCTTACATTAAAAACATACATATGTCTATATAGCATTCTCATTAGGGAACATTATAGTTGAATTTTTGTACTGTGTGACGTTTTCTGTATTCACTGCTGTCTTGAGATGCTCAGAACGTTCTCAAGCATTTTCCTCTTGGGCTGAAACTTTCCATGGTTAGCCTTTGTTATGATTTCAGAGGTAATTTCTTCTCTAAATGTTTCTTCAAAAATAATCCAGCCGTTATTAAGTTAGTAGTGATGTGGAGAGAGGGGTTTCCCTCCCCCAACTTTTAAAAAAAAAATCGGATGCCTTTCTGCAGAGATATTCCAACAGTGGCTGAAGCTTAGAAATAAAACTTTCTATGTGGCTAGGCCTGGCTGAGGAAAAAAGAACAAAAGTGAAAAATGAATGTTGCCATTATTGTACAATACTCTGTGGATTAATGTTTTTTTATATTACTTAGGTGTGAGGCATTATGATGGAATACACCCCTTTATTCACACCCTGCACACTATTGTAATAATCTTTATACAATCTGTGCCTTGTGAGACGACATTTGAAAAGTCATAACTTGCTGATTAGTAATATCATGGTAAAGTGCTTGTTTACAACATTATATGTAAAGGTCTGAACAAAAGCTGAAATTATGACTGAAGTGTGTTTCCCAGTTAAGTCTGGAGAATGTTTAAACCAGTTTCTCAAAGACAAAGGGCAAGCTGATTGTATATTTTTGTAAGATTTTTCAGTTTATAATCATTTCACTCTTCCTTTTCCCCTCCAATATTAAAATCTAATTTTTATGTGTGAAGCCAGTACGTAAGGTATGCTTCAGTTATATGGGTTTGTGCCTTTTAATAATATAAACCTGTCTCCAGCAAATCCAATCATCAACAGAGTTTTAAAAAAATCTATGAATCTTGGTATCTTGGGTTTTTTTTATAGTTACCATGTACTGTAATACAGCCTGCTTCAGGTAATTACCATATATTATAGCGGTTGCCATTAGTGACTGCTATAATTAAGGTTGCAAATCAGTTTCCATTATAATCCCTTGTTTTCACACAATCATAACTTGTCAAAACATTAACCTTTGGGACTGAAGTTTTCCATGCTTACTTTCAGCTTGAAGGTAGATATTTTGGGGGGCAAAGTTTGAAATATCATGCAGGAAACTCATTTCCAGTCTTCTTGAGTTCTGAGGGCTGTTTAACTGGGTAATGAAATGTGTGTCTGACTCTCATCTCCTCCAGAGACCATGTGCCCTAAAAGAATGAGCATAGGCCCTGGAACCCAGACCTCTTTTTGTGTTCCATTCCCACTTCGGCCTGGCCTCAACAATACTTTGCACTTACACAGAAATTTACAAAGATTACTTGGCCCTGGCTACACTACCACTTATTTCAGCAAAACTTATGTTGCTCACTCAGGGGTGTGAAAAAACACACCCTTGAGCAACCTAAGTTATACCGACAAAAGCGCTGGTGCGTACAGCACTTTGTTGGTGGGAGAGCTTGTCCCGCTGACATGGCTAGTGCTGCTCATTGGGGTGGTTAAATTATGTCGACGGGAGAGCTCTCGCCTGTCCACATAAAGGGGTTACATCATGAGCGATCTTACAGCTGCATTGGTACAGATGTGCCGCTGTAAGCTCTGTTGTGAAAAATGACTGGGAGTATATCTACACTAGAGTCTCTCCCCAGAAAGTAGTCCAAATTAAATTGTTGTTTTACTGATGAGGAATGCGGGCGGTGTGTGTTGAGAGAGTGGGGGACATAGTGGTCTAGTGACTTGATCATGGCCCTGTGCATCAGGCGACCTGGATTCTAATGCTGAATCTGACGCTGACTTTCAGGTTGACTTTGGGCAAGACACTTTACCAGTCTGTTCCTCTGTTTCCCATTTATAAAACTGGGATGATATTTACCTTCCTTTTAGATCTCCATTGAGACTTAAACGTCAATCCGGGTCTGACGGCTACATACAATACTACAACTTATTGCACAGTAGTTGCTATTCAGTTTAGTCATTTACCACACAGTGGTGTCTAAGATGCTACAGTTGTTCTTCATAGAGAGAATAGGAAGTTGCTTTTGTATTACAGGTCTTACTGTGGTCTTTCCTGCAACTGTGGGTAAACACTGAGTTTTTAATGGTGGTCGCAACAGGGAAGGTTGTATAATAACTACCAGTTTGTATTATATTTTGTATGACTTGACAATCTTTTATGCTGTAAAGGGAGACCAGGCATAAGTCCAAAGAGGTGGATAGGCAGGTAGAATTAAGGATAAGCTGTCAGCCTTAATGCTCATTTCTCTGCTTGATTCAAGAGCCTTAACATTACATTAGCACTTGTTCTTTTGCATAAAATTATTTTTAAGAAAAGGTGATTGGTTTTTCCACACAAGCTTCTGGGAGAATGTTTTAATTAGTTTCATGAGATATAGAATAATAAACTGAAGTATACTTACTATGCAAAATTACAGTTTTTGTTAAGTTTAGATATAGTTCTCCGCTATTTATTCTGTATGCAGACTGACATGACTATATAGATCCATTCTTTGCAAGATGATGTAGACTGTAAAGATATGAATTATAAACCAGTTTTTTTTCATAACATAAAAAAGCACAGATCCTACAAAGGGATCTGCTTCCAGGAGACCTGATGCCTGCACAGAGTCCATTGACTTCAGTGGGACTTCCTGCAGATATGAGAATCCCCACTTGTGGATTCTTTTCCAGGATTTAAGCCTCTGACCTGAAAATGTTACAATTCTCTAAAGTCCTATGATTTTTCTGGCAAAATATGGTATTTACAAAATCAGTTGCCCTGCCCACAACTGAACTTCGAATGTAGAAATGCTATGGGCCTGATCCAGGGCTCACTAAACCCCGAAGCAGTCATTCCATTGAATTCAACAGGCTTTGGATCAGGTGCTAGGTCTCTGAGGTATCCCAGGTGGATCAGAGAAAAAAAGCCTTTATGCAAACCATTACAAACTCAAAAATTAGTATATCATGTGTGTGAAATTATTTGAAATTATTTCAAAGGCTACTGGTTTTAAAGGAATTTCTGATCTCTGTCTGTGTCTCTCTCTCTTTGTCTCCTCCAGTGGCAGATGAAAGCCAGGTTAGTTCATTGGCTGGACACAAACAAGGTAAGAACTTTCTTGCACCTTACTTCACCTGCCCTTCCCTGAAAAAACAGCCAATTTTTGAGCAACAGATGGATCTTGCTTATAGCAACTGTGGTGGCTGAAAGGTTTGCAAATTAATGCATAACTTCACTTCCACAGTGATAAATTAAGGCTTACTTATTGCTTGGCAGTATATGTAGTTGCATACATAGGCTGCGATCACTTGCAGGAAAAGTAATAACGGTTTCTTTAAAAATATATCTATTGAACACTGAGTACAGTGTAAGTTAAAATAAGTAAAGGACAAAACCTGTAGTCTTTTCACGTGCCAATGTAGGCACTTAAACAGTGTAAATTGTGAACAATATAAATGTCTCATTCTCTTTGTCCTCCTGGAAGAATTTCAGTTTTCCACTCTCACAGTCTGAAATATTGAAGATAGACAGCCCTACTGAAGCTTTGACTATTGTTTTTTCATTCCCATTTATTCATCTACAGAAGTTGTTCTTTCAGTATGACTATACTAATGAAAGGATCCACTTTTTCTTAAACTGCTTAAGATCTATATTCGTTAGCAATGAAGGTTTATATCCAGCAGTGTTACCACAAAGTCTTGTAATAACAATTCTGTGAAACAAGTTGCAATACTGTACAAGATGCAGTTGCTTTATTACAGTAACAAGCCTTGTGGATAGGGGGGAAGCAGTAGACGTGGTATATCTTGACTTTAGTACTGTCTCGCATGACCTTCTCATAAACAAACTAGGGAAATGCAACCTAGATGGAACTATTATAAGGTGGGTGCAACACTGGTTGGAAAACCATTCTCAGAGAGTAGTTATCAGTGGTTCCTAGTCAAGCTGAAAGGGCATATCAAGTGGGGCCCCACAGGGATCAGTTCTGGGTCCAGTTCTCTTCAGTATCTTCATCAGTGATTTAGATAATGGCATAGAGAGTACACTTATAAAGTTTGCGGATGATACCAAGCTGGGAGGGGTTGCAAGTGCTTTGTAGTATAGGATTAAAATTCAGAATGATCTGGACAAACTGGAAAAACAGTCTGAAGTAAATAGATGACATTAAATACGGACAAATGCAGTGTACTCCACTTAAGAAGGAACCGTCAGCTGCACACACAAAATGGGAAATGACTGCCTTGTAAGGAGTACTGCGGAAAGGGATCTGAGGGGTCATAGTGAATCACAAGCTAAATATGAGTCAACAGTGTAACTCTGTTGCAAAAAAAGCAAACATTCTGGGGTGTATTAACAGGAACGTAGTAAGCAAGACACAAGAAGTAAATCTTCCGCTCTACTCTGTGCTGATTAGGCCTCAACTGGAGTATTGTGTCTCGTTCTGGGTGCCACATTTCAGAAAAGATGTGAACAAATTGGAGAAAGTCCAGAGAAGAACAACAAAAATGAGTAAAGGCCTAGAAAACATGATCTGTGAGGAAAGATTGAAAAAATTGGGTTTGTTTAGTCTGGAGAAGAGAAGACTGAGAGGAGACATGATAACAGTTTTCAAGTACATAAAATGTTGTTACAAAGAAGAGGGAGAAAAATTGTTTTTCACCTTTGAGGATAGGACAAGAAGCAATGGGCTTAAATTGCAGCAAGGGCAGCTTAGGTTGGACATTAGGAAAAACTTCCTAACTGTCAGAGTGATTTAGCACTGGAATAAATTGCCTAAGGAGGCTGTGGAATTTCCATCATTGGGGATTTTTAAGAGCAGGTTGGACAAACACCTGTCAGGGATGGTATAGAAAGGATAATACTTAGTCCTTCCATGAGTGCAGGGGACTGCGCTAGAAGACCTCTCAAGAAATTCAGTGCTGTTCCTTATTACATGTTTTGATGCTATATTTTTACATCAGTTTGTCAGATCTGAAACAAGTTCACCTTTTTACTTAATTTGACGAAGTTTAATTTTTCATAAGACTGTTGTTTTCCTAGTGCAAGTGTATATCTAATCATTTTTTGACCATTAGAGCAGTGGTTCTAGTAAAAAAAAAAAAAATAATTTTTTTTAATCAGAATTTCTTCAGTGTCAATAAAATTCTTTCAACGTCTAACTCTGAGAAAAGTAGCAAATGAAAATTCAAGGCTTGGTGGGGTGGGGGGGAATGTTTTTATGAAATGTCCATCACAGACCAGCATTTGCTCTACTTATTAGGTACAGTGACAATCCCTATGGAGTCATGAGCCTGGTTTATCACTGATTGTCTCTCTCTGGTCTGGCACAAGAAATGTCTGTGCCCGTGTTCTGTATCTTCTCACATGTGTGGAGAGCTCCAGCTTTGCTTTCTGATAGTTGTTCTCTCTGTTTAGGTCTTCTGGTTTTCTCATGAGATGCTTTTCTCTGTCTGGAACATCCACTGATGTCCTGATTCAGTGCTCAAAGAGTTACTGTGCAGCTTTCCTTACAGCCACGTTTGTCTCCAAAAAATGGATTTAAAGGCCAGTTAATAATGAGATTTCTGCATGTTTATGGTGTACCTGGCCTATACAGTCTTACATGTCTGCTGTAGTTTTGTTGTTATACAGCTCTCTGATTTAGGCATTCCATACTTAAAGACCATTTCCTTAATTTAGGGTAAGCTCCCTTTAAATTCTTTGGCTTCCTCCTCTCGTCTGTGTACCTCAAATATTCTTTCTGAAACTGGAGGATCAGCTCATATGTCATGTTCCTACAGCTGAGGGGGGAACATTTTCTTTCAGCTGCTTCTTTTTTGTGTATGAAAAAGCTTCTAAAAATGACTCATCGGATTGAAAGGTCTTTGGGTGTGAACCTTTTCTCCAGTCAGGAGAAGGTTCACAAATATTGCAACATCAGTCAGTTTGCCAAGGATAAACAGAGGGTCTTCCTATCACCGAACACTGGAACGGAGCCTGTTGAGATCATAACTTGTTGGCAATCAGTTGCTAAAAGGTGCTAATAACCTAGAATATCAGGTTCCTAAGCAGCACTTCCAATTTTCTTTACACACCCTTCTCCAGATTCTCTATAGATGACCTAATGAAAGATGCAGCAGTCCCAAATCTTTTATTGTTTGCGGGGGAGGAGGGAGTCTTAGACATTTTGGCCAATTTTAGGGAGACAAGAGCAACTGCTATCCTTTGGATTTATCTGACATCAACATGGAAAGCAACTCTGTCAGCAGAGGATTGAAAAGCACTTTTTCCCATGGATACCAGCGTCTAGTATTGCCTAAACCACTCTTCAAAAAACCAACCAATCAAAAAGCACCAAACTCCTCCTTTCAGATTTTTAAGCACCTTCCTGCATTGTCCCATGCAAATAGTCATATTTGAAATTTGCTCAAGATCATGGAGTTATTTTCATACTGTTTCTGTTTGCCTGACACATTCTGTCACTTCAGACTATTGGGTTTTAAAGGTTGAAAGACCAGGGCTATACTTTCCTGTTTCATCTTCCATCACATACCCTTCCTAGGTTTCCCTTTTATGAGGAACTGTTAAGAAATTGTAGCCATTTCTGCTGCAGGGAGCAAACAGCCTGTTATTTTCTGATTGCGAAAAGCAGAGATTCCACGTCATCCTAGACTTCAGGAAATTAAACATATTTCTCTAGTGAATTAATTATCACATACTGACAATCAATGCAATTATCCCTTCTCTTTTTCAGCATGACTAGTTCTATGAGATGTGTGGTTCAATAACTCTCTCGAAGGAAAAAGCCTTCTGGTATCTAGTGGATGGAAAACGCTTCCATCCTTTAGTCTTGCCCTTTGGTCTAGTTACAATATGGACGGTATTTACTCGTTACTGGGTAGAAGTGATAGCACATTTTGGTTTCCTAGGTCTACCTCCGTCTAGGCAACTGGTTTCTCAGAGCTACGTCCCAAGGCAAGGCATTAGAAGCATGTGTGGCTATAGCCTCCTATTTCTATTTCCTGGTATATTTCACCCACAAAGAATAGCCTTTTTTTAATTCTCTCATGAAAATACGTACTTTTAGATACATGCCTGGATTTCCCCAGGACTGAAGCATTCCTATCGGAAGATATGTCCCTGCAGGTGCCTCTATTTCACTCACATGCTCCACAAACAAGAAGAGTATGACTATACATTCTGGTTATTGTGGCATTGTGCACCTTCGCTGTGCGCGTTGGCCTGTCTGAGAATGAAGCTACTCCAAAACCTATCTAAGTTCTTAGAATTGCAGATGTTTTCTGCAGAAACTTCTGCTCGTTGCAGTGGAAAGAGAAGAATCCCTGAACTAGTGTGTTGACATGTCCCATTTAGTTTGCCCTGGAAAGAACCTGGATCTGCAAAGTGTGTGCATTGGGGTGTCCTCAAAGTTCCTTCAGGAAGGCAGGAGTGTTTCCTTATCTCCACCTCCCCTTGTGCTTAGCATAGTAAACTTTTTCCTTCTCTAAATCTCAGTGATAACAAAGTTGAGAGGGAGAGCGACACAAGCAGTGCCTCTTTAAAAATGTGAAAGACCCAAAAATATCCAAAAGGTCAAAATCCAGAGAATATTAATTCAGTTTTGTATGAGCTCTTCCTTAAACTTGTCTTTTTCATTTTCTTTCACTAGAAGAACAATAACAGGAGGAGGAGGAAGATATTATTTACAAGATCCTGTTGATGTAGAAAAAATACTGCCCTTCCTTGATTTTATAAAAAGACCCAAATTATGTACTGGTAGCTTACAGCTATTTGTATTTTATTTTCCTTTTTTCCCCACTTTCTTTTTCTATTTTGATTTACTGCTTGAAATTCTTTTAATATGTATTGACTGTCTGCTGAAGTCCTTGCTGACACAGCTCTTTAAGATGATGCAGTACTGGAGAAAAGCTGATGAGTTCTTCTTTATGAGCTTTGACATATTAATTAGTAAAATGGGCTAAAAAAGCTTTCCTATTTCTGTTTTAATGTCTCATTTTCCAAAACACTCGTCTGTATAGATGTAAAACAGAAAGGCACCATAAAAGCACCAGTGAGTGAAAGGGTAAAGCTACTTGTTAGCAAGTTTATGATCTATGTTTTACTTTCAATAGTCTAGCTCAAAAGATCAGGTTGAATGGGTGGATGGGGAAGCTGCAGTGTCGTCTTCTCATAAAGGGTCTTGGTGTTTTACAAAGCAAGGGATATCTGTGACACAGTTATCATTGTGGCTGGAATTTTCAAAGGGGCCTATGGGCACTAGGCACTCAGCTACCATGGAATTTCAATGGGAGATAGATACCAAAATGCCAGCCAAAGAAAATAGTTTTTATCACTGCTGACCCACTTGACACTTGCAATTGGAAGCCCTGCTCTAAAGAGGACCTCACCACCATGTGGCGGGAGGGGGGCAGAATATAAAGTCCTGCCATTTTCTTTTAATTGTGGGGGCTTTCTTTCTTTCGTTCGTTCGATGATGTTGTCCAGGTGGGGGTCTCATTCTTGTTTGTGTGATTGGCTTTCTCAAGGTTTGAATCTTTGGACTGTGGTGTAATGTTGGATGACTTATTATTGTGCAGATTTTGGCAGATAATCTTGATATTTTTTGCTTTACTCATGATAGATTTGCCTCTTTGATCCATTTTTTAAGTTCTGTTAAAGTTGGCTTCTCTAGGCATATTGGCACAAAGAAGAAGTTGTCACCTGAAAATTCACACCATCACATGCAACTGGGAAACCTGAAATAAGGGTAGCAGGGCATGAGTGAGGCCTCTCTTTCAGAAGTTTGCTTTATGGTTTTCTACCTCCCAGTCATGTAGATTGTGTCTCCCGTGGGATTAGAATCAATAGGTAGGTTGAGAAATAATCTGCTCAATCTGCAGTAAGGGAGATTTAGTTTAGATATTAGGAAAATTTTCTAACTAGAAGGATAATTAACATCTGGAGGATAGGGATAATTTCTTCTTGACAGGTATTTTGAGTCCCTTCCCCCAGAGCTTGAGCTGTGCTGGGATGAATCTTTGTGCAAGTCTCCTTTTCATGGTTATGGGGGAAGCAATCAACAAAGTCTTTTGTCCATTGATGTTGCATATTGACTTATCTGGTCTCTATGGGCCTTCTTTTGTTGGAGAGGAGATGACACCTCTTGTGGTAAACTAGTATTTCACACTTGGTAATGCTTCTCTCCTGACTATGAGGGTTTACAGTAGTAGAGAAAACACTTTTATAGTCACGAAGAAAACACTTAAATATTACCCTATAGCATGGCATACAGACATTATAAATGAGATTAATGCATAAAATCTGAACACTCAACACATGTTTATAAATCTAATATCTGTGTTAACAATGCGAACACACAGGTGAGCCGGACTGGTTTCCATCTATGCATTTGTCAGTGTTCAGTGAGACCTATGGGCCTTGGCATGAGCTGGGACTTGTTCTGCCTGCCTCACAGTATAACTACACTGATACCAAAAAAAAAAAAAAATCACACCCCTAACCCACATAGTTACACTAGTATAAAAACTGTGTGTACACCAAGGCCTAAGGGACAGGAACAGAGCAATACTGAACTGCTGAACTGTAAGAATCTTTATGGTATCTTAATACAGGCTAATGTTACATTTCATCAGAGAATGGAGGCTCGAGAGGCCTCTAACTTTCATTAGGTCTTAAGAAAGAATATGGATGAGATGATCCTTTACTTGCCCTAGTACTACAGGTACTGACTATCAAGTTTGAAACTTTTGTTATAGAAAAAACATGTCTTCCTACTCAAATTTTACTGATGCAATAAGCTGTTAATGAGTAAGCAGATTGTATATTGTTTGGACGGTGTTTGGCTCTGTTAGAGACCAGGAAAGTGTATAGAAGGATGCTAGGAAACAAAAGGACTAAACTTATCAAGTTCTAATGTTTCCTGATTTAGCAAGGGAAACTCAGAACTGGGTATTCCAGATGTTGATTATTATAATGCTATACAAAAATTCGGACTGATACAGCAATATTTCCCCCCTACTAAACTGTGTATTCTCTTACATGCTGACTTAAATTTTTCACTGACTCAAGAGGTGACAGGCTAGACACTTACTAGTTCTTGTGCCTCAAATTGTTAGACAAGAACTTCGAGTTAACGAAATCTGCTGTATCATTTAATTTGAGTAAATAGTAACTACTTCTTTAGAATCTTTTCTGAATGCATGGCTGGCAGGCTTCACTGATGAGCCTCACTGCCAGAGACTGGACTCAGGCTACTAGGAGATCCATTGACCTGCCCTGTTCACAGCACTCCTGGGTTGCTTGGCGGGGTGATCTTCAACCATGGAAGAGAACAGGCAGTCAGTTCAATCCTTAGAAGGACATTTTTTTTTAACCTAAAAACACCTTCCCACCTCTAGCTTTTCTTGTCAAGAGTGCAAAGTTGTTTCTTGCCAGATGGTAATCAGTTTAGCCCCTTTTACGTTTTGGCATTTAGATGGAGAGAGAACTCTTCGTGAAATGTTTGCCCATTGAGGTCAATAGCACAACGGGCCAGTATTTCACCCTCTGTAAGCAACCTTCCCAGAGGAAGGGAAAGGGGGTGACAAAATGGTGGACAAGCCTCAGCAAGAAAGATATGTTTCCTCATTTTTTGGTTTGCTAGAGCAAGGTGCCTGAAAAGATTTTTGTGTGTCAAGAGTCCCACTAACAGTGCTCTTCTCCTGCCCCTATGAATCAACTGGTATAGGGAGCATTGCAGGACAATAAGGATAGTCCAGCCTCAGCAGAATAAACCCTGATCTTGGGCTGTGTTTGAACTGTGCTCAGCATAACTAGAGAATGGAGACAAAGGGAGCTTTACAACACCTTTATTTACCTTTCTTCCTTCTACAGATTAGTCTCTGATGTAGATTGGAGAAGCTTCAGGTCTGCTCCAATTTATATAAATCTGCAAAGGGGTTGTTCTGGCATCCAAGGATTACTGGGGCAATGTCCCCTTTCTCCAGATACATCCCTATTCTGGGGGCTTGTAAGAGGTGTTGGAGCCACTAGAGCAGTATTACACTACTCAGGGAATCCTCCACCAGTCTGTTAATCCAACTTTATAGCTTCCATGTGTTCCTGGAGCAGAAAAAGCAGCTGAAGACCTTGCTGTCTCCTGCCCCATGCTTTCTCTTCCTGTTTGGCCCCCTCTATTCCTGTGTTTTTCTTTATTTAAACCCCTTCTGCTCACCTGGTGTGTCTTGTTCTACTCCTGGTAAGTTTCCATTGTTCCTATTTTCCCTGGTTGAGGAATCAGCTAAAGTGGTTTTCTAAGGAGGCAGCTCACCCACTTTTCCAGATGTTTGCATTTTCGGTTGTATCTGTCTGATGTGCACTTTCTACAGGGCTTGTCAGCGGTGGTGGATCCACGCATGTGTAGGCACTGATAATACAGCAGTGTTTCATAATACAAGTTCACAATATCAATCACAATTCATAAGTTGTACAGACGTAGCCCCGGTTCATCGCAGTGTTTTTCTTTTATCTTCCCATTACATAAACTTTGCTAACCATATTTTATGTTGCTGGAATTTCTTCCTGTTCCCAGGCATTACTAGATGTTGTTCTGTATGTAATTCAGTGAAGCCAATCCAATTGGGGAGTGGCAAAATACCACAGGAGCATTAAAACAGAAAAATGTTTTATTAGTGTAACATTCAATAAAACCATTCAGATTTTTAAGAGCTGTAATTAATATTTCTGTTTCACATATGGTCTGTTAGTGTTTAAAATGAACACCCCCCTCTTTTGAGACTGAATGTGTTGGCTGTCAGATTACAGTGGACTAAAAGGAGGCACACACATAAAGGTCTCAGTCTGTTGCAGGCTGAAATACTCATCCTGGGAATGGTGCAATGTCAGTATGAGTGATTGTAGGGTGCTCACCGCTTGCATGTTCCCGCTGAAAATCACAGCCCTTTTTCTTATTGCCTACCTGCACTTGTTCCTAGCCTGCCACATTTCATGTCCCCACTGCAGAGTTCTGCTTTGAGTCCAAGCTTTCTGCTGCAAGTGCTCGTCTATCATGTTCAGGCTTGAGGGCAGGACAACTCTTAAACACTGTGTCTCTGATTCTCCCTTATTTGTCTTGCACCTTGTTGTTGCAATTTATACTTGTGCCATGTGGATGCAAAATGCTGCCATTCTGATTTGGTCGCATTTATACCCACTTTGCACTGACATATATGAGAACCGAGTCTGACCTGCCTGCCACCCAGTCTGCTGGCAATGTGAAGAGGTCAGAGATTTCTCAGAGAGAGCTGTTCATCGAAACTGTCTTGGGGATGTAATATTCCACCTACCTCTGCAAAGTGAAAGGGACAAGGAACTTTCTGATCTGCCTTCAAAGCTTCCTGAATGCTGTGAAAGCTGTGGGGAGGTCTGCACTACTATGCCACCCATACACACCTCACTAGAGCCTACTGGTTAATAGGGGAGAGGAGAGAGAGAACACCTCAATTTTGGGATCTTCCTTCTCCGTGAATATCTCCAGGCCCACCACTTGCTGCTACCCCTAGCTTTATCAAGCTGCTGCTTGATTCTTGTCAGTTTCACCTCTGCCCTAGAGGTTCCTAGTAGCAACCATTACGACTAGAAACAATTATTTTTAAATTAAACTTTTAACTTCTGCAGAAATTAATACTTTATGGCCCCCATAGCCTGCCAGAGACAGTGTCCCACATGCTGTGAATTAGGTTTTGAGCACACTCAGGACTCAGTTTGTTGAATATAAGTCATAAACTGATATGTTTTCATGTGCATAGTATGTGCAACTAAGGCATTGGTTGGAACTACATGAAATGAAAATAAATATAGATTAGATTGCTGACATTGCACGCACAGTTACAGGAATACACACACACACAGACGCAACCAAATTCTAAAATGATTTAAGCCTGGTGCAATCACACGAGAAAGGGGATATAATGGGATCTAAGTCAGCATAGAATACATAAGTACTTAATACAGCTCTTTATGATACTCCAAACCACTCAATCTCTACTCCTAGCAGCAATGCTATGAGTGAATGTGTGACGTTTACTCCATATTCTTTCTGAAAATATATGATGTGAATATGACATAACTGACATATACTTTATGCAAGATGGCTCATGTGAGATACCATTGGAAAGGTTATGATTTAATGAATGTGATTATCCAGTTTGTATGCCTGTATCATTTCTGTATATGAAGTTAGGAATATTAACTATATATCTGTATTTCAAATGTGTTACTTTGGGTGTCACCCACAACCAGCCCTTCAGGTACAACAATGGAAAAGTCAGACAGGACTAATGGGCCATTAGCAGAGACAATGGACTGTGAAAGGGTTTAGTCTTCCTGTGAACACTGGAGACAGCTTACGAGCAATGGCTGCCACAGCCATGCAGAGACATGAATCCGAGTCACCTGGTACTGGATACCCTTTACCCTCTTTCGGAATGCCAGTAATCTTCCAGGAGAAGACAAAGAGTTCCCGCCTTACACAAGAGCTATATAAGGCAGAGGAGTGACATCATCATGGTTCTCCTCTGCCTCCCCATCCAAAGAGACACTGAAAAACACCTGGAAGCAAAAAACTGAACTGAGGGGAGAAGGGTTGAGCCCAAGCTGGAAGGGCATCGAGCTTGTGAGTAATAATACCTGAGGCCTCAAGAGGGAGACCAGTGCAGCTAACTGCCTTTCAAGACTTTCTGTAATCTGCTTGCAACAATATCTAGGGTGACAAATACTATTTGTAACCAATTTCTTTAGTGAAACTAGCTTAGTTTCCATGTTTGGTTTCATTTGCTTAGTAATCTGCTTTGTTCTATTTGCTACCCCTTCACGTTGAGGGAGGAGGCAGATTTCATAACATATCTGTGGGTCTGCACTCCAAGGGAGGTGGACACCTGTGTGCTGGGGCAAGTCCCTTAAGCTGAGCCTTCCCAGAACTGATCTCAGTGTCTGTTTTGTTCTGCAGTTGGGTGTGGCCCTGCCTGTGTGTGTGTTGGAAGAGGCTTAATAGCCTAGCTCAGCAAGACAGGTAAAAAGGTTGCCCAAACTGGCATAACAGTCAGGCTCAGTGGTATCTCAGCACATCGGGTGGCATCCTAAGGGGGGCAACCTGTCACAATAAGATTAAAAAATAGTACCTAGAGTTTTTCTGAATGAGCAGTGATGGTAAAATCTTAAATATAACTGAGCCTGCATTAGCTGTAGCCAGAAGAAAAGGCCTGATATTTAGAAGTATTGAGGTCTTCCAGCTCCCATTCACTTCTGTTGGAACTGTGGATGCTCAGGACCCTTTAAAGTTAAGCGTCACCTTGGGAGCAGTCAATAAGGCGAATTTAACATTTAGAATCTTGGGGATTTTGACGTTATGTTAATCTCTAAATCAAGGATCGCTTAACTGCTCGTTGCATCGTTTCATCTGAGCATAAGCAAAATGCTCCAAGGACCTGTATTTGGCTGATAAAACTTCAGTTTCTACATGGAAATCCTCTGATCTAAAGAAAACTGTTGAATCCTGCAAATGGGTCAGGCAGTTTCCATGCATTTATAGGGCCTTCTAAGCAAAGGGCTCTTCAAGAAGTGATGTTGATCAGATGTGGTGACTGATTATAGCAGGCAGAGGGAGTCCATTGCGGAAAGCACAGGGAGTGGCTTGAGAGCCTGTGCCAGCCATTAGTGAGAAGAAACTGTTCACGGGATTCTAAAAACCATTGGGCTATATATTTACAAATGTACAAATTCAGATCTTACAAAAAGAAAAGGAGTACTTGTGGCACCTTAGAGACTAACCAATTTATTTGAGCATAAGCTTTCGTGAGCTACAGCTCACTTCTCTGAAACCTATCAGATCTTACTGTGTACCCTCATCACCAGTCTTTCTTATCTGCCTCTCACTGCTATGTTTAGTCCCCCAGCTAGTGTGTGTACATTTCTCAAGCCCTGTTCATGACAACGGTCTGCAGATGTTTGGGAAAACTCTTGAGTGTATTAGGGACTGAAAAGCATTGGTATTTACTATCGTTCTTTTAGTCGTTCATTGTGACTGAAGAAACCTGCAGCCACTGTTGAGTGCCTCATTTCTTAATCCTTTCCCTCCAGGAGTTAGGTTTTTATGGGCATAACCGCCAGTACTGGCAATGGGCATACTGAAATCACTGGCGCCAAGGAGTTAATGAATTTGGAAAACTTCCCAGATGATACATCTGCCCCTCTAATTTACAGTTCAGCGGATGAGGCAGTGAAGGAGGATTAGTGAACAACTGTATACCCCCTTTTTCTAGCTATGCAACAAACTTGGGGGGAAGCAAGAATGGGTTATTGGTGACTCGCTGGAAAATACAAAATGAAATAACTCATAGATTTACCTGTTTTTTTCTGCTCTAACTCCATTGCTTACCGTATGCATCTTGCTCTACTTTCTGGGGTTTGGGTCTGTGGGGGAGGAGGGATCTATAATCCCCAGCAGAGTTGAGAATGTTTTATTATTATTATTTAAATCCTCTCATCTTTCTTTGCTAAGATGGAGGTTTTTAAGGGTAGCAGCGGGTAATTGATATTCCAACTCCAGCTCATTTCTCAAACGTTGTCTTATGTAGTATTTACTTTTCATAACATTTTAAATAAGGTTTTATTGTAAGAAATAGGTTGCCAGTACTATTAATATGTGTCTTTGCATAGTAAAAACTGTATACAGTAATATTATGCAGGGGAAAAAAACTTTGAAGAAAGAATTGTGTAGTTGCTCATGGAACAGCATCAATCATTTTTAGCAGTTCTTGCAATAATAATAATAATACCTAGCATTTTTCATACTAATCGCTTCCAAAAGGTTACTAAAATACTTTTTACTGTCTATAGACAGCATGCAAAGGACAGTCAGTCTTAACTGTATTCCTGTTTCTGCTTTGCATTTGTTTGATCTTTACCGTTAATTATGAAGAGCGGCACTGACTGGATTAAGCAGTAATCCCTTAAATTTAGTTATCACCAGCAGTTCAGTTGTTAGTTAACCAGAAGAATTGAAGATGAAGCCAATAGCAGTTACTGCAGTTAACAATCAATTCTGGTTTCACTATAATAGTGAACAGTCTGTGTGTGCATGCAATATGCTGTTAAGGAGAAAGCCAGTTGTAGGTTGTTTTGATGATATCTGATTCTGTTAGAGACCAAGAAATAGGCTAGAAACAAATTAGAAAACACCAGCCAGGGAAGGTGAAATCACACTCTGAAGGCACAGCTCCAATTCTCTTTTCAGGGTTTTTCATGATTAACACAAGGTTCAAAACAAACCCATGCATCCCAAAGCAGCCTCGCATCCCAAAGCAGCCTCACAGCCCTGCAGGGTCTTACCTTTGCTCACATCTACAGGGCTTCCCAGCCCTACCCAATAGCCAGTGCCCGTTCCCTGCAAGTATCTCCTTTTTATGGCCTTTGCCTTACAGATGTGGAATCAACCTCTCTCTAGTCTTTCCCTGACCTGGATATCCCCCTACCTGCTCTTATGTCTCAGAGCAGGAAGCCTTCCTTAGGGCACCTTACTAAGTGCAAGCAAGTGACCTACAATGACAACGCTCAGTTTTAAAGGGCTATAAAAGGTGTATTAGGATGTAACAGGCCCAGTGCCCTGTTACAATGAGTCTGTGTGCATATGTCTGTATGTATACAGATAAAAACATCATACGGTAATGCATGCATAATTGTAAAATAGATCATTGGAACCAGATTCTTTGGTTGGGCCTAAAGGATGAGGGGTGAAAAGGCAGCTTTAAGCCACCTTTGGTTTGCATTTAGCCACCCTGTAGCCATTCTAGTACTAGTCCACTCCCTGATGCTACTTCAATGCAGCTCCTGTATAGGCTGCCCACAGCCCCAAGGGGCCATCAGCTAGGCCCAGGGATTATTGACTATGGTCTGATGCTTGCAGAGAATTCTCATTGACACTATTAATACTGTATTGACTTCCTGTGCATGATCTCATGCGTTCTCGTTCGTACTAAAGGCATAAAGTGTGTTACTTTAAGTTTGAAAACTCGACAGAGAATATGAGGGAGATATATTGTGTTCATTTTTGAAGGGCTCATTAGGGACAAAGCACCTTGAGAGGAGAAGTTATTACAGAGACATAGAACCTAATCCTGCAAAGTACTGAATTTCCTCATCACCCACTGACTTCATGGGGGTTGAGGTTGCTCAATGTCTTGTAGGCACAAGGCCAAAATTGTGATGCCACAATGAAGGTTTCCTTCATGAGGGCCAGTTCCTTCATTTCAGCCAGGCTACACTCTTATAGCAACCCTTTAGGGGCCATTACACAAGTGAGGATTGCAAAAGGAAACCCCCAGGTAACCTGCTAGGGCAGTTTTCCTGCTCCTTTGCACTGTGGGAGTAGTGCATAGGGGCCAGAAAAGGAACTGAACATCTAGCATGGATTTGTTTTGGATTTTGATGTAATTACAGTATTTGTAATTATATGTGATTATATGCTAGATATCAAGCAACAAATATCAAAAGAAGATAAAAAAGATTTGGAAAAGGTGGCACGTTTGGCACTGACAAAAAACATGAATCTTTAATACCGTCATCATGTCTGTCCTCCTTTCTGGAGCAGAGTCAAGGAAACCTACACAAGAAATTGATAAGATCAATTCATTCCAAAATAAATGCCTGCAGATCTTCTGAGTCCATTGGAAAGAGTTTCTTGCAACTTCAGAAATTCTAAGTAAAGCAAACCAATCTAAAGTGTCAAATAGGGATAAGAATACAATAATGGACATGTTTAGGACATACTTTAAGGAGCCACCAACACAAGTTCTACGGCAAGTATATAGACCCCACCTGGAAAGAGAAAAAGAGGATGTCCTAGAGATGCAATGTACAGAACAATAGAGAAAGAATCCATCAATGTGATCATGAAATGGTAGAGCTCATGATTCTAAGGAATGGTAGGAGGGTGAACAGCACAATAAAGACAATGGATTTCAAAAAGGCAGACTTTAGCAAACTCAGGGAGTTGATAGGTAAAATCCCATGGGAAGCAAGTCTAAGTGGAAAAATAATTGAAGACAGTTGGCAGTTTTTTCAGAGAGACATTATTAAGGGCAGAAGAGCAAACTATGCCACTGCGTAGGAAAGATAGGCAGTATGGCCAAGGACCACCCTGGCTTAACCAGGAGATCTTCAGTGACCTAAAACTCAAAAAAAAAAGTCCTACAAAAAATGGAAACTTGGTCAAATTACAAAGGATGAATATAAACAAATAACACAAATATGTCGGGACAAAATTAAAAAAGCCAAGGCACAAAATGAGATCAAACTAGCTAGGGACATAAAAGGAAACAAGAAAACATTCTACAAATACATTAGAAGCAAGAGGAAGACTAAGGACAGAGTAGGCCCATTACTCAATGTGGGGGGGGAGACAATAACAGAAAATGGCAGAGGTGCTTAAGGACTTCTTTGTTTCGGTTTTCAACAAGAAGGTTGGTGGCGATTGGACCTCTAACATAGTGAATGCCAGTGAGAATGAGGTAGGATCAGAGTCTAAAATAGGGAAAGAACAAGTCAAAAATTACTTAGACAAGTTAGATGTCTTCACCAGGGCCTGATCAAATGCATCCTAGAATACTCAAGGAGCTGACTGATCCGTTAGCAATTATCTTTGAAAAGTCCTGGAAGATGGGAGACATTCCAGAAGACTGGAAAAGGACAAATATAGTGCCCATCTATAAAAAGGAAAATAAGGACATGCCAGGGAATTACAGACCAGTCAGCTTAACTTCTGTACCCAGAAAGATAATGGAGCAAATAATTAAGCAATCAATTTGCAAACACCTAGAAGATAATAAGGTGATAAATAACAGTCAGCATGGATTTGTCAAGAACAAATCATGTCAAACCAACCTGATAACTTTCTTTAACAGGCTAACAAGCCTTATACATGGGGGGAAGTGGTAGATGTGGTATATCTTGACTTTAGTAAGACTTCTGATACTGTCTCACATAACCTTCTCATAAACAGACTAGGGAAGTACAGCCTAGATGGAGCTACTAATAAGGTGGGTGCATAACTGGTTGGAAAATCGTTCGCAGAGAGTAGTTGTCAGTGGTTCACAGTCATGCTGGAAGAGCATAACAAGTGGGGTCCCGCAGGGATCTGTTCTGGGTCCGGTTCTGTTCAATATCTTCATCAATGATTTAGATAATGACAGAGAGAGTACATTTATAAAGTTTGCAGATGATACCAAGCTGGGAGGGGTTGCAAATGCTTTGGAGGATAGGATTAAAATTCAAAATAATCTGGATAAACTGGAGAAACGGTCTGACGTAAATAGGATGAAATTCAATACAGACAAATGCAGTGTACTCCACTTAAGAAGGAACCGTCAGCTGCACACACAAAATGGGAAATGACTGCCTAGGAAGGAGTACTGCGGAAAGGGATCTGGGGGTCATCATGCATCACAAGCTAAATATGAGTCAACAGTGTAACCCTGTTGCAAGAAGAGCAAAAATCATTGTGGGATGTATTAGCAGGAGTATTGTAAGCAAGACGCAAGAAGTAATTCTTCCGCTCTACTCCGAGCTGATTAGGACTCAACTGGAGTATTGTGTCCAGTTCTGGGAACCACATTTTAGGAAAGATGTGGACAAATTGGAGAAAGTCCAGAGAAAAGCAACAAAAATTATTAAAGGTGTAGAAAATATGACCTATGAGGGAAGATTGAAAAAATTGGGTTTGTTTAGTCTGGAGGAGAGATGACTGAGAGGGTACATGATACCAGTTTTCAGGTACATAAAAGGTTGTTACAAGGAGGAGGGAGAAAAATTGTTGTTCTTCACCTCTGAGGATAGGACAAGAAGCAATGAACTTAAATTACAACGAGGACAGTTTAGGCTGGACATTAGGAAAAACTTCCTAACTGTCAGAGTGATTAAGCACTGGAATAAATTGCCTAAGGAGGCTGTGGAATTTTCATCATTGGCGATTTTTAAGAGCAGGTTGGATAAACACCGGTCAAGGATGGTCTAGATAATACTTAGTCCTGCTTTGAGTGCAGGGGACTGGACTAGGTGACCTCTCGAGGTCCCTTCCAGTTCTGTGATTCTATGATTCTAATGTGACACTCAGAAGCCTGAACAGACATGACTGAAGTAAATGGTGGAAACTGGTGGATGCTGAATATATGGTGCAGGAGGATAAAGAAAAAATTTAGTATTTGTTACCTGTGTGCAATTGGCATGATTCCTATTTCACAAAAGGCTTATTTTTTAGTTTTAGATAAAAGAGAAATTAAGTAAAATATGGCTATTCAGATGCCTCTATTTTCATTGCTTTATTATCTGCTCAAATGTTTAAATTCTGAAAACAAAATAGCAAAATTGTTTGACTGAAGCCCTCTGGAACTGATACATTATTTTAAAACAAAACACTTCCTATTTGTTGTACAAATACAGAAAATAGTAAAAAATTACATGTAGAGCTAGGTGTTTTCATTTATTATATAAAATAACTTGCTGCTTATTTTTGAAACCTACAACACAATAAAAATAAATGCAAATAGTAGTCAAATTACATTTGACTAATCCTTCAAATTACATTAAATATTGACTATACCAATAATAGATCACGCATAAGGCTATTTATTAGAGTATTTCTTGTCTTTCTGTCTACCCTTTAGACAATAAAGACAAACTACTAAATTTATTAAATATTAGTTAATCGCTGTTCTCAAACCTATCATAACTTAAAAAAAAGTATTAGTACAGGGTGTCTAATATACATATTAGTGAATTCTTTTTAACTACTCATTAAAATTTCATGAGCCCTTTTAGCAAATGAGTGAGAAAATACAAATACATTTTATTTTTTATGTGGTAGATACTGTATTACAAGGTTGGTAAACAAATTAGAATGTAGAAAGATCCTAGTGCAGTCTATAAACAATATCTAGTTTAAAAAAATATTCACTGCTCCTGAAATGAACGGTAGCTAACAATGAGGGTAAATGCATCAGCTTTTGAACAGTGTAGAGCAACAGAAGATAATTGTAGAGTACCTCTTGCCATTGAAATAAATTTGTGAGATCATTACAAAATCAAGGGCCATGGTTTTCAGACGTGACTAGTGATTTTTGATGTACAACTTGACACATTAAAGTGCATGTTTTTGAAAGGGCAGTATCACAGTTAACTGCACTTCTGCTCTCTCTGTGATCTCCTCAAGGGTTCTCCTTTAGGTCTCAGACCTCCAGCTGTCACCTCTCTATGATGGGGACCCATGTTCCTCTCCCTTCAGACCGGGGATTTAGGTTTGCAGTCTCCCTGCAATTCACTGTGACTATCCCAGCAGGTCTGACCTTAGTCCAGTACCTGTGGTTCTGCTTTTTCTCAGGTATGACGACAGGGTTACCAGTGACCCTCTCACAAAGTGCCATACATTGATTTTAGGATAAAAATGCTATAAAGAAACAGTCTACATGCATGCTAAGCTTACCTAAGCAACCCGTCTTCCACATGGAGACCCTAGTAGGTTTCCCATCCTTCAAACAATTCCAGCTGGGTTTACTTTCTTGGTTACAATCTCATGTCAGTTTCTCCAACCAAGATTGGAGAAATTTTGACAGAACCATATTCCATTGGTATATGTGGTTCCATCGAAATTGGGTTGATTTTCACAGAATTTTGTTTTGGAAGAAAACTGGAGAAAAAAGTTCTGCCAATGTCGAAGAATCCTGTTATGACATTTTTGGAATAAAACATTTTGATTTTTATTTTGAAATGACTTTTTTTTTTTTTAGAATTTGTTAAAATTTTAATGTGTAATGTAATACAAAGTAGTCAAAATCTAAATGAAACTTATTGATCAACCCGAACAAAACAAAAATGGGGATTTTCAGTCGGAGTATTTTTCAGTTTTATTCCAGTTCAGAATGAAGCAATTTCAAAATTTCAAGTCCTCTGTGAAACAGAACTTCCATCCTCTTCACACATCTATTGAGCACTCTGAAAATCCTGTCCATTTAAGGGGTTTAAAGTTGGGCACCCAACAAATTAAAGCACCCAAAATCATGAGCCACTTTTAAAAATCCTGACCGGGGCATTTATCTACTGAAGAAGTTAAACACACCAGAGGAAAATACTACTTTGTTTTATGCCTCTATTTTTCCAAAGGCACCTGTGGAACGGAGGAAATTTAGATAGGCCCAGTGCATTTACCCACACATTTCAGAGCTCAGTGCCCAAACAAAATAATAAAAGAACTCTTAAGTGACTCCTATTCTTCAGAGTTATGAAACAACCTTCCTAGTAGCATGTATGCAGACTCCCAAAAGATTAATACCTTCTTCTGACTGGAATTTCAAGATAAAGCCAGATTCTGACATCCTTTCACACGTTTAATATCTTATTTTCACTAGGGGAATAAGGAACTCCTAGTATCTAACATCAGTGGTAAAATTGCCAGATATGTAGAAGCAGGATTTCCCTTTACACTTACAATATACAGAGTGACTCCACTTACACTCTAATTCACATAAGTAGGAAAGACACTCCCATTTTGTGAGTTTTTTAGAAAATGGAAACCATGAGTGGATTCTTGAGTAGATAGAATCAGTAAACATTGAAATTAGGAACATTACTAGAATCACTAATGTTGAGATGTGCTTTAACAATTTTGAATGTGTGTCCCAAGTGTGTGTTCTCTTTGATAGGGAATTATTTTTAATTTCAAATAGAATTTCTCAGTGTCTTTATATAAATGAATAGCCTGAAGTTTTCAAGATAACCAGTTTAATTTCTAAACCAGAATAAGAAAATCTAGTGATTGAAATGCAGCAGTCATACATTATATAGCAACATCAATGTTGGTTATTAATCAAACTAGCTGTTTTCGATTAAACTGCCGAAATACTATCCTTCCAATTTCTTCAGTGCGCTCCACTGAATTTGAACATCATTCAAACCTACTACAGCAGGCAAGAATGCTGACATTGAAGAGTTATATAGTTAACTATACGAATGTATTAATGCTGTGCCAAAATGTGAGCTACTGATGACTAGGCTGTCAGTGCTAAAGTAGATTACAGGCTTTTGATTAGAATGTACAGTATTAGGAAATTTACCCATTTTTGTAAAAGTGGAAGGGCAGAGCTATTAACACTGACTCAGAATAATTGATTCTCCAAAATTATATTAAATATATAAACCTCCAAAACAGTTTACATACCAACAGCAGAAAATTCTGTGCTTGACTTCAGGAGCCAAGTTGATTGTATTATTTTTCAGAAGAGATGAACCACTTGTGAAGTTGACACTGACTCAATTACAGGCTGACACTCACAACATTCATCTGAAATACTATACTTAACAACAATTCAGGTTCAATCTCAACATAAATCTGAGAGAATTAATTTTACATCAAAATAGTTGCTTATTTTCACCTTAAAGTGGAAAATATCTGAGTGGGCTGGAGAGAGAGAGACACAGGGGCATGTAGAGGTGACATGCTCATAAAGAGGAGGAAGGTACTGTATACTACACTTTTGCAGCTCATACAATGCTGAACAAGCATCTGCAAGGAAAGTATAACACTGCAAAGACAAGGAGTCTACAGCCTAGCCACTCAAAAGGAATACTGTGCATTGAAATTAGCCAGGGCTGCAAAAGGGCAATGAAACACTCTAGGCTGTAAATGCTTTGGGGAAGTACCGCCTTTTTTGTTCTGTGTTTTCACAGCACCTAGCCCAAGGCGTTACTGCAATACAAATAATAATAATATAATCGAATGAAAAGTGTGAAGGGATGTTAGAAACAGCAGCCCCCTTTGCTGGTTGATTTTAGTCAGAAATTTCACAGAAGACGTTAAAGCAAGAAACTATTCCATCAAGCCAAGAAGCAATAAAATCATAATAGAAGGCAACGAGGTTGAGAAAAAATTAATGAATAATTGGTTATTTTTACGAATATCCTTGATTGCTGGTTTACCCCCTTATTGAGAAATCAGTCTGTTCTATAGAATCTCTCCCACTGGGAAATTGGGTTATTCACTGAAATTTCTATTTCAAGCGGGAATTATCCAGGCAATACTGGATTTACTGTGCCAGCACTTCTAGGGGAAAATATCAGGCCCTACAATTGGAGCAAAAATATTCAGTGTTACTACTGAGTGGAATGTCCACTGTTCCATCATATTTGGGTTGCATCTCCTTACTTTAGAGATGCAGGAAACTAGAGCTCTCAAAGTGAGTGAATTAAGGGTTCCCTACAACCAACTTCCAGTCAAAAGTCTTTGTCTCTGCGAAGCTGCAGCCAACTGTAGTGGCTCCAATTCGCTCATCTTACCAACCTGCAGGAAGACCTCAGTGACTGACTTTCTGCTGCTTTATTATCTGAACTATTGCTTCATATTTTTTTTTCACTTGCTCTCCCCTACAGCACAGACTTTGGGGAACTTGGGCAGCCAGCATGTTAAAGACGGTAGATTTCCAAGAGATTTTCTGTTTTTCCCAGCATGGAAAACTATCCAGACATAGTTCCAACTGTCTCCACTTGCTCACAGGCACCTGAGGCTGACCTGGAACTCCTCAATTTGAAGAAAGTGAGTCTAGGTGTGGCCTGGTGCTTTCCTGTCAAGATCCATGTGCATAAAGACTTCAGCTCTACCCTGATCTATAACTACATTAAATAAGCCTAGAGAGCTAATGGGATGGTAGCTTTGAAGGGGCTTAGAGCTTACTCAACCAAATCCTTTGGGACTTATTGGACAGAGAAGTCCTGTTCATCATTCGAAGAAATCTGTGAACCTGGTCCGTCTTACACACATTCATATACAATTATATACCGGATCTCCAAACTTCAGCCAATGCATCATTTGGCTTCTTTATGCTTTGGTATCTCTGTAATCTTCTTGTGCCAGTATTTTTAACTTGCCTCAGTTATGTTTCACATCCCATTTGTGATGGATCAATGGGCATGTAACTTGGAAGAGAGACTACTTTTGTCTTGCCTATTAAGTTCTTTTATTTTATTTTAGAGAGACATGCCCTGCCTCTTATCCCATGTCCACCATGCATGCACACATGCTTTCTTGACAGGGATATGATTCTGCGTGCTATAGTACAGTTGTTCTACTGGTGGTGTCACACACAATTAATCTTTATGTTCCAAATATTTGAGTTTAGCTTCCTGGTCTGAGGTAAACTCCTTAATATGCATACATATCAGTTGTGAGTTACCGGAATACTTGTTGAAACGGATCTTTAACGGCCCACAGTGGGGCAGATTGTTACCGGTGCCAATGAAATTTGGATTCAATTTGCTCAGTGCACAGCAATTTATTTGAGAGAGAATCACACAAGCAGTGTTATATAAAAAGGTTATATAAGACGTCTCCCTAATAAGCTTCAGTTCCCCAAGCATAGACCCTCAGTAACTATGTTGGCCTTACACAGCATCCTGATGGGCAAACAAAGCAGGTATAGCTACCAGTCCTAGATGAGGACTTCTTTTCTTCTCTTCTCTTCCCCTCTCAAGTACTTGGTCTGTCAAGTGTCCCCCAAAGCAGGGTCTTGGTTACCCTGAGGCTCTCTGTCTTACAGCATCACAGACCTCTTCAGATGTTAATTGGGGAACTACTAACTAACTTACTCTGCTTAGCATTTATACCTCTTGTTCTCAAAGGAGTCACATGTCCCAGAAATGTGCCCTGTGGGCATTTCATTACTGGTTTTTCTAATATTTTAAAAGAGACTGCAAAACAGAGACCAAAGATCAGTTGACGTTTACCCTCTCATCAATCATTCACTTGAGCTCCTCGTGCAGTGTCACCCAAAAGTGGTTATTTTGACCTTGGTCAACCTGTACCAAGCCCACTGATCACGTGTTTTTGCGTTTTCTTTTCTTTGTGAGCTGGTCAATCAGCTGACATGTTTCAAAGTCTCATGTTGAAACATGCACAGATAGAGCCTCAATTAACCATTAAGTACAATTCAGCACTCTTAGTAAATTTCCACACCACCTGTCTGATGCTAAGAGAATCCTGCTCCCAGAATCCTCTAGCAAATGGAGACATACCAAGCCATACAAAATTCGTGTTCACCACATTCATTCAAAACAATCACAGTAGTTCATAATAATAATTTGTTAAGCATAAGGAGAAAAAGCTATTGATTAATAGCAGTTAGCCATGCCATCATAAAGTTTTGGAAACTTTGTAAATATTGAAGTAATTGATCATGAGTTAGTCCCCAATCATAGTCCAGGTTGCTATTCATTACCTTTCCAAAGAATTAGAATAGAATGACTTCTATAGATTAGCAAAAAAGAATCCTCTTATTTCTAGTGCAAATGATATATTTTATTGGTCTATAGAGAGAGATGGCAGGTAAAGAAAAAAAAATAGGATGCACGCCAAATAATGGAATACAGGTTCAGGTATTCAGTCTTCAGATACTTACAGAAGAAACAAAGGCATAAAATAAGAGTTGATATAATTGTATGGGTTACAAAAAGGTTTGATTAAGCTGATCATGGGAACGCTCTAGAGAAGCTATTTTCCTCCACATTTGGTCAACTTAAAGTGCAATTTAAATTGTAGCAGTAGTCACAGTAACAAAAGGTACAATAAGATGTTCTGACATTGGAAAAGAAGTGTAGCAGAGCTGTTTAATATCTTTGCAATTGTTCAAAATGCTAATGTACGTTGTTCTTAATGGTTATGAGGGAGGTGTTAACTTTAGTGGAAGCAGAAGCTATAATCTCTGGTATGTTAGCGATATTGTCATTATTTAGTCTTAAGACTCTGTTAAAGAGCTAGTAACACAAGTAATGATATCTAATGTGTATTTCAGACTCTTCTAACATTTAGAAATAAAATTGATGCATCCAAGAGGCAGCATATTACCACAAGAAGTGAAAGTTTGTACTTTTAGGTTGTAAATAAAAGTGACGATGGAGATAATTCAGATAAACAAAACAGAAAATATTTTAGCAAAGGCCTGTTAAGAGTTTGGAAAGGAAAGGCTTTATCAGGGGAAAGGAACATGTTGAGGAGCTTGAAGATATGGGGAAAGCAGTGGATGTGATATATCCTGACTTTAGCAAAGCTTTTGATATAGTCTCCCACAGTAGTCTTGCCAGCAAGTTAAAGTAGTATGGAGTGGATGAATGGACTATAAGGTGGATAGAAAGCTGGCTAGGTTGTCGAGCTCAACGGGTAGTGATCAACATCTCAATGTCTAGTTGTCAGCCAGTATCAAGCGGAGTGCCACAGGGGATCGGTCCTGGGGCTGGTTTTGTTCAACATCTTTATCAATGATCTGGATGATGGGGTTGCACCCTCAGCAAGTTTGCAGATGACACTAAACTTGGGGAAGAGGTAGATACACTGGAGGATTGGAGTAGGGTCCAGAGTGACCTGCACAAATTGAAGGATTGGGCCAAAAGAAATCTGATGAGGTTTAAAAAGGACAAACGCAGAGTCCTGCACTTAGGAAGGAAGAATCCCATGCACTGCTACAGGCTGGGGACCGGCTGGCTAAGCAGCATTTCTGCAGAAAAGGACCTGCAGAAAAGGACAGTGGACAAGAAGCTGGATATGAGTCTGCAGTGTGCCCTTGTTGCCAAGAATGCCAATGGAATATTGGGCTGTATTCATAGGAGCATTGCCAGCAGATCAAGGGAAGTGATTATTCCCCTCTATTCAGCACTGGTGAGGCCACACCTGGAGTATTGCGTCCAGTTTCGGTCCCCCCACTACAGAGAATCCAGCGGAGGGCAACGAAAATGATTAGGGGGCTGGGGCACATGACTTACGAGGAGAAGCTGAGGGAACTGGGGTTATTTAGTCTGCAGAAGAGAAGAGAGATGGGGGATTTGATAGCAGCCTTCAACTATCTGAAGGGGGGTTCCAAAGAGGCTGAAGCTAGGCTGTTCTCAGTGGTGATAAATGACAGAACAAGAAGCAATGGTCTCAAGTTGCAGTGGGGGAGGTCTAGGTTGGATATTAGGAAACACTATTTCACTAGGAGGGTGGTGAAGCACTGGAATGGGTTACCTAGGGAGGTGGTGGAATCTCCATCCTAAGCCCAACCCACGCCACTTCTCCCTGCAGCCAGTGGAGCTGCGATCGGCCAAACCTGCAGATGCGGCAGGTAAACGAACCAGCCCGACCTGCCAGGGGCTTATCCTGGCGGGCCGCGTATCAAAGGTTGCCAGTCCCTGCCTTAATCTATCTCTCTCTGCCTCAGCTCCCCACCTGTAAAATAGTGATAATATCACCTTCTCATTTCAAGGATGTTATGAAGATAAATTAATTGTTTGTAATCCACTGGGATACTATAGTGATGAGCACCATAGAAAAGCTCAGGAGGAAATTATTCTGTCTTGAAAACAGGGTTTGAACAGTGTGCACTAAATAAGGCCGTGGGTCACAAATTGAACGAAGAAAAAACAAAATATTGACCACCTTCTCACACATTATGTGTGCATATGTGTAGAGAGGGTGGGTGAGTGGGAGGGCAGCAGTTAGAGTCAGACCTGGAAGCTAACTGATAGAGAATGTTGTGCTGTCATGCGAGCACTAAGTAACCAGAATGTAACAAAGAGAGATTACTGGAAGGGGGAGCATTTATTTCTCAGAATGCTTGAGGATCTTATAAAGGACATTGTAAACTAAAATATCACACTTGTATCTCAAAATTTTATATTTACTAACACCGAAAATTACCAGAACAGAAAGAGATAGGAGAAAATTTTTTGTCCTCCCTTAATTCCTGCCATCAGTATTAGAACAATAACTTTGCTCCCATAAAAGTGTTGTGGTGAGAGATCATGTCCACAACTTTTCCTCAGGCTCAGCAAGAGGGTGGTCACTGGGAACAGCAGCAGGGAAACTGAAGAGGCTACAAATAGGCATTTGCACTGAGAATGGGTGACCCAAAATACGTTGAAGATGTTATCAGGCCAAAAAAAGCCATCTGGACATCAGCTGAAGAGTAGGGAACCCCATATATGCTGTTTAAAAGGTGCTCTTATCAAAAACATATTTCCCCAAAATAGTCATTTTAAAAAAAATTCAAAATGACTGTTGTTTTTATACATATTGGAAATATCTTTATAGCTAAAAGAAAATGAAAACTAGAAGAAGAAATGAATATGCAGAGAAGAACTTGCTGCAAATAGACTCAAAGAAATGAGTAGTTTGGCAAAGTCAGATAGCTAGACCTCACGAGAATAGAGGAAGCAGTAATCAAGCTTACTCTCATGGAGTGTAGTTTGCAGGAGTGCTCTCACAGATGATGGTTGCACGTGGTTATGTACTTTGAGGTATAGGATAATAATATTTCATGAACCACTGATAATCTGAGAAGGGGTAATTTTATACAGTTTTTAAAAATCTTTATGTTCTTATTTCTTTCCTCATGGTGTGAATTTCTTGAATAAATGAAAACAGAATTTACAGAACAGTAAAAATATTTTTGTGGTACTGGAAAAAGAAAAGCCTTGATTTCATGGTTATGGGGATTACCATAGCTTGACTAAAAATATTTTTTCTGGGGAACTAATATAGATGGCTTAGTGGATTGTTAAAGCAATGAAAAGCTTTTCACATATACAGTAGAACCTCAGAGTTACGAATACCAGACTTACTAACTGACAGTCAACCATACACCTGATTTGGTACTGGAGATACGCAATCAGGCAGCAGCGGGGCAGGGGAGCAAATACAGTACAGTACTGTTAAACATAAACTACTAAAAATATAAATGGAAAGGTTAAAAAAAAGATTTGGCAAGGTAAGGAAACTGTTTCTGTGCTTGTTTCATTTAAATTCAGACGGTTAAAAGCAGCATTTTTCTTCTGCATAGTAAAGTTTCAAAGCTGTATTAAGTCAATGTTCATTTGTAAACTTTTGAAAGAACAACCATAACATTTGTTCAGAGTTATGAACATTTCAGAGTTATGAACAACCGCCATTCCCGAGGTGTTCATAACTCTCAGGTTCTACCATAAGTCACTCATATGAATTCAACGCAGGCTATAGTTGTTAACATCTGACCTTTGTGCTCTAATTTATATGAAATGGGAAATGCTTTATACTCTGTCTGACTTCTCGTGGGCAGGTGTCTCCTGACAAAAAGTAACACCAAAATTTGGTGCCTGTATTCCAAATGTAAGCAGAGAGACTAGGGTAAGATTCTCAGCTGGTGTAAATTGGTGTCACTTCATTGCAGGATGTGGATATCTGATGATTTACACCAACTGAGGATCTGGCCCTTGGTCTCCAGCCCTAAATATGGTCCCTGATGGTCTGGGTGAAGGTCTATTAGGATAATATTTGCAGAACGGCCATCATCCACCCTTAGGTACATGAACTAAACAACCGTTTCAGTGTTCTCTGCTATTTATCTTTCATAAGAATCAGCTCACTTTAATGGGAGCAACAAACATTTCTGTGAACTGATTTTTTTTTTTTAAGACCAGAAGGGATCATTATGATCATTTAGATTTGCTTTCTGTATTGCACTGACCTTAAAATTGCATCCAGTGATTCCCCCATTTTTGCATCCCAACAACTTGTGGCTAAACTATAGCATACCTTTCAGAAAGATATCCAACCTTAATTAACAATTTCAACTGAAGGAGAATTTATCACATCCCTGGATTAGTTGTAACTGTGACCTGTCCTCAAGGTTATTAATCATCCCACCAATATTAGTGTCACCTGCAAACTTTTTCCCTGAGTCAGGAAAACACTTTAAGTGCCTGGTTCAGTCCATTCCTTTTCAGTATTTAAGCACGTTTTACCAAATGAGGATGCTTTCCTAAGTTTGGGGCCTTTAACTGGGCAGATGGATGGAAACATAGCACTCTCATACACACACAGAACTAAATGTTCTAAACTTTGCACAGGTGAAGTGCAGTGGAAGATCACGGTAAGTGACTACATATATTACATGAAGACATTCATTTGCTTGAAGTAGTAGTCTTGCCCGCTGTATTTAAACCGTGTACATAGGTGTGAACTATGCAAAAAGGGAGGGGATGGAGAAGGAGATTCACTCTTTTGGAGCAACAGTCCTACCCACATAGTTATAATTTGCAGTTAAAACAAGTCTTAGCAGTACAGAACTGTGTATGTATTTGTCAACTGTTTAAACACACAAGTAATTACTAGTATGGTAAGGCTTATTTAACGGTTTTAAAAGGCAAACGTAAAAATCCTCTGAATAATAATATTGGGAAAAGGCTGTAATGGTAATGGAGACAGAGGAGACTAACAAGAAGAGATTTAGGAAGGCTTAGCCTTTCAAGATGATTATTTAGGGTTAGAGCATATTTTGTAAATGTGTCAGAGTGGAGTGGGTTTTACAAAAATACAGATTTGAGGAAATTAGCTTTATTTGGTCTCTCATTCTCTCTTGCCAATTTCTTTTTAAAAATAACTTTTTTATTGAAGGAACACATCATGACATAATACATGCCATGGGGGAGCTACAAAACTCTCTTAAGAAGGATAGTACCATGTACCCAAACAGCTGTAAAACACAAAGTAATACATCATAGCATTAAGCCTCAACCTTAATAAAAATAAGGTAGCTAAGGAGGTATTTTTGTTTTATTTTTAGCTGAGGCTTGGTTTGTAAGCCAGTTGTGGATGCCAGATAATCCCAATAAAGCTGCCAAATGTCATATTAGTCCATGTCTTTGCATATTGTATAATACTTTGTAAGACCTTCTGTTGTAGCTGCTTAGAAGAACTTCTCTCTTTTTTTTGACAGGTTTCAGAGTAACAGCCGTGTTAGTCTGTATTCGCAGAAAGAAAAGGAGTACTTGTGGCACCTTAGAGACTAACGAATTTATTTGAGCATGAGCTTTCGTGAGCTACAGCTCACTTTCTGCCTGATTTGGACATGTTTTTATAACAATTCACTTTCATGGAAAAAGCCACAAAATGTTTTTCATATTTTAAGGACGTATTAGATCAATCTGCTCAGTACTAAAGTTTTTCTTAATTGACTTATTTTTCCCCCACACCTCTTTTGCCTTCCAGAGTTTACCCCTTGTATCTTACCAAATTTGTCGGTTGAGGAGCATTTGAGAGTATCCCTTTATAGCTGCGGGTGGGCGGATGGACAGATAATTGCTTGTTAATTGCTCATCTAAGTATTGCAAACAATGAATCTGAAATATGTCTGCATATTCTCTTGCCTGTGGAAAATGTTGTATAGGTACAAGATTATTGCCAAAATTACACAGATCCAAATAAAGTTAGAGGAAATAAACCAGACATGGAAATTAAACTTCCCTTCTCCCCAAATCCTAGAAAGGAATCTAGTTCTCAGGCTATTTACATGCAAAGTTTGGAAGACTTTCTTCAGCCATTTCTGGTTATTGGTGAACGGGGAAAGAGTATTATGCTTCTGGAAAAATGTTTTTTTTTCCACTCCTCAGTAACTCAAATATCGTTGAAGGGAGTTTTATTTATTTTTCCTCCCATTTCCCCCCCCCAAAAAACCCCACCAAAAACAAAACAAAAAAACCAACAAGACTTTATCTCTGGGCTGGGACCATGCATGGAAAGTTTCAGGATAATTTCAAGAAATTGTTGAGCATTTAAAAAAAGAAAGAAAAAAAAAGGAATTATAAAGAAAGTCCTAATGTAACTTCAGCTGTAGCTCCAGGTATTAAGAAAGCTATAATAAAAATGCTTTTATCAAACTTTTTAAAAATTCAGATAATCTTTTTAGAACACAGAAGGGGATAAAAAGGACCTTCTTTTGATGAGGGCACTTTTGTTGAAAACCTACATAATCCTTTCCCAAATCTTTTGGACTTTTTGAGAGAGAGAAGTACCAGAGAGCCCCTTTTCTTGATTAATAATAGGTCTGATAAAATTCTGTATTTGCCAGTTTGAGAGCTGTATTTTTGCTTTAGTTTAGGTACACTGGCTTTTTTAACACTTTTCCAAGAAAAAAATTATTTAATCTTATAAACTGTAATTTCAAATGCATCAATGTTTTTGTGACGTAACCTGTGTATATGGGCCTCAAATGTAGCTGCATCTTTTATGTCAGGAATTTAAAGGCATCTTCTGGCAAAAAGTGTGATAATTTCCCAGGCTGAAACTTAACCAGCACATTTCCTCATAAACACATGTAGATAAGTACAGAAAAATGGGTTTGCATGATTACTCTTGAAAATCTAGCCACAAATTGAGCCGAATTTAGGTTTAGGATTAAGGGAGTTGAAATCAGTTCTGTTCTTTGATTCTGTTTTGTTTTAAAGTGCAATGAAGATTAATCTGTTGAAGTTTCTGTACTACTGGACATACTAATTATTGCTATCGGTGATTTTGTTTGCACTCCGGGATTACAGTTAAGGGGGTAGGTGGCTGAAATGTACTAGGTTCAACTGTGAGTAAGCGCTTAAGTCTGAAAATCTCAATGTCCACTGGAGCTTTTGTGCATAAGTGTTGCAGGGTCTTCACAGACGGAGGTGCATTTGTGTTTGTAGTCTGCTAATCTAAAAGTGGTTTTCTGGTAAGGTTAATGCCCACATAATTCCTCAGGGTCTTGACATAGGGTTTAATTGCCACTTGGCCAACAAATGTTTGTTTTTTGTCCTGTGTGGAATTCGAGGGGACCCAGCAATGCAAACTATTGACTGATGGAGGACAAACAAAGGAAATACAGTATTTTATGTTCTTTTAATTCAGGTCCAAGTGGATTTGGATTAAGTGTTTATTCAGTTTGCTGGCTGCTTCAGATGCTGTGGCATATTGATTCCTTTTATTACTAGCAGCCATTTAACCTGACCTCTCCCAGATCCAGTATTTTAAAAGCCATAAATTTTAACTTTACTTCTGAGCAAAGGCTGAAATGCTGTGAAAGCCTTTTTATTAGCCGAGCTTTCCCTTGCTCCGTGTTCCTGTGTCACCCATGGCAACAATATTTAGAGCTTCTTAAATGAGAGTGGCTGTTGGGCAGTTACAGGAGAAGGGGGGAGCTGCAATAAAATGAACTCATAAACATCTTCAGTGTGTGGGATTCACTGATCAGGGAGCGGGCAGGTGTACATAAGAAATAGTTTATAAGCAAAGGCTTTCCCCCATTTATTTTGTTAGAGATTTCGTTTTCTGCTAGTCTTCTAATTTCTGCAGAAGAAGGGGGGAAAAAGGGATTATTTTATGCAATGATTTTTTTTTAATTGCAGGTTAAATCATCAGTAACATTGTAAAGTTTTTCTTCGCTCTCCTAACCCTGGCTTTTCTTTTATAATAATAATAATCTTCCCATGTTGCTATAATACCCTTGATTAATCCCCAAAACGATTCTTGAAAATTTTAAGCTGCAGAGCCCCATATCGGTATGTGTGTTTTTAAAAATGTGTCCAGACTAAAACTTACTGTACAAAATTGGCTTGGCACTTCTTAATTTAATCAATTGTAAATAAGATGACTAATTTAAAAGGATTTTTTTTGCATTCACATGCAAATAACTCAGAAACAGCTTCAATTAGAAAACACTGAAAAGCTAGAAGTTCATAATAAGATTTTTTTTTATTTTCTGTTTTTAATTTCAATATAGATATTTTATAAGGTATGTTTTAAAAAAATCTGATTGCAAGATCGTAGCCTAAGATGCTTAAGTGGTTACTCTGGCCCTGATTCAACAAACAGTTTAAATACATGCTTAAATCCCACTGAAGTCAGTGGAATTTAAGAATAGGCTTAACTTAAAGCATATGCTTAATTACTTGGCTAAATATAGATGGATTTAAATATGTGTCTAAAGTTAAGCATTTGCTGGAGTGCTTTACCAAATCAAAGCTATAAGTATAATTTCCATGGACTTGAAGTCAATGGGATTTTTACCTTTGATTCTAATGAAATAATATCAGGCTCCATATTTCCAGTCCCTGGGGCAACCGTGCTTTGTGTCACTCACCAGATCTCTGTCTTGTTCTACACTGAAATATCCCCATTTGTGGACCTACTGTGCTCTACCATGATTAACATTTTGAAAAGATGTTCCACTTTCTTTCTTTCTTTGGCATTAATCCACATCTAATACAGAAAATTAGGGCAAGCTTTTTACATTGAAGTCATTGCAAAAGGGGCAGTGTTCCCCAATGTATAGATAGCCTAAATTTAAAGGAACAAGGAAATGTCACACTGGGGAAAATATGCCTGTCTTAAAACAAATCCATGTACCTTGTATTTTTCTTTTCTTTTCTTAAGAAAAACTGCCTATTTTGCTGATTATCAGAGCTATGATTGTTTGAACATGCGATTTCTTCCTTAGCCTATCAGCCCTTATTGTGTTTCACATGGGTAGTTCCCTGTGCCCACACGGAGCCATGTTGAAGCAGATGCAGGGGTCCTCCTGTGCATAATGCATTGCAGAATCAGGGTCTGAATTTGTTTCTGAGACAAGTCATTATTGTGGATTTGAGATATCTGTCATTTCCTTAGCAACAGACTGATATAATAAAAACAAGGTTATTACTTCACTGCAGTATCAAGCAAGAACAGAAGCTGAGTGAAAAGGCTCAAATGAAAATATTTGCACCTAAAGACAGGGAAACTGAAACTAGCAAAGTAAATGGCATTTTGTATAAATGTCCACTTTTTTCATATTTCTCAGTAAAAAGAAGTCTCTCTCAAAGAAATGTGTCATCTAACTGATTTGCCTTATTTTCCCCTGTAGCATCCTTCCTCCTACAGTCTATGAAGAAGCATCCTGCTGTGCTCAGAAGTAAAATTTAACGTTCTCGATAGCCCCATGTTCTCACATACTTACAGAAGTGAAGTTTCGTGGATATTAGCATTGGGCCCCTCATTTGTTGTGCAGCTTTGGTTTGGGATCAAAAAGCTTGTTTTAAAATGTCTGCCTTTGTAATCTAGATCGATTTATCGAAAGCATCACGTTCCCTGCTCATCTGTAGCGTGGAACAGATCTGTGATTTTATCAGAGAGGGGAGAATTGAAGTAAACAGGACACTGGAATTCTTACTTCTCTTCAGTTTTGGACTGATCAATTTACAAAGAGCCTGAACTCGGAATCATATTTTCTGAAACCTGAAGATTTTCCAGTCTGTTCGGCCTTTCCCATATGCATTCTCCCCTCGTAGGTTGTAACAGCTAAATCCTAGAATGCATTTAATAGACATAAATCATCCTTAGGAGAAATCTCCTGTTTTGAAGACGGTAAAGTAGCTTAATTTATTCCTAGAGTCACACTGACCACAGGCCCCTCAATTTGCACCAAATGGGAAAAAAACACAAGTTATCTTGGGGTAGAGACTCAAATTCCTATGAAAACATTTTGCCGCTTGTAGTGCTATGGTATAAAGTAAAAGGTTGTGTCAGAGGTTAAACTGTGCAATCAAATAAAGAAAGCTACTTATTCTAATAGGTGGCATCAAATTTTGTGACGAGACTAACTTAGTTTGTATTTTGTCTAAAATGTTCATCACAAAGCTAAACATGTCTTTGCTTTAAACTAAATTTCTTCTTAATTCATACTCTTATTTCTGTGACTGTGTGAAGCTCATTAACGTTTTGCAGAGATGTATAGAAAAACTCATGTTTAGTGACTGGCAGTTTTTCTTCTTGAAATATTAACACATTGCCTCACAACTGCAGTATCTGTTAGTGGTAGACTGTCAAAAATGGCTACACCAGGGTTCGTTCCCAACACAGCATCGTCCTGCATTTCTGACTTATATCTAGTGACTTCATTAGTCCGTGCATTTCCTCCTCAGCTAATGAACAGCATCCTTTCCTGGCCTTCAAGATGTAAACCGCCATTATTCATAGTTGAAATTGTAGATCTTACAAGTATGAACTAATTTGCAATCATCATATACAGTAAAGTAGATTGAAATGTCAGTAAATCTAAGTCTGTAGCAAACTTTTTCGATCAGAGAACTTGTTAAATTCCCTGATGTGTTGATTTTTCTTTCTTAGATGTATCTGTCAGGTGTAACATTATTCAGCACTTGGTATTTCTGCTTCTAATTTAGGATACTTGGCTTGAAGTATAAACCAACTAGAAGATGCATGTTATCTCTTATTTGTGAGTGCAGGAAATTTAGCACATTTTCCTTGCTTTTATCAAGTCTTTCATAATGTCTTCCATGCTTACTAAATGAACCAGTGTTGAAAGGGCCATAGCATCATTAAGGTCTCTCTACAGAAATAGCCTCTGATAGCTACTCGCTTGAAAAGCACAAACTAAACAGTGCAATGACTTTGAAATCCCTCCTTTCCAAATCATTCTGAGCGTCTGAGCAGTTGACGTTTCAGGAAGTTTGAGAGAGAGAGAGAGAGAGAGAGAGAGAGAGAAGTCCTTTTCAACTGTATACATTGTGATGCCTACCAGAAATATATGTAATCATATTAAACTAAGACTGTTCGCAAAAAAGTGAACATGAATTAACTGAGTCACTGTATAATCTTATGTGACCCTTGTGGGCAGGGACCATGACTATCTTTCTGCTTTCTGAGGTGCCTAGCGCACCAGGTTGTTGTTAATGACAACTACTTTTTCTTGTGACCTAGTGCTTGTTAAGAGGGAAACTTATACTTTTTTTTCTTTTATACATCAGTTTATTTAGAGGAGGATTTTCACTGGTTGCCTACCTCCGCTTTTGCCTTTGGAAATCCTCCCCCTGACCTTAAGTTGACCAAGTCTGTTGTTCTTGTATACTTTACTATAGTTTGAATACTTCTCTGTGTGATTTTTGGGAAGCCTGAAGGCACTGTTTTATGAGCTTGATACCAATACCTTAAGATTCTGTACAGTTGTAAGCCTGCCTTACTCTCCTTGACTGAGAGCTACGGTGCTTCTGTAATTTTGTTTTCCTTTCTGTTTGCCAGCCTCAACTCTGCTGTGTCAAGTTAAGAATAGCAATGCATTGTCTGCTTATTGACTAGTGTAAATTAATCAGTTGACCAAACACATTTTTAGTTTAACATCAGCACACACATGGGTATCAGCAGCACAGTCATACAAAATTCAACCTATTCCATCAGTTCCTTTGCATGTAAACAAAAGATCGAGGTCATATGCCCAAGTCAGGTCATGGCAAGTCAAGATTGGGTCAGGTTATTCTCTGCCCAATGACTCTGTAGTTGAGTAGTCTAGCTGCTGGGAGTGGTTTTGTTAACAATTTTCACATTGTCCCAGTTTCCAGAGGCGTAAATGGTAGGATATCCATTCTCCTTTGGTAAAAATTCTTTTTTGCCTGTTCAGCTATAAAAAAAAAAAAAATCCTCACCATACACCATGCAGCAGAAAGTAGTAATACATATTCAGGGTTTCAGTAAATCTAATTCCTGACCATTCATAATCTAATACAATATTGTATTTAATAATTACTCCATTCCCTTTTCCCTTCCGTTTTTCCTCAAAAATGGTCATAACCACATTATAGCTCTAAATACTCTCTCTTAAGCATGTTGTTATCATTTTTGTTATTATGAGGAATCACTATATAAAATTAATGATAAACACAAGTTCAGGGTGTTTTAGGGGCTTTTTTTATTAACATGGCCAATACAGGTTGATACCTCTTCCTATTCCCCCTCTTTCTTGAACCCTCTTCCCCCCACTTTTCTGGATGGCCACTTCTCCCCATAATAGTTGCATTATTTACCTATTTACCAGTCTTTTAGGTGGCTGGACAAGGGGCAGCATGCTTGAACCTGGTCTGTTCCCATCCAGCATAAGAGATTAAGGGGTAGGTTTGTTTGCATGTTGGAGAGAGAGAGATGGGATGTGAATGGAAATGTGTGACCCATACAAAGATGGAAAGGTAGTAACAGGAAGAAAACTTGTCATCTACTTGTATATCAAAGAAGAACAGTCAGTAATGGTATTGGTGTCAAAGAATGAATCAGGCAAACAGTAAAGCTACACCTGACACCATTTCCCTGTTAAAGATAATCACTTTGACCAGGGTCAGTAAGAGGGAAATTGCCCATCTAACATATGGTCCAGAATAAATGTTGGTCTCCAAGGAAAGAAATCACTGAGATCAGAAACACATGACCTCTAATACTTTGGAAGTTAGCCTAGGAGGTAATTATTCGAGCCATCATGGAAAGAAAGAAAGATCTGTATAGCCTAAGCTAAATTTAGATCTTGGAATATTGCACATAAACACTGTCAGAATTATTCATTTTGAATTGGTCCTGTTTATAAGCTATTCCTGATTTTATTAATATATTTTGTTCATACGTATTCACTACATCATCTAGACTAGCAGTTTTCGACCTACGACTTTACACAAATGATTCACCTACACCATTCATTATTTGCTGTTTGTGATGTTTAATTGGTCATCTAAGTCCCAGGGTATTGTTTCTGGAAGAATAATGAATGAAGAACCCACTTGTTTGAACACAAATATCCTGGCCTACATGTGAGTTCAGGTATTCATAAGAAGAACAACCAGTACCCAGAGAACATTGTGGAAAAAAAACTGCTTATGAATACTGTATAAATAGCGTGGACATTGTCAAACCAAACAGCCATTCATAACTCAGAGGATTTTTCACATATGCTGCTTATGCCATATTCAAACAGCTCTACTAACAGACGTTTTTTAAACTTAGTGTATTAGGAGCAAAACAGATTTATCAAGGGATATAAGAGAACCGATTCATCAGTAAGAGAAATCTAATAATAGACTATGACAATCTGAGTAAAGATGATCTACAAAGGATAATAGAGAAGGGTTCACCCACTTTTTGGACACTGCAGTTAAGTTCAGATCAGTCTATCACAAAAGGGTTGTGGCATCAACAGAAGGGGACCTGAGAAAGGTCAAAAATTCTCAGAAGAAAGGAAATATGTCCAAAGGAGAGGAGATTTTAAAAATTAGGAATATGTATGTATGTATGTATCTTAGAAGTAAAGGATTATAAAATAATGAACAGTTTACAGAAAGTAAATCAGGTGCTCCTATTTACCCTTTATCATACAACCAGAACAGGGGAACATCCAATAAAATAAAAACACAACAAATTTAAAACTAATGATAGGTAATATTTAGTACACAGTGAATTAACCTGTGGAACTCATTGCTTCACTATTTGTGACCCAAATCTTAATAGGAATCAGAAAAGAAATAAGAAAAGGAGTACTTGTGGCACCTTAGAGACTAACAAATTTATTTGAGCATAAGCTTTCGTGAGCTACAGCTCACTTCATCGGATGCTGCATCCGATGAAGTGAGCTGTAGCTCACGAAAGCTTATGCTCAAATAAACTTGTTAGTCTCTAAGGTGCCACAAGTCCTCCTTTTCTTTTTGCGAATACAGACTAACACGGCTGCTACTCAGAAAAGAAATAGGTATTTACATGAACAATAAGAATATCTACAGTTATTGCATAGGATGGATTTTGTACAAGGGATATAAATTCTCATGCTGCAGCATATAAGCCAATCATAAATTGCTGGGGGGGAGCGGGTAAGGGGAAAACTTCCACAAAGAGCAGTCTATTCCATAATTGTTCATTATGGGTTTTTGTGCATCTTAAAGCATCTGCTAATGGCCACTCTCTGTGAAAGGATACTAAAGTAGAGGGGTCATTGGTCTGCCTATTTGTGGCAGTTCCTACATCTCTTAACAAGTAGATTGACTAGCATGATTGTCACAGCCTCACGAAGAAAGATGAAGGAAATAAAAACTGAAATGGAAAAGGTGTTAACTGTAAAACTGTCTGAGAGTTAGACCTAACTCTTCTCTTAAAGTAAACACCTTCACTAAATGTTCCCATTTTAATAAGGGAATAATTTAATAATTGATAGCACCATCATCAATAATGAAAAATTTAATCAATGTTCATCTGGATTCAGATATTCTTTCATTGGCAGATTTTAGTGCTAGAGTGGGAAGTTCCAATGTTGCCATTGAAATCTCAGACAAAATGATTATAGCCTGAGGAAAAGGGCAACTAAATGCTCAACTATTAATCTGTTCAAGAAGGACCTTGATAAGCTTTTGAATAAATGAAGATACCTTTTAAAATGACAGAATATGGGGAGCTCACAGATGAAATTTCACTTTCATTTCTAGTGAGTGGGAAGTGTAGTTAATCTTTAGTATTTCACCCCATCTTTTGAAGGTAACACAATATTTTATAATATTAGGCCATGAAATGATCAAAAGCTATTGAACTTTTGCTTTAATTTTAGGGATATTAGCAACGATTTCAATTATTTAATGAAGCATTTGACTGACTTTACTAGATAAATAAATAGTGTTCTGGCTTTTTTTTCTTTTTGAACAGCAAACCTAAATCATTACATGAAAGTGACTAAGTGTTCTCCTTGGGAAAAAAAACAGGAAGTTCCTAGTTATTGCTAAAATTAATTCCTCAGAGGGACTTTCATGGTAGGACAAGCTGGCAAAATATAGAATGCTTATACAAAAAGTTGCATACTTTGCCAATAACTTTGTGTTTCCCATGCAATTGTTGAAGATTAAAGAGTCTTCTCTCACAACCCAGATTGTACTGGATAATATGGAATCATGTAAGAAAGACTGCATCTTAATATGTGCACACAAACTGTCTGAGGGGGGTGGTGGGATGGGGAAGAGGTATTGGGTAGAGTGATGGGCAGGAGTTCCATAAGGTGGGGTATAGAAACATAAGCAGATGAGGGGACAGGGTTAAAAGTTTGGGGACGGGACAAATTATGGTTGTACAAGTAACTTTAATTCTGGCATTTCCTAACTTCTGAGTGCTTGACTTTGCAACATGAACAATGCTCTCTCTCTACGTAAGTGACTGCATTTAAAAAAAAAAAAAACTTAAAATTTAAAAAATAACCATCATTTCTTTATATGGAATTATATTGACACCCCCCCCACATGGGTCATCTGTAGAGCTGCAATGTTATATCCATAGAACAGTCTTCTATCACTTGAGCTAATGGAGCAACTGGTAGCAGTAGAAGGCTGTTACCTTCTGTGTGGACAGGGATGGAGACATACACTTTGCCGGTTGGCTTCACAGCTGTTTGCTACACAGTAAAGGAGTGTAGAGACTCCAGAATAGTGGGTTCAATTCCAAATTCTGTAAAGGATTGCTCTCAAGGGGTTACAGAGTCATCTTCTTGTGTCCCCTTCTGCTTCCATCCCAGCCCTTCCTACCTCTTTCCCCTCCTCTGTTGTGCATCCCCTTTGCCCTATTCTTGTTCCTATCCTCCTTCCAGGTTCCTACCCTATCTTTCTCCAGCTTCTGCCTCTATCATTTCTCTTGTTCCTGTTCCCCATCTGCTCCTGTTTTTTAACACACTGCCCTACCGATTTCCTGCCTGTTATCCTACCCTCTACTTTTTCCCCTCCCAGATCCCATTCCTTACCCCTCTGCATTTGAGTCAGACTGTTTCCTTATCATCGTCATTAGTGCCTAGGCACTGTGCTGTAGGGTAAGTCCTCCAGGGAGTGTAGAGATGTCACACTTGTACCTTCTTCATGCAGTCTTTGATTCCTTGGCACACTTCCTGCTGGTGCAGAAACTAGGCAGCCCAAGTTGGAGCAGTTGCAGGTTGAAGCTACACAGACCAGTAAGGGGTTTGTTACCTCTCTGCTGTTCATAGTTCCTGTTCATAATAAAGAGTGTATCTTGATGCCACTCTGCTCAGCAGTGAGATACAATGTGGTGCCGGGAATGGGGCACAGCATGCTGGAAGACCTAGTGAGAGGTAACAATGAACTGGCTATTACAGAGCATGTGCAGCTGCAAGTGACTCCTCCACCAGCCATGAGAAAAGCTGAATATGCCTCGAAACAATTCAAACAGCAGTATGAGCTGTGTATGAAAGCCACTGGAGCAAATAAACTGGAGGATGAGCAAAAGATTGATCTGCTCTTAACAGTGGCAGGCACAGAAGCCTTAGCTGTATACACTGTGTTCCATACAGATGGTGGTGGGGAAGGAGAGAAAAGCTTGGCAGAAAAAATGAAAATGTTTAAGCATCATTTTGTTCGTAGAAAAAATGTACTGATGAAAGAGATGTCCAGGATGAGACCACAGAATGAAGGGGAGACAACAGAGGAGTTTGTCAGACTTAAAACTAAAAAGTCAGTCCTGTGAATATGGAATATTAAAAGACTCTCTTTAAAGACCACATTGTTCTGGGGTGTAACAAAAACAAAGGCTATGAACAGTTACTAAGGGAGATGGATTTGACACTAGGAAGAGCAATATGTGTATGCCAAGCATTTTAACAAACAACAACAAAGCCTGGAGAAAGACACACACCACATAACTGAGAGTATCAGAACTTAACCAGCAAGGGAAAGTTCACAAAAAATAAATCGGCCAAGACAGGCACATGGAAACCAAGAAGCAATGCCATCGATGAGGCAACCAGCATATGTATAGGAAATGCCCAGCATTCAGGCAAATATGTAGAAACTGTAATAAACCCAACCATTGTGCTAAAATGTGCAGAGAAAGTGCATGTATTGGGTGCAGAAAGGAATTCCTTAAGTGAAGAGAGAAAGCTGTTCTTAAGCCCAATATTGGAGGAGGCTGAAAACTCAAAAGATTAGCACCATTTGTGCACATTTTAATTAGCCAATCTGAGATACAAGATAGACACTTTTCAGAGTAGCAGCCGTGTTAGTCTGTATTTGCAAAAAGAAAACGGGTACTTGTGGCACCTTAGAGACTAACCAATTTATTTGAGCATGAGCTTTCATGAGCTATAGCTCACTTCACTGGGGCACAAGTAAATGTGATAACAGAAAATGAAATTGAGATGCAAGGAGCACAAGAACATGGGATTTTGAAAAGTGTCCATGAAAGACTACAATGGAGGAACAATTCCAGTGCTGGGAGAAAAGGAGTACTTGTGGCACCTTAGAGACTACCAAATTTATTTGAGCATAAGCTTTCGTGAGCTAGTACAGATTGATGCTTCAATACAAGGGAAAACATAAAACAAGAGTTTGTGATAATGCACAGAGACAAGCAACCAGACTTTTGCCTACACATGAGAGATATTTGGTCTTGTTAAGAGGATGTATACTATAGAGAGTCAGAAAGAAAACATAGAACTGGATATTCAAGTATTGCTATAGAAAGCTGTATTCCCAGGAAATGGACGTCTCCCAGTAATATACAAGATACGGTTAAGAGAAGATGCAGGACCTGTGGTTCATGCTACATGAAAAGCTCACCAACCTTAAAAGGGAGGCTAGAAGAGGAGTTGCAAAACATGACATCAAATACTATCATTTGGAGAAAAGAAGAGTCAACAGGTTGGATTCGCTCTTTAATAATTGTAGAGAAAAAATGGCTGTGTTGAGACCCTAAGGAGCTGAACAGAAACATAAAAAGAGAATACTCCCAGTTGCCCACAAGGATGTGAACTGTTGTCTGAAATGGCAGGAGCCAAATTCTTCAGCAAGTTAGATGTATCGAGGGGATTTTGGCAAATCATCTTTTGAACACTGAGAGCTCCAAGATCTGCACTTTCAAAACAGAACTTGGCAGATACTGCTTCCTAAGACTGCTTGTTGGCGTATGTTTGGCTCAAGAAGTATTTCACCCTACAATGAGCCATTTGCTAGAGGGTCTGGCAGGCATAAAAATGTACAGTGATGATGTAATAATTTGGGCCAGTTCTGTCACTGAGCATCAGGAATGAGGAGAGTACAGTAAATTGTCAGAGCTAATAACCAATTGAATAAGACCAAATGTCAATTTCAGACAACAGAAATTACATACTTGGGAGAGATTGACTTCTGAGGGCAGCTTTCCGATCAATCAAAGATTCAAGTAAACCTGAACATGACTTTTATGACTTTCCCTATAGTCGGAGTGTCAAAGCAAAAGCTCTCACAAGCCACTGACTGCACTACACAGAAAGGTGCTTGGAGAAGCACCACCAATGGTACAGTAACTGCTTTTGAAAAAGAAAAAGTATGACGTAACTCTGGAGTGCCAGTTGTTTGCCAACACAGGTGTCAGCTTTTTCCTTTCCCTGCGGGTGCCCGACCCCGCTCAGCTCCAGGCCCCACCTGCGCTCCACCCCTTCCTCCTAGACGCCGACCCAGGCCCCACCTGCGCTCCACCCCTTCCCCCAAGATGCTGCCCTGCCTCTTCCTTTCCTGCCCAATTCCGCCCCCTCCCCCGTTCCTCCCCTTCCCCGCTAGTGCCTCCTACATCTGATCGTGGCGGGCGAGAGGCACTGGGTGGGGAGAGGAAGGAGTTAATCAGTGGGGCCACCAGTGGGCAGGAGGCGCTGAGGAGGGGGCGGGGAGGGGCTGGCTGCCAGTGAGTGCTAAGCACCGACTAATTATTTTCCATGTGTGCTGGAACCCTGGAGCACCCACGGAGTTGGCGCCTATGGATACCACATTAGTAAAGCCAGACACTCTCCCAAGAGCACAAGCTCCATCTGACAATACATAGCCTGGAATAGACAGTAAACACGCACGTGAACGTGACAAGTGGCAGGTATATGGGATGAATTGTATACAGAAACAGTTAAAGATGAAATGCTGCAAGGAGTGATACAAGCAATAACCAAAGGAGTCAAAAATCAACCCTTCCCTCCTGCATACCCCTACTGTAAAAAGGAGGTTTCAGTGATCTCCGGATTGCTCTTGAAGGGAACACAGATCGTGGTTCTCCAAGGGATGAGAAGGAAAATATTGGAATGAATACATGGAAGCATACCTGGGAATAACCAAATCAAAAAGGAGAGCTGGAGAAGTTGTTTTCTGGCCGCAGATGAATAGTGACATTGATGGCAAGCAGCTGTGGAACATGTCAGAAGTACAGAACTCCTCTACAACCGATGTATAAATACTCAGTTGCCAGATAAAAACAAAGGATGACCAAGGCTATGGCTATGTTACAGCATAAGTCGACATAAGTTATGTCACTCAGGGCATGAATTAGTCACCCCCCCCCCCCGAGCAATATAACTTATGCCAGTTTAAGCACCGGTGTTGACAGATGATATCAGCGGGAGAGCTTGATTTCGCCACTCGTTGGGGGTGAATTAAGTCAGCGTCAGAGGTCTCTCCCATTGGCTTAGAGCAGTTCCACTAGAGAGCTCTCTAGTGTAGCCATAGCTGAAGAAGTCTGTCGATAGTGAGGAAAGGACTGGGAAAGCACAGACAGAATTTTACAATAAAAGAGCAAGACCTTCCACAGTTAAGAAAACAAAGAGTCAGTGAGAAATGGGCAAGAAGGGCACTGGCCAGTCAAAGTTAAAGTATGGGTGAGGTGACTCTTCCATCACTCAGTGATCACAGATGAAGGCAAAATCTTACTAAGGAATCACAAGTGTCTGCTCAAAGATACCTGACAACTTGGCACAGATGTGTGTCTGCTCTCACTTCACTTAAGATTAAAGCAATTCATAAACTGACCCTGTTATTGACCAGGAGACTGACCAGTCTGTTACAAACAAGGATTTGACAAAAGGGGGTTTGCAATACAGCAGATTGGGAAGACTGCTGAAATGCCCTAAGAGATTGAATGAGACATATTAGGGTTGTGTTTAAGTGACCTGAACAGTTGAGTCAGAGTTACTGTATTTGTAATAATTTGATAGTGTTTTGAAGTAAATCTTCCAGAAAGTGTACAGATGCCACACTTCCTGTACACTCTAGATACAGTCTTTGTTTTCTTAGACACACTGCACGGCTGGGGGCAGAAACAAAGAACACCAGCACAAGGCTGCAACTACACAGAATACTAGGAAGTTTCTTGCCTCTTTGTGTACGTAGTTCTATTCATAATAAAAAGTTTACCTTGAAACGGGACTGCCCATCAGTGAAATAGAACAGGCACTAGCAATAGGGGTCATTCACAGCATAGGATACATGGTTACTCTGCTCTCAGTTCCAGCACTGACAGCCCTGTGTAACGGGAGGACCAACTGCAGAAAAAATCCTGATTCATCTCTGAAGATCTGAGATGTATCGTGCCCTGTGGAGATGGCATATGTGTCGTCCACTCAGTATGTAGGAGTTGTGAGAGGCTAGAACATGCCCAATACAATTGGAATCTTCAGAGAATTTAGCTGCCAGACTTTAACAAGTCTTTATTGAGCATGGGCTAACCAAGATTTTTCAGAGGCTTGTAACTTGACCAAATTAGATCAAATTTTCATGAACATGGTAAAACACAAGTCTGACAGCAGAGCTGTTCCCCTGCCAAATTTCAAGTCCCTGCTCCAAAGCATGGAGGCACTAGAGCATCTCAGCTAAACAGCTGTAAGAATATTTTTAACATGGACAAAAAAACCACGGTTCCCTAACCTTGTTCTCAAAAAAAGCTGAACCATTTTAGCTGAAACTTTCCAAAAATAAAACCAGCATGAGGCAGACACACAATGTAGGAAAATTCACCCTGAATGGTTATATTTAGTGTGATATAGTTTTAAATTCTCCATTTTCTCTAACCTCTCTCACAGTGCCTCAGTATAAGTGCAAATGCTGTGTAAAATTTCCTGTTTATTTGGAGATTGATATGGACTTCACTGATCAGTTAAGTCTTCCAGCCTGAATTGCTTGCTTATTTCTGTTTAAGACAACCTCTTAAGAGTATTTAAACCTAGTTTTTTATGTATTACTTCTTCCTTGTGGAGGTGGGAACTCTGTGCGTAACCTTCTCCAAACCCGCTGTTAATGATGTTCTATTAATTATTTGCCAGTGATGCAGGCAGTAGCTGTTCCCCATGGAAATCAAAGGCATCACCTCTGTAATAATCTTGCCTACATTTGTCCAACAGAAGTCCTAACTCTAGGTCTGCTTCATGGCCTTGTCCAGTTCCAGAGTTGTATTTAGTTTAGCTGATGCAGCGTACCATGCTCTAAGTTATTGAGAGCTGTGTAGTGGCTTCCTGTCCAATCCTAGCAATCAGAGCTGTTTTCTGACTGAAAAGCTCTTTCTGTGCTGATCAGAGAGGTTTTCACTTTGCCCTTTCTTTTGCAGTGATTATGCTTCCCTTGTCTCTTGTTCCTCACTCTCCGCCTGAGACAGACACCACAGTGCCTTTTACTGTTGCACACGTTTTGAGTGATTTTAAGCACCTTTATGATGTATGCAAGTCAATGCTCTAAATCCATTTTAGCACTCACTAATTTGGCAATAATGGCAGTCTCCAGAATGGCAATTAATGAACAAAAGAAGGTTGCATTTCGTGACCTAGCAACCAGGTTTCCCTTAAACTGGGTTTCTGTCTTTTCATTTTTTTTAACCTCATGTCAAAGTCCCTAGGGAATGGCAGTGTAAATTGCTTTGTGTAGACTCTTATGATGATTCGACATTTGGTGCCAATGCTTAGCTTTTCCCGTTTCTTTTAAGATTTCACTCATTTATTTTTTTATTTCTCAGCCCTTACTTTTCACACAGAAAAATGGATATTTAAAATGACGGAGACTCATTCCAGAATTGCTGAAATAACAGCATAATATCAGTATTTCTGCTTTTCTCGTGATCCTAGACTCTCTTCAGTAGTGACAGTGAAATTGTAGGTGAAAGTCTCTTGTTCCGATGTCATCCAGCTACTTGTGGTGGTAACACCTATCGACACTGTTTTATCTGTTGTGCTTTTTAGTATGGCTTAGAGCACATAAGCTGCTTTTATTTTCTACCTTTATTGGTTCCATTTCCTGGCTTGTCATATACAAATTAAGTGAAAACCAAAATACTATTTCAAATTGAGTCAGATCTATGCATTTCCTACGTTGCCCTCCTGATTTGTGTATCTCGGAACTCTCACTTTCTTTTTAGCTTTCCCGCCTCTTGAAATCCGTTTTTGTAAGTGAAAAATCTTGGTAAATTGCAGTGCGGCACAGCTATTATATTAGCAGTAACCTCCCCAAAAAATTCTGTCAGCCATGAGCTGGATGTGTTCATAGACAGAAGACGTCTCCTACGAATCTAGTTGATTTCTCCTGAGAAGGAAAGAGGCCACATCACTGGGCAAATAAGTTTGTATTTTGTTTGTTTTGCTAGAAATTTTTATGCTTTGGTCCTGAAAAACATGCCGAGTGAATTGATAGCATAGCATAGCCTTCAGCTTACGTGACTTGAAGTGAAGGCTTTGGATAAAGACCTTGTAGGAGATCTGGGGATATATTCTCACAAGAAATTTGTTTGCAAATATCTACCGTTCATGCAATCTGAGCCATTCCAAAAGCCAAAAATTTGTTTTTCATAAGTATTTTTGTGAGCTCTAAGGATATGTCATCTCTAACAGGGACCTTTCAGCAGTGTACTGAGTTGGGGTGATTGCTGTCAAAGGTACAGGAATCATTGCAAGCCTCACCTTATGTTTGGTCAGAGGGGAGCTCCAGAAAACCACTGGTAAAATGTCTCTTCCCCAAATCTTAGCTGGAATCTCTATAGAACTTTGTTTATCTTGATAGGTTTCAGAGTAGCAGCCGTGTTAGTCTGTATTTGCAAAAAGAAAAGGAGTACTTGTGGCACCTTAGAGACTAATAAATTTATTTGAGCATAAGCTTTCATGAGCTACAGCTCACTTCATCGGATGCATTCAGTGGAAAATACAGTGGGGAGATTTATATACATAGAGAACATAAAACAATGGGTGTTACCATACACACTGCAAGCAGAGTGATCACTTAAGGTGAGCTATTACCAGCGGGGGGGGGGGAGACCTTTTGTAGTGATAATCAAGGTGGGCCATTGCCAACAGTTGACAAGAACATCTGAGGAACAGTGGGGGGTGGAATAAACATGGGGAAATAGTTTTACTTTGTGTAATGACCCATACACTCCCAGTCTCTATTCAAGCCTAAGTTAATTGTATCCAGTTTGCAAATTAATTCCAATTCAACAGTCTCTTGTTGGAGTCTGTTTTTGAAGGTTTTTTGTTGAAGAATTGCAACTTTTAGGTCTGTAATCGAGTGACCAAAGAGATTGAAGTGTTCTCTGACTGGTTTTTGAACGTTATAATTGTTGATGTCTGATTTGTGTCCATTTATTCTTTGACGTAGAGACTGTCCAGTTTGACCAATGTACATGGCAGAGGGGCATTGCTGGCACATGATGGCATATATCACCTATCGACACTGTTTTATCTGTTGTGCTTTTTAGTATGGCTTAGAGCACATAAGCTGCTGGTAATATCTCACCTTAAGTGATCACTCTGGTTACAGTGTGTATGGTAACACCCATTGTTTCATGTTCTCTATGTATATAAATCTCCCCACTGTATTTTCCACTGAATGCATCTGATGAAGTGAGCTGTAGCTCACGAAAGCTTATGCTCAAATAAATTTGTTAGTCTCTAAGGTGCCACAAGTACTCCCTCTGTTTTTGTTTATCTTGATGTTGTTGTTAAAATTAATTACATTGGTTACATTGTATTTTAAAGCCACTGAGTGTAATGGATATGTACAGTTAAACATATATCATTGTTAGGGCTGTCGATTAATTGCAGTTAACTCACGCAATTCACTCAAAAAAATTAATCACGATTAATCGTAGTTTTAATCACACTATTAGACAATAGAATCCCAATTGAAATTTATTAAATATTTTGGATGTTTTTCTACATTTTCAAATATATGGACTTCAATTACAGCACAGAATACAAAGTGTTCAGTGCTCACTTTATATTATTATTTTTATTACAAATATTTGCACTGTAAAAATGATAGACAAAAGAAATAGTATTTTTCAATTTATCTCATACAAATACCGTAGTGCAATCTCTTTATAACGAAAGTGTAACTTACAAATGTAGATTTTTTTTCTGTTATATACCTGCACTCAAAAGCAAAACAGTGTAAAACTTTACAGCCCTAATTGTATTATTTTTATCTCTATGTACTTTAAATGTAAACATTAACTTTTCCTTCCCCAGAATCTCCTGGCAAAGATTTTGGTCCCACTCTAGGCTTAAAAAAGTCCAGCTCCCTGGAGAGCTTACAGACGGCTGTGGCTGAAGTCAGGAAGAATGAGCTTCCTTTCCACAGACCCAGGCCTCACATGGTCCGTGGTCGGGGCTGTAACGAGAGCTTCAGAGCTGCCATTGACAAATCTTATGATGGACCTGAAGATGCAGAACAGGGTATGCTGTTTCATGTACTTATTTGTGAAACTTCCACCTCTTAGTACAGACTAAGGCTCCATTAAGCAAAACATTAAAGGAGGTGCTGAAATCCAGTTGAAGGCATTAGAATTTAAGCATGTTCATAAATGTTCTGCTGAATTAGGGCCAAATTACTCTGTATGCTGTCCTAGGGCCTGAGCCAACTTCCGCTGAAGTCTTGGATTGACTTCAGTGGTGGGGTGGATCACGCCTTGAATCCACAAAGTTTTGTGGAACTATTTTGTTTTCAATTTGTTTTAAGTAGCATCGGACTTAATAACTTCTGCTGCTGTTTTGTTTGTTTTATGGCAGAGAGTCTCATCTTTTTCCTTTGCAGCTCCCTTTTCCATACTGAGACCACATCGGAACCCCCTTCCATCTAGCAGGAGTCCTGTTTAGCAATACAGGAAGGACAGAGCGGCCACAACACCTTGACCCCACTTGTTCATGACACCTATGGGGGTCACAATTCCCAGACAGAGAACCCCCTGCTTTACAGCATGAACTGTATCTTTACGTTCAGTTCTTGAGTTCCTAAAGTGAAACTACACTCGCTCTCCCCTAAGCAGTCAGAGTAATTGTCTTGCTGTTCCTTTTAGAGACACCAGAAATAGCCTGAGAGCAAGGAGTGACTGCATTAGTTTTGTATAGTAGTTAGGATATGCAGGTTCTTAGAACCTCTTGTTGAAATAAGCTCTCGCTGTTTGTGTCCCAGCTTGTGGGCTTTCTTGACTTAATGGAGGTTAACAAGCCAGACTTCAAAAAGAAGAATGTTTTACTACATGTCAAGATTTTCATTCCAGAAATAATAACTAGAAAATAAGTAGCGATAATAATTCTGTGCTTAATTTACAATAGAGCCCTGCTTGAATTAACTAGATATGTTTAGTCTGCTTTTTAAATGATATGATTAAATGAACGTGCATTGTGAACTATTGCAGCACTTTATTCTACATTGATTCCATATTGCACGTTTGCATTTTCCTGATCATAAATGGCCCCTTACTCTTTTTACTGATTCTCTTTCTGTCTCTGCAGATGGTCTGTCTGATAAGAGCTCTCTCTCTGCTCAAGAAACTCAGAACTTTGAATTAGTCCCCCAAGGGAATCCTGAACTAGAAGATGTAGAAACCAAGGCAAAGAAAGACAAAAAAAATAAAGAGAAGGAGAAGAAAAAAGGAAAGAGCAAAGCTAAAGTCAAAGAGAAGAAGAGGAAGGAAGAAAATGAAGATCCAGAGAAGAAAACTAAGAAGAAGGGTTTTGGTGCCATGTTGAGGTATGGTTCTTGTGCTTAAAACATACGCGCATACAGACACACACACAGATTTTCCTGAAGAAGCTCATGAAAATATTCTGTGAAATCACTGATGATCTCATGAAGCAGCCAAAAATGTTTGTCAGCCAAAAATGTTTTTCAGTTAAAAAGAAAGCACTATCTTTTTTTTATGCCAAACCATTAGCTAAGGCAAAAGAACTTTAGCAGGCAAAAAAATTTGGGCCCCTGAAATTCATGTGCATTTGGCAGGAAAACTGTATGAGGTTTGAGGATAAAGAAAATGCAAGGGAAAATGCATTTGGGGGCAATGGTTGCTATTTCCAGGTATTACATTAAACTTTTGGAGGCTACTGGTATATTCTGGCCTGTAGGCCAACCTAGTATGGAAGACAACCTTGGTGCAGAGTTTAAATGGAAGAAGTGTTTTGCTGTAACCTCAGAAATTCTACTACAAAAATGCCCTACAGATCATGCTTTTCATAATATAGAGATTTGGACATTCAAACTAGAGCTTTTGTTTCCTCTTGATGTCCTAGACACACAGCATAAGGAGTTTGTTTCCGAAGTGTTATGTGCAAGGACTTAGCTCTTTTTCTTCCCCATAATGTCAATACAAACCTACTAAATCTGTGCACACCATTTAGACATTTTCCAGGTGTTTACGGACTGCCAGGGCATGATTGTCCAAATTATACGTGCACAAGTGTATGCTTAATTTGCACATACAATTACCACAATGGTTAATGAGAACAAGATAGCTGTCCATAAATGCACAGATATACATACTATTTGTATAATTATACATACTAAGTGTGCAATTTGCACACACATTTGTGTTCATCGAGTTTAAAGAAACCTGGCTTAAAATAATGAAGCTGTCATTTTTTTTAAAATTAATTAGAATGGTGAGTTCTTCAATAGCTCTTCTTTTTGTGTATCTTTAGTCTCATATCTGCTTTTGTTAACCCTGTAGAGCTAATAAAGCTGTGAGAATGGAAATTGGATTGCACGCTAATTTGGCAAAACTGTAATTATTCTGGCTCATGCATCACCAACAAATCTATTGACTAAGATCTACATTCCAAATCTTTATTACTGGTGAAGATGTATGCTTGATTTCAGATCCAAGATCGAGTTTGTTCAGTTGGCAGTGTTATTGATTAACAAGAAACGTGGAACCACAGGACTCTAGTACTACTGATTCACTTTTTAGAGTATAACTTCACTTCAAGCAAAAGAAATACTGTTTTTCTAGAGAGAGAAAACAACATGAAATCTGCATGTTTCATATTTTGACTACATGCATATATTATTCATCTGAACTTTTCCCACAGTTAGATTGAATTTTGATAGGGAGTCTTACTGACTGATATTTTTCATTATTACTGTTATTATTATTTATCCATCAAGCACCACAGAAGGACAGGACAAAGATGGAATTCCTGCCCCAAATTGTTTACAGTCTAAATTAAGACACATGGAAAATGGAGGAGACAAGATTAGGTGGAAAAGAAGGGAAGTTTGCAGGCAAGGACAGTATAATTGTGTACTCACTTGGGAAGTTTGTAGATGCTTCTAAAGAGTAACTAAGGGTTTTCTTTTTGTTTTTCTTTTGTTTTGTGTTTTTTAAAACATGATTATAATTTATATCTGTTTTAATGTTAGGGGACTATCACTTAAAGCTTTCTTGAAGAGCGGATTTTGAGAAGGGAATTGGAGGAGGAGCAGGTAGATGCATGATGGGTGGGGTCAGAAAGGGTGTCCCAGCCATAGAGGGGAGCATGAAACAAGGAATGGAGATGAGCAATTTGGACTGAGCAAAGAGGGCATTTGAGGAAATAAGAGTAGGACTTAGCAAAGAACCTAAGTGACTCAGAACACGTCTTACTGACTCTCAAATCAAACCTAAATGGGGGAGGCCAAATGCAGACTAGTATCGGGGGGGACGGTAGCCAATTTGGATGGCCTTAGAAGCATGAACAAGGAGCTTTGCGGCACAAGTGAAGGAATTTTAGAAAGAGATTGAGTATTGTGATCGCATTAGGTATCAGAGGTGATATTCACAGCAGAGTTTGGATTGATTAGAGTGAGGAGAGTATCAGGAGGGTCAGAAGAAGGGGATTGAAGTAATAAAGGTACAAGATCAAGGATTTTAGCAGCAGGAGTGTAAAGAAAGAGGCAGATTTTTAAGACGTTACAGAGGTGAAGCTGGCATGATTTAGTGGTAAAATATCTGTGGGGGAGAGAGAGAAGCTGACGATGACACAAAGGTTGTGAGTCTCTGCTACATGGAGGATGGCTGATAATAGTTAATATTTATAGCGAAAGAAGTGGTGGGAAGTTTGTTTGTTTTTTTATAAAGAAAGTTGAAGTCAGTTTTTGACATGTTGAATTCCAGCTGGCAGCAGGACATGTCATAGGAGCTATCGGAAATATGAATGCAAACAAGAAAGAGAGAAAGTTTGGATGGAGAAGGAAACCTGAGAGTCTGTTCTAGTTCTAGTTACAAGGTTGCCCAGAAAAAATGTAGAGTAAGAGGAGGGTGAGGGCAAAGGACATAACCCTGTGGTAGACTGACAGAGGAAGGGAGGAAGCGCCAACAGAGGAGACACTGAAGGAGCAACTGGAAGAGGTAATAAGAGAACTGGCAAAGCAGAGTTGTTGAAACCAAGGAAGGAATAGGCTTTAAGAAGGAAGGTTCTGCCATATTGAAGATCCCAGATCTAGGAAAATAACAATGGAGAAGCAGCCTTGAGATTTGGTCAGGAAGAGATCATTGTTAACCACGACACAAGTAGTTTCAGTGGAATGGGAGGAAGCTAGACTGCAAAGAGAGAGTTAATGAAGAGTTGTTCAAGGCGCAAATTAATCCACTACCTACTAGGAAAGTTACACTAGACTGTGGAGGATATTTGTATGCACGACAGGTATACTTACTATGCTGTATATAGCGATTGCATATTTTTCATATCTGTAATATGTCCATATGAGCTTGCTTGTTTCTCTTGTCACTAGCAATGCAGTTTAATGTATTAAAACCACCCCTAACCTTTGTCTTTAGTACGAAAAAAGTAACTGCTGCTATAGCCTTTCTCAGCTGAGATTTCTGAACATACTGAAATCGCTGCTGAACACTCCCTCCCCCCCCCCCCCCCTTTAACAACAGAAAATATCAAAGCTGTTACCAGTTGCTAACAGATTTCATTTGGTTCCTCATCTGTTGCTCAGCTGCTATTTACTTGTGGATTGTGAGAGTTTTTTTTAATTAAAAAAAATTGCTTTCCTGTTAAATTTCTCATGGATTGAAGTTTTATTTAGGTGGATATGATTCAGGGAGACCATCAAGCAAGCATGTTTTTATTGTTCTAATCACTGTTTAAAAATTCAGTGTTGTGTTTTACACAGTTAAACAAGAATTGTCAGCTTCCACGTTTTCTGTGATTACCCCTTTTGGCCAGGTGTGAGATTTTTAAACATAGGTGAAGCGGGTTGTCAGTTTATCTGTTTTTTAAAATCTGTAATAACGTTTGACAGTGTTTAGTTGCAGGACACTTTATTGTACGATGTTTGGTGTTCTACCTCTTGGTAGTAAGGGCTAGGTATTGTGGGTAGTGATGTATTTATGACCTCCCTCGGTATTAGCCCATATATGTACTATCCAAAGAACAACAGAAA